>NC_089855.1:9877218-10565968 GCF_036373705.1 Amia ocellicauda
TCCAGGAACTTGGTCTCCTCACGTTTGGGATAGGCCAGCCGGGCCTAGAGCGTTCAGGCTTTTGTCTCAAATCAAAAGCTTCTGCCACCCTCTCTCTTTCTGAAGGCAACTCCAGGAGACTCCCCACCTTTCTTCTCTTCCTGTGGAGCGCAGTGCATCCATTTTTATTTTTTCAGTAGCAGCGTGGATTCTATCCCACTCTGACACGAGTTGTTGCGTTTCAGGCTTCTTGCAACGTGGATGCACTGACTCGAATAAAACAAGAAATAATAAAAGCGTGCCGGGGTTTAAGCAACAGCTTTATTGGCAGGGAAAGCAGTTTTACAAGCACAGCACTGCACTCATTTCTCACGCTGCAGCCTCCCTCTCTCTCCTTTACTACTCCAACTCCACGAGGGAACCGAGGTGACCTTATATATATCTCCTACACCCCCCCCCCCCCAGTCACGGCAGCCTTTGACCCCAGAAATCCCCACAATTCCCCTGTCAAATCTTAGATCCCAAAACGATCTGCCCCACTCCCGCACATACAGACAGACACACTGGAGCCCCTCTATTTAATACAATAGTCTGGAAAATCCCAGATCACCACAGTATGTTTTGCATTAGAAGGCACCACATTTAGATCCTGTTTTTTTAATAGTGGGATTTAATTTATATTCACCACGTTGTTCCTGATTTGCATTTTACTGGAAAGCTTTAGGTAAAAACTTAGACCTAGAACTCTGCATTTAATTCTGCTCAGTTAATTAAATATACTGTATGCATGCATATTAGAACAAATGCTTCTCACATGTGCATGTGAAATCAAGCCACTGGAGCCAACAGCCGCTGAACATACTGAAAAAATGTATAAATTGGGAAATTACTGATTGTCTCATTTCATGGACTTTAATGTGCTTCACATTCATTTAAATTTGCAAGAGAAATGCAACACATCCACAAATGGTCAAATGCGTGGGACCTTTTTGCAGCATCTTCATAAAACGCGTGGAAATATAAATCAACTTTTAGGTGAGCCTTCTCTTTTTAATTAAGCAGACATACTGTGACCTTTCCCAGCAAGCCCCTCTGACCAGGGTCTTTCAACCATAGTCCTGGATAACAATATCTTGTTCGTTTTTGTTTTTTAGTTCAACTCAGCTCTATACAATGTGAATAAAATAATACTTAATTTGTTAATAATCTTTAGCCACTGTTTATACACAGATTATTGGCACCAAAGTTACCAGAACTGTTGTCATTTGTGCTATACAACACCCCCCCATCATTGTTTATACCATGCCTTTACAAAGAGACCTACTTTTTGCAGAAGTCACGTTTATGAATTTAGCATTAAATCCTTTATATAAAATATACAAGGTGTGCAAGGTTGTGGATTAACTAGTATCTATTATCATTATGCCTTCCCAGTTCCTGGGTGCCAATCCATGAGTGACGGGAGGCAAGATAATTAATTGGTGCGGTAATTAGCAGCATCATATGCTGGCCGGTTCATTTCGCTCTATCTTTAGCATTGGTCCTTTCTTTCATTCTGGTTTTTAAAAACACGATCACATTATAAATAGCTGAACTGCGATTTGTTACACAACTGCTATTAACCTAATTCATCATGCATTCAGCAGGACTGGAAGAGTCACTTTTTTTCCTATGTATCTCCTACAGTATTATGAAATCCCAAATCAATAAGGTTTGTCATTTTTACATATTGTAATGAATGCAGCATGATCCGTATAGGTCCTATGTACCTGTTCATTGAATATATAATAAACACGATTTCAATTCAGCATAAAACACATAATGTCTAAAATATTTACATATTATTCAAAATGGGAGATATGGGAAATAGTTATACACATATGAGACCGTCTCTGAAGATCGGGGATGTTTGATTTAGATGTGATTTAGTGTATATATGCGCTTCAATCGCTACGAGACCCATAACAGTATATTCATTAGCACTGCTATGTCATGGATTACTTTAATTGATTATTACATTACAATTACTTAGCTGTGATTCATCAATTATTATACGTTTACAATATTGTAGATATTTTCAGTATTGACAAGGCTTAATAATATATATTTAATATTTTTTCAAAGGGTGCATGTGTAACCAGGATGTATGTTCAATTGTAGTTTTTCAACTGAACATACTTCCAAATGAATAGAAGTGATAGGGTTAGGGACCTGCAATATTTTACATATACGCAGGATGTTTTATTATTATATTTCCCATGACCCTCCGCCCCTATTTCCAGAGCCTTGCCCTCTGGTACTCCACACTGCCAAAGGATTTAAGGTTTAGCTTGCTAATGTAGTTGTATATAATGGCAGCATTATACAGAAGCAACCAGCAACCTATTTTACCAAACCAAATTAGGAACAGATACTGCCATTTTAAAAGCCACATTCACAACGAAGAATAGACGAGTCTCTGCCTTCTTGGCTCTTGAATATGTATTATAAACTGGCCAAAGATTTCACAAGTCTACCAGCGCACAACTATGACTATCCATGTGTCCTCTTTTGATGTATCTAGGCTAGGCTGTCAATTGGCACAATTACTATAACATATGAGTAGGCATGGCGTTATTCCCCATGGAATTTATTCTTTGCCTACAAAATCTTATAGCAGATATCGTACTTTTTGGACAGAGGAGACTCTGCCTTTCTTTACCCACAGTAAAATATTTTCAGAACTCAATGACTAGTTAACTCGTGCTGTTAAATCGGTTGCTGTAAATAGTTTGGTTTTCAACGTTTTTCTGCAGTAACTCCCCTGATCTTCACAGGTTCACAGTGACTTGGTATTGCTAACGTGTATGTTTAGGGTCAGGGTCAGACATGAGACCATGAGGAGAATCAAGCATCAACTGATAGGAGAGACTGCACATGTGCAAGATACGCACCCTAGGGCATCTACTAGGACAGAGGCAATCCGAGCAAATCAAATAGTAAGACATGTCAATCAATCATTCAATCAATTCATAAATCCCGCTATGGCTGAAGGTTTCAGGATTGCCTTGAAAGCCCTAGACTAGACTAGATGAGGAAACTCAGGAAATTGTATCCTGCCTGGCCATATCTGAGAAACTGAATGCATAATCCATCGTGATTTGTGCATTGTGATCGGTTTGCTGGACTGGACTGAAGATTATGTCCACAGTGTGAAGGTCAATTGGGCCTTCTATGTATAAGTCTGATAAACCAAAACATGCCTTAGAATGTTTTTACTTTTGTTGTTAAATTTAATTCAGACCCAAACAATGGAAGGATATCATAATTGTATCTGGGTTTGTGTTAAAGTATGCAAGCACAACCCCCCGTTGACTTGCTATTCATTTACTATTGCAGCAGCTATAATTTGACATCAAACCCTTAGTTTCACATTTTGTACTCGTTGATTCTGATCCTTTTTGCTGTGAATTAGGGATGTGTCCTGGGTATAAAGTTATTCCAATTAACTCATCAGCACAATTTGAAGCATTTATAAGGTTTGGTTATAATTATTAAACAATGAATTCGACATTATTTAATTCAATATGTGTTTGACTGTCTCCTCGTTTATCTGTGATGTAGGCTTAAACATAATTGCACACCTCAGATTGTTGTATACATCAACGAAGAGAGTATCTTATTATATCTTATGTTTCTATTACGTATTAAATCACCACAACGACAATAACATTTGACATTAGAACAGCGCTTTTTACTTAATTGCTTGCCACGACCTCTGATTTTTTTATTTTTCAATTTACATGGATTGCTTTGGAAACAGCTGTGGTGCATTGCACAGTTAATGGTCCTCTATAAAAGTTGATTATACTGCAGATCCGCTGCTGTGTCTGAACACCTCTCTTGTACCCCTTTGCATTGTATTCAAACAGGTCACTTTCTAATCCCCAGTCCTGTTGGTACGATAAAATACCCTCAGCCCCAGGGGATCACTGTCGAGAGAAGGATTGTGAAAAACACAGCAACGTGCTCCTGCTTTTACGCGACTGCTGGATCGGGTGTGAAGGGTCATTAGGGTACCCTCCCAAGAAGGTTCAGGTTTCTAATCTCGGCTCTTTACACAGTCATTGAAAACCATAGACTTTATGAGACGTGTTAATTTTTGGTGTTGGCCTTATTAAACTATTCAGATTGCTTTACTCCTTGCTGACACGGACTGTTATGATTGATTCACCCAGTGAACAGCTGATCATCCCTTTTGCTTTGATTGGGGTGAGGGAGTGCGAAATAGGGCGACTGTGTTAATGAACAGAAGGTGAAAAGCATTTCTAAACCGGGATAACTGCAACAACAACTGACAGTATAATACAATTATTACCTAATAATAATAAATGTTTTCATACAATATTATTGTGCTGCTTCTATAGTAATTAAGCAAATTACATTCTATTGCATGGAATTATTTCAAGTTAAATGAAAAGTAAAATTAAACTAGCTGCCATACTGCGATCTGTGAAACCAGCCCTGTAGTGTAATACATATATTGAACTTTGCATTATATATATACATTTGTTTTTACAATTGTAGTGTTAATAGCGCATGTGTACAGAAATATCTCATGAGGAAATAAATTCTACCTCTACCTCTGTCTGCAGTGTGTCCCATATCTCATATCTCACATCTTTCACTGCAGGTCAGAGGCCTGCCATTCTGGCCCAGGAGGGTCACACTGTCTTCTGCCTTTTCTGTACTGTCAGAGCCCCGAATCACTTCACTGGATTGATTATTTGGCTAGGTGGCTAGGAACACAAAACCCTGCACCGGGCCTAGTGCGCAACGTTATCCAACCGCCCTGCCTTGTAAATGAGCTCTGTCCCAGATGCTGAGCTAGGTAAAGAAAAAACATCTTTGTGGTAAGTGGTACTTAAAGCTATTTATAACTGGGAGATTCTGTATGAACACAGGTGTTTATTATTTTATGCATATTAATAACCATTTTAAGATTGTAGGAACTGCAGCCTGATTTGGGAGCTAAAGCAAGAGGAGCGGATTGCTACGGCGGGTAACAAAGAATTTGACTTGGCTTCAGTAGGTCGTGGGCTTAACCCCTCCTGCCAGGGTTAACCCTGTCTGTAATAAAGTGTTAAATGAGAAGCCAGGGGCAGACAGGCCACTTGTCTCAAGGGTATGTAAATGCCTCTCGGTCTGCGGCTCACCCTCGGGTAGGAAATGAGGGTCTGTGCGCTTCTCCAGCAGCCCGGCCCTGCCCAGCCAGGAGCCCTCCGGATAAAAGCCTGTCCACAGACACGGCTTATGGTATTAAAAAATATTAACAGATTAAATCCCATCCCCATTAATACGGAGAAGGGGAAAAATCCCGTCCAAAATGCGAGAATGATTACTACAATGTATTAGAGAATTATGTCTCGGTGCGAAAGCCTTAATGCCTGCTTTTGAAGATGAGTGACAGCGGTCATCTTTTTAAATTTCCTTATCTCTGCAGATATACTGGGTTTTTACCCACAAAATCCTGGCTATCCATTCTTTAAAAAAACCAAAATGTGAATAAGTAGAAAATCCAATGGTGGCCAATGAGCTTTGTTCCCCTAAAAACGCATTTGGATAAGTATTGCTTATTTGAAGCGTGCTGCTTTAATGTCAACGGCATCAGATAAGATCTGAGCCAGGCTTAATTACTGGCAGACGCGAATCCAGCTGCCGGAATACTATTTTTAGGGTATTGCACTTGATCAGGCCAAACATTAATTGTATGTCAGGCCGTGCTATCTATTTAGAAAGTGTCTAGGTGTATTTGTTTTTAGCATAAAACTCAACCCCCCCCCTCTATAACGTGCATCGTCCAGCCCCATTCGCAGTGAAAGAAGAGCAGCACTGATTGCTCTCCCTACCATGAAGGGAAGCCCTGCGTGGGAAACTGCAGAATCGATTCAGAGAGAGAGAGAGAGAGAGAGAGAGAGGGGGGGGGGGGCGGGTCCTGCACACAGCCAGCTGAACTAGTATAATCAAACAACTGTTCAGCATCCCACTGCCTCTCCCATAGGCTCGTTCATTTTAATTTGTCAATCTGCGACAATCCTTCCATCTCCTATCAGCGAGACACAAGCCATGCAATAGCGGTTTCGCATACGAGTGCCTTTTCTTCTCCGGGTATAAATAGCCTGACACTAAATCTAAGGCATGAAAAAGAAAAAACGACCACAGGGATATAACATTGAATCTGTTCACTCGATGGCCTGTTTCAACTGAGCACACAAAAAACATTGGTTCACATCCCAAGACAAAGAAAACAAACACAGTCCTAGGTAACTCAGCAGTGAAATATGACAGCCTACAGATGCATCCCCCATTGCCCCTTGTCCGGATCCCGAGGATGCACCTGTATGGATTTGCACAATGTCCTGGAAGCCACCAATGAACTGGTGCTGTAGGACCCGACAGACAGAATACGGGTGATCTTGTGCAGAACTACACGCAGGTTCCTGGTCCAGCATCCTGCAGTACGAGCTTGACACAGATGTGAACAGTTGGCTGGCAGTCTTGCAGATGTGGGATCACACAACGAGCATCACAAGAACCCGTTGCCCATAGCCTTATCATTTTTAAACGTAGGCAGCCTTTGTTTAATTTACCTTCTGGCTCCTGCGTAAGGCGTCACTTTAATTCTTCCCATTATTTGTCTCTTCTAGTTGCTTTCCTAATGCGGAGTGTCACTCTTGGGATTGATGCCTCTCATTTGTTTCGGGCGTGTGTTTGGGAAGCGAGCCGTTTCGGCATGATCCCATATCTCCATCTAGTGGACATGAGGGCCACAGCAGCTGGGAGGTCCAACACTTGTGCAGGTCTCCCGAAAAGACAACAAATACATTCAAGCCACCTAACTAGTACAAGTACACAAAATAATCACTTACAGATCGATTATTTCACCAATCAAATCAGTTAAGGCATCTTAATATAAGTATATGAATCACCAATTGCCACAAATCATGAAGTGGGTCTGTAGATGTTGTGATCAACACAGTATACAAACCCCAAAATAATTACACTTTTACACTCTCCTTCCCCTACAGCACTGGGTATTGACCTGTCTCAAGCATGACTTTATTCTGCAGTTATAGTGACTACTGTGCCAATGATACAAATATCTATACATCTTTGAAACAAAATAACAAAAAATATCATCAGATGACATTCTACTTGTATGTTTTTACAAGGCATTGGAGGTTTAAACTGTTAACACAGCCCTCTTGTTCCTCAAATAAAAAAAACAAGTCTAGTAGTAAGTAAGACATTGAAATAAACCCCAGCCTTTCACTCACATCCCATACTAGGAAACAAGAATAGTTTTATCATCATATTAGACACGCACACTTTATCAAGAGAATCACTGTGCAGTGTTCGTCTGAAAAGAAGAATTAAAATGAGCACAGTGCATTTAAATATTACTGCTCTCATATCTCAGATCTCATATCCTGCCCAACTGCCAGCACTAACCTTTCCAGGTCCCACACATGTGAGCCTAATTAAAGGGAGGAAATGATTAACTAATAAATACAAGATAGTAGCCCTCTGGTGATGCTTGGAGAAATTAACAGATATTAACCTTATCCAAATTAAGCTGTAAAAAACACTTTAGCTGTTTGGTATGTGAAACTGGTTGTGCTTCTGTGCATTGTGAATGCCTTCTGACACCTCCAATGCACATCAGCAAAGAGTTGAAGCAATCTTGATCCTACCTCCTTATATTTTATTTGCACAAAACATTGTTAGCTTTTCAAGGCAACATGAGATTTGCTCATTTATCAATACCCCCCACTGTACATGAATAAACGACTGATTCACTGTATAAGTAGCACAACTGCTTCTGTAAAGACACTGATAGCAGGGCCTTCATTTCACATCACTCTCATCCAAAAGACAGTGCAAGTAAGTTGGCCAGGGAACCAGAGAGGGTGTCAAGTATTGAACTATAATTTGAAGTATCTAAAGATACTTTGTCTGCATCAGACAGTAGATTTTGCACAACATATTACTGAATATGCATTATTGTGTATGGTAGTATGCAGGTTACTAGCAGTGATAGTTTGTAGGTTAGTGTAAGTAGTAGTTGTAGAAATGAGGTTATGTAGGTTGCATAAGTGATAGCAGGTGAGTTAGTGGGTTATTATTCACTGCCTAGTAATGTTGCCCTAGAGAGCCTTATTGACTGCACCGTAATATACTGTATTGTGCATTGCATTGTATTGGGCTGCAATACACTGTACTGCACCATGACCAAGTGTGATACACTATGCTGAACTGTCCTATACTGTAGACTATTATAATGTATTGTGCTGTACTGTCTGTACTATTATGATATAACATATATGCTGTGCTGAGTTGCAAGGCACTGCATTGTCTTGCAGTGAGTTATACTGGGCTGTGTGGTTAGTTGGCTCTGGGGATCAGTTGATTCAGTTTCAAAGATCAATGGGGGCAGACGTAGGTACCATGTGTATGTACGCAATAGGTGAATGGGTTTTAGTGAACGTGAAGTATTTAATTAAACAGGTAGGTAATTTAGGTACAGTGTAGTCGCTGGAGACTACGTAGTTTACATAATCGAACTGCAAATCACGATGTAGAGTGAGTCAGTAAGGAAAATGGAGGGATAGAGTCAATTTCTTTTTTACATACAATGCTCAGTTAAAGGCCATAAAGGCCTGTCGTCGAGGTGTCATTGACTTGAAGCAGCCAATCACACGCTGCAGTCGCCAAAGCATACTGTTTTAATTGGCTAAAATGTCTGCCCGTCATTACCCCTGCTCTCTTATTGGTCACAATCACACGGAACGGCAGGCTCCGATTGGTTAGCCGATGTTCAGCCACGGGATGAGGGCGGTCCTTTGTGAAAGCGTACCCATAATCCTCTGCGTCAGCGACCGAGTGCCGGAGAAGGAAGATGGAGGACTGCGGGAGTTCAAGAAGGATGGACGCTTCCCTGATGGCGGCGCTTCTGGTCTTGGTGTCTCTGTCAGCGGGTAAGGATCGGTGTGCACAGGTTAATGATGCTCGGCGGCTTTTCTGCATTCAATCCACGGCGAGATGTTAAGCTGTGTTTGGCTGTGCGATGTCAGACGCCGCTGATCAGCTGATCTTGACAGATCTGTGGGCTCCCCGATCTGCCTACATCGTAGCGATTTTAAATGGCTTTTAAAACGACCGGTTTTCTTGAATGTAGCATTATCTAGTGCATCTAAACTGCAGATAATATGGAGTTGCTTTATATTCACGAGTTGTATTGAGTCAGCTATTGCTCACATTGACAGGACGGACGTGTCGTTATCATGTGATTATGAGAGCTTAAGGCTGGCTGTTTAAATCTACTCGTCTCCGCTTCTGCTTTTACAGTCCTTAAAAAAGGGAATTAGGGTGGACTGGGGAAATAGTAGTAGTTTTAACTTCCAGCTCATGAACGATTTCCAGATATGCATATAGCAAAGGTTTAGTTGTTATGTGTAATGCTTTTTTTTTATTTTGTCATTTCGTTGATTTATCGAGGGCATATATTTTGATTTATAGCAAGTTTAGTAATATCATTGTAGTGGGATGTTAAAATGTGAAGCTTTATTGTGGCTTGATATGCTGTCCAATATCATATCCTATATAAAGCAGCCTCATGTCGTGGTGTGTTTTTCTACATGTATAGTGTGTGTGTGTGTTTATGTATGTATGTATGTATATAAATGTATGTATTGTTACATTCTTCTGTGTTTCTTAGATTGGGTGCATTAGCCAAACATCAATCTGTACCTCTTCAAATTAGCTATCATCGCACAAGCTTGTTGTTTCTCATGAGAAAATGGCTGTGATCTGTTCCTTATTTATTTTAAAATGTTTTTTAAAAGTTGTAAAGGCTGGATTAACTGTGTTTGCTCGTGGATATCAGAGTTATGTGCAGCAGTGTCATGTAGTTCACAGTCTATATAAATCCTGATATTGTTCGCCATCTCTGGCTCTGAACCCCTGAACTCCTCTCACTAATAGCAGTGTGCAGAATCCACATGTCTGCTATTTTGGCTGCACTCCGCATGTGATGATCACACTTTTTCCAATAGCCTCCTTCCTGAAACACCTCTAATTTGATTGATTTTCACTTCAAACATGAACTCCCTCAGTCTGTTATATAGGCCTATTAAAAGGACAGAAATGGAAGGGGATATCTTGCCAGGACACCTGGAGGGGGGAATGTTATCGCAAAATAATGCAAAACCCCACTGAGAAAATGTGCCAGGTCATAAAGTCTGTATGCCAGGCTCACTTCATAACAGGCCAATCAGTAGGAAAATATGAAAGAAGAAAGAAGATTTTTTTGATTTTGAAGCTCATTAAACATTTGTATTCAAGGACTTGGTTTTATGTATCTTTATACTATTGTATACGTAAGATACAGTTCACTTGATCGTGCCAGTCGACTACGCTGGTTTGTAGGAATTGGATAATGCTCACTAATGTATATTACAGTGTGTGTTTGCAAGGGAAATAGTAACTTTTTTAGTACAGTACAATCTGCACTAAGTAATTTGTTTTGTGTCTTTTTGTAATGACTGTTCCAACTACAAAAAAAAAGTGTATGTCCATAATCATTATTATTGTTTGTAGATATTATTGCTTATCAAGTTTTTTCCAAATTGAAATGAAAACATTCACTTCTGTAGGCACCCAAACAGAACAAATGTACATAACAAAAATGACCTTGGCACATACTTGTTTATATGTTAACAGAATTTGTTTATATGTTACTCAGTTTCCGTATTATAATAATAACCATAATAAATAACCCCAATCTGCACCTCAGGCTCTCTTCGGACTAAAGCTTAAAGCTGTGAAGTCACTGTTGGGGTTTTGTCTAATAAAAAGCAACCTGTGTGTCACAACAGCAGTAGAGAGAGTTCCTTTGTGCCGATCAGGGTCTCTCAAATGTATTTACAGTATACTATAAAATGAGAATTGCATTTTATGACAAGGTATTGCTTTCCTGCTTCGCTTGTTTCCAGGTTCATATTTTACGTCAGTGTTTTCACATACAACATGTGTTCAGTGGATTTTTTGGGGCTTTTTATTATGATGTGGAAATTGAGTATAATATATAAACATTCTGTTAACGTATAAACAAATTCGTGCCAAGGTCATTTCTGGTTGTGTGCTTTTGTTCTGTTTTGGGTACCTATACAAGTGAATGTTTTCATTCCAGTTTGGACAAAACTAGATAAGCATTAATATCTACAAGCAAAACATGTGTATGATCATAATCATTCTTTTATTTTGTACCTGGCACAGTCGCCCCAGGCTGGAGTGTTAGGAGAGCGATTATTTTAAACGACCATTGTTATTACAAAAGACAAAACAATTTAGGCTACTTTGTACAGATTGTACTGAAATATAAAGTTACCTTTTATCTTGGGGGGGGGGGGGGATTGACACAGAACTGCCAATAACCAGCTGCTTCATCTAATCCCTGGCTTTGTTTGTTCTAGGCGTGTCTGGGGACAGTTTCACAGTGTTGAAAGCCCCAAAGTATGTCAGCTTCAGGGAAGGCGAGTGGCCTGTGTCCGGGGAGAGGATCCCAGACCTCGTGGCTCTGACCATGGGCTTCTCTGTGGAGGAGGTACTGTAGCTCAGATTGGGGGGGAGAGGGAGATAGTTTCAGCATTAAACATACTTCAGTGTGTGTATACTACACTTCAGTGTTGCACAGATGTCATCTCTCTGACTGGCAACAGAATAGGTGTTTGAAATCTTGTTAGAGGTCCAGACATTTAAGCATGGCTGGCCCAAGCCTGTGGTGTGCAGTTGTGACTCTGTGTGTGGTTGCTGCAGGAGCTGTCGTGGCCTGGCCTGCAAGGTGGCAACCTGTTCCAGCGTCCCCAGGCCAACTTCCTCATCGTGGTGAGGGGAGTGGGCAGCCTGCCTCTGCCCCAGCCTGCAGCCTCGTACCCTGTGGAGAATGTGAGTGCCGGCCAATTACTCCACCTCCCTCCCTCTCTCTCTCAAATATGCCCAGTCAGCTGAAATCTAGATCTGGCTAGTTTATGTTGATGCACTCAGATGATCTTCATTCTGTTTCCCCCTCAGCAGCAAAGTTAATTACATCACAAAATACGCCAGATTATTAAAGTTCAAGACAAGGAAGAGGATTATTTTCTTTTTATAATATTTTCAAATCTATAGTTAATTTGATATTTGTTTGTGTCAAAGCTGACCTCCTGAATTATTTTGATTTTGTTCGCTGTAGGCTGTCCCATTCACCTTGGACAGTGTGGCCAACACAGTCCACACTCTCTTCTCAGAAGACACTCCTGTTGTCTTACAGCTGGCTCCCAGTGAAGAGGTATGATCTGGTGCTTGCAGGTGTTAGTGTGTGGAGAGTCTAGCTAATACTTTAGGTGTGTGTGTGTTGTATACTGGTGCCACAGGAATTGATAGATGGAATTTAAAAAGGTCAGATGTTCTTTTATTCTGTACAATATCGCATACTGTTTTATTAGGTTAACCATTTCACTACACTGGTCTTGTGAGACACAGGCTAACAGAGGCTTGTCGAATGACCATCTCCCTGGTCTCAGCTCCAGCTGTATTCACAGGCCCTCTCTCTGGGTGCTTCCTTCACAGAGGCTGTACATGATCGGGAAAGCCAACACGGTGTTTGAAGACCTCCCTGTCACTCTGCAGCAAATCCGGGGTCGCCTGTCGCAGGACAACTCCATCCTCAACAGCCTGCCGCCCAACTCGCTGAGCCGCAACAATGAGGTGAGCGGAGCTGGGCCCTTAAACGGAACCGTCGTGTTGTTCTTGGGCTACTCGGATCGAAAACGTCACTTTTTCACAAAATATGAGTTTGTAACTTCCTGGACTTTAGTAGGATCTCGAGTTGTGGTTGTTACGTAATTTATAAAGCTGTAACTTCAATGGCAAAACCCCGGGCTCTGGGAGACTCTCGGATTGCACAAGCTGGGCAAAAGCCAGGAGCCTTTTTCCTACCCACAGTACCGTTAATAAAATCCTACATGTTGTGATATCATAGACATATTTTTACAATCTTCTTCTTCTTCCTTCAGGTTGATCTGCTTTTCCTTTCTGAGTTGCAAGTCCTTCATGATATCGCTGCTCTGGTAAGAACTTCTGCTGCCTTGACAGAATGGTCAGCCCAGGATTATGAATTCATATAAATAGACAAGGATATACTTTTTTGATATTTTGTCCCTTGAGCAGATCTCACACTTGCCAAATGCCCAAAACGACATCGCGCGGGGGCTTACTTTATTAGCAATATATGGAAAGCTAAGCACTCCCAAAAATGCATCGGTGCAGTCTAAAGGTCAAGCGAAGCTCAAAGAAGACACGGTGCTCTGAATCTGTCCATCCCACTGCTGTATTTCCTCCCCTTGCCGTACAGCTGCTGAGGCACAATCACCTGGCGAAGGACCATTCCCCTGACCTGTACTCGCTGGAGCTGGCCGGGCTGGAGGAAATCAGCCGGCACTACGGCCCCGACTCGCAGCAGATGAAGGATGCCACGCGCATCCTGGCCACCCTGCTGCAGAAGGTGAGTGTGTGGGCCTCCAGGACACGGCATGCCCATCACGGCACTCTTTAGTTCCACGCCAGAGCCGGCTCGGAAAGCTCCGCCGTGTTGTAGATCTTTTGCATTTTCCAATATCGGTGGAAGCTTCAGTCTGCTCTTCATGCGCTCTTGAGTATCTTAAAGAGCAGTAGTCTCTGGTCTTCTCTATTAGAACAAAGTGCTTCTGAAATCTCTCAAATAATCTAACCTGCCTAGGTGTCGGCTCTGTAGATGGAGTGCATGCACACATAGCTGTGTCCTGAGCCGCCTGTTTGTGCTGCAGTTTGCAGATGACGTGTTCGGCATCTATAGCCGGAACGCCGTGGTGGAGGTGGTGACGGTCAAGAGCTTCGAGTCGCCCCTCATGAGGAAGTCCCGCTCCATCCTGCAGTCCATCGAGATCGTGAGTAACCTGTCAATCAAGAGATCCACCCGTCGCAGAGGCCTGGGTTGTGGTCGGGCACTTGAATGCCATACTCTAACGGATTCATTGCTCTATTTGTGTAGAGAGCCTAAGCCTCATTCCTGTCTAGTTTTGTTGTTTATTCATTTACCACTGTCTTTGCATCCCTCAGGGCAACCCCGGAAGCCCATATAACCTGGCCTATCGGTACAACTTTGATTACGCGGCGATCTTCAACATCATGCTGTGGATCATGATCGGCCTCGCCCTGGCAGTCATCGTCATCGCCTACAACCTGTGGAACATGGACCCGGGTTACGACAGCATCATCTACAGGATGACCAATCAGAAGATCCGCCTGGACTGAAGCATCCTCTCCTGCATTCCCTCCCAGCTGATTTGAAAATGAAACTATTTCTCTTCCCCCCCCACCCCCCGCCCTTTGCCAAGTAGCCTGGGTTTTAAAGTCTGGCCTTTCCTTTTCAAAACCACAAATGTCTTGTAAAAAGTAAATAAATGTTAAATGCAGTTATAGACAGTTTTTATGATAATATTATATGCACCTCAGAATAATTGAAGGTCAGTTTGGCTCATTTCACGTTACTTTCATTTACAAGGTTTAATGAAGGCTTTCTAAAACTGTTTACTTTGATTTTTTTGTGAGAAATGCTTCACTTTTCCAGATGTATTTTTTATTCAGTTTTAAGTGGAGCAATGAATAAAGTAAAACGTGTATTTGTACAGATATTTATCTCTAGAAGCCCCACTTTACCCCAGGCCAGGCTACATCATTCCTTCTGAAATGTTTTAAGAGTGGTTGATTCTCCCTACAAATGATATTGTCCTGTGTTCGTTTTGTATGTCGTTGTTGTCGTTTTCTTTTTGGCACTGAACTAAGGAAAGAGGATCTGATGGTATGCCTTTTCTCTCTGTGTTGTCAGTGTCTGTGCTGGGACATGTTGCACCTATATAATTTAATTGAACAGCGTTAGATATATGTATATATTGAGATAAGTGAGATAAGTGAAGAGATTGATACGGTCCTAATATCTCTCTGCATCCCCCCCGACTTAAATATGTGCAGTTAAAACTTGGATCTTTCACATTTAAACACAACAAACTGGAACTGTGACAATGAAATCTCTGGGGGTTGTTTCCTTTTTTGCTCTGCTTTGTTAAACAAGCTTTTGGTGGAAAACGGTCAGAAACCTCCCTTGTTCTTGTAAATCTGGGTTTCAGTCAATCATCAGTACAGTCTGAATGGAACATTGTCCTCAACAATTAAAAAAATGCATACAACTGTTAAACTACTTTTGCTAAACCATTGTTTTTAGTTATAACTTATTTCTTCACATGTATGTGGTGAAAAGGGGTTTTTGTTTAAGTCACACAATTATATTCTGTACGGTACTGTGTTGAAATTTGATGTAAGTGGTGGTAAGAACAAAACAAGGTTTATAATTAATTAGGATTAATTTGCATAATGAGAGTACACTCGGTATGTACTGCAGCAGTATGTGTGTTTGGGGGGAAAAGTGATGTAATGTGAAACTTGTAAAATACATAATAAATGACTGTCCATTAATGTTTTGTCAATGGCTTACTGTTTTACTTCCATTCACACCAAATTAAATAAAATATCACCATAATAGCTCTTAAAAAATACTTTTAGTCCTTTGCTATAACTGGGGCTGGGTCTCGGCTATGGTACTGGAGGAGCACGATCTTCTGGTTTTCATTCCCACTTCATTGAGCCAATCATTCTTACTTCAACCGTGTCAGTTTTGTAGTTATTAAATGGCTTGGGGTTATTCGGGCATGTAGGTGACAATTGTGCTGGAGTCGGCGTTGGTGCGCAGGGTATGTGATGCCCAAGCTGACGGTCTTCCTGGGTGCCCATCCCCAAAACCCCAGGGACAGGCGAGTGATCACAACACTAATGTTGACAAAAGAGTTGTCAACTTTCTGGGGCAATTTTAAAGTTTTCTAATTCCCTCCACTCAAAGTCCCCTAATGGTTGTGCTGGCTCTGGCTGGGATGAAAACCAGCGGAGACAGTGGTCGTCCAGGACTAGGTTGGGAGCCACTCCTTCTCACAGTTCGGATACTTAGTTGTAAATGTAATATTTTATGATTCATTATTATTTTAGGAGATATTCTTAAATGAATCACTCTGGCCTTGGGGAGGCTGGTGTCGGCGCAGTCTAGCCAGCAGGCGGAGCTCTCTGCCGTTGAAAAGCCGGAGCTCCTCCAGAGTCGCTTCGGAAATACTCGGAGAGACGCCGACGAGGACCGAAAACAGGCAGCCATCATGTTAGGTTGAGTTTTGTTTTCAGTTCAGTTTCGTGTGGTTGTTATAGCTTAATGTGAAGTTATATATCATACATAATGAACTACAGTAGCCTTAAATGCTGCCTGGCTTGAGAGGTCAGAGGACATGCAGAGTGGCGGTGGGTGATGTATACAATGTATCTCTCCAAGTCTACAGTGCTGATTAAATATGTTGTAACCAGACACAGCAGGACGCGTGTATCGACCATACCAGGGTTATGCAATGTAGTGGATGTTCATTTGCGAGGTCTAAAGACATCGGCGCTCTGGGACATTAGTAAGGCATGTCCTAGATACAGAAGTCACAACTTAGGGTTACTGTCACCACGCTTGCACCATGCACATGAACCCGAGTTTGCACACATGACGACACGTATGAAGCTGGACCAGATACGGCATCGTCGTTTTTCAACGCACACGTCCAGGTGTAAAGCCCAGCACAGCAGCCCGGGCGCCGGCGGACAGCAGGACGCAGAGCCGGACGATGCGGAGCTGGAGGAGCTGTGTCAGCAGCGCATCGCAGACAAGGTCGGCAGCGAGGACCAGCGGGTGTTGGTCATTCATCCAGATGTCAAATGGGGAGCAAAGAAACAGCTTCTCACCACAGGTACATTCATTCCCAAAACAAGAAACAAAATCAAGACTTTCAATCTGGAATAGCATTTTCTGTGTACAAATTGTCAGGACAACTAGTCTAACTTTTGAAAATTATAAACAAAACTGAATCACTTACTGCATCAGTAGAGACAAATAAAAATAAATTGCATATTCAACTTTAAAACGTGGTTATGAAATGGCAAAAGTCTATCCTTGGTCATACCTGCACACTTGTCTGGTAAGGACTGGCTAAAGTCACAACAGAAAACTGCTAACATCTGCTTGATAGCAGTTATGAGTAACACAAATAATGGGCTGCAAGTGAGGACAGGTGTCTAGTGTTGTGTTGGCAGGTAGGTCATTTCTACTTTTGTTTTAATCTGACATGAAACCCGAGTTCTTGGTTTTTTTATTTTTGAAGCCGAGCTTCAGATGGCGGAGGCTGTGGGACTCGTCCACACTCTGCAGAACTGGAGGGTGGTGGACAAGATCATCGTCTCCACAAAGACTCCTGAGAAGAAGAGGATTTTTGGCAAAGGAAACTTTCAGGCTCTGACAGGTGTGCCAAACGTATTGTCTCGACTACCTCAATCATTAAAGCCAGGACTTGTAACTCTTATAAGATACATTGTAGGCACACTCCAGGTTTTTAAAAGCCAGCAAGTGCCATTCCAAGAGGCACAGGTGTTTGTGATTATTGGATACAGGATTATCCGATACAATCTATCCAAATATATTTGAAGTAACCAGTTAGCTGCTCCTCCCCCTTTTCACATGAATGTGAGTAAATGGCAAACAGTCTGTCAATTCACCTCTATTTCTTGCCTTTTCAGAGAGGATCAAGGGCTTGCCGCAGATCACCGCGGTGTTTATGAATGTAGAGCGCCTGTCTCCCATTACAGAGGTAACGCAGAGCAAGGAGTAATTCTCCTTTATTATTCTCATTGCTTTTTTATGGGGCCAAGTCCATTCTTTCGCTGTGAGCCAGTTTAAGCAGTAACCGTCTCGCTTCAGTCCAGAGGGCAGGACTTCACACCGTGTCAGCGCTGAACAGTGATGTCGAACGGCAGGAGTTCTTGTTCCATCTCAAGCTTTTAACGATTGCATTTTACACCACCGGTAAACACCCCAGTGAGGGTAAGACAAACGCCAAGGGCTTGAGAAGTGACCTGTGAATCGGGTTCACTCCTATTCCCACACTTCAGTTTTGTTATTCTCTGGCTTATCAAGCTGATTTAAGAAACTGCTGTTATGATATGATTATAAAATCTCTTTCCATGACGTGGTGTGGCTTGTATTTGAGTGATGAGACTAAATGCAAAAGCAGAGGCTGTCAGTCGCTGAGACTCTGAATAATTCTGCTTTGTTCCGCTGCTATCCTGCTGGGTCAGAGGGAGATGGAGGAGGCCTGGGGGGTGAAGGTGTTGGACAGATACACCGTCGTGCTTCACATCTTCCGCTGCAACGCGCGCACCAAAGAGGCCAGGCTTCAGATCTCCCTTGCAGAGATCCCCCTGCTCAGGTACAGTACTGTAGATCAGGAATTCCCAACCCTGGTCCTGGAGCAGCCCCTACCTGCTGGTTTTTGTTCCAACCGAGCTCTCAATTACTTAATTGATCCCTTAATTTAACTAATCATTTCCTTTTAATTATTTTAAACAGTAGGGCTTTTAAGTATAAAATTGTTTGTGGAACTTATCCTATTAAAGAACCAACTTTTTATCAGTTACACAATTTAAAAAGTAAAATGTAAGCAAATGATTTAAATTAATGGTTCAATTAAGTAATTGAGAGCTCGGTTGGAACAAAAACCAGCAGGGTAGGGGACTTATTTAGTCCAGGACCAGGGTTGTGAACCCCTGCTGTAGATCCTCTCAATGCTGGGTCCTACAACAGAGCACTCTCTGAAGTGGGTAGACATTTTTTTGTTGTAATTAACAGTGTTAGTTTAGGTGTGTTGTGGATGATCATGTTGTTTACATGCCTGCCTTATGTTGCAGACAGTGCCATCTAGTGTCCAGTCAGAGTAACTGCAGCAGTGCCCTAATGAGAACACTGCATCATCAGTTTTCCTGTTATTCCGCCTTCATCAAAGCAGTCTCCTAGTGAGAGTGATGCCATCTCCATTTGTGCCGACAGATCACAGCTGAGGAACGAGCTGGCAAACCTGGATCAGCAGGGTGGAGGTTCCAGGTATATTATGGGCTCAGGTAAGAGACTGCAGCATCAAGCAGTCTGTCTCTCCACAACATGTTTCAGGAGACACATATGTATATTATCTTCATCTCTTTTGGGCCCGTACGAGAGGGGAGCCAAGCTGAGTATCAGCGGGGGATTTTACTGTCGGGACTTTAAACAAAATGACTTTAAATTTAAAATGATAGAAATTAAACCCACCCACACAACAATTAACTCTCTGTGTTTGTTTTGGGCGCACAGGCGAGACGTTAATGGAGGTGCAGCAACGCCTGCTGAAGGACAGAGAGCTGAAGCTCCAAGGCGCCCTGGACAAACTGAGGAAGAAGCGGCACCTGCTCCGTGCCCAGCGCCAGCAGAGAGACCTGCCCGTGGTGTCCGTCATGGGCTACACCAACTGCGGTGAGCAGCGCTGGGCTTCACAACTGCATGGCTCACAGGGCAACCACCAAGAGGTCCCTCCCCAAAAAATAGTATTTGATTGCTTACATGCTGCAAAGTGAACATGTTTGTTTGCCCCTGCAGGGAAGACGACCCTGATCAAAGCCCTGACTGGAGATGTGGGGCTGCAGCCACGAGACCAGCTCTTTGCCACGCTCGATGTCACTGTTCATGCCGGCCAGCTGCCCAGTCACATGACTGTCCTCTACACCGACACCATCGGCTTCCTGTCCCAGCTGCCCCACCAACTCATCGACTCCTTCTCCGCTACCCTGCAGGACGTGGTGCACTCTGTATGTTCATCAGTCACACGGGGAGTCTGGGGGGTCTTAATGCAGCTCTGTACTTGCCTGACGTAAGCAGGCTTGTTAAGCAAAATAAGTTTTCCATACATTTAAGTGCAAGTCTCCAGACTGCAAAACAAAAGCAGTGTTTAACCATGGCCAAGTTTCCTGAAATTATTGCATTTCACTGTTAGATTTGTATTTTATTTTATTTGCATAGAGGAAGCAAATATAAGCTCCTTCTTGCTAGATGGTTTAATTTAAATTGCAAATTTCTTCTAGGACTTGATAGTTCATGTCAGAGACATCAGCCACCCAGAGAGCCTGAACCAAAAAGTCAACGTATTGAAGGTGCTCAGGGACCTCCAGATCCCCAGCCATCTGATGGATAACATAATCGAAGTCCACAACAAGATCGACCTCATTGATGGGTGAGGAATGGACCACATGAATACAGACATTATGGTAGTCAAAGGGTGTGAGATCATAGCTATATTCTCAGTTCGCAAAGAAGGAAATAGAAAGAAACAGCTCTTAGAGCTAAAACTAATGCAAAGAGTTTTTTTCAATACTACAACAGCAAGAGTTCAATAAAGGAGGAAGTGAAACAGATAAAGTGCAAAAATGAAAGTATCTTGGAAAACAAACAAGATGTGGTAAATGCTCTAAAAGAGTATTTCAGAGGTTTTTACAAAAGAAAAAACAGATAACATGCCACAGGTTGACAATCAGTCCAGTCAAACCCTAAGAGAGATCAGGATAAATGAGGAGGAGGTACTAAAGGGACTAGCAGAATTAAAAACAAACAGATCACCTGGGCCAGATGGGATATTTCCAACAGTACTTAGAACAGGGGATGTGCCAACTGACTGGAAGACAGCAAATGTCACACCAATCCACAAGAAAGGGGACAAAACTGAGCCAGGAAATTACAGACCAATCAGTCTCACCTGCATCACCTGTAAAATGTTGGAAAAAATGTTGAGACAGAAAATAGAGGAGCATTTTAATGAAAACCATATTGTTGGAGATAGTCAACATGGGTTTAGACGAGGCAGATCATGTCTTACTAATTTATTAGAATTTTTTGACCATGCAACTGCAGCTGTAGATCAGGTGAAAGCATATGATACGATATACTTAGATTTCCAAAAAGCCTTTGATAAGGTTCCACACCAAAGACTGATCCTCAAATTGGAAGCTGTAGGCATCCAGGGTAATGTAAGTAGATGGATTATGAACTGGTTGATGTGTAGGAAACAGAGGGTGTCAATTAGAGGAGTCGCTTCTAACTGGAGTGAGGTTGTTAGTGGAGTTCCACAGGGATCAGTACTAGGGCCTTTGCTTTTTCTAATCTATATTAATGATCTGGACTCTGGGACAGACAGCAAACTTTTTAAATTTGCAGATGATTCTAAAATAGGTGGCTCAGCAGATACAATCTCGGCAGCAGTTTATTCAAAGGGACTTAGATAATATTCAGTTGTGGGCCGACATCTGGCAAATGAAATTGCAAGGTAATACAGCAGGTAACAAAAATGTCCACTATAATTACACTATGGGAGGAACAGAACTGGATGAAGTAACACATGAGAAAGACCTAGGTGTCTATGTGGACGCCTCACTTTCTCCATCCAGACAATGTGGGGAAGCAATAAAAAAGGCAAACACAATGTTAGGGTATATTGTCAAAAGTGCAGAATTGAGAACAAGGGCAGTGATGTTCAGACTGTACAATGCACTAGTTAGAGCTCATCTGGATACTGTGTGCAGTTCTGGGCTCCACACTTCAAGAAAGATATCGCTGCTCTAGAGGCAGTTCAGAGGAGAGCAACCAGACTTATTCCAGGTCTGAAGGGAATGTCCTACTGAGAGACTGAGGAACTGAACCTTCTCACCCTGGAACAGAGGAGACTACGTGGGGACTTGATCCAAGTCTTCAAAATCATGAAAGGCATCGACCACATCAAACCAGAGGAGCTTTGTGTGGTTTTGCTTGATTCATTTTAAGCAAACATAGGATCTAATGCTACAAATGAAAAGTACAGCCTTCTGTATGTGTGCTTAAAATTAGTTTGTTTTTCTGCTTGGGTTTCAGTTATCAGCCCACTGAACCAAACACACTGGCCATATCAGCACTGAAAGAGCACGGCTTGGATGATCTGAGAAGCCGAATTGAAGAAGCCATCCTGAAAACCACGGGGAAGAAAATTCTGACAATTAAGGTGGATCTCAACAGCGCTCAGTTAAGGTAACCAATGATCTTGCACAACTTTTATTTCCACCCTGCCTGTAAAGCCTATGCCAAATTTACCTCAAGGATAATGTATGACCATTGTGGATGCCCTTCTCTGGACACTTCCCTGCTGCTGCAGTATGGCTTTGTGTAAAACAAGGAGCAACTCTGAGCATGAAATTCTGGAAGGTCTTGTAAACAATTCTGTTTTTGCATGACTAGAGTGAATTTGAATTTCACAGCTTTAGGCCTGTGTCAATGTCTTCTGTTTGCCCTTCTCTTCCCTCTCTAGCCTGGAATCGACTGAAAACAAAATACCCAGGTTATTTTCATAGGTACACTGCTGTAGCTGTGCTCCACCTAGTTGACTGACATAGTGTGTTTCCCTAAGCAGAACACATCGCTTTACATGTTATGGTGGCAAATGTATCAGTCCAGCTTTGCATCCCATCCAAACAGACCATAACAAGATGCGTTCGGCTGCCTTTACGTGAGAAATGCATCAGTAAAGATTGCTTTGACCGTGAATGCGTTTGAATTGCTGCTCTTGGATTGAAGGGCTGTGTGTTTCTGTCCACAGCTGGCTGTACAAGGAGGCCACGGTGCAGGAGGTGGTGGTTCTGCCAGAAGAAGGAGCCGCTGACGTCAAGGTCATTATGAGCAATGCATCGTGGGGGCGATACAGGAAGCTATTCCAGTACTAGCAGCTCTGGCATCGACTAGTAACCCAGAATCCCTGTGTTGAAGCCTCATGTTAATTGGATGATTCATCGGCACACTTGTCAACATCAGTGTGATCAGAATTCTTCCACATTTATTTATTTTTCATGCATTAAGTGTTTTTGTTTTTTTACCCACATTCAGGGACTTTGTGAAATACTGGTTACGTTTCATTGTGCTGTAACCTTTCAAAGATTAATGTATATAAAATAGCTAAGCAGTTTACAGTAAAGATTATACATGTATTTTGTATACAAAATAAAGTGGTTTAAATTATTTTCTTTTCATTGCACACTTCTCCCATTCATTCATGACAAATCATACATATTTATGAGGATCTTGGTAGGAATAAACCTGAAAAGTAGAACAGTGTACTGGAGTTCATCAATACTTATATAAAAATAAAATATATAGTTTCTGCTTTTTTCCATACTCATGGAGGTGTATTTCCAGTCGTATTTTTCATATTTAATTCAATGCATGTTGTTAGTGGGCTCTGGTTCCGCCTGTATCAGCTTCTTGTTCAGAGATATGACAATTGAGCAGAACTGGACCGACCCGATGAAGTCTCCAGCAATGATGTTGAGGCAGCCTGGGTCGGGCCCAGGGCTCTGTTTCTGCAGCCAGGCTGCCAGATAGCCGTAGTTGTGCAGCGTGAGAGTGCGGATGGACTGTGAAGGGTGACGCACAATATACTGCGTGTCTGCCGTCAGGTTCAGCCCAGCCACAAAAAATCCCCCTACAACCACAAAATAGATTGGTTTGAAAGATAGACTTCTGCAACCTTAACTTCCTCTTTACAAGAAAATAAAAATAAAAACAGAACTAGGGTTGAAAAAATACTCTGACAGGTCTGTACTGTTTCATGTGACATAAAACACTAATTTCCCTGATAATATGGAGAATTCCAGCATGCACTGAAACAGTCAATTTATATAATAATTATGTATAAATATATTTACCTATATACAGTATATAGCCTATAACACTATGAAAATAAATGAGCTGTTAACATGAAATAAAATTCAAGTGGAATCTCATTAAAACGAAAATCTCACGAAGGAAAATATGTAAATACTGTATGTCCAAGTCGCAGCCCACTGTTAATAGTAATACGAGAGTAATGCTTCTCGTTTGATACAATGATATTTCAGTACGTAGGTAGATTGAGCTGTATTATTAGTTTACATTAAAAACTTGTCTAACCGACTATGAAAAGAGGTGAGACAGGTTTCTCAGAGAGAGAGAGAGAGAGAGAGAGAGAAAGAGGGAGGGCCAGTTTACATCTGTGAGAAATCTGCTCAGTCATAAACACCTTAGGGAAAAACAAACAAAGGTTATACAATTTCTAAGTTTACCTATTTCAAAAGCTGTGTTGCAAATCTTTGGATGAAACCTTGTTACCATGATTTAATCTGTAATTAAAACACTATCAGCTTTTCCTGTTATAAATAAATAAATGTATCTATTGTAAGGCGAGAGAATGAGTTTTAAAAAAGTATTTGTATTGTATTTTATTAATGTATTAAGTATTTGTAGGGTAGACTGATGCTATATGAGTTCAGACCCTGCTTGGCCCCGGGCCTGCACAAGGTAAGGAGCTGGGCTGAAAAATCACGGCCTGGTTCCGCGTCGGCTCGACAAAATTGCCAGTGGGTGACTGGTTCTGGCTCGGGTCAGATATGCCAGTGGAAAAGGGGTGAAATGACTGTCCACCTGCACGCTCAGCCACATACCTGGGCGTCCTGAATGCTTGCGTTGCTGCAGAAACTGAACCACAGCTTTGGCGTCGAGTTTGTTTGCCCACCAATAGGGGATCGCCGGCCATAACTCTGGATGTTGCTCTGCTTCTACGTCTTCATAAGAAACAATGACCTGGTATCCCGACTCCCACAAACTCCTCAGGGTTAACAGTTCCTGAAGGCAAGCAAACGCAGACACACCAGATGTAGACCTTTTCAAAAACCTGACTGGATCTGTGTGCCAGTTTCTATAGCATAAAGCTAACAGAGCACAAGATCCACCTGGATGGGAATGTGGTCCATATCAAATGACTCTTACTAAAGCTTTAAAGGCTTTAACATCCATATATATATATATATATATATATATATATACATATACACTCACCTAAAGGATTATTAGGAACACCATACTAATACTGTGTTTGACCCCCTTTCGCCTTCAGAACTGCCTTAATTCTACGTGGCATTGATTCAACAAGGTGCTGAAAGCATTCTTTAGAAATGTTGGCCCATATTGATAGGATAGCATCTTGCAGTTGATGGAGATTTGTGGGATGCACATCCAGGGCACGAAGCTCCCGTTCCACCACATCCCAAAGATGCTCTATTGGGTTGAGATCTGGTGACTGTGGGGGCCAGTTTAGTACAGTGAACTCATTGTCATGTTCAAGAAACCAATTTGAAATGATTCGACCTTTGTGACATGGTGCATTATCCTGCTGGAAGTAGCCATCAGAGGATGGGTACATGGTGGTCATAAAGGGATGGACATGGTCAGAAACAATGCTCAGGTAGGCCGTGGCATTTAAACGATGCCCAATTGGCACTAAGGGGCCTGAAGTGTGCCAAGAAAACATCCCCCACACCATTACACCACCACCACCAGCCTGCACAGTGGTAACAAGGCATGATGGATCCATGTTCTCATTCTGTTTACGCCAAATTCTGACTCCACCATCTGAATGTCTCAACAGAAATCGAGACTCATCAGACCAGGCAACATTTTTCCAGTCTTCAACTGTCCAATTTTGGTGAGCTTGTGCAAATTGTAGCCTCTTTTTCCTATTTGTAGCGGAGATGAGTGGTACCCGGTGGGGTCTTCTGCTGTTGTAGCCCATCTGCCTCAAGGTTGTACGTGTTGTGGCTTCACAAATGCTTTGCTGCATACCTCGGTTGTAACGAGTGGTTATTTCAGTCAAAGTTGCTCTTCTATCAGCTTGAATAAGTCGGCCCATTCTCCTCTGACCTCTAGCATCAACAAGGCATTTCCGCCCACAGGACTGCCGCATACTGGATGTTTTTCCCTTTTCACACCATTCTTTGTAAACCCTAGAAATGGTTGTGCGTGAAAATCCCAGTAACTGAGCAGATTGTGAAATACTCAGACCGGCCCGTCTGGCACCAACAATCATGCCACGCTCAAAATTGCTTAAATCACCTTTCTTTCCCATTCAGACATTCAGTTTGGAGTTCAGAAGATTGTCTTGACCAGGACCACACCCCTAAATGCATTGAAGCAACTGCCATGTGATTGGTTGGTTAGATAATTGCATTAATGAGAAATTGAACAGGTGTTCCTAATAATCCTTTAGGTGAGTGTATATATATATATACAAATGTACATAATTCAGCTCACAGGTCTTGGTCGATATTAAAGGTCTTACCCTGTAAGGACACAATCTGGAGCCAAAGATTGTCTTCAGAGAACTGATCAGTTTCTCATGAAGGTCCCTGTTCAGGCCTTCAAAATGGCTACATGCTAAAATGACAATTTCCTTGGGATGGGATGTGAGCCACAAGGCAACCTCCTTTAGGACCTCCTGCAAAACATGAATAGGCATAATTTTCAAAATGAAACATTATCAAAGGAGCAGTCAAACTGAACAATAAAAGAACAATAATAAATCCATCATACAGCCAAAATATAACAGATTTCTTCCATAGAAAAGTGTTGAATCAGTGTGCCTGCGGTACACCTGTGTACTGAGTACGTTTTTAGAACAAATGTAAAGAGGATATTGTCAGAAAGTGGAAGCTATTGGAAACTTGCTGTATAATCTGCATCTGAGTACTGCACACACACTAGAATTAGTTTTGCTCTCCACATTCCTCAGGCTATTGATGTCACTCACATCGGCATTCACAAGTAAAAATAAAACTGCAGATGTCCCGGGCTCACTCACCCTGACTGTCCGAATGGTGTAGACCACGTGAGTGTAGTACAGATCATCGGAAGAGTCCTGTGGTTTGTGAGCAATTCTCAGGTCGAAATAGCGAATCCCTTCTGTCAGCTGTTCCACAATGTTCTTCTCCTATTGAACCACAAAGGAACAATTGATACCTCACATACATTGCTATATTATTCAGTTCATTAATAACAATTACATTTACAATAGGTCATTTTCTCTGAATGGCTTGAAATGTCCTTTAATCTTTTCCCAAATTACTAGCACCCACCTCAGAGTTCTTTTGGACAGTTACATATGGACATTTATGATTCAATAATCTGTGTGTGTTTGATGATGGCTCTGGATGCAGACAGACAGTCTGTGTCAATATAAACAATGGACTACCTTATCATAAACTGCCGATATCAGTGACACAAGAAAAGATACAGACCTGCGTTGTTGCCCATTTATAAATAACTGGCCGGGTGATGCATGGGAAGACCTTGTCCATGCTCTTCAATACTGCAGATTCAGACCTGATCAGGGGAGACTCCATATCCAAACAGTAACTCAAAGCATCATGACTTCCTGAAACCACACGTTTCTTTAATGAGGTTGACTGAGAAAAAGCCTGTAATGAATTGATTCAAGTGATTTTCTTTTTCTCCTGTGCAGATAACATGATCAGCTATAAATGATAACTCTCAGCTAGACCTGCCTTGTTGGGTTGCCACTCCTTCAGCCAGCACTTCACAATAATCAGGGTTGTGGTGCCAGCAGGCTTGCCGATCTTTTCTCAAATGTACCCTACAGGTGGAAACATAATAGTCTGGCAACACTGGATACCAGCTGCCCCTACCTGGGATGGCGAGGGTGTACAGAGCCATGTCCCAGAGTTGTTCAGGCAGCTGAGACATCCAGTCCTCATACTTGCCGCTTCCAGGAGATGCCATGCTTTAATGATCTGCAAGACGTGTTTAGAGTTAGACCTTATACCTAATACAACTAAAGTATAACATGCGTGCGGTAACATAAACCTAGCTAGTATAGGGCTGTGGATGGACCTAAGTGTCAGAGAAGGAGGAGACAGTGAAACACTAAAACTGCACTGTATTTCCTACCAGAGAGGTGTAGAGATCCTGCAGAAATGCAACCAATTCCAGGTAACTTCTCAAGTCAGAGCTCCGGAGCTCTCAGGCTGTGCACCATCATTAAACAGCTGCAACAAATGTAATCAAAATGTCAATAAAGCAAACCTGGAGTCATCGTCTAAGGTTCTTCCTATTTCCTGCTGGGTTATGTTTAGTATTTCATAAGTTATGCAGCAAACCCAGTCTCAGGGACCGTCTACAAAGTACCAACACACGGCAGACTAAAGCCAAGGCAGGCGTATGTTAATGTCACACCAGACTTTCATATTCTGAACTGCTCGATCTATTGTCATTCAATAAATGTATGATACATATATAAATAATAATACTAATAATGTATGTCACCACAGAGACACAGGGGACAATGATAATAACATTGCTTGAAATAATTTCTGAGGTTGGAGATGAAACGCGTATATTCTTTTAAGCATGTTATTGTTTGATGTACACGTGTAGATGCTTTTTAAATTTGTTCCGTAGATAATTGTAAACTTGAGCCATATACCGTCTATTACACAATCATTTGTTTTCGTTTTTTATTTGCTTTTTGCAAGTTGTATTAATGGTTGTGGGTTTATTGTACACTATTGTCAACCCATGTGTGTTTTATTCTAGTATGTCACTTGAGTGTAATGCTATTTATTTTTGCTAAATGGCTATGTATAGAAAGGATGATTGAACTGCACAAGTCGGTACAGGGGGCTTAAGTGCTCATGTAATGAATTTATATGAATTATATAGGTTGCTCAGACGAGATTAAAAGCCACCTGACACCGGCATGCCTCCCTAGTTTCAGTGCGAGTGTTCTGGGGGCCTGATACCTGCAGTGATCGGATCAGCCGGGTTAAGGTTTACCTCCTCTTATGGATCTGTATTAACACTGACTTCTGTACTGCTTTTACCAGGACAGACGTGGAGTGTGATTTGTGATTATGGTGCAGTCACGGCTCTCCGACAGGCAGGCCTTTAAATGGAATCTTACCTGGGAGTCTATTGTCTTGTTGATTCTAACATTCTTCTCTCATTGTATTCTTTTTTAGGGTCAAACAGCATTTCTTTACTTTGTTTCGCTGTTTCTTTAGATTTTGTTGGTTTTATTGATGTGTTTTCCAGTGGAGGATACTACCCAGAGGGGGAGGGGACCTATGTCATCACCATGGCATCACAGAAGTTGCCTAACAAAGCTGCCTATAGGCCACTGCGCTCTGTCACTCAATCAGCCCTCCCCTATTTATTTTTCACTTTCACTGTCAGACTTGAGTTGAAAGATACCCCTTTCTTCTATATTAATATGTATATTAATACAGAAAAACTGTCTATTACTAGCTAAGCCAAAAAATGATTGTATTGATTTTCCACACACAGGGCTCTGAGCACTTGGTGGCAGGGTTTCCCGCAGTGCTGTTCAGGCCAGGCAGCATCGATTTGTGGCCAGATGGGCTGCTTGGCCTGAATAACCCTGTGGGAAACCCTGCAAAAAAAAAAAGTAAAAAAATAAAGAAATAAACTTTAAACCACAAGCGCACATGCTCTGCCCCCAAGCTCTCGTTTGCCATGGCTAATCCCCCTCTACTAACAAACCCCCAGCTCAAATATCGCCCCCCCGCTGGACAATTCAGTAATGCAGTATCGGACCGTCTTGCCTGTGCACAGTCCTAAGGGAAACTCTGTGTGGTGCATTCTGGCCCCCTGACTGACATCTGTGCGGCTGTGAAGTGCTTTCATTCGGTTTTACAGACTAGATGTGATGGGACTGGCTTCCTCAATGGGGAATCAAGCAGGGGAGGGCTGCTCGAGTGACAGCGTACAGTGGCCTATAGGCAGCTTTGTTAGATCACTTCCATTCACAAATCCCATGGTAATGATATGGGCCCCTTTCCCCCTTAGGGAAGTATCCCATTTCGTGGATAACCAGGGTTGAATTCACAACCTATAATTTTCATGGTTGAGCACTGCATTGATTTATCCATTTGGGTTTGGCATATCCCATTACGTTCTGTGTACTAAACCGTTTTGAGTATTTCTTTATTATTTTTCATTTAACTCTTTCATAGCTCCGGAGATCCATGGGTGTTCTTATGAGTGCCAAGATTCCTTCCACCTAGTGGTATCCAGCGGTACTGCAATGCCAGATTATTTTTCCTCTCCATGATGAAACCCATGCATTTGCACTCATGGCTGTTTCAAATCGCTGCCAGATGACACAACCTGGAGTCCTTGTGATTTGAACCAATGATCATAAACTGCTTCCTAGTGCGAGGGCAAGTTGCTGCTGGTGTTGGATGAAACTTGGTGCTCCGAGGAATGAAGACACCTTCACGAGGTTCATTGGCTTCAGTGAGTCTGCTAAGCTTTATGGATGTTGATGTTTGTGGAATGCATGTTTAAAAATAATAATAATAATAATAATAATAATAATAATTGTCACAGAGATCCTTTTGTGATGTGTAGCTATTTTTTGTGTCACGCCTATCATGCGTTAATTGTTTTTAATTACTGCATTAACAATAGCAATGAATTAAAATGTGTACCTGTACTGTTCTTCAGTTTTTTTTCCACAGCAGTCAGATGTAACGCAAACTCTTAGAAACTCTCTAATGAACTTTGTAAATATTAGATTTTATAGCTGCCTCCGTGGTGTTCATTTATTTAAAAGGGACTTGTGTGGGGAATCTCCATTTTGAGATTTATATCGTAAATGAATTCAGTCTTTGGTGATATTGAGGCTTTTCTTGCCCCAGGTAATATCAGAGGTGGCGTAGTCACATTTGATCTGACAACCATAGCCCCCTCCCCCCGAAATTCAAACTCGTCTGGTCTCGCATTACTTTTTTCTTTGCCTGAAGCTCAGCAGATTAACTTAACTCCACTCCTGCTGAGTGACGCCTCCTTTCTCTATACACATTACAAAGGGAGCTGAAAGCTGAAAAGCAGAATATAAACCTCAGGATCCTCCTATGGGGTTGGGAACTGCTATGCTCAGCTCCAAGCAAATGTCAATGCAAGACCAGGCAAGACCTTTTACTGACGTCAGGAAAACAGTGTTTCGTTGCAGTCTTGTGTGTTTACTGGTATTGGTAATGTGAACAATATGCTTTCCACCCCCCTCCCCAAAGGTCACTGTGAAAAAAGGTAACAAACTTCACAAAAGAACATACGCCAACATCGTGGATAACGTGTTTACACACTCGGACACACAGCATACAGACTTTACACAGTTTTTTATTAATTCTGCACTGACAGTCTCCCACATAAAGGCATAGTTAATTAAACTACTATCTTGATAATACGCAGTATATACATATGTCATGTGTACACATTATTATATTACATATGTCACTATAATAGCTGCAGTTTTATTCTACTAAGGATATTGTAAGAGTCACCTATGATGCACTGTGCCATGGTTCTCTATGTATTCTAGGATTTTTAATTCACCGAATGAAAAGCAGGACACACGATAAAGATTTGCTGATGTCAAAGGACATCAGTTTAGAGTACACAGAGGACTGACTAATAAACAAGTGACCTTCTGCAGTTTTCTTCTGAAAATACTTACAGAAAATATCCCCTAATCACTCCCCTTATAAAACACCAAAAAAAACCTTAGTGTCATTCTGAAAGCAGCTCGTGATGATTATGCATGGGAGAATTAGTGTACAGTATTACAGTAAAAAGAGTTTTGTGAATACATGGAAGACTGAATTCAAAGCAAACAACCTATTCTTTCATTTCCTACATAGACTGTACATTTCTATGATATCTTATGCATTTAACAACATTTTTTTGATGATAGAGAGGAAGTGGTATGCTGCTATTTTATCAGTTTTAGTTACTAAGCGTTAATTAACCCACATGAGTCGGCACATCCCCGTATTTGAGACACACCAGAGTGTGTGTGTTGTCTATGTAGAAACTGTTTTGTTTCCGGCTGACAATTAAAGCAGTTACTATTGCTTTGTTCCCTGTTCATATTTCTATACTAAAGTGATCTGGGAACAAAAGGAGAGAAAAAAAAAAGCATTTCAGTGTCAGGAGAGCGTAACAATATCTGGTTCCAAAAGTTTCTGGTTGAGATGAATGACATCGGAAGCAAAGTTATTTATTCCGACAAAATCCTCACAAATTATATTTAAACATGCTTTGCCTGGTCCAGGAGACTGCTTGCCAATCCATTCCAAGAAAGAGCTGTAACTGTGTTGCGTCATGGTCTTAAGTGAAGCACGGGGATGCAGGATTACATACTGAGTGTTTTCCGTGAGGTTGAGACCAGCCACAAAGAATCCCCCTGTAAAGTATAAGGACAGTCAGTCAATTGCTGACAATTACTGTAACACTTACCCAGCACCAAGGGCTGAGGGCCACTTACAGAACCAGTGTGACTCGTGTGGTGCAGATCTGGAAACAACAATCTAGGAGATTTAAATAATAAAAACATTCTATATGTGGATGGTAACTTATTTATAAAAAAAACATCATCTTCCCTGCAGAAGATGTATCATTATATTGTTTCATTTTAATACTGTAAAGCATTGTGGTCTTCCAGTTTCTGTTTTAGTTTTTCTTTTTCCCATGATGCTCAGCAGTTCCAGTTTCACACCATGGCCATAATCTTGTGGTAACAGATGACTAAGCACTTATGGAAACAATCATAAATGATGAGAGGATTCACAGCCTTAAATCTACTGTAAATGGAGCTTTAATTATTGCTCCACACCTTTACAAAAGGCAGTGTTTACACGTAATGATGATAAAATTGTCTCTCCAGCACAGACCTATAATGTATATATGAATTAGAAACTACAGCTCATTTGTGCCCTATGACTCTCGGGTAACAAACTCTTAAGACTCTAATATTCCAATTAAACCATTTAATCTCCACAATGAAAATACTAGAGAGCGCTTTAGGGACAAGTCACTGGTTCATTCAACCTTATAATAACCCCAGTTAGGAAGGAGATGCAGCACCAGAATTACATTTATGTAGCTTGCCAGTATAGCATTTTTTTATTTTAAATCATTGACCAACCTGGTCGTCCCTTTTGTTTCTGTTGCTCTAGATACTGGAGCACATCTTGTGGATCCACTTGGTTTGCCCACCAGTACGGGATGACTGGCCACAGCTCCTTGTGTCTTTTAATAAGTGCACTGTCATCGTAGGAGATTATGACCTGGTATCCCAGACGCCAGAAGCTCCGCAGCGTGAGGGTCTCCTGAAGCTCCTGATCAGATCCAGAGTTAACCCGTTAACACAAAGTGGTTTCAATAAACCCACTTCCACCCACTTCAACCAGAGTATTTACACAAGCACAAGAACTCAAGGTTTTTGGACTAACCATAATATCTACATAATATGTAGTGCACAGTCTCTGGAAATGTATCAGAATATTGGAAAAAACGGCTTTGGCATGGACCTTGTTAATGGAAGAAAGGATAAAATCTTTCTTTGAGTATAGATTTGTATAATATATCGAAAACTTACACCACACATGATAATTGTGTGTCTGGCTAAAGTATACTTTCTTCTCATTTGTTTACCTTTCCAGTCAATTTGTTGGTGACACCATAAACCACAGATTCTCTAATCCTTCCACGTCTTGTATAAATGTGCGTCTCACCATATAGGGGCAGATTTTGTCTCCAAACAGCTGCTTCATGAAGAAAACGAGGTTCTCGTGGAGCTCATTGCTCAGCCCCTCAAAATGGGAGCACGCCAAAATGACAATCTCTTTAGGATGGCATGTCAGCCACTGGGCGATGTCTTTGAGTGCCTCCTAAACAGAGATCAAAACACTTTTTCAAAACAGTATTTGCAATCAAACATTTTGTTTTGGATGGGTTATGATGGGGAGGACAAACTGCCTCCTGGGTCCAACGCACCTGCACTGTCATAAGAGTGTACACCCCATGGGCAAAATACAGGTTGTCCGAGGTATCGTGCTTCTTGTGTGTGATCCGAAAATCGAAGTACCGCATCCCTGAATCCAGCTGCTCAGCGATACTGTGTGCCTGTGAAACCCAAAACATCCTATGAACAAGAAAAAAACTTCTGTGCGGACGTGCAGTACAGCATGTTGGCCAATAACCTGTTTCAACCCTTAAAATTCCTGTCTTATCGATCAAAAATGTTTAGTTATGTGTACATGCGATCAAAGTAGTATTTTCTCTATTAAAAAAAATTATGCAGAACAGAAACACAGTATCAGTGGACACACCTGTATTTACAATGGATTGAGAAAGAAAACTGTGTCATTTGTTACTGGTAGAGGAAGCTAAAGCAGGATGTTGCAATGTACATGTTTTTGTTCAACAAAGGGACATATTTTATGAAACATAAACAATTGCTAGCAAACCCAAAGTCAAATAGGTAAAAGTGTACGTGGGTGGGCAATGGTCATACCTGAGCTGTTCCCCATTTGTAAAGACAGGGTCGTGTGAAGCAGGGCATGATGTAGTCCAGGGCTTTGATCGTGAGAGGCTCGGACTCCTGCACCGGAGAACACATGTCCAGGCAGTAACTCATGGCATCATGGCTTCCTAAAGACATGAGCAATGACTCAAACCAGCTGCAGTAGAAAGTATTCACACATTTAATCTGATATACGTTAGAATGACTAGTATTGATCAGCAACTATAGTGAATTTATTCAGATTCATTGTGGCTCATACAGGGTCCATGTGTGTAGCTGCCTTTCGGTCTAAGGTCTAGCAGACAGAGACACCCAGTTCTCAAAACATCTGATTTCCCTGCCTTGACACGTTCAGGGGATGAGCTAAACATGGCTATATTGATAATGAACTTTCCTGTTGTTTCTGAGAGTCGTCCACAAGCTTACACCAGAGGGTTTGAAATATCTAAATCATCAGCTATATTGTTGATTACTCAGTAGCCAATACAATCTGTTAGCCTTGCATATGAATCAGTACTGAATGCATATCCATTGATTTTTCCAAATTATTCCTGTAGACTTTTCTCTGTTCACTGTCAAGGCCTCAACATATATACAACTCCCGTCTCTCCATATTATTTTATTATGATTCTATAATAAAGATCTTATTGATTTACTGTGGTCTTGTGGATTCCTTACACATCACATTTCTTTCTTACAATTATTCCGCTGGGATTAATTTAGTTCATTTAATTGAATAAACATTGTTGATTCGACTATACATATTTATTAGCTGTTTTAGAGTTTGACTGCAATTATTTCAAATCAAAAACTCTCATATTTTCCTTAGCTATAGCACCCCTTTAAATTGCAACTGTAAAAGTTTAAAGAAATTCCTTCATGTGTTACAAAATGTATTTCACCCACCAGGGATGGCAAGGTGGTATAGGGGTTTATCCCAGAGTTGTTCTGGCAGCTGAGACATCCAGTCTGGGCAGCTCTGGGTTGGTGTCCCGGGAGGAATTTCTGGAATGTTAGCCATCCCTCAAAACTGAAGACAGAAATGTAGTACACATTAACACACGCACCTTAGCTATTTTGCCTAGCTGAAAGGGGAAAGCAAACAGCTAAAGACTTTGAGATGACAAGTTATATCCAGCGCTAATTCAAGAGTATGTCTAAGTCTTGCAACCTCAGTCATAATGAGTGTAATGTTATTCTCCTCAAACTCCTAGTCCCAGTCAAGCAAGAAAAGCTGCAGAGAACGATGCGCTCCACACATATGACACATATTAGAGACAGTAACCATTTGCATGAAAATATCACTGATTTACTGTGTCTATGTGTGCCCGCCAGGGTATATATTACTTCTACCAGCTACAATGTAAAACAAACGTGTCATACCTGCCATTCGCCAGCAAAGCCTGCTATAATGGCATATGCAATTGCAGTTCAGTTTTCTTGCTTGCCCAATTTTTTTGCTTACCGCAATTGTGACGCTCCAGCTTCGGTCCTGTGAGCGAAGACATGAAAACACAGACTTGGCGACTCTGTGCAAATGCCTGCTTTCTCGAGAGTTTCCGTTTCGCGTCCCCGCCGGGGCTGTATTTAGGGACCGTCTGTGAAGTGCACATACAGCGCTGCTTGTTTACTCTCTTAGACGTCTGTTAATCGATGTCATTCAAACATTTTTGCTTAAGATTCACGTATAATGGAATATGCACGTGTCGAAATTATGACGTCACCTGGGACTATAGCCGAATATTATTTGTATTAGTTTAAGGATTCTCTGGTATTATTAATTTGATTATCCAATTACTGTACCGATACGTTATGTTACAGCCCTAACACATACACCGATCAGCCATAACATTATGACCACCTGCCTAATAGTGTGTAGGTCCCCCTTTTGCCACCAAAACAGCCCTGACCCGTCGAGGCATGGACTCCACTAGACCTCTGAAGGTGTGCTGTGGTATCTGGCACCAAGACGTTAGCAGCAGATCCTTTAAGTCCTGTAAGTTGCGAGGTGGGACCTCCATGGATCGGACTTGTTTGTCCAGCACATCCCACAGATGCTCGATTGGATTGAGATCTGGGGAATTTGGAGGCCAAGTCAACACCTTGAACTCGTGATTCATCAGACCAGGCCACCTTCTTCCATTGCTCCGTGGTCCAGTTCTGATGCTCACGTGCCCATTGTAGGCACTTTCGGCAGTGGACAGGGGTCAGCATGGGCACCCTGACTGGTCTGCGGCTACGCAGCCCCATACGCAACAAACTGCGATGCACTGTGTGTTCTGACACCTTTCTATCAGAACCAGCATTCACTTTTTCAGCAGTTTGAGCTACAGTAGCTCGTCTGTTGGATCGGACCACACGGGCCAGCCTTCGCTCCCCACGTGCATCAATGAGCCCTTGGCCGCCCATGACCCTGTCACCGGTTCACCACTTTTCCTTCCTTGGCCCACTTTGATAGGTACTGACCACTGCAGACCGGGAACACCCCACAACAGCTGCAGTTTTGGAGATGCTCTGACCCAGTTGTCTAGCCATCACAATTTGGCCCTTGTCAAAGCCGCTCAGATCCTTACGCTGCCATTTTTTCCTGCTTCTAACACATCAACTTTGAGGACAAATTGTTCACTTGCTACCTAATATATCCCACCCACTGACAGGTGCCATGATAACGAGATTATCAGTGTTATTCACTTCACCTGTCAGTGCTCATAATGTTATGGCTAATCGGTGTATACGCAGATTCATAAACAGAAAGTGGAAAAAAAAAAAAAAAAAAAAGAGAGATCTTAGTCACATCATCTGGTCACCGGCTGCAAAGTTGTATCCGTTTAATAGTTTAAAGAGTTATTTGAATAAAGCATACAACAGTCAGTAAGAGTATTTCATTCAACAGGGAAGAACTCCAGTGAACAACACAATCAAACCCAGAGCCCAATGTGTTCCTTCTTGAATAATTTAATTACCAGAATAACTAGTATAAATACAGATGCAACTGTATGTATTCACAATGCATTTGGCACAATGCCAACACAACACAATTCCCGAGACTTTATTTCAAACAATTTTATCTACCGAGGTTAAGTGCTCGTTGCTTTGTAAACATGGCCCAGTGCCTGTCTCTCATATATCCCGATAGAAAGGAACAACAACCCTGATACATACTAATCAATATTATTAGCAATGGTAATGATAAGGTTTATAACAATGTGAACATAGCAATATGTGATGTAATAACCTATTTCCCTGCACAAAACACAAGGTGTGGTTTTGTGGATTCCTGTCGTACACAAGCAAAATATCATCCTTGTGAACTTTCATTGTGGCCTTTGAGGGCTTCAATATACATGAAAGATCTGAATTACCTGTGAGTAACAAGTCTTGGTGAGCTTTACAATGTCACTTGGTAACACTGTATGGTAATATTTCAAATCATCACCACTTCTTTTCCTAGCTTGCTTGGGAGATGCTTATGGTTTACATTATTGCATATATTTAAAGGGAGAGGAGATGATTAGGTAATGCTTTACAATAATGGGGAGTTGTTCTTAATGAATGGGTGAATCTTACAGGAAAAATATTTGAATGCCGCGTGCACATCCACTGAGCTCTGATGTATAAACACTAACCCCACACTCTAGTCTGTAAGCCTATCCCTCACTGTAAGCTTGGTATACACGTGGCTAACAGACAAACTCAGATGAAGTGCTTCAAGTATTCATACATCAATCCATTAAGAACTGGTGCCCATTATAATGCGTGGCCATAGAGTATGATAAAAGGGACAGATTTGTTAGCGAAAGGCCTACTAAACCATTTTGGATTGACTGAATTTATCTCTGCAAGGATGCAAACTATTTCCAAACTATATCTAGAATGGCAGACAGAGCAATAGTCTCTCAAGAAGTAATTCAGTATAACAGAGAGAAAGGATTTGTAGACCAATATTTAAAGTGAGAGTCTACCACCAGTCATTATTTTTGGAATAAATAAATGTATAAATAAATAAGAATTACAGGGATAGATTTTGAGGGGTGCTTCATTATCAGGCAATCATGCACTTCTTCAAAACACACTATAGAGGGGTTAACATCCACAAAGGCAGCAAAACGCTGACTTGCGGTCTCATGCAAGCAATCTGGCCTCAGGCACCATGCTAAAGACAAGAGGTACATTATCTTTCCTCCAGAGAGTTGGACAGGTTTGGGAAGACATTTACATCTTATTGCACGTTATATAAGTTGTGTGTAACCGCTGGAACTGATCTATGGGTTATTAACGTCATGCAAAATAATGTTTTTCTTGTGGTTTTAATTCATCATTTTGTACTTTTGCTGTGCCCCGTTCTAAGATAACTTGTACAGTACTCTGAGATGTGATGCTACGAATTCATTAAGATCCTTCAAAACCACAGCTGGTGAAAACTTTGGGATCTGCTGGGGCCACTCTATGAAGACTTGCTGGACTGGATGGCCTTTTTCCGTTTTTACATTGTACATTTTCTTAAAGAGATGTGTGAGTAGCTCAGTGTGAAGCTGGGACCTGCCGTTGTCCCACACAACCTCTGCAAGTCTTGGTTTCCCTGGATTTATGTGTTACAGCCCCCGTGAAACATTAGCTTTGGAGACTGTGTTCAACAAGAAAAGATACAAATTTGAACGGATTAAGCGGTCACTCTCTATGAACAATCACTGTCCACGATTCTTCTAGAATGGTTGTTTTCTCCCTTCTTTTCCAGAGTCGCTGAATATCAAGTCACATACTGTAATCTGACCTGTTGTTTTGCTTCCTTCAATAGGTAAAGTGCTATTTTTGTCCATGAGTTGTTTTATTCTATTGCATAGTTTGTTTTTTCTGTTGTTTTTATTCCCAGAGGTGTTTGCGTTCCCTCAGCGTAGCATCAGGACGTCCAGTTCAGCAGAGCTTCGTTCAGCGCAAGCACGGCTGGTACCAAATGGCCCTCCTTCACAAAGTCCCCAGCGATGATGTTGATGGAGTGTCTGCTAGACCCGGGACACTGGTTCTCCACCCATTCCAGCAGCACCGGGTATGTGGACATCACCATGTCTTTCAGAGACTTTGTCGGGTGGGAACAGATGTACTTGAGGTCCTCGGTCAGGTTTATACCTGCAACAAAAAACCCTGCTGTGGAAGAGAAACCAGTTCCGTGAAATATGTTAATGCATGTTCATTGCTACAGGAAGTGACATGTAAATATGCCAGGAATGGTATAGCTCATGGTATAGGAATGGTACAGACAGCAATGAAGAATATCAGCTTTATTGGGATTGGTCCTAACTATACAGGGTAGTCCTGTGCTTATAATAGAGTGTTTCATTTAATGCAGCCATACCAAAACTTGTCTAGAGCTACATTCTTCCTTATCAATGTGTTAAGCAATAACGTCAGGTGTTCGTCAAAGATGACTTCAGAAGAATAAAACAGAATCACAAGTTATTAGTTTAGTTTAACATCATAAAAGAAAGACACAGTGCAGAAAACAGTCAAACACTTTCCCCCCCTCATTAATAAAATAAAGTCTGTTACCTGGACGGCCGTTCTGTTTCCTCCTTTCAAATTCCTCGATGAGCGCCTCAGCTTCACACTTGTTGGCCCACCAGTAAGGGATGTGTGGCCAGAGTTCATCATGGCAATTTATGATGTGGTGTTCGTAGGAGATTATTACTTGGTATCCTAAGTGCCAAAAGTTTCTCAGTGTAACCGTCTCCTGTAGAGAACAGATCAGTAGCAGTAAATCAAGAGGGTTTTGTCCTCCCCATGTACTGGGTACTGGGAATACAGGGGGTGATTTTTAGAGTTCTGCCTTAAGATAGAAACCCATAAGCACTGAGAACATTATAGATGATCCTTACATGTATACATAATCAAAAAAGTGATGTAACTTGTTTAGCAACAATCATAAAAACCTGCTGTGCATATTTACCATTTTTGGACACAGTTTGGAGACGAATATGCTCTTTATGGAGTCAATCAGATGGCTGTGGAGCTCTTGGTTGAGTGCAAGGAAGTGGCTGAAGGACAAGATCACAACCTCTTTTGGATGCACGTCCAGCCACTCTCGGATCTCCTTCAGGACCGCCTGCATTCACACACACACACACACAACAGGAATTCACACCAGCGCAGAGAAACAGGCAGGGGCATCCAGTGAACCCAGCACGAAGCAGTGATAGTCTAAGTTTAACTGAAAATCATACATGCATACAAAAAACAAAACTTTAATCAAAATGTATATGTCCTAAGGGAACTGGAATATAAATTTGACCATATTTGAACTCCGCAGAAGTTGGAATTTGTAGCAGTGACCATAACAAGATAATCGGTCTCTGATTGACACAGCAGTAAGAGATGAGACTTCATACATTCCTGGAAAAACAATTACTGTAGGATATCCTCTGCGGGAATCCAGACAGATGAGAATCTCCTATTTAATTAGGATTTTAATTAACTTTAAATGTTACAGGGTATGCAAAGAATTAACTAGTAGTACCATCGTCTGGAGAAGCAAAACTGTTGTCCTGGTGGACTGCGGATGCCTTGCAGTGAGGAATAGATAGATATTAGGCTTATACACATTAACAAAAGTGACAAACAATTAATAGCGGAGCAAACAGAATCAGCACAGTGGAGTGTGTTGTGCGTTTCAGATAGAAGTGCATTGTTATTTTATCTCTCACTTCGTCTGCATGTCGTAATCTCATCCATTTATCAGATTCCTTATTGTCTATGTGCAAGTTGTGTGCTGGAGCCTGGGTCCTTCTAAAGACTTATCAGATTCTTTGCGAAGGATGAGAGAGGTCTGACAGTGAAGGTCACCATAGACCACGGACACGGCTGCTGTTTTTCTTTGACAAGCTTTCAGTGATTCAGCCTTCTTTCTGGGCTCTTGTCTTACCTCCACAGTGACAGTGGTGTAAACGCCGTGGTAGAAGTATAGGTCACAGGAGTTGTCGTTCGGCCGGTGAGCAATCCTCAGATCACAATACCTCACCCCAGCATCGAGCTGCTCCTTCACACTGGACTCCTACACAGTAGACAAATCCCAGCTCTTATAGACCTGCTAAAACTACATGGATCTCCAATTCTTTGGTATCAGAAAAACTTTAATTCTGGAGAATACTAACCCAAACCAAAGCAAATTAAATTTATTGTAATTGTTAATTTTTAACTTTTATTTTAAGATCTCATGGCTATTGAAAATGTATCCTATAATTGACTATCAAAGTCTATTCATAGCAGGACAATATATTTGTGTGCTTATGCCCGATTTGGATCGTTTATTTCAATCAGATTTTATTCATTTGTTCTCCAGTTCTATTAACGTCGCAGCCCTGTAGCACAAGCTGTAAGGCCAAACGTATCCAAAAACGGTTTTGTCCTCAGTTAGGGCGATTACTGTGAAGTACTTTTGAAAAACGCAATTGATTTTCTTTTCTTTGCCATCAGATACAGATTACATCCATATGGTGTTACAATAATAATAATAAAAAAAAACTACTTTAGGCATACATATCTTCCTGTTCCCATATCTCATTACTGATGTGTTCATTGAAAAATGAATAGTCTCAAAATGTAGCTACTGTAACAGTATCCGTTTTATTTCATCCCATATATAACAGTCCTTAATGTATGACCTGCCTGAGCTATTTTCATCCGCACTAGAAATGTCCTCGATTTCTCACAGAGTTAGGCTACACAAAAGGAGATGGTGCTTAAAATGGATACTTAAGCAGCTGGGACAATGGATAGAAAAGACTGAACACCTTGATTTCTGTCTAACCATTGGCAGACTCCTGTACCAAAATTCATGCGGTGCAGACAGTAAACCATGACAATTATTTATTTTCTTTTTACAGATAGTAACACTGGGTGGAACTACAACTTTCGAAATATAATTCAGACGAACATACACTTACACCTGCAGTGAGGCAAGCCCTAGCTTTGCATGCAAATCTGTTAATGTTTTTCTGCTCATAAATCAGTTTGCATGAAGGGCATAGGCCACAATGTGGGCTGAAGCCTGGAGCCTGTATTGCAACATGACATTTGATTCACAACCTTCATTACAGCGAACTTCCAGTGTATTTATAATTGAGCTAATGTAGCACAAATGAAAAGACATATATATTCTACAGCCTACCTGTGTTATAGCCCACTTGTACAAAAACGGGCGAATAAGAGGCTTCATAATTTTGTCCAGCTGTTTTAACATGTCTGGCTGTGTGACATCCACTGGGGATCTGTTGTTTTTGTCCAGACAGTAAGTGATGGTGTTGTGGCTGCCTGGAAAGAAAAAGAGCACACACTGAAGACGGGAGATGAAACAAACAAAAACCGTCCCAAGAACAGGTGTTTTGCAGACTGACCCACTCCAAAAGGATGCACCCCCGTTAATCGAACGGGGGATTGCTTTTAGGGCAGCCATGCAGAGCTGCGTTTTGTTGGCACCAGTCTGTCATAATTATTGTCCAATTCTTGTCTTGGGTCTGTTGGGTCCAAGCATTATAACCCATGGTGGATGCTGAAAATTGTAGTCTCCATCATCATGCCACCAGCAGTCCATGTGCTTTAGTAGCAGGAACTGGCTGCCTTCATATGATTTTGGACAGATGCAAACATACCATCTGTATAATAACACAAGACTCAAGGAAGAAATTAGGGGAGGGCAGCTTGTCAATACTTCTGGTAATCTACATTGTACAGAGTTAAGGAAAACAAAAAAAAACATTATAAACTTGACTGATTCAAATCAAAGGATGAAAGGACAAGAGGAGAATGAAGATAAAACAAATGTACCTGGAATTGCCAAGTTGTACAGAGGCACGTCCCAAAGACTGTCTGGTAAATGAGACATCCAGCTGTCCGTGGGCAGGTTCCTCAGAGACCCCTTACTGGTTGTTGATGACTCCATGGAAGTCATTTTTTAATTTATGTTTCTCCAAATTCCGCCTTGAACACACACACAAAATCCAAAAGATGTATACAGCCAGTCCTCATCCAAAATGAGCTTAATCTGACGGACATATATTTGCATGCACTTCTTTATTGACCAACGCGTGTCAGATAACTTGTGGTGATTAATTTAGACCTTACCCAACAAAAGGCTCATATACTGACGTTCAATTATTCGTATAATCCAGTCATTATGGATATAGTGCATTGCGTGTCTGTTTCCCCCCCCCTTTGGATAATTGGATCGTATTCCTATTGTAAGAGCTTTACAAATAATTAATTCTAACCAAAGCAAACACACAACCCCATGGTGCCGCCTGGGATTGTGGTGAAACCCGTTTCACCGGTGCACAAAAGCGAGGAGGATGCAGTCAATTTGCACATCGCATCGCAGGACCCAGTTTTACCGAAATCATGTGCATCTTAGTTTCAATCACTTTGTGTACAACAATCTTAACATGTTATACCACATCGAAGACGTGAATAACCCATATATAACCATGCACAAGACAGAGGTCTGTGATGTTTAAAGTGCCAATGCCTTACTATGCGTCTCTGCCCATTAAAGCGCACTTACAGGCTCCTCGCTGACGTCACGGTCCGCAGTCGCCGGGCTGCAGCTGCTCGTCTCCGGCTCGGACTGCGCTGCTGGGGGCAGGTTTGCTATTTAAAAACAGCATGGGGCGCGCCAGGCTGCACACCTAGCTTAGGGCTCCCGAAACCGTAGACGACACCGCGATCTCGGATACAGGAGAAGAGCACAGTGCGTGGGGCTGCGGCGCACGCCATCGCCGGGAGAAAGAAACCGGCCCGGGCAACACGACCTGCGGGAAATGCGCCCCCCGAGAAGAAAGCACGAGTCCCCGGCGCTGTGGAGTTTGCGGCTGAACTTTCTGTGGCGGGTTTGGCCTCCGGACGCGGGTCTGTTCCTCGTTTGATGACGGACTGTCGGGCTCTGGGGGAGGGGGCGTGGCCTGGTTCTGGACGGGTCGGGTTGTGGGCCAATCCGCGTCCAGCAGGGCGGGCCGAGCCGCAGCCCCTTTAAAGAGGACATTGGCCCTTTTATTCCTCACTTCACATTAAATAAATGCCCCATATGAATAATAATCATAACCGACATTACTCAAGTTTAAATGATCTTGTGCATCCCACTGTAACAACTGTTTCTAGACTAATTCTCCATTAATTGGACATTTGGTGCTTTTCTGCTTTGCAGCCCCCTCCCCCCAAATAAACACTAAAGGTGCGGAAAACTGTCAAACTGCTGAGCTCAGGGAAAAAGCAAAGAGCGCAGTTTTCCCTGACTTCGTGCTTTTGTCGGTTGCTGTGCATTGGCAGCCTTGGTGCTTTGTGCATTTACGCAGAGCGCAGGACCCACAATCTTGCAGATTTAATTATGAGATGCGTAGCGCCTGCACACTGCACGCCAGTTATATTACTACTACAACCACTGCAGAAAAGAGCGAATAATAATAAATCTGTGACACCCAGCTGTATATGGATTTATACTTTATATCAAAACCATCCCTCTGTCCTGTCACAGAGCTGTACTATATGCAGGTGAGACAGGACAATAAGAATGAAGGTTAACTCATTTAATATATACTACTTTACTACTACTACTACTAGATTTTTTTCTTGGTGGTCTGAACAGACATTTCTATCCCCACTTAGTAATTTGGTGTTTTGAAATCTGAAACACAAAACATGAGATGGAAACTACTTCACACACACTTCTCAGTTGGCATGGTATGCTTCTTTTATTTGAGCCGAGAATGGTCAACATGAACAACGTGAACAAGCTTTGTGGCAAAGACATGAACACGAACAGCATAAAAAGACATACAGAATATTGTTCTAGCTACTGGCAATGTGTGTCTATTCCCCGTTAATGATTATTACTATAACTATTAACTATATTAACACCACAGTCCAAGGTTACTCACATTTAAAAATGGCGAAAAGGTACACAGCTGCCAAGGTGACAGAGTAAACGGCAGTGACACAAATTATGTAACATTAGGCACTGAAACAAAATGCAGAGGAAGACAACAGCTACAGCAATGGGTTACAGTGAAATATGCTGGAATAGGAAACTGGAATAAGTGTTTTATCTAGTATCTGTAGATCAGTAAAAAAAAAAAAAAAAACTTGTTATGTATAGAGCATTTATTGAGCTTTTCCAGTGTAATATTCTTTTTCCTGATAAGTCAGGCCTCCTATTCACAGTAGATTTAATGTTAATTTAATGCCCAGGAAAGATATAAATATTTCATATCACAATAAGCAAAGCTCTAACAATTTTTTAACTCCTTACCAAAATTCTCATTCCATACATTTTCTTTCTGTAATAACATACTTCATCCCAACGGCACAGTAAGACCCAAATAAATTGGCCACATCGGTCTAACCACCAGTTTTCAACACGTCACATTCGGTTTCATTTCATTTTCACCTCCCTTCCTTACTGCAGCTTTCACACACCATGAAGAGTACTGAAGATTTGTTTCACTAGATCCTCTCTACAAATCTCAGCAGCCTGTTTCCAAAACGTTACAGCCAGATGGATGAGGTTTAGTTTGGGCTACTCTCACCCTCTCCTGGTAGCAGGTCAGTACAGCTATGGCTCAATGCAGGACATTTGACACCAGTGGTTCAAGTAAAACACAGTTATTGCTTATGCCCTGCTTAATGTGTACATTATTACCAGATATGATGACATGAACCAGTATGAATCTTTTGCCTGGGTGACTATAAATGTGAAGGAAAGACATTTATTAAGAAGGTAATTAAGGTATTATATAAGGAACACTTTTTTTTTTTAATAGTTTGTAACTATAATTTTTTGAATTTAAGTCATACGAGTTAAATCATTTCATTAACGCTTCTAGAACAGCAAACCACAAAGTGTGATTATCCAGCAAAAAAGTTTGGTGGAATTCCTTTAACCCCCAGTCCAGTTATCTGCAAGCAAAACAAAAGTATTAGTCTTTTCCCTTTAAAAATGATCAAGAATCTTAATCTAACAGCTCATCTCTATTTTAAAAATAGTTTAAGGTTAAAGGTTAACATTGAAGAGGCTGTCCAGTCCCTAACATTGTTTCTTGTTTCCATAACACATTGCACACGTTTGGGGTGTTTTGTACGGATGTTAAGCTCATCAAAGTAGTTTCAGCACAGATTCCTTCACTCACTTCCACAGGGCCACTAGATCTTCAGAACAAATCGAACAATTGGCAGTAATTGCCCCCAGCACAAGCAGACAAAGGCCACACATTTCTCACCTTAAAAATGCCTCCAGCTTCCGGCTGCTTAACCACCAAGTCCTGGTCCATCCCCTCGCAGGCTGTGGTCACGTAAAGCTCCGAATAGTCCTTCCCACCGAAGCTGCACGATGTGGTCTTTTCCACAGGCAGCTTCACCGTCTGGATTCTTTCACCTGAGACACAAAACCTTTGAGACTTTCGTGACACTTTTCCCTCAGCACAAAATAGATTACGATGTTAGAAAAACAGCACAGACATCCCTTAATACACTGTAAAACTTTTAGATGCGTTTAATAACACTTTCTTAGAAGTATGTCAGGATATAACCTATATTGTGATAATTTACTTTGCAACTGGTCTGCATTTTATGGAACCATATTTACACCTTTAATCTTCAGCACCAATCCAACTGTGGGTGTTGGGCAAATGAGAGAGAAAATGGAGACCAACGTAGACAACTTGTCAGGTCAGGAGGTGGACTGATGAGGTGTATGATTAACTCTTTAATATCTGACATTGGGAGGAACTGGGGTAGAACGGAGGATGGTAAAGGCACTGAGATAGGATATGCATGTTTATATAAGCCTTATATGAAAGCTGCTGTACAGTAATTCTATTGCCGTTGTAGTTTAAAGTGCCAGCTGTGTGCATACCTGTCACCGGGTCTATCCGCAGGACTCGTCCTCCGCTGTAGCAGGCCACCCACAGCTTGCCCTCAGAGTCAATGCACATCCCATCTGGGATCCCTTCGTCTTTCCCCAACTTGTACACAGTCCTGCGATTGGCTTTACAGGTATTTTATAACACAAGTTAGACAAGTTCAGTGGGTTAAAGTAGAACACAGATACTACAACCCTCCCCCCCCCCCCCCAACAACCAACAGAGCCTCAGACAATGCTCTCATTTAAAACAAGGACCAAGTCTAAAACAATGATGTACAATTTTATAAAAGCAAACCTTGAAGGTATGAGGTGGCACTTAGAAGAGGTAGACTGGAGCACACTGGATACAGATTCAGTTGAAAATGGATGGTTGTATTTTAAGAATATACTACTTGAGGCTCCGGAGAAATTTGTATCAAAACTTAGCAAACTGAGGACAAAAAAACACTGGCCAAAATGGTTTAATAGATGTATGCAAAAATCTGGAACAAACAAACTCTCTAGCGATGTGGTAGAAGCTGAAAATTCGGGAACATTTAAAAATAGAATGGATAGGATCCTTGGATGAATTAGTTATTAATGGACACCAAACAAGCTCGATGGGGTGAATGGCCTCCTCTCGATTGTAAACTTTATGTTTTTAATTAACTAAATTAATTCTGACTGACCATTACTGTGCCGTACTGTCCTCTCCTGCATGTGACTTTTCAAAACACGTTACAGGGCATGACACAGAGAGCGACACATACAGCCTGTTGCTCAACTTGACATTGATCAGCCATAACATTATGACAACCTGCCTAATACTGTGTAGGTCCCCCTTTTGCTGCCAAAACAGCCCTGACACATCGAGGCATGGACTCCACTAGACCTCTGAAGGTGTGCTGTGGTATCTGGCACCAAGACGATAGCAGCAGATCCTTTAAGTCCTGTAAGTTGCGAGGTGGGGCCTCCATGGATCGGACTTGTTTGTCCAGCACATCCCACAGATGCTCGATTGGATTGAGATCTGGGCAATTTGGAGGCCAAGTCAACACCTTGAACTCGTGATTCATCAGACCAGGCCACCTTCTTCCATTGCTCCGTGGTCCAGTTCTGATGCTCACATGCCCATTGTAGGCGCTTTCGGCAGTACCCTGACTGGTCTGCGGCTACGCAGCCCCATACGCAACAAACTGCGATGCACTGTGTGTTCGGACACCGTTCTATCAGAACCAGCATTAACTTTTTCAGCAATTTGAGCTACAGTAGCTCGTCTGTTGGATTGGACCACACGGGTCAGCCTTCGCTCCCCACGTGCATCAATGAGCCTTGGCCGCCCATGACCCTGTCGCCGGTTCAGCGCTTTTCCTTCCTTGGACCACTTTTGATAGGTACTGACCACTGCAGACCGGGAACACCCCACAAGAGCTGCAGTTTTGGAGATGCTCTGACCCAGTCGTCTAGCCATCACAATTGGGCCCTTGTCAAAGTCGCTCAGATCCTTACGCTGCCCATTTTTCCTGCTTCTAACACATCAACTTTGAGGACAAAATGTTCACTTGCTGCCTAATATATCCCACCCACTGACAGGTGCCATGAGAGCGAGATTATCAGTGTTATTCACTTCACCTGTCAGTGCTCATAATGTTATGGCTGATCAGTGTAAAATCCAATTCCCTTATCAAACAAATTACAGGTTTCCTTAGTCCCCTGTAGAAGGTACTTTTGAAAATGAGAAGGTGACTTAAGATAATGAAAGGAGGCCGACTTTTTGCTCTTGCTGATATCCTGTAGGTTCAGGTGTTCAGAGGTGCCACAGCCTAGGAATTAAAACATTTCCCCAACCTGCACAAACACACACACACTTCTCACAGCCCGCACTTACAGATGCTGCCCGTCTCCTTGTCATAATCAAAGGCATCCACTTTGAACGACAGGCTGTCAATGTAGTAGAAGGTCTTGTGGTCCAGTGACCAGTCCATGCCATTGGAGATATCCACCTGGTCAAAGTGCCTCACCACTGAGTGGTCAGGGTTCAGCATGAAGAGAGATCCCTGGTTCCTCTCCACCACAGTAGGCCGCACCTCCAGAGACATGGTTCCTGAACACAACAAATGGCAGGAACGGGAGGCAGGAAGGAGGAAATGTGAAGGCATTTATAAACAAGATGAGCACAGGCATTTATCAATACAGTGAAGTGCATACCTGCAAAGAAACGTCCCTTGGGATCCACCTTGCCATCATTGAACCGGTTGTTGGGTTTGTCCTTGTCTACGTGAGCCAGGGTAGTTATGGTCTGTTGGTCCCAGTCTACGGCAGCAAAGCGGCAACCCACCCCGATGACATACCCTCCTGACTGGCGCGGCACCACGCAGCCAACAAAATCGTCTGTGGGGAGCAGATACAGACACAGGGGGTTAATGGTTAACGGTTATATTTGCATTTTTAGAGAGAGCGAGAGACAATGAAAAAAATTAAAATAATTAGAGGCTTATGGAAGTAGGAAGGGCACTCTTGGGGTTGCAGACAATGGTTTCTGCAATAAAAGGTGCATGACCCACCCCGGCACTGCCTATACAACACAAAGAGTCCTCACCCGTTGCGACGCTCTGCACTTGCTTGGTGTCGGGGTTCCAGCGGCACACCTTTCGCCCCGAGATGTCCACATAGAGCAGGGTGCCCTCCTTCTCCTCCCACACAGGGCTCTCCCCGATCTTGTACTTCTCCTTCACCACACACTCGATCTTGATGGAGGCCATGGTCTGGCAATGCAAATGTCAGTTACCGCCAGATCAGTCTCCTCTCCTGCACTGATATATATATATATATATATACACTCACCTAAAGGATTATTAGGAACACCATACTAATACTGTGTTTGACCCCCTTTCGCCTTCAGAACTGCCTTAATTCTACGTGGCATTGATTCAACAAGGTGCTGAAAGCATTCTTTAGAAATGTTGGCCCATATTGATAGGATAGCATCTTGCAGTTGATGGAGATTTGTGGGATGCACATCCAGGGCACGAAGCTCCCGTTCCACCACATCCCAAAGATGCTCTATTGGGTTGAGATCTGGTGACTGTGGGGGCCAGTTTAGTACAGCGAACTCATTGTCATGTTCAAGAAACCAATTTGAAATGATTCGACCTTTGTGACATGGTGCATTATCCTGCTGGAAGTAGCCATCAGAGGATGGGTACATGGTGGTCATAAAGGGATGGACATGGTCAGAAACAATGCTCAGATAGGCCGTGGCATTTCAACGATGCCAATTGGCACTAAGGGGCCTAAAGTGTGCCAAGAAACCATCCCCCACACCATTACACCACCACCACCAGCCTGCACAGTGGTAACAAGGCATGATGGATCCATGTTCTCATTCTGTTTACGCCAAATTCTGACTCTACCATCTGAATATCTCAACAGAAATCGAGACTCATCAGACCAGGCAACATTTTTCCAGTCTTCAACTGTCCAATTTTGGTAAGCTTGTGCAAATTGTAGCCTCTTTTTCCTATTTGTAGTGGAGATGAGTGGTACCCGGTGGGGTCTTCTGCTGTTGTAGCCCATCCGCCTCAAGGTTGTACGTGTTGTGGCTTCACAAATGCTTTGCTGCATACCTCGGTTGTAACGAGTGGTTATTTCAGTCAAAGTTGCTCTTCTATCAGCTTGAATCAGTCGGCCCATTCTCCTCTGACCTCTAGCATCAACAAGGCATTTTCGCCCACAGGACTGCCGCATACTGGATGTTTTTCCCTTTTCACACCATTCTTTGTAAACCCTAGAAATGGTTGTGCGTGAAAATCCCAGTAACTGAGCAGATTGTGAAATACTCAGACCGGCCCGTCTGGCACCAACAACCATGCCACGCTCAAAATTGCTTAAATCACCTTTCTTTCCCATTCAGACATTCAGTTTGGAGTTCAGGAGATTGTCTTGACCAGGACCACACCCCTAAATGCATTGAAGCAACTGCCATGTGATTGGTTGGTTAGATAATTGCATTAATGAGAAATTGAACAGGTGTTCCTAATAATCCTTTAGGTGAGTGTATATTACTCCTTCCTACCCCTGTCTGCAGCTTCAGACAGGTGGCAGGTGGCCATGCATTATTTTTACATACAGTCTCATACATGCATGAAATACTGAGTTATTCATCACCATTTCCATAAGGAACCACATTCTTCCTGTAGAAGTGCAAATAGGGGTATGGCTTAACTCACATACGCTCTGACAAGGAAGGAAAGAGACCTAGCCCTGTATGTTGTTTAAAAAAAACTAAATTAATAATGATATTATAAAGTTAGCAAATTGAAGTTGGCTGTAGTAAGCCCGACTGTAAATGCAAACAGGCTGTACATGGAACCGTAATTTATTACTGCGCATATTCACAACAACTTATTTTTAAATTGCAAAGGCAGCTGACTGTGAATCCTGCTTAACGTGCAGTAAAAAAACTATGTATTGTGCGGTAGATACATAAATAGTTCAATTATTACGTCCTCATACTAGCATGGTGCTTTAGTTAAGCAAGGGGACGCATTTCCCTCCGCTGCGGGGTTTGAAGCTCCCTGTATCGGCCTGAAGTCCGAGCAGCTGTCGGGTGCAGTCAAACGGACCCTGGCTATACCGATCACAGTGGGAGATCAAAGACAACGACTTCATATGAAAGTCACATGAAACGGATAATGCGAGTCACCAGATTCAAGTGACACTATTTTGCAAACGCGAACAAACACAAACCCACTTATTCGTGCAGTTACAAAACAACATGCATTTGGTTTCAACTTTGACGCATAAACACCAATGAAATGCATTGCAGTGCCAAGAGCACCAGGAGAAAGTGTCCTACCAGCTCAGTGGATGTCTTCTGCACAGATGAGCTCTGCGGAGGTGCTCCACTGCTGCCCGTGCACTGTGCGCTTATTTTTATATTTGTCTATCTCGTTAATATTCAACACACAAAGCTGTTGTTTAACACATAATAGTACAGGCACCCCGTGGTCGACGTGCGGTTAAAACACACAGAGCCCTGTCGGTCCCTAAACAAGCCAAGTGGAAAAATAAAGGGTCAGCACTGCAAATTAATTGCCAAAGACATGGACGGAAGGATCGCAGTTAACCATTTCCCTGCTTTCTGTCCGATCCAGAGCTTTTGCATGGCCTTGTTTTCAGCACAGTTGAGGGGTTGGCAAAGGAAGCTTGCAGACTGCTGTACTGCAACTGAACTGGAAACTATGTGAATGCCTGATACGGATTCAATTGACCAACATTCACATGCACAGACAACTGAAAGAAGTTTGATACCGTTTTTGGTTTCTCTGAGATGATCTCCATGTAATGTGCAATTCGGCAAATCTGTGTGTGTGTAACATTTATTACAGATGTGGGCCTATTGATTTCCAGCTCACTAGCAGTCCTGTTACAGATGGATAATAAATATTATTTTATTGCTAAATACCGAGCCCAGTTTGGGTCATCAAATTAGAAATGGCCACTACACCCTGGAAAGAGATCACAGCAACGTGGATAGAATAATTCCTGGACTCAAAACTTTGTTATTCATGGACATATTAAATGACCAGCACTATCAGTCCAAAACATGGGCATAGTTGGTAGTTATAAATCTATTAATCTTTTTATTTTTGAAATGCTGTATATAAATAGACAGCCAAAGGAGAAGATAGCATTATATAATCAGTGGGAAATATTTGGAAGAGTTGGGCCCTACTGTAACGCCCATGTGCTCATGAAACCTGAATTTCCACAGCATATTTTGTGTCATATATAACCAGTTATTTTATTGTTCTACTTGGCATTAGCTATGTGCTTGTGACATACAAAGGCACCGTGAGAGCACAAGATAAAAGCAAGAAAACCTACAAATCGACAACTTGGCACCCAAAGTCATGACATCATACTCTCTCCCGTCAACAATGCTCGAAGTGAACCGTTTTTGAATCGATGTTGTCAAAACGAACAAAAGACCATTCCGCTTCGCTTCTCTGAAAGGCACAGTCCTGACTGCAGCGATAAACAGTCATCTTATCACGTGTGCTAGAAAAATACTTCTATGCTATTTCCTTAAAAATGGCCAAAGGAGGTGTACAGCTTTTACATTCAATTACAAACGGATCCCAGAACTAACAGATGTTTTCTGTCAGTGCAGATTATACATGAAAGGATTGTAGCTTGTGAGTTAGTGATAAAGACAGTAACTCACCTTGGCATTACTGCTGCTTCTGCAATTTCTATTTTATTCTAGGGCAAAGTCCCCTGGCAGGAACCTCTCTTCACCTCTGATGTTGTAACTGAATTTCCAGCAGGGTAATGCCCTTTTAAAACTCATGCTTACAAACCCAGAGATATTAGATTTGGCCAGATTTGCTGCACCTCTTCCAGCTTTGTACATTCATCCCCACCCTGGCAGAGACATTGAACATTACATTTCAATTCTGAACAGGGGGGCGCTCTGTTATTTAATAATCACAGAAACCTCCTGACACAGTGGATAACTTCCCCTCTCTCTGGGGAGTTTCTGAGTTGATGCATAGTCAGCTTTTGTCAGAAGTAGTCACTCACCTGCTCATTAAGGGATTCATTGATTGCAAACCATGTCCACTGCTTTTTGTGAAATATTGAAGGCATAGCCATATTAAAAATGCATCTTTGTGATCACGTGATAATATACATTAAATAAGATAATAGATGACCCACTGATCCCGAGATAAATGTGATTAGGACCTAAAAAAAACCCTAAACATCCTCATGGTTTTAGCTTCTCATTTCAATCTGCACGAGATGATCAAGGGGTTTCTCATTTTGCAGTAAAATCAATGTACATCTTGCGTTCATGTTCTCCAAATGTGAAGGAAGCACACAGCACACCAAACAACCACACCCACGTAGTTATTTTGAAGAGAGGGAGAACCGACACTTTTGTAATATATGAAGGGTTTGCGAACACAACCAGGGTGGCATCCGGGATCGTTCCGACTTCCCCAGCGCTCATGTGTTCATCTCGTATGAATAAACTATTGTGAAGGCGAGGGCATATAGCGGACCTAGGCCTGCATTGTGGTTCAGCTCTTGATAAATTCCAGCTTCTTAATCAGGCATGTTTTCAAGGATGAATTTAGATGAGGGCGGCAGGGGGGGGGAATTAACACAATTAACACTGGGAATTAACACAATTAGATTCTCTAACACACCACAGGGCTTCCAGAAAATGAGGTGCCCGGAGCTGCACAATGACTCTCTGCAGACACTTTGAAGCAGAGAGGCTGGGATGCCATTATGCCATGCCTTCAGTCTTTGGCAGGGAACAGCCCAGTTCTGGAATAAAAGTCCGGTGGCTCATCTTCAGAAGATTGAACTGCCCCTCATTCGCGATGATCTAACAAATCAGCATCATCAACACAGGCCTGCAGTAACGCTGCAATAAGATCACAGAGGGTCCCAATATCTGTTGCATAATTTCATTTGCTCAGCATTATGGGAAGAGCTGGAAAGGTTACTGAAAAATAGCTTAAATGAGCAAACAAACAACATGCACAGAAAAACAGCGTTTAGAGACAACTGACAGTGAAGGGAATAATAACAGTTAACCAGCCACACAAGGTAATTTTTGAGCATTTTCAAAATTTAATGAAAAAGGTTTCTGTAAAAAGAAAAACAAAATGGAAAAAAAAAACAAAAAACATCAAACTGTAAAATTGTGAAAATTCATAGATCTTCCTGGCACCTGGCAATCTTTTAGTGTAAAACTGACAGTTCTGTAGGTTTCGCTTTCAGAGAAAGTAAACTTTTTCATAGTAAATTTAATGCGTTCATACGGTTACAGTGTCTTGATCGATCGGATGCAAGAAGATACAGTTCACTCCAAAAGCAAGTTCATCTAACAAGTTCATGGAACACATAAAACATCCGAATGAACATGTACAGCAAAAGGTTTCCTTCACACGTTAATGAGAATGTCTTACACAGTGTGCATTGAGTAGCCGGACAAGGTCTCTTTAAGTAGAAGTAACCGGTAAAACTGCAAACATCGACTGCACCTGGAGAAAATAAACACTATAGTGTGGCAATCCTTCACAGCCACAATCTCGTCCATTTCCCGTTCACCGTATGCCAGCAGGGTGAACTGAACGAGACTCGAGATCATAAACAATAATGCTTTCCTTTAATAACTGCAAGGAAAAAAAACTAAACCCAAAACGGACTGTCCGAGAACAGCAGAGCAGTGTTTCCCAACCGGCGTGTAACAAATCAGTGCCCCATCAGGCAGGAACCGGTGTGCCACTGGAAATTCACACGAGAAAAAAAAAACTAAATAATAAATACAAAACTTCTCATTTATTTAAATTAAAAACGTTCCTGCGAGAATGGAGGGACTCTGTATATCGAGACAAGCTGAAAGCTCAGGTGAGGGTTGGTTTGTTTCCAGAAAGAAGGTTTTGTTTGTGTTGCATCGTGTGCCGCACAATCATGTAAGCTAAGCGAAGTGTGCTTTGGGCTAGAAAAGGTTGGGAAACACTGCAGCAGAACCGGGACAGAACCGCCAGGAGCCTCGTATTCACAGTAGTGCGGACCTACACTGCCGTTCAGCAACAGACAGTCTCGTGAAAGCCAATTCGCCTCCACGGCACCTTTAGATATTTTATATTAGAATTTGCAGATTATTTTCTGTTTATTTGTGTACTGTTAAGCAGCATGATTGATAAAAGGATCCAACTAGGGAAATAAAAGAACCATAACTTGGAGATTTTTCATGTACTACAGATCTAGGGGAGTATGGTTTATTTACTCCGAACCAAAACACCCACCAAAAGCACCGTGAAATGTAGAACTAGATTTCTGTTGTTGTTACAGAGGCTGTAATATTAACAGACTTGCGCTGAGGCCGACGTATTGCCGACCCCCCAAGAAACCAGCCTAGGCTACAAATAAGATCCTCGCCTTCCTGCCGACCTCTACAGCTAAATGACACAACCGCACCGCACCAGCCTGCACTACAGCTGGAACACCCTGCCACGGAGAAGTTCAGTCCTAATCGCCCCGTTGCCATTTGGATGTTGTTTATAAAGATGGCCGTGCCGTGAAACCCTGTGGCCTTGAACCCCCTGTGACTCAGTGTCCACAGGAGTTTAAATGGACATGAGGATGCAGTTTCCTTCATGGGGGCGGGGGGTCTCAGGATTAGAAATACATGTTCCCCACCTCTAGACTATACATGCGCCCACTGCATGTAATACCCACGGGGGCCAGTTTAAAAGGCAGTGGGCTATCGGCACGAGAAGTGCTGCTCAGTTCACAACAACTGATTTTACAAACGCACTTTTAATTGATTATACATCTGCGGTCTTTCTGTTTTTCACTTTATTGTACTTTGGTTTCCGTTGTTCCACACTTCAGAGTAACGCATGCGCAAAAACACAGTGCACAGAAGAGGGGATTTAAAAGGGGCCCGAACCCCTCGCTTTCACACCCGACCGGAGAGCCACAACACCCCATCCGTGACTGGCCTGGAGCGCCGTGAAATCAGCTCCTCCACACACGGGCTCTGGGGCGTTTAAAGGCATCTGAACGGTGGGGAGAAACCAAGAGATGTCAAGTGTCACGAAAAAGACCATCTGGATCCGGTGGGAACAGGAGCGATCCTTTGACACCAGCACCAGGGCTCCTACTCAGGGGTGCTCCACTGCCAAACCCAGTCCAGAATTAAAAATATATATGTATATATTCTCAACTTTTAGTAGAGGAAATAAACAATTATGGCCCTTAAAAACTGATCTTTTCCACAGTCATGTTCATGTCTAATGGTGGATTAAGTCTAACCAGAGCTGCTTATGGTGGATAGTGCAGGTAGGTCTATCCACCAGTGAGGCCAATTCATCTGGTTGTGCCATTTAGAAAGACTTGCTTCATCCACACACACACACACACACACACACACACACACACACACACACACACACACACACACACACACACACACACACACACGTGTATGTATGCATGCATGTATGTATGTATATTGCCTATACATACACACACACACATAATTCAGTACTTCATTAAAATGGCCCTGCACGCCACATTTCTGCACTGTACTTAAAACAATTCTCACAAGGAGATACTTCACACAGATATATTACCTTTTTCCAAACACGTGGATACCGGCTGAAAAACTTAGGAAACATTCTCTTGCAGATTCACATTTCCTTTGTTAAAAAAATAAGCAATAGAAAATGAAGCATGCTAAAGCTATGGGTAGGAGAGGGTGAGGGGGGGTTCTCCGATTGCCAACGTTCGAGAATGCCTTCAGACCCGGTCGGGCATCTCTCTCTTTAGTAGTAATTTTGCTCAGTGTGTTTCTATGATTCCCGTTTAGACAATTCGATCGACATGTGGGTCACTGTTTCTCAGAAGGGGATTTTCTTCTGTGTGCAACTCCTTTAGCCTCGAGTAACTATTTACACTCGTATAAAAAAAATATTCCCACTTGTTATTTACAAAAACGACAGATTGACAGACAGCTCTGTCTTCGGCACAACAAAACCATAGCGGAGATCAAGGCTGGTGATTTTTGTTTTGTTTGTTTCTGTTGAATAGAAGTGTTAAATACTGGGATGCCACTACGCTGAAAGAAGTGAATAAGAAATGGGGAGACGAGCAGAATAGGATTTAATATTCAACGCAGTACAGCCCCATCACTCAAACCTGATACAAGTTGCACCTGGAGGAAGGTGCTCTACACTCTATTGTTTGGCTATTTCACGTCTGCGTCTAAGGGCTAGTTTAGGGTAGGTGAGGGGTACTACATTGTGAGGACTGGGGAGATCCAAGTAAACAGATATTCCTCCCTGCTTTTTAGTCAGAAATCCGAGTTTCTATCATTACATAATGGCTCAACTCCACATACAAAACAGTGTCTTGCTGGCCCTGATCGCAGGTCCCTGGCAGACATGTTCCCAGTGTGTGGCGTGAAGGCCGAGACAGCCTGGCACTTGTGACGTTCTCCGAGAGGAAGTAACAGAACCCGGGCAGAGGGAGAAGAGTCCAAGGTTGAGAAATGCCCCGTGCGAGACCGCCATCACCTCTGCACCGAGGCCCGGCAGCCCACGGCCAGCTTGCTGCGGCCGCCGCTCCTGGTGTAGTCCCGGCTGGGGCTCTCGCCCTCGGAGCTGCTTCCCTGGAGGCGCAGGCGCTTGCGCTTGCCCTCCGCCTCGGGCTCCGAGTCGCTGAGCTCCAGGTCGGGGCAGTAGCCATCGTTCTCCTGGTAGGGCTGCCCACGGCCCGTCTGCCTGTCCGGGGCAGGTTTGGTCCACAGCCGCTCTTTGGTGGAGCCTTTCCTGGAGGGCTTGTCCAGGCCGCGCAGGTCCTCGGTCGTTCGCACCAAGCTATCGGTGGCCTCCTTGAAGGAGCGCTCCATGAAGTCCTCCACAGTGGACTTGCGGAAGTTCCCTTGGTGCCCCTCTTTGCCTGAGAATTTATCGGGGGGGCCCTGCTCGTGGGGCGTTTGGCAGGAAGTGTCTCTCTGGGAGACCGTCTTCTCCATGATACCGTTGGACTTGGGCGGCCGGGCCCGCTCCTGCTCCAGCTTGCTGCTCCCGTTGGACGAGTGTCCGTGGAGGGCGGCGTGGAAGGCGAGCGGCTTCCCCGAGGGCTTGGCGGGAGGGGCAGGGCCGGCGCTCGGCCCCCCATCCCCCCGGGAGTGCGCCGAGCTGGCCAACAGGCCGTTGGGCCTCTCCTCCCGCCGGGCCCGGTGGTGGTGATGCTGGGACTTGGTCTTCTCCCCAACTCTCAGCGCCGCCCCCTGCACAGCCGCACAACTGCTTTTGTCGTAAACGTTCCCGCTGTTGTCTGGACACAGCGGCCCATTCCCTGACTTTGTACTGGTCTTGCCGTTTCCCGATGTCACTTTGGGCATCTTCAGCTTCAGCGTGATCCGTGGAGGGGGCCGGAAGAGTACGCTCTCCAGTGGGCACGACAGAGGGAGCCCTGCGGAGGGACGGGAGCATTCGGTTAGACAACGTAAGAAACAATATCAGCAAAGCTTGGTTAACAAAATGATAAAAAATAAATCATGCTGAAGTATCTAAAGAAAAGAGACATGAATCATGAATAATATTTTGACTTCAGGACTGAGCCACGAAGCCTCTGTGCTCATCTATTGCCAGAGTAGCGGTTCTCCTGCCAAGAAGATGAAGTACAAACCGACCTACAGAGGCCTACTTTCATAGCCAGAGTGCGCCTGCAGGCTGAGACTCAATAACAACTGTTCCCGGCCTGCAGGGGCCTGTCAGGACAGTGTGTTTAAGGTGTCAAGTGGTGGGAATTTGTTTAAAGAGTAAGGAGGATGCCACCTCTCCTATGAAAGACACGTCCAGCCCAGTTACCTGCAGACAGCTCCTGGTTGATCAGTTGCACCTGCAGGTTGAAGATCTGCTCCTGAGCTTTGCTCTGAGACAGTTTCAGTTTCTCCCGCCTGCTCACCATGTAGCACAAGTTCCTCACCTGCATTGACACACAGAGCAATGAATAAATACATCAAAAAAGGAAGATTTCAAGAAGGACGTTCTTTTCGTATAGGTTCATTAGGGGCTGTCTCGGCTCCCAGCCTAACAAAGCAGACACACTTCTACCCTCATTTCCGACAATTAACTTAATTACTCACATAAAATCAACCCTGCAGCTAAGAAATTGGATCTAAGGCTCAAAACAGGATAATTTTCAAGCAATTTGGTTTTCTTCTGCATCCTGCAGCAAGTCTCAACCCTGGCCCGGGAGAAGCCCTGTGTCTGGAGGTTTCTGTTCCAGCAGAGCCTTAATTGCACGCTTATCTCCAAATGGTCACAGTCGAGAGTGATTATAAAGGGCATTTTGGAAAGGAAAGTTAAGGAATTTGTGTTGCAGTCGAGGAATTCAAATCTCAGCTGCAGCACAAACCAGAAAGAACCAGAAAGTTGTCCGTGACCAAGATTTACTAAAATGGCGTCTCGCGAAAGGCACCGCAGCGGAGTATTTTGGGAATCGGTCGTCTTAAGAACGACATGCTAACTTAAGAGCTAATTTATCGCTTTATATTCATATTTTTATGCAATTCTTTCGTGTGCAATCCTTTTCGTATAGGGTCCTACCCTCTCCAGGTCCTGCCGCAGGTGCATGAACATCCTCATGCGTGTGTGAATGCTGTCCTCCTTGGGCTGCAGCAGCAGGTTCTCCTCGCCCTCCTTGGGCGTCATCAGGGCCTTGTTGAAGTGCGTCTTGCGCTTGAGTTTCCAGTACTGGAAGATGAAGTCCAGGATGTGCTGGGGCAGAGCCAGGTCATGGGCCAGCTCCTCGGGCCGCACCAGGGTGTAGAACTCCTCCTCGAGCTCCTGCAGCTTCTGCGCCCGCAAGCCCACCTTCTCGGTCTCCGTGGGGGCCTTGTGGCGCGCGGGGCTGTGGCCGGGCTCCCCCGGCTTGGGCTTGCTGTGCTTCAGGCAGTAGGACTTGAACTTCACCTCATCCCCTTCGTCCAGGATGGTCTTCATCTGCAGGCTGTGCTCAAAGGCGCAGGTGACGTGGAAGGCAACGATGCAGCTCTTCACTGAGCACTGTGGGGGGGGGGGGGGGGGAGACAAAACAGGCCCCGGTCACAACAGCGCCACGGGTCGCTTCCTCATTTCACACATTCCCGACTGCGTGGGAAAAAAGAGTCTTTGACAGACAGTCTTTGGTTTTGTTGAAATTAAATACTCTTCTGTGCATTACTTCCCAAAAAGCTTATTTTAGAACCAGTAAAGCTGAGAAAGGAATGTGTTTCAGTAAAGCAACTTGCATTTCTCACCTTTACTGGGCCACGAAATGCCACATCAAAATTATGTGTTCTTATGCATTAGGAAAAGATACATAAAAAAACTAAAAAAAAAAAAAAAAAAAAAAAAAAAAAAAAAAATCAATCATCCTCTCAGGCTCTCTGACACCGTTTCCCATTCCTGATGAATGTGCACACCGGACAGCATCATTCCTACAGGAGGCTACTGGTTTAAGGACCCCACAGTAGAGAGCTAGATCACTCCTTCGCTCTGATTCACCTGGCTACTGGGCTCTTCAGGTGTCCGAATCAGAGAGGCTTTCCCTCCTAAATCCCTACAGAGAGCACCCTTCTCTTGCGCACCTGGATGCAAGCACCGGTCTTCAGCTTACAGAGGCTGCAGACCAGAGCCCAGCGGCTGGGCGGGATGTGGGAGACCTTGGTGATGGGCTCCATCCTCTCGGGACAGGCGATGCTCACCTGCCAGAGACGAGACAAGCAGGACAGGGACAGTGAAGTGGTGGAGACGCCAACACCCGCAGTCAAAATGCAATTGTATCCTAAAAATTATCTTACAATTAATAATCGCACTCATACACACACATACATGGCATTTTCATTTCACTTCACTGAACCAATCACAGCTCTAAGGGCTCTAAAGGAGTGAGCTGCCACACCAGTCTCTACTTCTGGCGAGGAGAGGACATCGCCACCTGTATTTGAGACATTCCTAGTAAGCAACATCATTAACCGCTTTTCAGGACTGTCTTTAGTTCACAAAACATACGGGCATCAGGGAAGACCAGGCCGTTACCTCTGGGATCCACAGGGCACAGCTGACATGGGCCCACTTGGTCCCTGCCCGTGTGGCCTTCATAGCACCACCTTTCTTGGGACACAGCAGACACTGCGGGTGTATGCCCAGCACACAGGTCCGGCACAGCCAGCTGCCCTCGGGGACCTTCAGGATCCCATAGCAAGCCTAAAAGACCAACGCTGCGGTCAGACAGGAAGTAGAGGAAACGGCACCGTGTCGTAGCATACAAGCGTTCCCAGCGTACAAAATGGCCCAAGTTATTAACATAACTAACACAAGGTTAGTCTTGTTCATCACATACAGAACTTCCTCACAGATAAGAGTGTGTTTAGAGCCATTCTAATTCTTTCACAGCCTTCAATGAACAGATAGAAATAAAGAGAAGCTGAATTATTACATCCAATATGTTTTACAGATTAAAGGTCTACCTGGGGAAGTGTTGCACCCTGGAAACTTGGAACAAATCAAAATGTGATTTGATGCTGCATGTAATACATTTCTCCACTAGATGGCATCATAATACCTTTGGATACAAATGTGCAAATTCACACTTTTTTTTTTTAAACGCAATTTCAAGAATTTAAAGAAAAGGCTGGAACGTGCAAAAACTAAAACCGTGGACTGTGCAAGAGAAAGGCCACGTCTAACACAAAGCATCAACAGCACAAACAGTTTAATATGAAAATACCTATTTATTACACAGGGCTGAATACTGAAGATCTTAAATCAACAACTCAAATTGTGTTTATTTGTCAAATTAAAATCAGAAAGAATCCACAATCCTTCTCAGTTATGAAAATTAGCTGAATCTGAGATCAGTTCAGGACACACCCTTGTTCTATGCACTTATTACCAGCTCTGTCTCAGTTGCAGTAATCTAATCAGATTGATCTCAATAGTAAGATCTTGAGTAGCTACAATAACGTGTTAAATTGTTCACGAGTTGAGGTTTCCACCCCTGGGAAGTACCAAGTCCCTTTCCAAACTGTTCTCCAACACAAAATGCAGATGTGTTGTTAATTCCCCAAACACCCTCTTAAAGCAGCTGGGCTAGAGCCCTTATCTGTAGGGCACCACCTAGTTGATGCCACGCCCTCCCACTTCTGTAGGAATGCAGAGAATTCTATAATAGAATCTATAACATAATTAAAGGAAATCACTCATGAGCTTGGTTTGAATTCTGTACACCACAGTGCAATGGGACTTCATTACACCATGTAAAATAAAAGTCTGAAAAGCAAATACACCCCCATAGATTTTGCTATCACAGGAACACAGGATATCAAAAGAGGTGGGCTCTTGGGTTCAATTGCCAGATGCATTGTGGGGGATGTGGTGCCAGGAGGAACCACACGACTTGCCTGATGGACACAGATGTTGCACTTGTCGCAGAAGACCATGTCATTGCCCTCCTCGCTGTCGGGCGAGCGGCACACGTCGCAGATGACGTCCTCATCGTACTCGATGCCCAGGCCCTCCTCCGTCTCGATGGCGTGGTTCATGTTGTCGTGGCACTGCCGCTCCAGGGCCTCCATCACACGCTCCATCGTCAGCTCATCCACGAACCGCTCCCCTGAGGCACACATGAACACACGCGGTCAATACATGTTTTACAATGCTACCTAACCAATACCCCCCCCCCCCGCCTCTCAGTGATGAAGTTTAATGCATCACCGGCACTTCTGCATCCGTTTCTTCAAGGCCTCTGAACCCACACAGCCATCGCAGCTTTTCTGTCCGATCGTACAGCGCCAGGAAGGTTCGGGGCGACTGCCCACCTATTGAGCGGTAGCTTCCGTCGTCAGTTTGTAAATTAAACCACAAATGACAACGCATGTGCTTGTATGGCTCGGGTGAGAACAATGCTACTGCCTTGCGGTTTGCATGAGAAGCAACATTTCCATAAATAACCGAAAAACAGGCAACTGTAAACAGAGCAAACATTCATGATCATGAACAGAGCAATGTCAAGAACAACCCATGCTCTCATAACGCATTTCTCCCTCTCTCCCCCCTCACTGCTGCTCATCCAGATGCTATGCACTTTATACTTCCCAGTTTAATTTCTACGATTTAGTGCCAAGAAGAGCCTTTCAGATGTTATTCTTGCCAAGACCACTTTAGAAACACATTTTGCCTGACTTGAAGATTATGCAGAGAGGGGACACAGGACACATGACAAGCGTGGCTGTGAAACGCCAGAAGGAACACGATATATACACGCACACATGCACGCACACGAATCTAATGCATCTCCTGAAAAAGAGCGCCAGCCACAACTTCCTGCCACGCCACAGAACGTACCCATGTCCTCCAGCTCCACGTTGAGCTCCTGCAGCCAGTACAGGTCAATGTCGTCCAGGTCGTAGCGGCACATGGACTCAGCCAGCTCCAGGATGTTGATGTAGCCGGGCTCGGCGGGCTCCGGACTGGAGCACTGAATGTACTTCCGCGGCCGAGAGTACAGGCTCTCCTTCGGCTTCTCGGCAATGATCCTACAAGCAGAAAACACTGCATGTTAACGAGCCACCGCAGGGCCTCGGGCAGCATTGCAAGAGAAACCATGAACTGGGTCAAAACACTCAATCAATCAATCAAACACTCAACTCAATCTTTACTGTGGGAGGTTTATAGGATTTGTATTATGTATTGACAGATGACAACATCTTAGAAAAGTGCAGTAATACAATCAGTAAAAGTTTTAATATTGCGGGAAGGATGTGTGTAGAATCCTGATTGTACTATGAACTTGCTATAATTCTAGAACTCATCTGCATTCTAGAACAAATGTTTCTCCCGACTGCTGTTCAGTTGTACTGTACAGGACATAATAATAATTAAATGAAAGTCCAAGACAAAAGGCAACCTCCATAAATCTTTTAGCTCCGATCTACACGCTCATCGAATTGCACAAATCTGCCGTTCTATTAAGCAGCGAGCCCAGTCTCTTCTCAAACTGTCTAGATTAGGACTCTGTTCTCATTGTAACAAGTGGGGGGTGTGTACTGAGGAGGTGCAGGGGACGTGCCTGACTGACGGCAGGGGGATGGTGTCCGGGCTGGCGGGCACCTGCACTCCCTTCTCCCATTCCTGCTTCCAGGTGTCGGCCAGCAGGTAGTACTCTTCCGGGTTGATGTGGTGCGAGTCCGGAAGCTTCATGGCACTGATCAGGTCTTTCCTGAACACCTGCAGGCACAGACACACGGCTCAGCGCCCAGCCGGCACAAGCACCCTTCCACAGCCATAGCCGTAAGATAGCTCCCTCCAGCAGATGAAATGGGAACAGAAAAGGGGGTGTCTTAGAGCATGCATGCACACGGACACAGAGACGGGTGGCGGCAACTCTAACCTCAGCCGGCTTCTTTGGCTCCTTAACCGGAGTCCCGGCTTTCCCCCCATATTTGTTGGAAGAGCCGAAGGAGGTTGAAGGACCTGGGGGCCAAACAGAGACAGATCAGAGACTAGCATTTCCGGAAACCCAACTGGACTAATACGGTTGTGGTGCTGGACTGCCAAAAGGGCCAGATCATATAAATCAAAGTCTAAAAGGTGACTGAACAGTTGCACACTCCATACGCTTGGTAAGTAGACATGGACTCTCACGGAAAATACAATTAACAGCAGAACACTTCCTCATCTTAACAACAACATAAAACTCCATGTTGACAGGTGACAAACTATAAACTATAAACATTAACGCTTGTGTACAGACATCACACACTGGGGGTATAAAGTGAACTGTTGCTCTACTCCACTGTACATGGGAAGGGAGCTCTATGCCCCCCCCCCCCCCCCCTTCAGTGCTCGATGAGTCCCACGGGCCCGGCATCGCCACAAGGATCCGTATGTAGATGCCCTGTGTGGGCACCGGCACAGAGCTTAACAGCCAAATGCAGCAGGCTGTTGGGTTACTGGCATACATCGTTTGGGTGCAGGCAGGTGGCCAAATTCAGTGCCAGCGGAACCAGAAATTGGCTGTACCCTGGTCAATTTGGCAACCGTGACCCTACCAACTCTAACCTGTGCAGAACAGAAATGTATTTGGCCACAGGGAAGGGAGGAAGGAAGGAAGGAGGGAGGGAGATGCATTTTGGTTCTACAACGATCACAGCTGCTCTCTAGCCCAGCAAGAACCGTTGACCTACAACCCACAAAAAGGAAGGAGCCACATCCTGGCAGAACAGTGCAGCTACAATCTACTAGACCTGTATGTAACAAGCTTTCTTCTTTGTTCAGCAAAAGCAAAATCTAGGGTATTTCAAAATGTAGAAAGTGTTAAAAGCAAGGGGGGTGGACTAAGCTTCTTCTACTTTGTAAATTTCCAGTACAGATTGTCAACAAGAGGTCTAGAAAGTGCATTTTAGAAAAACATCATTTAAAATTCCTCTTTAATTGGATGCCGTGGATAGAAGAACACAAACCAATAACCATAATGAGCATCTGGAATGATATACAAGGCAGCCTCGCGGATATAGTGTCCTCGGCTTGCATGGCCTCCTCTCGCGGTTTAGAGAAGGAACAGAAAATCATCTGCTTGGATTAACTGCCCCACATTAAAACGAAAGGGACCCCTGCGGCCCCCATAGCGAGTGACAGAGTATCACAGTCATGGTCACGTTCATTCACAATGCCGGGATTTACCAGAGCAATGTTTACAATCATCTGTAGAATATGTACGGCACAAACAGCTGGTGATCTGCGTGCACAAAAGACACAGGGGGTTTTATGTATGGTCAGAATGCATGGTCTTCCTGTAGCATTTACAGACATATCAACTAATCTGTGGAAAGGTGGAAAGGGGGGGTGGGGGTGACAGGCTATGTACTTACTTTCATTGTCTGAACTGTCACTGCTGCTTGAAGGCCTGTGGCGTTTCTCCTGCAGGATGCACATCAGGATGAGAGAGAGAGAGATCAGACACCTGTAACAGCCATCACTGCACAATTACACAGGAATAGCCAGGCTCCTCTGGGTCAAGTCAATGAATAATTTCCAACTTGACTGCCTTACACACCCTTACATAGGTTTGTTACAATAATAAGAAGATAATGACCTCTCTCTCTCGGGATCAGTGCAGGTCTCCGTTTTACAAGCTGCCCTCTTTCGTTTTTCTCTCCTGCAACCTTGGAAACATGCAGCTTCTCGAAAAACTCACAATGCTGATACAAACCATTTGAAGTAGAAGCATTTATATCTTGTATCTGCTGTGTCAGGCTCAACTGGCTTTATTTCTTAAAACATTGCATAGTATTATGGTTTCTACACGTCTTACGTTATGTTGTCTACCCCTCACCCCACAGGAGACATGCTGGTATAACAAAGCCACACTGTTAACCACAAAGCCTGCACGGTGTCACACGACAGCAGCACGGCAAGACCCCCCCCGGGACTGGCTGTGTGTGGAGGGCGGCTGCTTGTTTAATTCCCTTCCCCTGGATGACTGTCCATCTGGGTGTGCAGACAGATCAGGGGAAATTGAAATGCTGCTCTCTTACAGAGAGTGTATAACAGACTGAAAATGCACAGCATACTCACCATAAATCCCAAATTGATCAGCATACTACTCGTGTATTCTTCTGCCGTACCGACACTGGGCCGCACACATCCCTGCAACGGCAACGGGAGAAATCAAAACTCGGCAACTAATATCCATGGCACTACGTGTTCGGTGTCAGCAATGGACAAAACGTTTAGTATATTAGATTAAACATTGCATTCTCTGAAACAGCCCATTGTGTTATTTTGTCTCGACTGCATTTATATTTAAAAAAAAAAAACACGGAAAACAGATCGGCAATATCATTATATTATCTTATATATATATATTTTTTTTTACAATATATACTGGTAGAGTGAAAAAAAGAGACTTGTTAAATCCTTGTTCCAACTAAAATCAATAAAGTTACTGAGTGCAAACACAGCGTGGCCTTCAACGAACTGACTGCCCAACCCATACCTTAGAGTCCTGCTGTATATCTCGGTGTTGTCAGCAAATCATCTAAGAAGATGCACAGAGCTGTTGCGCAGAGGCACCGAACAAGCATGTGAACTGGCACAAAGACACAGCTCGCAAACTAGCGATATTACTTAAGGACCAATGCAAGATGACTACATTTCAAAGACCCTATGTTCTGCCTTCAGCGGGGTTCAGCTAAACAGAGTTACATAATGGTGCTTCGTGCAAGAGATCTGTCACGCCAGTGTAGGAGTCAAAGTTACTGCTTCAGCGATGCAGAGTCTGTACCCCTGGGGAGGCAGTTCTGTTCCTGCTTGGCAGGGGTGACACAAGCAGGCTGGCGCTCCCCACTGACACAGGGAGGACTGAAAGTGAGGGAATGGCAGGGACAGTGAGGACAGAGCGTGAGGGCAGAGTTTCACGAATGAGGGGGAGGCGATGGGGTGGAGTAGGGCAAAACAACGCAAGGACCCTGTGCACCCCAAACACCGTTGAGGGTGCAAACTTAGGACTCACACATGACCACGGGACAATTTTGAATGTCTAAGGACAAAGGCCTAATCAACTGCCTTTCAATACAGAAACTCTTACAATGATGTTACAATCCCCGTCCCCTAAAGAATAAAGGCCTTCTTGGTCGTCACACGATGCAGATATAACTCATTTTGTAAAACAGAAATGTAGTTAAGTAAATAAAATCTATTTCAGTTGGGAATAATGATTTTAAAGGGGGGCACGAAAGAGTAATGCAGTTAGTCTTCCATCACAGGAATAATAATGAGCATAAAACAGGGATTTTGACAATATACGCCTCTTAAACTAGTTATTCTCAATTAAAAGTGTATCCTCTTTAACATACCTCAAATCAAAGATGGGTATTGATACATCATAGAATTGTAAATAAATAAATGTGAGAGAATTAAAAGAATTAGGCAAACGTGGAGAGGGGAGAAGAAAAAAAAAAAAAACAGTCCACAAAAGAAATGGCTAATTCATGTCCTTGAGGTTCTGCAATCGGGAGGAAGTCAGAACTCTGAATATGAAAGTCTGCTCAATTAGAGACTGGGGCGAGTGCACGCTGCTGCCGTGAATTTCAATAAGTGACTGCGGAGAGACGGCCGCCTGAACTGGCTGAACCCTCAGCAGCCCTCGAGAACAGAGCCACGTGGGCACAGACACACACACCGAATACTACGGCCAGCCGCTCTGGTCGGGAGCCACAGAAAAGGTCTGGATCTGGACTATATGAAATTGACGTCTATGGGATCACAGGCTGCTGTAATAAGTGAACAGCTTAAAACAATCTATATATAAATATAATTGTCATAATTTTACGATAAAATATATATACTTTTAATAAAGTCACAGAACCGTGTGCATGAATTTGCGAGTGAAGCCTAACGTTTGGTTCACTACTCATCACAGAATACAGGGAAAGGCAACAGTGTGTCAGACAAACGGGAGCCTGAGCTGCAAGATTTCCCCCTGCGAAATTCACACGGTGTGCCCTGGGGTAATGTGGGTGATAGCAGCCCAGGCCTCAGGGGGCAAGAGAACAGTATCACACGCATCACAGGAAATGAGCCAGAAGTCACGGTGTAGGAACCCTTCCAGACAGGGCTGCACGTTCACACAGCATCACTCAGATATTGCTCAGTTTTAATTTTGGTCCTGGGGGAGGAGAGTGGTCCAGGGTGAGGTGGGGTGTAGGCCTGTTGTGATGTAACACATTTACTAAACACTGTTACTGCTTGAGCTCTGCCAACCCCAGCTGAGGCAATACCCAGAAAATTGACTTCTGTCGTCTAATAACGGGCCTAAAAATAAACATCGCCGTTCACAGCACTTGAATAATTCAACGGACGGTGGCGATTACCTCGGTAAACCATCTCTAAGTGCTTGTTCGGAGGCAAAGGACAATCACGGTAACGCACAACCAGCTCTAACAGATTCAACGATTTCCCGCATCAAAAACAGCCTTTTTTCCTTTCTGGTTAGGGGATGGCGTCACTGTTTTAGCTTGTTTTATGGACGGGATCTCGAGTGATCTTAATAGAAAGCATGACATGGTTCAGCTGAGCTGGGGAAGATTACGTTCTCATTACAAAACTGAATAAAAAAAAACCTGAACATTGGCACTTGGTAATATGGATTATTTTTTGGATAAATGCGTACTTCTTGGAAGGTTTTAATAGGCAAACAAGGGGTCACTGGGGATAGACAAATAGTGTAGTACGGGGACGCTTGTGAAAATCAGTAAGATTCAAATTCTAATACAATACAAACTTTGCCTTAATAAAAAGCTCACAAGAAACCATTTATTTAAAAAGGCCCAAGGTTTATGGCTAGGTTTCCTTTTGCAAGCAGATGCTCAGTAAGATATGGTGGCAGCACCAGTGCACGTCAGACAATACAGCAGCATCTTAATGCATTGGCATTTCCAGCTATTCTTTGCATGCAATTCTATGGTCAATTAGACATAAGACTTAGGCAAAGGTCAGGCAAGAAAATAACTTAGGAACGTAAAGGCAAAAAAAGGGCAGTTTCACACCTTGTCCATTATCAGTGAGAAAAGGAAACACACCTGTGCGATACTGTTCTGCTTGTATGGGTCTGTATCCGCAGCGAGATAAACTCTTTATGGTCTTGGTTGTGCCTTTGTGGGAGATCTCTGGGAGCCAGCACAGGACCACAGACAATTTCTTAACTTCTCTTCGCACAGAAAGATAGAAATCCCTAAAAAGGGGATGTTACAATAGCAACTGGCAATTGTGTTTTACACTTAATTAAATAACTTCATAATGCATGTCCATCTCTAGTCTTCTATATAGAAACAGAAAAGGGAGAAGCAGACGTACGCAATCTATACAAAACACTAAAAACTATTAGAATTAAAACATAACTGATCTTCAGTATTTATTTGGCTAGTATGTACATATTAAAAGAATATAGGATTTAAAAAAAAACGAAATAGTTTAGGGGTCTGTTTCCACTGTACGACTAGTTCAGTTGTACAAGGAATGCACTCATCAGTTCACAAACCATTCACCAATCAGTGCTGAACAAGCTTCAGTGACTGTGATGTTATGTGACTATTCTGCGTGGCTTAACCCAATTTACTTAAATTTGATTAACAACAGTACAACATTAGGATTCAGAAGTCAAAAAACTGAACTTGCAAGAAAAAGAACCAGTTTCTCAAGTTAATAAAAGGCAAAATTGGTTTTGAATTTGTCCATTTAGTTTCAGTTCGTTTAACTACCCTTGTATCTCCAAGCACTGCAGATGTGACTGCTCCTATTGTAAGTGTGAAAAGTCCCATCTAGAAACAATTACAAACATAAACAGTAAATGTAAACAACAAAGAAGTATGCCCGTAGCGTTTTTCAACTTCAAAATCTTTTCTCAGTGCAAGACAAAACATTGCTTGAATCAGTCATCTCTTGGGACTCAACCAGTGTGTTACAGCTGTCTCTCTGTATTGTATCCATTTTAGTACCACTACTGCAGAGATGGTGTAGCTTACATCGGACATTTGTGTTGAGACTGACCAAAACTGGGCGAGGAGTATAGTTGCCGACAGCAGATAGAGGGTACAATGTTAATGTGTATGAATGCAAACTTTACATTATTTTACTTTCACTTGGTATCTGTATAGTCTGAATTACAAGTATTTGCATTTAATAAACAGTTTGCAAAAGTTGTATTTGCATGTGTGTAAAGACTGTACTTGCAAGTCACAAAATGCATTCAATGCAACACACTCACTTTAATCACTTCAAACTATGAAGGATGAATTGTATTTATTATACACTGACTGTTTATTTTGCTATTTTATATATTGTATGCCTTATATGACACATTGCATGAAGGCCTGTCACATTTACACAAGAAAACTAATTGTTAAGTAAGGTCTGTTGTATGGAAGTGTATTTAAAATACATTTGGCATAAGGCAGTATATGCATTTATATTTTGTTTGGGTTGTGAAATCACAATTGGATCAACAACACAAAATAGTTTGTATTTGCTGGAAGATTGGTTTGATTCCCAGTCTGGCCAAAAATATTTCATGCTTGGGTGATCACAGTAAATTGGGCATTTCAGTTTCTGGGAAGTGATTAGATAATAGTTAACTGCCTGATAAGGTCTATAGAGTAGGCCAGAGCACAATCGATAGTAAGCGATAAGAACGAGGCGGTCTAGTCGAAAGCCACAGTGCGAAGAACTAGGCCAGAGCTCAGCTGGGTGAAGCCGTGTTTTCACAGAGGTTCCCAAACAAACTCCACAAAAGAGCTCCCATTCACATCTGCTCAGAGGTCCTAGAAAACAGCCAAGACAAGAGCGCTGGATTGTGCCCTGAAAAGCGGTTGAAAACGAGGGAAGAGGCACAAAGCTCGAGTGTGGAATCTGTGCCGACTGTATGCATGACCATGCTGACCCTGCCTCTTCCTTAACCTACAGGGCTCTTCGTCTTTGTTCCTCTCAGACACTTCTGTATTCCCTTTGTCACCGTTCCAAGGAGAGATTCCCCTTTGCAAAATGCAGGAGGCAGCCACGGCTCGGGTACAGCTGTGCCACAGAGCATTCACATGTGAAAAATGCGAATAAAAAGTATGCACTGACAACAGGAAATTAATGATATGGCAGCAGACGGACAGACTGTGTGCACCGTAAGGAAGGACTTAAAACAAGGCTACTGGATCCCTTAAGATAAGATCCTGCATGGCTTAAAAGCAGCAAAACCATTTACTAAAGATCTGTTGAACAGAAACCGAGCAAATGAAGAACAGACTTCGACAGCACGGGGACCGAGATAGCTCAGTTTATTTGCGGTTTAATTTAGTGGCTGCATAAACATCAAGCTGTGATGAGGCCATATCCACTACAAATTCAATGCATGTATATTGATTACATAAGTAATAGCATGCAGACATTTCAGAATTAACCACAGTCCTATCGAGTTCAACAGAATCTATATTCAAGGACACTTCGCTGCCTGTGCACAGCCTTAGTCTCTGAAGTAGATGCCCCGATGTTATTTACAAGGCAGGTCTTGTTTATACAATTACAGGGACTTGGATGGCTACTGAAACAAGCCCGCTTCTTTGATGCTAGTTTCATAAGCACAGCTGTATGTAATTTATCTGGTATGTCAACCATCATCTTCTTGCTTTTTCACAGTGAAAAAACTCTAGTTCTGAGATAGTATTTTCATCAGAAGTTAAAAACTGCTGAAGCAAATGAAAAAGCCTTATTGGAACGAGGCTTTTAACTAACAGGCTTCAAACACTGGAACCCCCCCCACCACCCCCAAGCAGGATACAAGATCAGACAGCCATGATTACACACCCATGAGTAATCAATGTTCAGGTCACAGCTCTGAGGCACCACGACAAGAGAAGAACACCCTTCTGTCACCTCCAGTCACTTGTGGTTTGTGAGCTGTGGCTGGCGGCTGTAGCTTAACACAATTTTGCTCGGAACAATACTGCGAAGAAGCAATGTTAAGAGATGGGTCGCGGGAACGACAGTGCGCTTATGAATTAAGGCGTCCGCAGATAAAAACCAAGGCAGCCTATTCGGGGCAGTAAAAGCGACAAATGCCCAGATGTCAATAGGTGATCTCCTATAGGCATGTCAAAGTCCAGATTCTCTACCGCACCTCTGTGCTTCAAGATACTAAAGTGAACGTCTACCGTTTAATAGCTGACAATAATTATACACGTCAATGCATAATTAATTGATGCTACTCCCAGTGACATTAAAAATATCAATAGACGACATCTTTTTCGATTTCATCACGTGGGAATGGGGGCTGCCCGTACATTTCATTGAGGCCAATAATTTACATCTTTCCAAAAATGATTTCTATAGAAAAGGGCCATAAATACCAGCTCCATAGTCACCATTACATTTTACACCAACACCGGGAAGGTTTGCAGTCATGGCCACCTGAATTGTAGTGTCGGTTGTTAACAATTTCACTGTTGACATCAGAAGAGATCCTAATTTTTATGATGTTGATGTGTTTTGATGCCACATTTTCTACCACAATGAAGAGAGGAGAAAGAATAGTCAGCCAAAGAGCTTCATATAAAATCTTCAACTGCTAAAGGTGGACAGTAATACCTTCAAGGATTTAACCCTTTTTAATTCATAACCTGAATGTTCCCAGTGGACTTTGTATGCATAAAGCTTTAAGAAAGAAGTGCTTTCTGTTGTTATTTAAAATAAAGCAAGTTTTGACCTCACAGTTATGGGAGACGGCTGTTATTTTAACACATTCGCAGGGAGGCCATCAGTTGGTGGTACACTACAATCAAACAAAGTCACACAAAGTATCCAATGCAGTCACTTCCTGTGCATTTCTCTAGATTAGCTATGTTTCTCTCGATGTTTAGCTACCGTCATAAACTTTCCTTGTTAGTCAAACTGGTTAAGTCAACCAATAGCTCAGTGCAGGCTTTTCTCTGTTATCAGCCACAAAGAGGTCAAACTGCTACAGATTGGAACCTGTCTGAAGAGGTTAATTGCCATGGTGTGGATCAGACTATGGGGAAACCTCTACCGTCATCTTGTCAATAGCTATACTAAACTACTCGGCTGCACAGGGGTTTGCAGCGCTTTAAAATAGCAGGGAATCAATGTTGTGCCTCAAAGGGGGTTGCTAAGGAAGTGGGGCGGAAACTGACTACACAAGTAAGTCTCAGTTAAGAGAGGAAGAGACTGCATTTCTACTGGGCAGAGAAAAAAAACCCTCCAGTGCACAGAAAATCAAATACCCCAATGATACCCATCTCTAATAATAGAGAGCATGCATTTCATTGAAGGTGGGCTGGAATTTGATCCCAGATTTTCATTTGTGAGCCCGAAGCACAAGGAAACAAGATGACTTGCCCCTCCTGCTGTGAGGGGACAGCATGCCTGCACAGAGAGAGGGAAGGGGGGTGCGGAGATTCAAAAGAAGGAATTTCTGAATTCCTCATCTACTCAACTCTAATCCCAAGGCCGGAGTGACTGCACCTCCTCTAGGATCTACAGAAGCTGAATAACATTACCGGGCTTTCATACACACATGGCAAAGCATGTTTCCACTGGCTCTGTATTTCAGAAGTCCAGATTTAAGATTATATTTCGGTACACCACTGTACTGCAGCGTATGGCCACAATTCCTTCAAATGGTCACGTTATTGGGTCTCATTCAGGATCCTTTTTTACATCTTTATCACAAGCTCCAACACACTTTGAGAAGAGTAAATACATTTGAATTAAAAAAGAAAAACAATGTTGACAGAACCACGAGTTAAAATAAATAAACACACAAAGGTATTATGCACACTAAAGCAACCGTCTCCCTACTTTCTACTGAGACACTAGTTGCATGAACTGCATCCCCCACCTCCTGTAAATAACAACCCAATCTCTCTATAAACGTGCCATTTATTTTTTGCCAACTTTAATATATTAAGCTCAATAATGATATGCCACAGTTTTCTTGTTATCCCTGTACACTGCTAGCTACAAGTTATTATCCAGAATGATGATATGGGCATATCAAAATATAAATACAACTTAATGTGCGTCCAAAAGTTGTCACATGACACGCTACTGTTTACATGACAGGTACATTATACAGGACATGCTGTTTTTACAGTCAATGCTAATTTCTGATCCTAATCGCAAGTAGGAGTAAGGATTACACGTGCAAAAGCATGTCCACACAGTGCGTCAAAAAGCAGCATGGGTTCAACACAAAGCATGCACACAACAGTGCACAGAGCCCCGCAGGATCTTTGTTGTACAGCACGCCGACTTCCTGCTTGTGCGAAGATGACCTATCCTGCAGAAAATAATAAACCTCTATATCTATGGTCGTGTCTGGCACATAATGCAGCCGTGTCCGAGTGTGTGGGACGGGACTGTTGACCAGCATGCACCTCACAAAGGCTCAGAAACACTCTTGTGAAAACTCTCCCAAACAAACCGCCGTAGTGGTTTCCCGACCATCTGTACTTCCTGTGCAGGCTATTTCAGCAGCACCGTGCCCGGGATGTCCACTCCGCCCGCCGCCTGTCAGTGCGGGGTTATACCGGGACTGCCCGTCAAACACAAACCACCCCCCCAAAACACAGTCACTCCCCGGTCCTCCATTACAAAACGCATCCCCAGTGTCGCCCTGTGCAGCGAGTGGCCTTGGCGCCAAACTCCAGCCTCGCCGCCGGATGCTGAACACACACCGGTGGCTCAAACGAAACCGGGGCGCCTCTCGCCACTCACTCCCCCGAGCACGCAGTGGTGTTACCCGACAGCCCTGCGATCCCCACAGCATCCCCGCACCGATCCTGCCATCCACAGGGCCGGTGGCTGACCCAGCTTCCCCCGCTGGAAAGGAGCGAAAGGCCATGCCTACAGAGGCGGAGGAGGCCCCTGTCTGAGCAGCCCATCCGGGGACAGCCCGGGCTCCGAGGAGACGTGAGCGGGTGTTCCCGCCGCCGCCGCCGCGTCCTTACCTTTCTCAATCCCAATCCAGCGAGGCGGCTCGGGCAGCGGGGGCCGTGGCGAAGCCTAGCCAAGATCCGGGACTCGGTGGTGCGCTTTTCTTTCTCTTGCCTCCCCTTTCATTCCGCTCTCTCCGTTGCCCTCTCCGCCACTCAGCCGCACAACAGTCCTATTGTACTGGGAGGACTGCGGGGTCCTAGACTCCGCCTCTTTCCTCTCCGCGGAGCTTGAGCCTGCCAGGCGCTGGAGATTCTTTTAAATCAACTTTATTTAAAGTGCTTTCATGAACACTTGTTTGTGTTTGTCTCTCCCCCTGTGTATAATACATGCAATGGTGGTTTTAAAGTTATTGTTTAGTGCCGTCTACATCTGTCTTCAAGCAACTTCCCTTTCTTATATGAATAATCCAGTATCACTGTGCATGTAGCCTTCAAAAGGAAACTAAGCATTTGTTAGTGTCTTCAATACAAAGATGCTGGTCTTTACTAACCAGTGAATGTGTATAGCCTTGGATGCACATTTCACCGAGACTGTGAAATGTTCTGGATATTGCTTGAAATCATTAAATGTCACTATAATATTATGCAAATAATACAAGTTACATTTATTAAGGATCATATGAAGCGGTTGTTTTGAATCTGGATCACTCTGTAAAGGCATTACCAAATTAATACAACCTAATTATTAACTGAAGAAAAAGGCAAAAGTTTTTCCGAGACCAGTTAAAACACTTATTTGGCAAAGTGTAGCCTCTGATAGCCTTAAGGATATTCAAGCTTGCCCAGAAGAGAAATCAAACACCAGAACAGAAACATACAGTGAAATCAACTTCTGCTTTTTCAAACAGCTTTTGTTTTGATAGTTTAAAGTTTGCCTAAAGTTAATTTTAACTGGGATTTCCCCGTCACATTTGCAGTCAGATGTATTCTCTCTCATAGCCTTAAATTTAATTTTTTAAATGACAGTACAGGGATTTATACTTTACTTTTCAATGTTGTTTGTAACAAACCAGTAATTAAATAAAATCAGCTTAATGTTTTTAATACAATTGGTGTTATCTATATGTTTCTGGGTATCTATTTATCCAACTTTTTGTTCTGGAATTTGTTATTAATGAAGCACATAGTGCTGGGATTTCACATTGTATCAAAGCTTCAGTCTGCAAAACCAGTTTATTAAAGTGGAGTCTATACATGGCCCATTTCAATAAAATGGAGAAACTTATTCTCAATCTTCTTGTATGAGAGAAATTGGATTATAATAATGGTCCATATATGTTTTAAAAGCTGTAATGGAACCTTTACTGACATTAAAATATGGTGTGGCAAAAACATTTGTTTGGTTTTAGTTAGTTGGGAATCCTTCATCTCAAATTCGACAGATTTTTTTTTTATTAATTTACTAACAAAGATTAAGCAAAGTACCAATTCATAAAGTTTTATTGTTAATCGCATACATTCAGTACTACAAAATAAAATATGCAACATTTTACTTTACAAAAACCCATATTTTTTTAAACAAGCTTACAAATACATACTTCTGTACTTGGTCACAATGGGAGCTGAAAGCATTTTCTTTGATCTGCCATAAAAATGTAAAATTAAAACGCTTCACACTTTCTTTAATTCAAAAGCACTTCACTAGATAATAAAACTGATGGGGGAACAAAATTAGGCTTTTTTGAGGTGGATACAAGACATTAATTTCAAATAGACATACATTAAATATTTTACATATTAGTGTAACATTGTGTGTCCCTCGTTTAACACAGGGCACAAATAACTGTCACTGGAGAATTGAAGGTCAGAATTTACAGACTGGGAAGGAAGATAATGGAAAGCAAACTTAGCCCATGCTTGGGATTTGATCCGCACTCCTCCTCCGCTCCACCCAGTAGAGCGATGCCTACCGAAGAGCGTGGTTAAAAAAAAAAAAAACTTGGAAGGTGAACATAAAACAAAGCCCTAAACAGCCTGCAGTTGTCCAATGTAACAGTTTTTCTAAAAGATTTCGAAGTTTTACACAAATATACATTAATATAATTATACAAGCATTGCTGTATTAAGTAATGAAATCAACATATGGAGGGGAGACATAAAATACATAAAAACTTAAGGGTTCCATTTGTCTTCATTCCTAACCACCAAAATAACAAAAACAATGACACGTATTTGACAACAATAAATAGCTGCAGAAACCAATTAGGCTGACACAGGAAAAAAAACATTTCACGATTGTCAACTAAGTAAATTACGTACAATAAGTTATGCATTACCATTTTTGTTATTCTTATTGTACAGGAGTGTTAAACTAAATTTGTTCCCCATAGAGAGGAATGTCCTAATTTGGCCCAACTATAGTAAAGCAGTATGGGAATCAAAACGGAAATAAAAGTGGATGCAAAACAACCAAAAACAATGTCTATAATATACATTCATAAGAGGATAGATTTTCTGGTTGCATGGCTAATATATACAGCCAATATATATATATATATAAAAAAAAAAATAAAAAAAATTACATTTTGTGAAACTTTGTTTATTCCCTTTTAAAAAACAATCATGTTCGGTTAGCAAGATAGAAAGTGTTATATCTTTAAAGTGTTAAAAATCACAATACTGACAGTTTTAGAAAAGGTCATACACGCTAAAGAAAAAAAAACTAGTGACTTTCTTCAGTCTTAAAGGACTTCATATTCCCATTTGCATATCTGCAAAGTTGAAGAAATTGTCCACATCTCTTGAAGACGTAGTTTTGTTTTCTGAAACAAACACCTGGGGGAGAAGCAATTCAGAACAAATCAGACGTCTTGCAACATACTGATGTATACTTTAAAATTAATTGGAAGTTTGCTTATCTAGATTTACCAGAATCACTTACTCTTCTGTAAGTGCACAGTCTAAAAATAAACCCATTCAATATATAAAACGCACAAAATCGCTCACACTCTCAAACACACTTGCAATATTATTTTCTGAATCCACTAGATTACACATTGATGCACTTCCTAGCTCTCATGGCTTACCTTGGAGCTGCTAAACACTTCATTTGCAATGTTACGGCAGGTCTCTACAACCCCGTCTCCATTCAGCTCCAAAGCCACAACTGGACCTATTATTGGGGGGGGGGGGTACAAAAAAAAAGGTAGCAGACAGGTTAACAAATCACAAAAGACAACTACTAAGATACTTTCCACAACTCAAACACTTTGGATATGGTTTAGTATGGTTTAATCTATTGGGAAGAAAACATCACACTTCTGTAACTCCCACCTACCTTTTGTGATCAAATCGGTGAAATCTTCCACATTCTGCTGAAATACTCTACTGGCATCTTCTGGGCGCATGGACACCTCCTTTGTTTGGACCAGCACAAAGCCCTTTCCCACCACCTTCAGAGACAGAGACGGAGGAGATGCATCGATGTTAGAGCCAGTTTAACAGATTTGACATTTTGGATGGATTGAGATGGTTGGTGCTATACAAGGGATTTTTAACATTGTCGTAAAGCTTTTACAAATGTGATCTCATCATCACCTAATCAGACGGTTTATGGGTTTATTAAATCTAGAACCTCAGAGGATTTCACAGTCCCCCTTGCCTTTTTCACCCCAATTTGGAAATTAAACCAGTTAAATTCTTTGGACTTCAAACCCAGCCAATCTATCACACCAACCACAGGCTGTGATGCACATGGAAGAGCTAACACCCTGAACATGCAGGCACCCAGCGACCCACAGGAGGTATCCACATGCCCCAAGTTTTCCCCAACTAGCTCCCACCCACCCTCCCCTGGCGACCACCCCCATGATCAGACACTTTCTAACCAAAAAGACTATGTAAACACTTCACCCAATACAAATATAAATGATCAGAGTTCCATTTGTAGAACCGCAGTTATAGATGTTACAGAGCGTTGTTTGTAAATTTAAATATTTTAAAAAAACAGCGTCTCTAACATCAGCCCAGACACTCGTTGTTGGCTACAATATGCGAGAGAGGGCTTTCAATATAAATAGTGCATTTCATACGACACACAACCCTTATGCATCACTAGGGTTCTCAGTTCTATGGCCCTTATTCATTTAAAAGGGGCTCTTGTAGCTGTGCAGTTTTCAAGCCAATAGAGTACGAGCCAGAAGTGAAAAATATATTTTTACATGGCTAGTTATTCATAGTATGAATGCTATGTCCTTGTGACAAAGAGACTACTGTTGCTTTCGGTGTACCGAACTGGAAGGGCAGCCTACAGGTAACCTCTATTAAACTTTACCAAGCACTATTGCTAAATCATTTACAGTGGATGCAAAAGGTACTTTGGTTTGTGTGTGAAACCAATATATAATTTGCACAACAGTAAAAATAAGTCATAAATAGTAGGGAACAGCATCTTTGTTCCACTAGGTAAAGCCACAAGCCATACTGTGGTTCTGTCAATAAAGCCCCCCAGCAATCAGAAAGCGGGTCCAAATGTAAGACAAGGAACTCTTAGTGTTTGTACCGAGTATAAATAAATAAAAATAGATACTGAAAATTGATGTGTTGGCAAAGATGGTGCAATAGCATAAGCAATTTGTTCTATGTTTACGTTTTAGTAGGAGTCTTACAAGAGATCACTAAGGTAGTCTTGGCATTTCCATAGGTAAGGGATTTTGCCTGTGGGAATTGTACCCATTTTTCCTCACAATAAGAATGACAAAAAAAGGCATGGATTCCATATTTAAATTAGCCATGTGTATGACTAAGCACAAGATCTCATACAAATTACACAGGAGAATGTCATCAGGAAATACATAGTTATGAAGTAACTTGTATAAAATTACAAGGTAAATATTAAGCAGTAACAAAGATGTGATGTGTAAGTGCCTCCCACGTGCCTATTTAATAGTTTGTATTAGTGTTGTTGCCTAGAATATGATTCAGAGATAATGAGGAGTAATTATAATATTTCAGATTTTCCAGGGGCTATAGGCCTATAACATAACAGAGATCAGTGCTCGATTTCCTCCACACAAGTTCTGAATGCTTAATGGACATGGAATAGGGGATGTTATGCCTTCTGCGTCAGGACTCGGGAGAATAAACTCCTACGTATCCCTCTTGAATATATGGCTTGATAATGATATCCCATGCCAAAGAAGTTTACCCATGGCCTTTTCATAATTTGCCCTGCACAAGGGAATTGCATTTAAACATACAAACATGAGGATTGCCAAAAGACGGGTGTCCCTCAATTAACACCATTAGAAAAAGATGTGACCAAACCCCAGAGCAATTACCCTCCACAATCTCCCCAGGCACCAACTCATCCCAGAGCTGACAACAGTTGACAACAGTTGCAGACACCAGGAATCTCTCAAGTTGATCTTGGGTTTACAGCAGTAAATGTCAAATTCACTTCCTCCACATACCCAATACATTCATATAGATTTTAAATACTTAGGGGTTTTTACTGTAAAATCACGTTAATAAAGAAAGCACATCAAATAAACTCAACACCCTTGCAATATTAAACTTTTCACTTGTTACCTCATAAATTAAGGACAATAATGTCCGTACGTATTTATACATTTAAAATGTTTTAAATGTGATCTGACTGAACAGAGAAAAAGGTGTAATTTGAGTGCAGACTTTCTTCTTCGCAACCCCCAAGGGAATCACATCTACAAGTAGTTTCATTCAGACGAGCCTTCTCTACAAGTGCAAGCCGTTACTGTGGTAACAATAGTCTCCAAATCGGTGGCCCGTTTCCACAGCAACACCGAATCCAATTAACACCCAAGATGCGGCTCCTGCTCGGCACTGGGGAACCACTTTGCCGTACGTGTCTAATGAAAAGTTTTCCTCTCGTTCTGTACAATGAGATTATAAAAAGGAAAAATCAGCCATCCGTGCATTTTATTCATTCATAGCCTGCATCTGCACAGTTCAAAGTCGCTTTCATAAAAAAATCGAATAAATACAAAACCTCCCTCCAAGGTACATTTCAGGCTGTTTCTGTTCCCCTTATACATTATAATACAGGAGAAAACGAATAGCCCACTTCTTAGAGAGTGTGGACCTGCAGTGCGGAGAGCTGGTGTGATGAGGAAGTCCTTCTGTGGGCACAGTGGGCCAGAAAACTGAACTCGCAAATGCTTAATAATGTTCCTGCAAGACGTTCATTTAACAGTAGTTAGTTTTCCATATATAGTATTACTTTACTGCAGATGTCTATAAATTCAATGAAATTGGATTTGCAAATTTGATATAAAATAAATGAAGGCTTAAGTTTGCAAGTTATTAAATACAACAGATTGAACAGGAAGTTTATACTAGAATTGTTTTAAATTTTTTTTTGCAAAACACTCAACATGTTGCAACTAGATCCCAGGGGAAGTGAAACGTGAGTAGTTGGGAAGCCTACACTAACTGATAAATGATGATCCGAGAATAAGAGAAATATCGCTTACATTCACATTACTAAAAGCACTGGTTCTGTTGCGATTCTACTGTTCGGCCAAGATTTCTAGATTAACAGTATTTGCTTGGATGAGAAAGCATTAATATATAGACCTATCATTTGAGTTCATGCGGAGGACATTTGGGTATCTGTTTTTGTACAAAATGCATGTGTGAATGATATAATGTTGCACTGAACAATGCCAAAGTATTATGACACTAATTATCCCACATTAAATAGCTGCTGGCATTTACAATTCCCCTCTCTCTCAGCTGTGTACAGTCTGCTTGAAATATCAGACTTCACAAATACATGGGGGGAACACAGAGTAATAATGAAACCTTTGGACACCCAACAAAATTTCAGGCCTGTAGTTCACCGATACGTTCAGAAAGTTACATGAACCAAACAGTTGACGACAAGGTTCTTTGCTCCGCCTTTCAACACATTTCTTCATGCAAATTCTACACAACCTAAAACCCTAGACTAACATACCAGTTACTACAAGAACTCATCAGTTGCATCAGTGAACCACTTTATAACTCATGATTCCATTACTCTTAAAACTAGAAACAAAAACAACCTCCTGTGAAGTAGTCAACTACTTCCTATAACCGCTGTAATAAATGCATGCCAATAACATACATTAGGACAGAATCCACCCACTCTCACCTCATCGATGAGCTTCCTGGCATTGGCAGTCGTGTAATCCCCGGCGAAAAACACGAACAGGCAGGACTCGTCGCTCTCCTTGCGCCGCTGGCCCCAGGTGACGGGGATGATGCTCCTGCCAGAGTCTGTGGAGACCCTGACCGACTTGAACTCGTCCGAGTCGGGCAGTGGCACGTAGTCCAGCACCGCGGCGTCCTCGGGCAGCAGGCTCCAGTTGGTCTCCCCCGACACAGGGGTAAAGTCATGAACGTTGCTCCAGTTGTTGTTGAAGATGCTCAAGCCGGCATCCTTGAAATGGAAGGCAAGGTCAGGGTAGTAGTACTGGAAGCAGCCGAACTTCATGCCGGTGGAGGACTCGATGATGGGCTGGGTGGCGCAGCACAAGAACACCTCCATCTTCTTGCAGTCCCGGGTGCGGAACTGCTGGCACGCCACCACGCACTTGCAGTCCTTGCAGTCCCGGAAGAACACGCTGCCCTTGACGGGCCCCAGCACTATCCTGCAGTTCGTGCAGTCATCGATGGTGATGGTGGCCGAGTGGTCCAGGATGTAGATGTTGCAGTTCTCACAGTCTTGAATGACAAACTGTTGGCCGTTCAGTTTGCCAGGTAAACGGCCTACCGTTTCATCCTTAATACCAGTCAGCATATAGTCCTTGGGATCAACCTGCAAAAAACACAGTTTCGATTTAGTTTGTAACAGATTACTTTGTATGCTGCATAAACACCCCTATGACCACAAATGCCCCAAACTTTCCTTCAGAGAGTATTTACAAAAGCAGCTTTATGTTGGTTTGACTGTTTTTGAGTGCTAAATGCTCACCATTGAAGTATAATATAGATCTGCACCGGAGCTCCCGTGTTGTTGTGTCTAGTATTATTTTGCCTTCGATTAGTTTTTGATGGTATATTTGTTTGTAAGTTTACTCTACGATATGTTACACTACTCGGGGGGAACCTTTAAAAGGTCCAAGTTGAATGCCGATTGCCAGTCAAATGTGTAAACCAAATAAATAAATGAAAATGAATGAGTTGAATGTTAAGTTCTCTATTCCTTATCTTGAACTACACAAACAAATGATGACCTTTCAAGCTCATCCAAGGTCAATTTGCATCATAAATGCCATTAAGATATTAGTAACCAAACAATTTGTAGATTCCTCTTTAGGTTACAGCCAATGAGGAATTCTATCTTGAAATTGTATTATATATAATTATTTAATCACAGTTTTCAAAAAGTCCAGATCATAGAGATGCTGTAAGAATTTCGTTTTTTTTTCCTTTAGGTACAATATCAGTCTTAAAAATAAATAAATATGCAAAACAATGTTGTATTGCTATACCGTACAGATTTGTCAGATTTCATTAGAGTTCAGGTCTGCCTGTTACACCAGACAGATGGAAACACTGCCCAGTGATTCACAGTAGTAGATAATTCTGAACAAGATATTAGCATGACATCAGCGCATCCTGCTGATTGGGAAATGTGCTTTTTAATTTGGGCTTGCCAGCACAATTACTACACCAGCTTCTAAATATACGGAGCACATCCTGTGCACACTAACCATGGTTCCCCTTTATATTTTCCATTTGAGGTCAGTGCAAAACACACCAGAAGAGACCGGTCTCTGGCTGTTTTTTTTATTGAAGTCCTCCCCCTTTCAATGTGACTTCTATGATTGTTCACACTGTGCCACTTAATACTTTGAGTGGATGGGAAGAAGGAAAAAAAAAAATACTTCCCCATACCTACTACTCAATTAATATATATTTTGGACGCCTGTTTATTACTAGGATACTTGATCTCAACTATGGGTGATAACATTAAGCGTTTTTGTAGTAATAAAGTTATTTACATACAATGTATGGGCCTCTTCAGGCACTTTTACACAACTTTTGCTTTGGAATGCAGAAAATGCACTTTTAGCATTAGGAAGGTGTGGGAGCTGCATGCAATCTTTCTATAAGTGGTAAGGAAGTTATGTTGATTTGCATTATTACAGCTGCCTCGGGTGATAAAACACAGGTGTTTCAGGTGAGCCGTGCAGAAACGAGGGGCGACGCGCCTGCAAACCGGACGGCAGCCCAGCACCGCGCACACGTGTTCACTGCACAGCCAACTTTTGCTTTTCGTTTTAATTTACTTTGCAACAACCACGTGAAGAATCGTGTTGTATCAGTGCTAACAAAACACAGTGCACAAAAACAAAAAACTAGACCAAAACTAGTCCAACAACACGTCCAGCATGACAGCTCGGCTGACATCACCGCAATATTACCCATCTGACAGTGCTGTCACACACAGCCGGACTTTATTTTCTGCGCCTTTACGCATCACACAGCGCACCCCCCACCCAGGCACCTCCATCCGCCCGGCTGTCCAGTTTCAGCCACCGCATCAGCTCTCTATATATACCGACTAATCCGATCAAGGGCTGGGCGAGAAGAGGCCCCGACCGAGATGTAACGGGAAGTCTTTACAACAACCGCTCGGCCCGCCGTCTTAGTTAAGTCGCCAAACAAACAGTGAAAGCAGCAGCTTGCGTGAGCTGCGCCACGGCCCCGGCAGGTAAACACCCCCGGCAGGTAAACACCCCCGCCGCCGGTGCGCCTGGATCTCCGGCTGGATCCGCCCGTGCGTGTATCGATCCGTGCCCTCCCGGCGTTACCTTCTCCCGGGTGTCCCAGCTGTACTGCTTGGGGGCCTCCTCGGCGTCGGTCTGTCCCCCGGGGGTCTCCTCCTTCTCCGGTTTTCTTCTCGATTTCTTCGAAAAGAAGCATCCCATTTTCACCGCCTGTCGTGCCTCGTCACGGGTACAATAATGCCCAGCTGCGGTCTACCTATGCTCAGATACTCTCTCTCTCTCTCTCTCTTCTCTCTCTTCTCTCTCTCTCTCTTTCCGCCTGGAGTGCTTCCCGTTTCCCGAGCCAGCCAATCACCGCTCTCCGATTCGTTACTTGGGAACGAGGCAAGCTTAATTGTATAATGAGGTAAACGTAGGCCAGCCCCAGCCAATCAGGATGGGTTATTTCCCCGGGGGCGTGGCCGGGTCACGCCCACTACGGTTGCTGTCTGCAATTCGTGTTTTGTCTTTAGGGGAGCCTTTGGGAATTCAGTAGCATGATAGCTTTTAAACTGTGTATTTAACTGTATATATGTAAGGTTTTTATTTAATTTGATCATAAAGGACTCACATGTCCTTATATTATATAGGCTAGCATTTGCTTTTAAACATTATCTTTAAATAAAGTGGTTTTGAAGGAAAGAACCGTTTTGAAAGTGATATTGGTCAGATTCAGATTGTCGGACTGACTTCTCCAGGCGAGATGAATGTAATTGATGGAAATTGGTTTTTGAAATCTTTTATTACGTGCTAGCACAAGCAAAAGGAGTTTGTGATTCGTGAGTAAGCCATTTGTCATAGTTTAGGCTGGAAATGCAGGGGGACACACATACATATTGACATCTTTTAAAAACAACAAAAAGGGACTAAATTAAAAATATACAAACCATACTGTGTAATGAAGTGGTTTAGTATAAATTCTTATATATACTCATTTTATTTAAAGCAAACACACTAGTCATCTAATCATCCCAAACCCTTTTAACAGGACCCCATTGAGTGTTCTCTCGGTTAAGTGCAAGAAAACCAAATTTATTTTACAGGTTACTGTACCCTGATTGAACTGGTGGTGTTTTTTTTTGTTGTTTTGTTTTTTGTTCATGGTACATATAATATTAATAGAAGTATTGCTATACTGTTAGTTGTCATTATAATTAGAAACAATAACTCAATTTGGACCAGATTTGTAAAGTACCCTTGTATTTGGAAGCAGCATGACTGCAGGGATAAAACATTTGCAATAGCTCTCACTGGTGTGAAAAGTGTTTTCATAGAGACCCTCCTGAGAAAGTTACTGGAGACACATTTTGACGCACAGCTGTAAGAATCCATTGTTTCCTTCAATATCTATCTTAATAATAGCAGGAATTTCGTTACATGGGAGGTAACAATGGAAACGAGATTCAAATCTAAATATACCCATATCTGCTTCTTTTACGTAAGGGACTGTTTACCCTAATGAAGTAGCCTGCTGTAGATGGTGCCAGCTAGACAGATAATCCTGTGCCATAAGGGGTTTGCAGGCTATGCCAATTATGAGAACTGAATACAAGCACTGAATTATATAAGATGTGAAGATTGTTATTTATTCATTTGTTATATAAATCATTGAACTGACATTCGTACTAATTAGGTTCAGCCTTAAATAAGTACATTTGCAATGGCTATGTGCTTTCTGAGGCTGACAATGCATATAACATTTTAAAACATATTTTCTCAGGTATTTTAAAACGTGTAAGAGATACATGTGCAGGGAAAATGTCAAGGCTTTTTTGCTCTTGATAAATATTCTAGCAATTTGTTCTACTGCCATTGGAATTCGCCAAACCTTTTCAGAGGAAACGTATGTTTTTTTTTCCCCATACCTCCCTTGTCTCATTATTATCAGAAAATGTGGCTCAGATTTTACAGCACACTGTGTGTTTGTGTGTTCGTTGGTTTTATTTTATTTTATGGGTTTGCAAGTTTGATCCTCAAGTCTAATGAAATAACAAGATGTGAATTACACCTGAAACCAAGGCATGCTTTCCACTCCCAAAATCTATAAAAAGAATAGATCTAGCAGTAACAATTATATCAGATTGGGAAACCATTGTGGAGTATGAAGGGGGATATTAAAACACTGGCTGTTCGGTAGCAGTGCAGAGCTCCTCAGCCCTTTTGTAGTCAGGCTGCCTCTCATTCAGACGCTCCTCTGGGCTGTTTGGCACATACTTGACATTCTGGCTGCATTTCTCCTATATGGAACTCTTTCTTTACTGGACTTGTGGTTTGGCCCCAAGACTGAACAGCCTCTCCAATTCAAATAATTTAGTCTTTATGTTAATCCTGACTATTTCAGTCTCCATCTAACAAGAGTTCTTTACTGGTATGCATGTCCCATGTATGAAACCAATACCTTTGGCAAATCCAGGTACCTAGTTCTGTCACATCCCGATGGCACCCTACTTTAATGTTAGATGGGGGCTTTTGACTTGCAGATAACCCAAATCCTTTCATTGCACTGAAGTCTGATTTAAGAATGTAATTCCTTCAATGATTCGTAGATAGATTTTTAAACTGTTGGCAGCTAAATGTAATCTGAGGTAAAAACAGTTGCTTTGTGGGCTCACTTTTTCACAAACTGCACAAGGCTGGGGATAAACAGGCTTTACATCTTGCAAAAGGACTTGGTATAATGCCCATCTCTTACATGTTGGTACTTAACCTCATTCCCAAGAGATCTTCCAATGGATGTGCAGTTTGTTTATTGTTTCCTTGGCTGCACCTGCCCAGTTTTATTGTCACACCATTTCAGTGAGACTTCAATAGTGCATGTACACTTCTTACGAATTTAAAATTGTTTCGTTTTGTTCAAATCCTTTATTGTTGTCACCTTCATATTATTCACATGTAATTAGTTCAGTGGTGGAGCTTGATGTTCATCCAGGTATAGCGAAATGCTTTCTGGAGATGATCAAATCTCTGTGTAAATATTTAATGTTTTTCGTGCTAAAAACAACTTTACAACAACTACGTAGCTTGATTGATGTGATCTACACTTGCTGGTTGCCAATGCATAAATTAGTAGTTTTTTTGTTTTGTTATAATTATGATTATGATTATTATCCGGGAAGAGTATAGTAATCTAAAGCTTGTTATAATTAGTCTCTTAATTTAACATATTACTTTATTATATGTTCAGTTATTTCACTCAGTTAATAACTCGAATTTAAATTATCCGAAGATTATCATATGACAGTAATCTTTTCGCATAATATTTTCTTGAAAATATATTTTTTCTATGTTAGTATGCAGCTTAGTATCAGTGATGGTTCGTAGGTTAGGCTAAGGTTTTGTTTTACAGTTTATAGTAGGATCAGTATGCATAAGTAACAGTATGTGACAGTAAATATAATAGCACTGGTATAAAAACATATATGTTGCGTAGTGATGAGTTCAACATTAGTTATTTTATTAAGTCATTGTATAAACAGCAGAGGGCGCACTCACACATACTGTTACTGCAGAGTACTTTGCACCCGTTTGGTGCGGGTGCATTGCTGAAGCAAGTCACAAAGCACTGCAAGCTGTGATGATAAATGAATGTTCAAATCTTGCACCATTGAATGAAAACAATTTGCAAGATGCCTGCGGTTGATGTTGAACACCATACCTGTATCGTGTGATTTATTGACACCCCTTTCTTACCTGCATGCATTTATTCACAGCCACAATTCGTGCAAACACAGCAGGGAAGCTTAACCTCTGCTGTCCGTTAAGAGCTTTTCCAGGGTCAGACGTGAAGGTCAGTGAGATGCAATCTTTATTAATAGAGCAAAGATGGAAGCACCACAGTCCTGCACTCTGTCACTCTACTTAGACTCCTACTGCTTTGACTACTATGATAATCTTACAGTTATAACACCATCAATCATACTACAACATGTATATCAAGACTTTAAACATGCACAAAATAATTGTATTTATGTGAATTAAGGGAATGTACTCAAATACATTGATTTAACTGTTTTAGGTAGAATGAGGTTAATAACATATAGCTTTAATCCTTCAATAACAAGTCTGTATATAAAGAAATAGAGAAATTCCTCAGCATTGTGTTGTAGGTGTAGATCTGTGCAGTGTCAGACAATGTCACGGACGAGAGGGGAGGCTGCCTGAGTTTGGAAACAAAGAGCCACTCACAGTTAATGACACAAAGAGCGTTGCAGCCGTTCAGTTGGGGTATTGATTGTGTCTTGGCAGCTTTGACGTATCATTTGCCATGTGCTCAGTGTGTGCTCAGACTGGGGAAGTACAGGCCTGATTGATAACTGACCCTCTCAGCTCTGCAGTGATTAGAAAAACCAAATACCTCTAGACAGTGTCTCAGTCCCAGGCAGATGAAGCAGCGCGGCAGTCCGAATTAATGTCCTCAGTGGGAGAACAGGGACTATAACTCATCTATAAATGACTGATTTTCTTGGTTTCCCTGCAGAATTTGCCTTGTTGGATCGGGGAAAGAGAGAGGACACAGCTGAACTGTGCTTCCTGCAGGCAGCTGCCCGCAGAAGATGTTTTTTGCTTAATCACGTACTCCGCCGGCTGTGAATAACAGCACTCACATTGAATTGCAGCTGCCTGGGAGACAGTGGCTGTAACTAATGCATACCAAAAAGATATACATCCAGTATAACAAACTGAGGTATTATTGGGTATAATTAAAATCTATATTTGAATATCTTTTTACTGCTGTACCTTTCTGTTCATACATGTATTGATCTAGACAACATTTATACATAGGATGTACATCCATGAAGTTACTGTTTCAATGAAATCTGTCAAATGCACACACATTAACACACATACACACATATATATCTTGCATATTGTTGTTATATATAGTGGGTCGGAAATGCATGCTCTTTTACTATCTCAAATTCGAATTGAAATACATTGTGAGGAATCTTCCTTAATTCTCCCCCCATACACAGTGCATCATCTTTTCTCTGTAGACATTTGATAGACATTGTTTGGCTCTTATTTCCTGTTCACCTCCCTGCATTTTCATTTCCCCATACCACCCTGTTCTCCATTATGCTTGGCTATACTTCGCTGGGTCTTCATCATTCATGGCCAATGTTGCACCGGTACTACAGTGTCATAAGATAAGTACTGTAGCCTCAGTACTATCAATTCACGTCCAGACAGGGAGCTGGAAACTTATGATTTAAACTGTAAAGAGTCGGTGGATCTTGTGTAGTTCTCAAGCCATGAAAGCACCCCTTGGTAAATCTACAGCTTTATTTTGCAGTATTATGCAGAATTTGTATGTAATGTCTTTTTACTTTCTGCACATCACTTTGAAACATGTGTCACAAACAATGCATTTTACCAGAACACAGATATGTGTTATCACTGTTGTCTGGGCTCTGATCACATCACTAGAGAAAAATAATCTATTAGAGCTCTATTATGGTTAGCTATTTCAACTCATTACAAAAATAAATTACTGAGATATATAAAATATATAAACATACCACTATTCTCTTCATAAAGAAATCATATGACTTTTCATGCCTGACAGGAAAAGTAAATTCAGTATTAAGCAAAAAATGAAAAAGGAAATCAGAGTTGTCTGTTTCCCCTGATAAATGCTGTGAGACAACATGTATGGGGTATCAGGAAGAAGCAGAGTGATCATGTCTTCAGTATTTTCTGTAGAAGTTCAGAATGCATGAGCCATATACAAATAAGCATACAAACAACAAACCAACAGATAGATAGATAAATAGGTTTTAAAATAAACTTTAACTGATCCAAAAAACAATGAACACATTATAAACATATAAACCAAACCATATAAACCAGCAACTCAACAACAGATGCTAACTATTAATGTTTATGTTTGTTTATTTGTAATTCAATATAAATATAGTTTCACAAATGAAAAAACTTGAAACTTGGTACATTTAAGGCCAACAAACCACCTTCTGAAAATGTGACGTGACAAAGAAAAAATATATTCCTAAGCTTCTAATATCCAATGCATGGATGAATTATGTGAACTCCAGATTTGCAGTTTCACATCTCAGTTCTCGGACAATAATATTCCTTTCTGTGGCCTTAATATTTACTGTCAGGAAATAGCAGGCAAACAAACTGAATGCCAACCACAAAGACGGGGGAAGCATAACAACTACGGTGGGGCAAAGCCAGCATGTCATGCTTAGATGAAAACAGTGTCTTGAAGCCGCCAGCATAGCAATGCTATTCCTACACAGCTTTCCTTTATGTATTCTTTTAAAACGTGTAAGAATGTGTTATGTGGAATAACAGCTGGCTCTGTTCTCAGCTGCAGAGGAGTGGGAGTTTCAGCTGGAAAGAGCTGTGTGCATGGAGAGAGCAGAGAGCATTGCTCACATCTCTAACACCTGACACATCCGAGGAAGAAGGATGCCGAGATAAGCAAGAGAAAACCAATACCATTGAACTGAATGCATTTTCAGTTAGATCCAGATGCAGCTAGGCAGAGACAAGAACACGGAAGATACATGTGTGTTTGTGAGTGTGTCTGGTTTCGTCTGGTTGTTTCTATGTGTATCTCTATTATATGCATATGTAGTGTCGTTCTGTTTAAAAATCTTTTCTGACTAGTGACTAGGATTCAGAAGCCTTCTGCTCTTCTGTCCTGCCTCTTGCCTCACTCTACACAACAGTGGTGAAGTGTTGAATGAACTCTGGCTGTGAAATTGAACACAAACATTTTCAAATGAACACTGTCAGTTAACACTGGTGTTTTTGCTATATGAGCACAGATATTTTTTTATTTTATTTTACACAGAAATATCAATTCTGAGGCATCTTAAAGCCTGCCTGTCAAATATGTCAAAAAACATTACAGCACAGTCAAAGGGATAATGAGAAAGTGTGTGCCAATATTACAGTATAGCTCTGTACGTGCTATTATATATTGGGCATTCCCCAAGAGCAGAAGAATGCGGAAATCCCACGATTTTCAGTAGGTTGAACCCTAAATCAGCCTAAGGAAAGATTCCAGCTGACTGAACTACATTTAAAGACCATAGAAATCAATGAAGACAAATGTTTATACAAACCCCTATATAAAGCCAGCATAAAGATGTATAGTTCATTGAGTAATATGTGTTACAAATTAATCGCCTTGTTTCAAACCAAGGGTGTGAATACTTTTGACTACACCTATACCTTGAAAACCTTGTCAATACAAAATCATGAAAACACACACAGCATATAATTAACTTTTTGAATTCTTCTTCTTGCTAATAAATGCAGACTCAGAAAATATGCAATACAGCACCCAGACTGTCTAGTACAGAAGCCCATGTTTTCTCTAATTCACAGTGTACACTACACTACTGCATGCGGATAGACACATCAAAGGGGGCAGTGCAACCTGAAGCCGCAGCACGTCGCCCAAAAATGGTGCAGTGCCCCTTTAAAAGGCGGGGCCGCCGGTTCCTCCTGTGGGCGGGGGGTTCTAGGTCTGTAGACTGGGTTCCTGGTCCTACGCAGTTCCTCAGACGGTGGAGGCACAGTCCGCCGCGACCAGCATCCTGCACCATGGACCTTGCGGACCAGCCGCCGCAGAGGAGAGGCTCTCCCCCCCACGGGAAGACCCTGTGGCCCGTCCTCGTCTTCCTCGTCGCTCAGCTGGGCGAGATGAGCGCCGAGGACAGCGGCATGGAGGAGCTGGCCACCGAGAAGGAGGCGGAGGAGAGCCATCGGCAGGACAGCGTGAATCTCCTGACGTTCATCCTGCTGCTGACATTGACCATTCTGACCATCTGGCTTTTTAAGCACCGGAGAGTGCGCTTTCTCCATGAGACCGGCCTGGCGATGATCTATGGTGAGGATGTCGATTTTATTTTTTGTTCGTGTTGCATCCTTATGGGTTTTAATTACCGATGACACCAAAGCACACGCATCCGAATCGCTGGCCATCAATCGTGTGCATTAGTAAGGGGGCCCGTCTGGTCATGTGACCGTGCCCGCACTTCTCTGGGTACTAGAGCACACGTATGACAGGTGACACTGACGGGCACTTGTGATGTCAGACGCTTGCCAGGCCGGGGAAGTTGATTCTACGGGACGCTGGCTGAGCTGCAGCGCGTATAGTGGGAGTAGTGGGATTGCAAATGCCATGCAAACCGGGTGGGGGGTCGTGCATGCATACATCCATCTTCTTTTCTGCAACCTGTTTAGCAAGCGGCTCTTTTTGAAGGGTTTTCCAATATCACAGAGAGAGGGGCCTGCTGGAATGGACCCAGGACTGGTTAACGAAGGCGATACATTGTGTCAACACATGCAGCTACAGTATCGCAGGGGCTGGCAGTAAGGACGTGTCACGCTGCAGAAAGAGAGAAACAAACACGGCACTGATATGTTGTCGGGGTCCCTCTCCAGCTCATGTCCTGAACAATGGTTGTGGTCATCAATGAGTGACTCAGCCCGCCCCCCCCACCGCCTCTACCCGGTCCTTGTGCTGCTGGAGACGGGCCTGCTGGTCTGGATTACAGGTCGCCGTCCGTGTAGCGCAGATGTCCGCAGATCTGCGCTACATGGTCGGTCGACCTGCCATGCCTTGACTCATCATGCCCAGGTCTACATCACATCTAAGTCTCAAGTGCTTTAATGCGGCTGTCTGCTCCATCATTAGTAAACGATTACATGAATACAGCTTGTAAAAATAGCTCTAGTACGGCCAAGGGCATGTGTGTGTGTGTGTTTGAGAGAGAGATCTTTAGCCAGATATTGAATTTTACAATCCACTACCATTGTGGCTTTGATTTGAATATTGCAGTGAGATTTGCCAATATCACACAATTACTGACTGTGAAAGCCTTTGATGACAGATCTTGCAAGAAAAGCTTACTAATTGAATGTGAAATAAGCTGTGAGGATGGTATTTTTAGTTGCATTACTCTGCTGTTGATTTGTTAGTCACACCTTGGCAATAACAAAGACCTCACGTTGTTAATGTGTTTATTTTTGGACTAATCCTAATGGTGTATATGGTGTATCCTGTTGTGATCCTCCAGTAAGAATTTTGATGACTTGGGTTTTACAATCCACAAGACGGTGGACGTCCCCTTGACCAAAGATGTTTTTATAGGGGGACACACGGCTTTCAGCTTGTGTCTGTTTGCACCTGTGCCGGGAAAAGTGGACTGTTTCGTGTGCAGGTCTCAATATCCGTCCACGTCTTGAGCTGGAGATTTCCAGTCTTTTCTTTCACTTTCATGCTCGGGAATGTAGACTAATTAAGCTACCTTCAGGTAAATATGTAATGGAGAGCTAGGTTGTAATGAAAACCAGAATAGACTTTACAGTTTCATAGCTGTGGACAAAGTGTCTTGACCGCCAAATATTACCTCAGATTATTATTATTATTATAACTTGTATTTTATTGTGTCTACAGCACCGATACATTAAAGCTGAGGCAACCCAATATTAGCATCATAATAATGAGCTGAAGCAGGGGTGCTATGCTATACTGTGTTGGAGTTGGATGGTTGATCTTGCAGGCTTTATTGGTGTCGCTTAAGGACTGGGGAAGCCTAATTAAGTAATTAGTGTGTTGAGTGAAGTGGATAAGATCGGAGGGGGAACAAAATGCAGAAGCTTTGCGAGTCTCGTGGACTGGGCTCTGGGCTCAGATGGAAGCTCTGAAATGCATCAGGCCGACATCCGGCACAGGACAGAACAAATCTCAATACTGAATCAGGGTGTGCAAATTGCAGTTCCTTCAGGGCCTTCTGCGTGTTCTGTTTATTTCCACCTGAGAGACTCATTTGCATAAGGGATATGGGTTAATTATTGACTAGTTTGACTCTTTGCTTTTGCTGTGATTCATTTAAAGAAACCATACAAAGCATTCTGGATTCTGGTCCTCTATTTCCAAATGTGTGCATCACATCAAGGTTTTTGTCAAATTAATTTTTTATCGATTTTGGAAAAGTGACTAGTGACAAAAACATGATTTAGACTACATAAAATATTTTGTGCGTTGTTTTTCAGGTAGATTGAGTGGATGAATGCTTTAGAAATGGATCCTAGTTTGGGGTGTATTTAATTAGTTGTCTGCAGACAATACAATGTGTGTGTATGTGTGTGTGTATATATATTAATATATATATATATATATATATATATGTGTTGCACTAATAAGTGTTTGTGAATTTTCTGCTATGCAACAGGTTTTGAAATAATATTCTACAGTCTTGATACACTTCATAACCAGTGAAAAAGTCTCATTATAATCAGCATCCAGCTGAACTGTAGCTTAGATTTTACTGGAAATATGGAATGAATTTCAAAAAGGGTTCTATATTAGAGAGGGCCCTTGTATTGCCGCCTGGCTGTTTTAATTAATTTCATTAAGGAAGTAGTCTAATGAGCATTCATATGCAAATGCTGTGTGGGAGCAGGTGCCAGTGCAGAGAAAAGCGAACCTAACCTCGTATCTCACACCAGGAAAACCGAAACGGAACAGCCAGCGGCCTCCGACAATGAGATAAGGTCTTGAAGTCCTGTTCGCTTTGGCTTTATTGAAAAGCAAAACTGAACTATTAAACACACGTGTGCCCCTGAAGTCAGAATGCCCCATCAATTATCTTTTATTCAGTATGAAATCAAAGCAACCCGAGAATATAATTGTTCTGTGTAGAGACATTCTAGTGAGGCATTGCTCTCAGTGACATCAATAGAGACAGATACAGGAGTACAAGCAAAGCATTCTTGGTTTAGAATACACCATGCTGAAGGTTATTTAATTTCTCTCGTACGTTTTAAACATAAGAACTTGCTTTAACAACGGAGTGTCAGTGGTTTAAACAGATAAACATAGTTGCTTGTTGTGAACCTACAAAGTGGCTTTCAGTACCAAATTATTAAGGTATGCCACATCCTTATAGATGCTACTTAGTGGTTTATCTGAATAAGATGGCTTGTGGCACTGCAGGGCTGTGTTGTGTGACGGAGACATTGGACACCAGGGCTGAAAACCGCAGGCAAGCCATGTGCGGCATTGTCTCCTGTGGGTAGGGAAGAATGAAAGCAACATCGTGCTGTCAACTCAGTTCCTGTGCCCCAGTTGACTGCACTGGACTGAGCTCACTGCCCCCCAACTTGATTGGTCAGCTATGAATGTTGGCACAATCGGTAGAGGTGAAATTGCACCCCAGAGCCAGTTAAGGAGCCTTCCATTCATCACCGGCCCTCCTGTGTTATTGCGTAGCGGGTGAGAAATGGGTTAAGGAAAGCGGACTCTCCTTGAATAATGAACGCTACGCCAAGCTTGCTCCCCCTCCCAAGGGCTCATTTGAGTCTAATGAGAGACGCATCCAGCCTAGGCATTGATCTGTAAACGCCAGAACAGTGCGTCCCAGCGGTGTCTGCTTAACTGCTGTGTCATTAACTTGGTGTGCTACCTCTGCTGTGATTACCAAGTGTTTGTTAGTATTGGGATTGCAGTGTTGTCAGGCTGTGCTATATTGTGAAGCGTGGAGGTCATGAATACAGATCTAGTTCTGGTTTGTCTTTTAAACCTTTGATACTAAGTAACCGAGTCAATGACACATTTAATCACCTGCACAACATGCATGTATTTATTCACTTCATGCCTTTTAATTAAAATCGCCTAGTTCATATTTTTGAAATCTGTGTTGTGTAGTTTCCTTTTATAAGATCACAGGAGGTCCCTTAAGTCCCTAGTTATGGAAGACATTAAGTTTTAAAGTAAGGCACCCCCCCCTGCCAAAATAGATGTTTATGCAGCAGGGTTTGTGTGGAAACACTTATTTTGTAGTGTGTGTTTTTCTACCATTTTAGTGCAACTTCCCAGAGTGTCGTTCACACCTCCGGGTGTCTGCCTGGCTCCTCTGTGAAGTTGCTGAGGTCTTCCTGCTGAGACGTATATTATAATCCTTCTGAGGACCAGTCAAATACAAAACAAAGTTCAGTAAAGCACTGGGGATGGATATACAATTTCTAAAACCGCATTACTTTCTGAGGTTATCGGCAATGTGCAAGTTTTAATTTGAATTTATTTGTTGGCATTCTTGCCAAGGTTCTCTCCAGGTTGAAATCACTCTAATGAAACCCTTCAATGTATCATTCTGAATATGAAGCACTGTTTTGTGCTTTGTAAGCCTTTAGCCAAAAAAAATTATTGTAATTGTAAACTCTTTTACTAGCCTGCAGTGTTGATTGCACTTTAGGGTGCCGGGTTATCTTCCCTCTGCTGCAGGCTTTGGTTGATGGTTCAAATTCCCCCCATTTCTATAGCAACTCAAACTCTAATTTGCCAGCAAAAATTAGAGCAGTTTCTAATTGGAATTTCTTTATTGGCAAATCACATTCTTTTTTTCTTTTTTTTTTAAGAAGGATGCATTGTGTTGCAAGCCTATTGGACCTAGATATGCAAGTTCATAAAATAAATAATGGAAGCCTCTCTGAATTATTGTCCAGTTGGAGGTATGGAAGTGTGTTAGAAAGTAAGTCTAAAATTGCACAATAACATAGGTATGTGTTTGGGGTGCTTCAACTTGCAAAATATTACAACATGATCTGAACAGATTTGGCAGTAGGTGCTGGAGGACCAGGGTTCGATGGTCTTTCAAAATCAGTCGCTGTAAGTGTTCAGGTTAACCTTTTAAGAGAATAATTGGTTCACTTATGTAATTAGGAACTCGGCTGGAACACAAAAATCTGAAAAGGAGGATCTAAGAAACTGAACTAAACAATACATGTCATGAACCTCAGGCTTTTAGTGTCGTTTGGCAACCGTTTCAAGATTCTCAGAAATGAGTTAATCGGTGCTGTCTCCCTCTTTTTATTTATGCCAATATCTGTGAAATTGAGGTCTTCAATCTTTGGAACTGGCTGCCATCCAGAGGCACAGAGTTCCGTCACTGTTTGTGCAGAGTGCATTGAGTAGTCTTTCCTTTTTTCCTTTTCGTTGGTTCATTTTGTTAGTCCGGTTTCCTGTCTTGCTCCTCTGTAGGGTGAACGAGATCTTCCCACAGCTGTCTTAGCGGATACCAGCGGGGGATGCTGTACTTGTCAGTGGTTTATTAACCTATCCTGTGAGAAGACCAGTAGGTTTGGTTTGTGAATAAATTGCAAATTAGCTGCGCGGCCTGATCGAAAGACGTACCTGTCCTTCATGTGCTTAAATGGCAAAATCCGCTGGAAAACTAACAATGATCAAGCAGGAGCTTTTTAAAACTCTTACATCGTGTCATTGCTTAGAGCTCTCAGACCTGATATTCTTGGTTTAAGTTTTTTTTTTTTGCCCTGAAGAAATGCGCTTTGCTGCCTCATTCCTCTGTGTTCAGGCATACCGGGTGAGCTTGTTTGACAGGCTACAGTGCAGATTCTTCCCATCGCGCAGGTTGGAGCCCAGTGCCAGCCACCTGCTGATGACTGGGGATCGAAGACGGGGACAGAGATGGTGTTGAGTGTCAATCACAGATCATGCTCCTGGTAATTTGCACCTGGAGTGTACTGGGCCGTGCTATAAAGCTCTGTTCTTTAAAATCCTGTCACCTCCGGTCACCAGTTAGAATTTTCAGTGTTCCAGAATTCAGCTCTAATGTCACTGATGGCAACTTTGTCCACAAAATCCATTGCTGTTTTAAATGTTATTTTTAAACCATTATTTGTTTGGTCCTTGTTTGGCTAAACCAACATAGTATGATGAGAAATTCAAAAATTGTTCTTCCAGCCACAAGTTCACCGACAAACCTCCAGCACTTTAGAAGTCCGTTTTGTTTTAATAAAACAATGAACAGCAGACAAAGAAAAATGTGCTTATTGAAATGGCAGCTCTTTTTGTCTGTTACCATTTCCAGTCTCTATGCTGAAATTGTGACACCGCACGCAGTCTCGTGTTGTAGTGTTAAGTATGGTAATTGTTGGTCATCATGCCATGTATCGTGAGTACAGCAGAGTCTGTTTAATGGGTAGATCATGATGGCATAAATCAGCGACCAAATATATAGGAGTTGCTCAGTCCTGTAAATACTAACACCGGCACTGTAGCTTTAAGACCTAAAACAAGCATTTATTTCCATCTTGCTTTCCTTTTACTGCATTGTACTATTTGTATTGCTTAATCTGGGAGACCTAAGTAGCTTCCTGAAAAAAATAAACGAATCTTAACCCTTATGTAACCTGTGCGGAATTTGACTTATCAGGCCTAAGTGCTCAGTTTGTAAGTTTCTTTATTTACAGGCCTTGTATGAGAGACAAAGGGAGAGCTTGATAATTAGACCAAAATGGGGCCCAAGAAAAGGGGGCTTATGACTAAATGGAGTAGTAAAAACCGCTAAACACATTTAAAGGCAGATTCCTGAAGGGCAAGGTTCAGTACAAAAGCAGATTTTCCTTGTTCTGTATGACTCGGATGATGTTTACTGAACGGACAATTGTTTTTAAACCGCTAAGTAAGTCACTCGGGCTGTACCAACTATCAATAAAATCACTATATAAATGTCAGATCTACTCGTATGTCAGACCTCCTCCATTTTAATGGGATGCTGTGTTGTCTGTGGCTGTTTGCTCAGTAAAGCACTGTAAGGCAGCCGTCTGTTTTTGCTGCATTTCTCGGTGTGAGCGGAGTCACTACTTGGGACTAAAGCATCTTTCGGATGTGACACAAGGGGTCGGTAGGATCACATTTGGTTTAAGATGATGTATAGTCACTTCAATGGCTTGAGAGGTGTTGTCAACGCGTCCCACTCCTGGCAGGTTGGACTGAAGAGCTTTTAGCGCAGCGGAGTCTACAATCTCTGAGGGGGAGGTTGTTTTTGCAGAATCTGTGATCGCTCAGATTTTCTTTTTAAGGTTTTAAGGTAATAGATAAGAAAACCAAAGCTATTCTGGGCGACCCAGCAACGCAAAGTTATTTGATTGGGCCATGCAGAGCGAGTCCTGGGCCACGGCAGTTGGGGTCCGTTGCTGTGGAAAATAGCAGGCCGGGCTCGAGGTCTGTTCCCAGCATGTGGGCTGCAGATATGTGTTTTTAGGCCGATCCAGAGCGAGGCTTTATGCTTTGTGGTCTTTTTTTCTGTGTCTGCAGGTTGGGGAAGCCCCGTTAAGCGGTATCTCTTGGTTTTGGCAAGAAAGCAATAGTGTCTGAAGAAAAGTTCATCAGCAGTTTTGTGTGCATTTGTGATGTAGGCTGCAGCTCCGTCTTGTGGGTGAATTAACCTGCCGCAGTAGTCCCTGTAGTGTTTTTTGATGAAAGCAAGGGGTGGTACCCAGTTAACCATTCAGGAAGGGGTTGAAAGAGCTGAAGTCAGTCACAAGGTTTTGACCACCGTTCCATTCTGTTTGCATGAATTGCATTTACTGCACTTCCCCTAAACATCCCTGCCCTGCAGTGCTGAGGTTAAATGTAGTTACTGAGAGGATGATGGACCAGCATTGACAGCATCTGGCCCTGGATGGAGAGACTCCGAATGAGTCGGAGCAAACTTCTGGATGTGTTTCAGTGTGAGCTTCCCAATATTCTCGGCCAGGTTGCAGATATCCGGTCAACACACAATGTTCATTATTTTTACATTGTGATAGTCATAGCAAAAGCAGACCTTTCACATGGTATGGTAAATAACATTGATAAGAAAGCTAAAACAGGATGTGCTTGGTATGTGGTTCTGTGACTGTTTTCGTTTATTTTGTACATGCCTCCCTGTACTCTGCTTAAACTTGAAATAGTAAATTCCACAGTGTTGTTGTTTTGCACCTGAATTATGTATTTCACATAAGGTCAAGGAAGTACAGAGGATCTTGTGTGCTTTGGCATTTGTACCCGGACAGATCTCGGTTTGGGTTAATACCAACATCGCAGTTGTTCATACAATTCAAACAATGTCAGTCCAGTTGACAATTGACACACTGATGTAGTTTGCAAGTCCTACTATTCGAGATGAGTATTACTAATATACACTGACTTGAGGAAGAAGAATATTCAGAAAAATAGGAGCGAAAGATGAAGAAAATCCTAGACATTGACCGTATGAGAGGAGAAAAAGCTGAACTATGGGACAGGTCATTGGACATCTAGTGCTGACCTTTAGACCAAACCACAAAAACTCTTGTCTTGGGGAAAGACAAAACCTAACGCTAATGATTATACATTTCTCTAGACCTTAGAGCTTGGTTTGTAAACAACTAGGTGTTAATGAAGCTGTGCTTGTGCTGTGGGGTTACCTGTGAAAGAAACTCAATTGCCATGAGGCAGCAAACAAAGGAAATAAGATACTAGGTGAATGAACTGAGAAATTAAGTTTATTTAAATATTTTGCAAACAGCCTGAAGGTAATCTGACACTGCAGATGGCCTGCATTCTGTTAACAGAATTAAACACACCACACCTGTTTGACAACACACTGTGTCTTGTATGAATAGTATTTTATAGTATTACACATTGTATAGCATTAGGATATATATTATATATACATGCATACATAAGAGTATATTAATACTGAGTTAAAGTTCTGCCTTGCAAATACTCCTTTCCATTTAGGAGAAAGTAATGTTTTAAATAAAATGTAACGAGCCAAGTCTGATTTAAGGTGATTTTTGTTACAAAATGTAAAATCCCCATCTTGCATCCTAAGTGGTTTATTCAATCAAATGACTTCTATTGATGGGCAGTTTTTAAGGTACTTTCCTGCCTGGATTTCCCATTTTTAGTGGTCTGATTACAGACCCTGCTAAGGAAATGCCACATTTTCTGTTCTTTTTTTGATACCTAAGGTATGAGATATGATGGGCCATTGAGGGACATCGAGAGAGGGATTCAATAAAAGACCTGCAGAATTAAAATAGCTTTTAATTTTTAGCCTTGCAAGCTTAAACTCTTGAATAAGATATAAGTGCACCACTTACCGAATTCAGATTTTATGTATTTATTTTGCTTAATTCAGATCAGTCACCACTTGCACTACAAAAGAGGATTGCTAAAAATGTTTTGTGTCCTTTCTCACATCTCTGTATGTTGGTCAACCATGTCAAAAGTTGCTTTTGGAGTCTGTGCCTCTCACATTACAGTATCTTGTAAGGTGGAGCCTCCTGCTATGAAGATCCACCCAAAAGCAAGGAGATATTGGGGTGTGATGATGGCAGCCTGTTCCCTTTGTTTGTGTGTCATCTGGATCAAGTTTTGCACAAATTGTGTTGTCCCTGTGGGTGCTGAAACCGCTCTCTCCCTCTATCTCTCTCTGTCAGGCCTGCTGGTGGGTGTTATCTTGCGCTATGGCATTCCCTCCACCAGCTATCACCATAAGACCCCCCCCAGCTGCTCCCTGCAGGACCGGCCTGTCAGCACGCTGCTGCTCAACATCAGCGGGAAGTTCTTCGAGTACACGCTGAAGGGCGAGATCAACTCCAGGGAGATCCACAACGTGGAGCAGAATGACATGCTGCGCAAGGTACAGCGCGGCCCGGCGGCGCCTGCATCGGCTCCGAGCCTCTGAGTGAATGAAGGTCGAAAGAGTGGGCTATCCCTGCAGGGAGGTTTCACAGTGCTAGTAGGGCGTAGAGATCTGTACCCTTCACTGGAGTGGGTCACCGTAGCCTTGCACAACGCATGATCAAGGGGACACCCAAAATGAGGCTGTCTAAAATTGACTTATTTCTTTCACATTTTCAAGTGCAACTTTTGTGTAGGCAGAAGAGTTTAGTAGGCATGTAATTTCTGGAGGCCTGGATGCTAAACTTGGTGGTCTGTGGTTATTGGGGGTAAAGGCATCAAGTGAGCTCTACCTCATTTACCGGATTCAACAGTGGGGGTTTTGTCAATTTTGTAACTTTTAGCATCCGTATCTTTCTTTACCCAAACCCAGGCCTCTTGTTTCCCCTTTTTATTATCACTTATTAATCTTTTATCTCCAACTGAAATTTTAACAAATGGCACTGCTGTCACCTGCTTTGTGGGGTAATAATACAGCCTCCTAATCAATAATGCATTCTATAGCCCAGGGTTAGTAGTCTTCCTTTTACATTTTTATTTATGATCTTCTAGACTGAGTCAAATTGGGTCAAATAAAACCTGTATTTTCTAGCATAATTGTGTCGAGCCAGGTATACATTTACATGCAGATTGTCTTCCAAAGTCTATTAAGGTACGAGGTAGGATGTGCGTGTGTGTTTTCTCTTTAATCTCGAATGATATCCTCTGTTTGTTCTCTCTCGGGTTTGTGTTTATGAAGTATTGTTCATTTTTAGGCTCTCAGAATGAAAGTGAACACAAAAGAGAGCTATCAAATCAATACTGGTGTTTTTTATTCATTCAAAAATAGTCGTAACAAGGATTACATATCGTAAGAAATTAATATAATTTTATATTTGTTTGCAGGTCACTTTTGATCCAGAAGTCTTCTTCAATATTTTACTGCCTCCAATTATTTTCCATGCTGGATACAGCTTGAAAAAGGTAATTTGCATGTCTCATTATCAACACCGAAAACCTTTTTTTTTTTTTTTTAATTTAATCGATTTATTGTACAGTTTTACATACGATTGTTTATTTAATGTTTTGTTTTATAAGGGAATCAATTTGCAGTCATCTTTTCCTTTTGTTGTCTTGGGTCAGATCAGTCCAATAGAATTCACTTATTTTTCTTATTTTTTCAAAATAATATAGGTTTCACTGGCTCCACTTGAGTGATATAAATTAACTGTCAGAAAACAGTTTACAAATCTGAGGCTCGTAATAGGAAAGCACCTCTCGGTATATGTTCAGGCAGTGACTGTTATTGATGTCTGTCTGCCCACGTGGTGCCTTTTGGAAACCTGAGCCAGTGCGTTGGACGACTCTCGCTGGAGTTTCTGTTTGCTACAGGGGAAGCCCTGATTGGTTAATCAGAGCAAAAGTTAGTGTGCTGAAAATAATCCGTCCTCCTGGGAGGAAGTGCACACCAGATGTCTTTCGGTTCCCTGCTTGAGTTAACTTGGAATAATGACAGCGTTTGCTCTTGGTTTGGTTGCTGTCTAAACCTATTCACTGCATGGAGAATACCTGAATCGCAGCCCAAAGCTGTCAAGACATTCAAGAGCTATCAGTCCCCCTCATGCGTCTCATATATCAGTCCCCCTTGTACGTTGTGGGCATGTGTGCTTTCGGCTTACGCTCACTGTCCATGTCTGAGTCGCTCATGGAGGGTGAAGGTGTGGATATACCATCAGTCCACTCTAGATTTGTTTATTTTTGTACATCCTTATTCAATAAAACTCATGGTCTGGCTGTTGTCCAAGCCCTTTTAATACAATGAGAGCACTTGGAAAAGCATCTCCAGTTAGTTCGAGTCACCAGGGAAGGGAAATGAACACCTCCTTTTCTGCATTGTGGTTGACAAATCGATCAGTGAAGCAGTGCAGGTGGTAACTGAAAGTGTTGCTTTGCGAACGTCAAGCAGAACTGGTAGACCTGTCTGAAATATTGCCAACCGTCCTATAGTAAAAGCAAGAAGGTTTTCTATACTTCCCTAATGTGCTAAACGAACGTGACCCGTGTTTTGTCTGCTTGATAGTTCAGGGTGTGCTTTTTAAGTTCAGTTGTCAAAGAATGTATTGTTGTGTGCTGCATTTGTTTTCTCCCTGTGATTCCCGGTATCTTCTGGAGATGAATACAGAGCATATGCTGTTGGTGTTCTTGGGGATTTCGGCAGCGATGGCATTTGCTGAACTAGCAATTGTAGTTCTGGGACACATTTAAGGAAGTATTTGTATGCGAGAGAAACATTTTTTTTATTTTGTCAGACTGCTGTTACAGGAGCTTGGAAAACGGGAACCTTTCCAAAGGGGATGTTTTTCACAATGTAAGGGATTGAAATGAACGGTAGTTAAATGCGTTCTTATTGTCTGAGTTCGGCACAAGGGACTCTGGGGGATGGTGGTGTCCCTGCAAAGCGAGAACACCAGAGAAATGCCTGTGGAAGATTTTGTTGTGTTGCAGCTCATTTTAGATTTACAGCCCTTCTATATTGGTCCAGCTGTGGCCGTGTTCATAACTCCTATAAAGTTAGGTTCCCATACTGAGGCTCAAGAACAGACCGTCTTTTTGTCTGCTCTCTGGTTGGCTGCTTCATACGAGAGGTGGATTTCCGACCGGAGCTGCAAACGCAAAGCTGTTCTGCAGGTTTGCTGCTTTAAGGGCAGCTTAAAGCTTTTCACCCTCTGATGCTCAATTCCACGGCACACAGGGCTCTGCCAGGCAACCCGCTCCTCCCTGGCAAGTGTAGGAGGGCAGGAGAGTTTGTCTGTGTTTCATCTGTTGGGGATTGTCCTCGGAGCAAATCACTGCAATCTCTGCGTCATTCACAAAGAATACAAACCAACGTGATCTTTGATTGCCTTGTACTTTGCTACGGAGACCTTGGTGTGTCTTATGGTGAATGGATAACGTGAGGCTTGCTTTACAACGTAGCCCAGGCTGATGAAGTGAACCCTACAGAGAATTATCATACAGTGAGGGAAAAAAGTATTTGATCCCCTGCTGATTTTGTACGTTTGCCCACTGACAAAGAAATGATCAGTCTATAATTTTAATGGTAGGTGTATTTTAATAGTGAGAGACAGAATAACAACAAAAAAATCCAGAAAAACGCATTTCAAAAAAGTTATAAATTGATTTGCATGTTAATGAGGGAAATAAGTATTTGATCCCCTATCAATCAGCAAGATTTCTGGCTCCCAGGTGTCTTTTATACAGGTAACAAGATGAGATTAGGAGCACTGTCTTAAAGGGACTCTCCTAATCTCAGCTCGTTAACTGTATAAAAGACACCTGTCCACAGAAGCAATCAATCAATCAGATTCCAAACGCTCCACCATGGCCAAGACCAAAGAGCTGTCCAAGGATGTCAGGGACAAGATTGTAGACCTACACAAGGCTGGAATGGGCTACTAGACCATCGCCAAGCAGCTTGTGAGAAGGTGACAACAGTTGGTGCGATTATTCGCAAATGGAAGAAACACAACATAACTGTCAGTCTCCCTCGGTCTGGGGCTCCATGCAAGATCTCACCTCGTGGAGTTTCAATGATCATGAGAACGGTGAGGAATCAGCCCAGAACTACACGGGAGGATCTTGTTAATGATCTCAAGGCAACTGGGACCATAGTCACCAAGAAAACAATTGGTGACACACTACGCCGTGAAGGACTGAAATCCTGCAGCGCCCGCAAGGTCCCCCTACTCAAGAAAGCACATGTACAGGCCCGTCTGAAGTTTGCCAATGAACATCTGAATGATTCAGAGGAGAACTGGGTAGAAGTGTTGTGGTCAGATGAGACCAAAATCGAGCTCTTTGACATCAACTCAACTCGCCGTGTTTGGAGGAGGAGGGATGACCCCAAGAACACCATCCCCACCGTCAAACATGGAGGTGGAAACATTATGGTTTGGGGGTGTTTTTCTGCTAAGGGGACAGGACAACTGCACCGCATCAAAGGGACGATGGATGGGGCCATGTACCATCAAATCTTGGGTGAGAACCTCCTTCCCTCAGCCAGGGCTTTGAAAATGGGTCGTGGATGGGTATTCCAGCATGACAATGACCCAAAACCCACAGCCAAGGCAACAAAGGAGTGGCTCAAGAAGAAGCACATTAAGGTCCTGGAGTGGCCTAGCCAGTCTCCAGACATTAATCCCATAGAAAATCTGTGGAGGGAGCTGAAGGTTCGAGTTGCCAAACGTCAGCCTCAAAACCTTAATGACTTGGAGAGGATCTGCAAAGAGGAGTGGGACAAAATCCCTCCTGAGATGTGTGCAAACCTGGTGGCCAACTACAAGAAACGTCTGACCTCTGTGATTGCCAACAAGGGTTTTGCCACCAAGTACTAAGTCGAAGGGGTCAAATACTTATTTCCCTCATTAACATGCAAATCAATGTATAACTTTTTTGAAATGCGTTTTTCTGGATTTTTTTGTTGTTATTCTGTCTCTCACTGTTAAAATACACCTACCATTAAAATTATAGACTGATCATTTCTTTGTCAGTGGGCAAATGTACAAAATCAGCAGGGGATCAAATACTTTTTTCCCTCACTGTATATAGGAAGTGATCCGTTTCAGGCAGAGTTTCGTTCGCATTGCATGCCAACTGAAATACAATCTAATAGAAGGAAGTGGATTTTTCTGTCTTTCGGGTGGTTTTACAGGGCAGATTCTGTTTTCTTCCAAATGTATTTTAGTTTCGTATTCCCCATGCTCTCCAGAGATCAGTTGAATTGAGCGATCTTGCATTTGCCCATTTTGACTTTTTGTTCTTGTTTTGTTTTTTAATGATGCATTAATTCGGAGTACAATGCAAGCAAATAAATAAAAAAAGGGCTGTGACAATGGTGGATATGGAATGTGCTTCAGCATTGTCACCCTAAGCAGTTAGAGCCCACTGCATTGCATTTCCTGAATTTTTTTGCATGCTTTATGACAATGATTTTCATGGCGTTGCTGCTGATTGCAGGCTTTTACACTTAAAAAAATAAATACAAAAAAAAACCTCAGCTATGAAGCTCCAGATGGGTTTTCAGAGGAATATTGTCTTTCCTTTGGATTTCAAAGGCTCCGCAGCATCCCCCCATGTATATGAATCCTGGACTGAGTTCACTGAGTGAGAAGAGCCTCTTTTCAATTCATTTGTTGAAGGAAATAGGTTAATGTCCGCTAGAGGAGAGACTCTGACCGCATCACAGCCCTCTGGCCTCGGTCTGAGTGTATTCATTTGTGATCAACAGTAAACCAAGTCAAGTATGTTAGCCCGAGAAAAGTGGTGGAGCTCTGTGGATATCCTCCCATCACACCATTAAACACCTCTCTATAGTGAATAAACAATTGTGAAGGAGAAGGAATGAAGCGATTCAATGATGGAGTTTGAAACAGTTTATTTTTATGAAATGTTCACAGCACACTGAATCGGCTAGTATTCAAATTTGCAAGCAAATGAGGGTTGGTGTGTAGTCTGTCAACAAGTAGTCTTCTAAATGCATCCCTTCTAAAATCAGCATTTTAATACGATTACAATAATAGCGATTGTAGGATTGTTGCTATACATTGTAAATGCTTAAAAGAAAAAACCAAAAAAACTAAACAAGACAGTGGTTAATTTGTGTGCTTTGAGGAAATAAAAGTAGGTCTCAAAGGGTGATTGTGCTGAGCTGGAAGGTAGTTGCAAGATGACAGAAGCAAATCATGGTTAACCTGAAGTACTGAAATGGTCTCCTCATGATCACAGCGGAAACCAACAAGTCGCGTTAGAAAAGCAGTGATGAATCTACAGTACAACCATACTGCTATTTTGGTATGCCTTGTGTGTATTGACACATAAAAACAGTCTTTCATAATTCTTTCTGCTAACGTAAGTTAAATACAAATATAGCGTTCATACTCCCCGAGGGGTCCTTACACTGTGTGACGCACTTGTATCATTTCCCAAATCCCGTAAACCTAGTGAAACGAAAAACATCTTAGATAATGCATTATGGCTTTGGGATTTATTTTATTTATGCAAAAGTTTTCAAAACTCCCACATACATTTCTGAAGATAGGAGAGGGATACACATCCGATTTTCAAAACTCCAGATTATTCACTAGCTTCTGGAGATGTCATCCAGTTGGACACATTCCCTTTGGAGATGCATCTGGCTTTAATGCTCCTGGTTACATTGCCGCTTGAAGGACACATGGGGTCTGATTTGGGGCTCCCTCTGCTGGACTGGACTGTATAAAAATAGTTTCTTAATCAGATTTTCTGTGAATTTTCGGATAGACCAAGGTTTCTATAGCTAGATATTCCAGTAACCCCCTTAATGCTGCTAACTGTGCTTTTATAGGAAGATACGATTTGACTTTTTTTATATCTAAAATTTTCTAGAAATCGGTTTTGTATATTGGCCGTGTGGAGAGTTTGAAGGACTGGAGTTCGTGATATAACAGCATTTCTGTGAAGCTGAATGAGATGATTGTCGAGAGGGAATGAAGGCTGTTCGTGGCATTGTTAGCTGTACTGTAGAGCCCATGAAATATCTGATAATGTTCGGTGCCTGAATCTCTTATGAGTGCTAGTTTATTGTGCCGTTTCATGTCTGAGGAAACTTATTTTTAAGCTGGTTTCAGAGGATAAAAGATATGGGAATTTGTTACACGAGCTGAAAGTAGGTCACAAAATAAGCTGTGTGTGAACAGCAAAGATAGATGTGGTCTTTTGAATTAAATTAAGGGTGTGGTTTGTGTGATGGAAAGCGTTAACAGTCTTAACCGATTTTATAACTCATTCATTACGTGGATCATTGTGATCTAAACAAGTGACATGATGACAAAATTGTGGAATTTAACGGCCATTTAAATACAGTACAAGAGCTCAAACCAAATGGGTAGTTTCAATAGAACTTAATTTTTAACAGGAAGTATGCTACTTATTTGTTGTATACTGCACCTGTCTGTTTTATTTGTGCCTTTAAAACTACAAACTTTTAGATGCCTTAAACATATTTCTATGTAAATAAAAATGCGGCTTTCACAGGACGGAGAAAGTTTGAGCTGCTAGATTAGACTGGATCCTTCTCCAAAGAAATCACTCGGCAGCCATTCTACTGGTCTGACTGTAGACGGGATATAAAACTTCCCAGTGACCATTGAACTTGTGTGTGCTATAGTGAATATAATGTACGTGAAGGCTGCCTCTCTCTCTGACAAAACCCAGTATTCCCACCGGCACCACCTTGGCATTCTCCCTGTCTGTGTCCAAGGCACTGAAGCATAGCACCGTTTCCTTCTCGAATCTCCTCGGCTGTGAGCTGTTGACGGAGCCTCCTTCCCATTCTGCGCATCCATCCTGGCGTTTCCCTGGGAGCGTGTTCAGCGGACTGTGAAGTCCCGCGTGGCTCCCAGCCCTGCTATTGTAACCGAGCAGCCGTGTGCCGGATTGGTCGTCCGTGATTTCAAGATTTCTCAACTCTGATTTGTATCTTAAACTCAATATGTAACAATGTATAAATGTAATTATTTTAATACTTTGTTTTTTGATTAAACCGTGTGAAATCATTCACATAAATCTGGGGTTTTGGTGGGGTTCGAGCAGGATCACTCTAAACCACACACTGCCCTTTTGTGCTCCTACAGGAGTTCACTGCATGCTCACTTCTGTGTGAATGGCACCGTGACGCAACTTTGTGTTGTTCTTTGCAAGGTTGCCTGGATGAAGATCTCGGACACACGACTAAATTCATAATATTGCGTTTTCTCTTGCAGAGACATTTTTTCAGAAACCTGGGTTCAATCATCACGTATGCATTCCTAGGAACGGCGCTCTCGTGTTTTGTAATTGGGTGAGTAAATCTTTTTTCCTTTGAGTGCTTCACACTAAGGAAGGCCAGGTAAGGACACTGATCCTATGGCCAGGAAGCACTTTGCCCCCGAGTCGCACTCACATGTTGTGGAGAGATTATCCCAGTGCAATGAAAAGCCAGCCTGCATTATAGAAGACTGGGCTCCCTGGCAAAGCAAGAACTTCCAGCAGGATGTGGGTGACAGATATTTAGCATAAGATATATTTTTGCTTAATTTACTCTTTTATTGTCTCATGCATATTCATGCAATGAGTGGGTTGTGAGCTTTTAAAGAACTACAGTGAATGTATGTGGAGGCTACCAGGAGAACCAACTGGAGATGGCCTTCACTTGGGTCCCAGGCTGAGACCTGAAGTCCTGCTGCTGGGGTATTTTACATAATAGCACCCCCTTGTGGCTCGATGGCACCTGTGAGCCTGTAGTGAGCGTGTGCAGCCCTGTTAGTATTTCTTTTTCAATTTAAACATTTTGATTTCATGACAGAATGTCCAGGCATTTTCCTCTGTACCCTGGGGATCATGTTCAGCTCAGATTAAATGGAAACCCGGCAGCTTCCCATGTTTGCAAAGCCCAAATTGACTTGAGTTGTCACAAATCAGGGCTGTCTTGGAGAAATATTCTCTTGCCACCCTTTGCAAAGGTCACATAGGATCTCAAGACTTTAACAAGCAATTTAACTGCAAGCCTGGGTATCTGAACTGCACTGTGCATCTCGACCCCCATGGTGAGAACTTCCTTATTAAATACACGTTGAATCTGAACCTGAAATGCAATAAATGACCCGAGGCCGGGTGTCCCTGTTGGCAGCAATCTGATGTACGGTGTGGTGAAGCTGATGCAGGCGGTCGGGCAGCTGACGGACAAGTTCTACTACACAGACTGCCTCTTCTTTGGAGCCATCATCTCCGCCACTGATCCAGGTACTTCACATCACACTGCTCCGCTCTGACACTCCCCACTGAGGAAGAGAGAGAGACTGGATTTCCCCCCAAACCCCAGATGACAAACATTGTAGTTGTGTGTATTGTTCATTACAGTCTAAGGATTTGTTTTTACAATGCCAACAGTTTTAAAGTAAGGACAGAATAAAGGATAAGCAGAGGAAGGAAATCTGTTTATGTACACAGGCGTCCCTTTTAGACATAATTTACCCACAACTCCCTTCCTCTAAGGACCTGCACGCTCTGTCAAGGTGGTTACAGTAACGCAGCTGGCTTTAAGAGCCGTCCTCGGCCGCGTCTGGGCTGCGTTTGCTCCGGCTGTGGCTGCTCACCGTGTCCATGTCTGTTCACAGTGACTGTGCTGGCCATCTTCAATGAGCTGCACGCCGATGTGGACCTGTACGCACTCCTGTTTGGGGAGAGTGTCCTGAATGACGCGGTGGCCATCGTGCTCTCGTCGTAAGTGTGCTCGATCAGCGCTCTGTTAGCGCCGCTGAATTTCTCCTTTACAAGAGTCTTACAAGTGTTTTTTTTCATGCAAGAGCAGCCACCATTTGAATATCGAGTTTTCTCTCCTGGAAGGGATGTCCCAGATGGGGTAGTCTAGCGTTTCCTGCATTTCTGAAACACTGCGCTGTATTGTCCAGAGCGCTGTGGGGGAGATTTGCAGCACTGCAGTCTAGGTTTTGAGTGGTGCACTTCCTCCCTCTGCTGGACAGATAATGTCAGTGCAGTTTAAATTTTCAGTGGGAAATTTCCATTCAGTCCACTCACTACATCTGTCTACAAGAGTTTCGCTCCTATTTCTTTGTCATAATGTTAATCCTAAAAAACGACAACAAATGCATAGGAAAAAAAATATTTATCCACTCTATCAAACCACCAATAAGATGTGTATATATTATCATGGTAAACAACTTTGCAATATATATATGACGTTCATGTAGAACCTAAGCATCTTAAGAAGGCTACAAGTTGTTTTCTTGGCAGTGTAATCTTATCAAAGTTTTATCAAAGTTTGACTCAATGTCTGGGTGTGTGTGCTTATGTCTGTCCAAGCCAAATAGGCAGTGCTCTTCGGCTGTTGCCCTAGAAGTGGGTGCCTTCAGTTCACGGAGATGGAAAACTTGAATGTAGCTTTCTCGGGCTTGGGTTAGCCAGCTCAGTGTGGTCTGCTAGTCTGCGTCCCATTCAGGGGGCCCCTGGAGAGTGGGTTGCCAGTGTGTGACTGCAGGGTGTGCCGTTTCTCTGCCAGGTCCATCGTGGCGTACCAGCCCACCGGCGGGAACACTCATGCCTTCGACGCCGCCGCCTTCTTCAAATCGGTGGGCATCTTCCTGGGCATCTTCAGTGGCTCCTTCGCCATGGGTGCCGTCACTGGAGTGGTCACCGCTCTCATATCTTTTTCTGTGACCCCTCCCCACCACACACACGTAAACCATTCTGCGTCATTTTAAATCATCCACACACCACAGAGTCACTGTTTCAGAGGGATAGAAAGTGTTATTGTAGTTCTGCAAACGAGGGATAGCATTTCCTCATTTTTAAGATTATTTTACCAGAATCTCACTTCATAAAGTAATAGTCATGTGTGTGCTGGTACTGAACAGTTTATTTAAGTTTAGGGGCCCCAAACAGGGGCCCTGTCCTGCTGCTGTGAAAGTGCCTTAACTGTGACCGTACGTGACCAAGTTCACCAAGCTGCACTGCTTCCCCCTGCTGGAGACAGCGCTGTTCTTCCTCATGTCCTGGAGCACCTTCCTCCTGGCCGAGGCCTGCGGGTTCACAGGTGAGAGCTGCCGCCGACACGGGGAGCCCAACCGGGTCTTCTGGGTGTTACTGTAAGACCGCATGGTCAGTTGTCATATTAAATATCCCGAATCTTTGTGGCCCATCCAACCATCACTTGGGTCCGTCTGTGGGACCGCCTGATGTAGTAATCTGAAATCCATAACAGAAGTCACATACTCTTTGCATTTATTTGGTTAAGTTTCAAAGTACGTATGGGGATAGTGTGTGTTGCTGTTTGCAAATATTCACCAAATTAATAATTGTAATTTAACTCTAGTGATATTGGGCCAATTATAATTCAAGCTGTTTCAGTAGCGGCAGAATTAACCTCCTCTCTGTGCTCCCAGGTGTGGTGGCTGTGCTCTTCTGTGGAATCACTCAGGCCCATTACACGTACAACAACCTGTCTGACGAATCGACAAAAAGGACTAAGCAGGTAATGCAAAAAGCATTTTTAGGCGGTGGGGCAGATATCCGTTTGAATTAAAAACATAAAAACGTGTGGATGATAAACATAAGCGCTCAATGTTGCATCCTGTCAGGGTGTCCGTGTGTGTTATGTTTATTAGAAAACGCAGCACACTGTAAAAGCAGAGTTGCACAGGTGTCGGTGACAGATGGCACAGTAATCAGCCGGGTGTGAGGTTTAAACAGGCCGTCTGAGGACACCCTGGCGTTTGTGTCCTTGCAGGGGGAGTGTGGGGATGGGGAGCCCGGAGAGGATAGGCTGGGCAGTTGCACTGACGTGTAGATCCACTTAATTCCCCTGTCCAGAATGCTAGAGTTGACGTGGGCATTTGTGAAATACAGCAGGATCCATTCTGGCTCTGTAGCGGTGAAATCGAAGGCAGCATCTTTCCCAGAACGCATCAGGCCTCCCGCTAGGCAGAGAGAAAGGAGAGACCGTATCTATAGCACTAATTAGGTGGGAAGATTCCTCCGCTTGATGTGATGAGATGGGCAGAATTTTAATTAAAATAATTCCTTGGGCTTCCCACTGTTTTCATAGGAGAGAAGAATAAAAAAAACTACATGATGCGAATTGTATTTAAAAAAAATTAATAACGATAGGCTAGCAGGTTTGTACTTGGCGATAGGCCTGGGTGATGTTTGTCCAGTAATCCTCCCTCGTCCCCAGTGTGCGACAGAGAAGGGAATAATCCTGGTGGTTTATTAATGGGGCTCATTAGGGTCCTGTGTGTAGCAGACATTAATAAAGGGATTCATAATTGAGCATTAAATTCAGTGGAAAAAACGAAACGCTAGAGAAACGAATGTAGCTGGGTAATTTCCTTGAGTTTACTTTATCTGCCAGAGCTCTCTGAATAAGTGATGTCTTGTTCCTCGTCTGGCACCAGGTGCTTTATGACTGTGTCTTGGGACTTTGGCTGCAGTGGATAAATGGATATTTTTCTTTCACAGCTCTTTGAGGTTCTGCACTTCCTGGCTGAAAACTTCATCTTCTCCTACATGGGTCTGGCTCTGTTCACCTTCCAGAACCACATCTTCAGCCCCATCTTCATAGTGGGAGCCTTTGTATCCTTTTGCACCCGGCTCTCTGCGAGCTGGGGCAGGTTCAGACCCCATCCCCAACTGAAGAAGTAAATGTACGCATGGATTCTTCTAGAAACAAGATCTCCTGAAGGGCCACGAGTCTGAACCGTCTGTGGAAAGCTACTGTGCCATTTCGCTTTGAAATGAGCCTGGGACGTCATCGCTGCAGAGTCGCCGGAGAAGAGATTGTCCTTGCGGATGCTGTAATTAAGTTTTGTAATTTATGTTCCTTAATCGCTTCCCCTTTTCTCAGATTGCAATCTTCATAGGAAGAGCCTGCAACATCTACCCCCTGTCCTTCCTGCTGAACCTGGGCAGGCGACACAAGATTGGCTGGAACTTCCAGCACATGATGATGTTTGCAGGTAGGGAGCGTGCCGGGCCGGCGGGGAGGGAAGCTGTAAACGTCTTCTTGAACTTGTTACACGATCGGCTAAAGCGGTTAAAATCGCGTAGGCTTCGGCATTTGGAAGTGAAACATTTTAAAGTCCTCTGTGTGTTTTGTGACACCCACGTGCGAATGGCGGCTGCGGCAGTGTCCTTTCCCGGCTCAGACTTGTGTTTGTGCCGCAGGCCTGAGGGGAGCCATGGCGTTCGCGCTGGCCATCCGCGACACGGCCACCTACGCCCGGCAGATGATGTTCACCACCACCCTGCTCATCGTCTTCTTCACGGTCTGGGTGTTTGGAGGGGGCACCACTCCCATGCTGTCATGGCTGCACATCAGGTCAGTAAAAGCATCTACCAGCGAACGAAATGGCCAACCGACTAAGTAATAGTCTTCCATTTGCAAATGGGAGCCGGAACAGTTGTGGGCATGCGTCGTCTGTTCCTCAAGAGGTCTGAGAGTTAAACATGCAGCCATGCCAAGTACCACTGCAAGGACTAGTGTGTTTATGGGTGTGTGTGTGTGTCGGGGAGTGGACGAAACAGGAAATATTGTGTGTTAGACAGCTGGTCTTCACCATAATGGAAGAGGCCAGGGCTTACTTCTCTATATTGAGGTTAAGCCACTCTTAATAGATGCTGGTGTCATCATGTTAGTCACAGCTGAGCTCATTTTGAATATTGTTCAGAGGGATCCCTATTCTGACTAACATGTTGATTTTTTTTTTTTTTTTTCTTCCCTCCTCTGGCCCCTCTGTGTGTTTTTTCTATAATACTGGTTTTCTCTAACAAGGAACCTACTGTATTGATCAATTGTACAGTAAACATTCTCCAGTATAGGAAGTCATCTCCCAAGTCATTCTAGTTGATAATTGTGAATCATTCCCGAATGACAACTATTGAAAGTTTTTGTTTTGGATGCTTTAGAAGAAGGGAGAGAGGGAAGAACAGCTTCTGGTTCAGTGACGTGAATTTACCAGGTGGTGGTGCAAAAGCATTCTCCCAAAGATCAGCTAGTGTCTTCAATATTTCAATTTCTGGGTAAGAGTTCTCAGTGCTGAAGATGTAGCTGAAGGGGATTCGAGGGGCAGCTATGATGGTCATAGCGATGGTCATTTGCAGAGTGGAGGCGGTGGGCTTCAGAGGTATAAATTGCTGATTTACTCGGACGTTAAAGCAGCAGGTTCATTCCCGGGCTATCCTTTGCTGTGCGGTTAGAATCTTGCGTAGCTTAGCTGCATTTTATTTTTGTCACCGGAGAAAGGGAATACCAGCTGTATTCGGTTCAGACTTTCATAATAAAGAGGATTATAGAAGTGATGCAAATAGAAACAGCTGCTTGCCACTAAAGAGCTCAGTTTTAATATCTGCGTAATGCCTGCGGCGGCGGACCTGAGCCATATAGCTGCTGTCTAACGGGGGCCTTTCTTTGTTGGGGCGTTCAGCGGTCCTCCGATGCACATACTACGCTGGTGTCCACGGGGATGGGGTTAGAAGCTAGCTGTCAGGGACATTTTTACAGTGTCGGAAGCTTTCGTACTGAAGCTGTTAAACGGAGACCGCTTCTTTCTGGTTCGCAATCATGAATGAAGCTTGTGAGGCCAGCGTGGCAGGCCCTGGGATGCGAAATGTAAAGTTCAGACGTGCGTGAGCAGCAGCTGGGATAGGATCCTGACAGCCAAGTCATATGAACTGGTCAGCATTAGTAGGGCTTTGAAGTTTCAGTTTTTGTTCTTCTTCCCCCCCCCCACATATAGCTATTTGTCAACGAAGTAATTCATGTTTGCATAGCTTCCAAGGTTCAAATGTTGAAGGAGTCTGAATTTGCCTGCGATTCAATGTCCATTAGTTTTCAGGGTCATTTTGACTGGCGAGAGTTAACCCTTTTCTTGCTGATGTCTATATCGCAAATGAGACTCCTGTTTTGACTGGAAGATGTTCGGAAGTTCTTGCGTCACAAAACATGAACACATCATGTTGTCTAATGGCGACGTTGGGAAAGAAAGTGACTGATTTTGTTAATATTGCCTGTAACAAACATGTTTAATAAAAAATGTTCCTTCTGCAATTAAAGGAATGTGGAAACTTCTTGACATAAACAGAGTGTAGTGGCCATTACATAAGCAGTTTTTTTTTTTTTTTTTTTTTTTTTAATGGCACTGTCCCTAAATAAACTGAATTCCTTGAACTGCACTGTCAACTCTCCTTTCAGTCTCAAAACTACACACCCTGCAGGTTTCTTGCACTGAAGCAAAATGCCTGTATCTCTGGCCTTGATTTATTTAGTGTTTCCAACTTTGAATCCTACGATGATCAGAAACCCCTTACAGACTGTATTGATGAATCTTGTGTGACCATAATCGGGATTCTGATGCAGCCCGCCATCTGGCGACTGAGTTTTTCAGCGCTGGAAATAACCAAGAGTGAAAAGCAGGTCTTGCGAGCAGCACAGCTTAGAGTCTCACTTGGAGACAAGCTCCACAGAAGCTGGTCCCACCGCCGCGACACTTTGACGGGGTCATGCTGTGTGCGGTCCCCAGGAAGGAACCGTTTGGCCAGAGCAGTTGATCTTGGAAGTGAGAACCCTTATCATATTGCAGGATGCTGCTCTCACCACATCCGCTGAGCCAACTTCACACATACTGGGGGTGTCGGCCTGTCTTTGGGATGTGGGAACAGACCGGAGGGCCTGGATAAACTCGCGTGGACACGGGGAGAACATGAGGACGCCACCCAGGCAAACATCCAAGGCCAGAATAGAACCAGGGTCACAGGATCTGTGAGGCAGCAGCACTAAACACTGCGTCACTAAATCAAATCGAAAGAAATGCGGGGAAAACACTTGTTTAAAGATGCTTTTTATTTATAATGTCAAGTACCATTATATTTCTCCAAGTCCAGCTTTAATTCATATTGAATTGCACCATTTTATGACTAAGTGCTTCTAAAATAGTAGCTGAGGAGTCTTTTTAAAAGCAGACTGTGTAGAAGGCGGTGATGCTGGATGGATGAGTCCAGCAGGGTGTTGCGTAGCGGAGATGTGTCAGGGGTTTGTTCCAGGTCTTTACTGATCTGGAGCATCGGTTTGAATTGCTCGGTCATTACCAGACAGTGGAAAGGGCAGAGTCATTTACCGCTGTGCAGAACACCAATTTGTTCAAGCTGAAAGGAGTGACTAATTCTTTACTTTTAACTTGTCACCTCCTGCTTCACCCATTCATATAACCTGTGTCCGTTACAGCCTGTCTCTTCAGAGAGCTTAGATTTGTGCTTCTGTAAGTATCTACTAATTTTCTTATTTATATATATAAAAAAGGTGATTTTTCACAAGAGTGCCTGCTTCCTCATTAGGAACCCCCAGTAACCACAGAGTCAGATGTCTTCTGTGTGTCATGTCTGCACAGTGAGTCTCTTTCTACTTTTTCTTGCCATGAAAGTAGAGAACTGGCAGAGTTCAGGAGCGACAGATTTCAGGAGTTTTTGCTCCCATAGGAACATGTTTGTGTTCATACCATTGACCACGTGTGACATTGTGTGATTGTGAAACGGATAAATAGGAGGCCCTCCATGTTTAGGTTGTATGTTTAGCACAGATGGTCCTCTATGTTGGCAGCAGTGGCTCAGTGCCTCACTGCTCCGGGGGCCCGCGTTCGATTCCAGGCCTGTGTGTTGACCTGTGTTACCCTGCCTGGCGCCCAGTGTCTTCCGGGTTATGCACCGTGACCCCGTACTGGATGAAGTGGTTATTGGGAATGGATGGATATCCTGCGTGTGACCTTGTGAAATTGTTTAGCTCCTGTTGTGGGACATGAAGCATTTTGCTGTCTTTTTATTTTTTTGGGGGGGGGGTCGAATTTTCAAACCAGCTGGAAAAATATTATTTTACGAAGCAACGAACTGTGTAATTTAATCCATTACAGCTGGGTGGGAGGGACCTGAATGGAAAACCACAATCTGTGCTCTGTGCTGTTTAGGGACTGTGCATACACATTATTTTCTTACAGAAGAAACACTATCTAATCTTTTTACAAACTTTCTCTTTTTCCCCAGCATGTTTTCAGCTATATTAGTGTTGTAGACTATGCTCATCTTGACTCGTAGTTACAGCTTCACATTGCATCAGTCTACTGCATTTGAATGTGCTAGATTTTGTCCCTACTCAGTGAAGCCCTTCAGTTGATGTTCAGCTAAAACTCCACTGAATCAACCCCTGTAGGTTAGTTAAAGATGTGTGTCTGTTAGATATGACTACTAAACATGCCTTTCTGTGCTGAACCAGAGTGGGGGAAAGTTTGTCGTCCCAAGAGGAGGAGTCCGGTAGGCCGTGGCAGTACGTCAGGTGACTCATCCGGGGTCTTGCGACTTTGCTTTTTCCTCCAAGATTTCGCACTAGGCTTTTGTGGGAGCTGAATGTGTTATGAACCTAAATCACATTGTCTCTCCTTTGCTGTCTGCTTCACCAATCAGAGGGCTGGGTTGGGGTTTGTTGTGTGGAGATGAAGGCCCTGATAAGATGGCACCAGTGACAGGATGCTAAAGTGAAGGGTAATTTACCTTGTGCTTCTGAGTTAGCGGCCATGTTTGCTGTTTGCTCACGAGAGAGCAGGGTTAACTAAACTGATGCTGGCTTTTAAAACCCAGCCTGTGTTTATGTATTCGTTTCGTCCATGAAGTCATTTGTATTCACAGTCACTGTCCCTTTCCTAATTAAAACTAAAACCGATAGAATATTGCATCCAAATAGTGAGAAGACAAAGGAAATCGCAAGGATTTTATTTATTTCTTTTGTAGACCTGATTTTATAGCCATTTAAAGAATATCTGAGGGAGCTTTTAAAATAAAAAAAGGTCCACCCACCCTTATACACAGAGAGTAATCCTTGTGACAGTGAAATTATTCATTTATATCGGTTGTCTCTCTAGTTTTCATGCCTCGGTGTCAGAACCACATTAGACACAGTCTGCTTTCTCGGAGCTAGCAGCCTGAACAGGGCTTTTAAATTAACGTGAAAAAGCAGGATTACTGCTGTTTAAACCCTGGAACTTAAAAACTGGAACTTTCCTGTCAGTGACCTCATCCGGCGTCTTATCAGGGAGGACTGTGGTCACACGCTCGGTAAACAATTCACACCAGCATGGAAAGTGGGTTCAGTTTCACGTGTGTGTGCGTGTGTGTGGTTTTTACCCCCACAAATGTTCTTCCCTACAGCATGTCTGTGCCTCTTGTTTGACTAACACACTGACCATAGCTTGGGTTGTTGTTTTCCTCCATGTGCACGGTCAGCAACAACAGGGGCCTTACTGTTCTTCTCAGAGCATGGTGCCGGCAGCCCACAACCCCATCCAGAATATTCTGGGGAGGCTCAAAGCCCCAAATATGTATTTAAATTGATTGGAAGAGAGAATCTGCGTTGTTTTCCCAGTGTACCGCAGAGCTGAAACAATGTGCGATGAAGGGCACTTGTGGAGCTGCTTTCATCAACAGAGCTGTCAGTCCTGGGAATTTCTCCCCGGGATGTTAAAAATTGTAATCCCCTGCTATTCCCAATTTAGAGTAAATATTTGCCTCAATGTCTGGGCTAAGCACCACAAAACCAGGCAGGTAACAAAAACATCAAATCGAAACAGAACACCTAATGAATAATAATTAAAAATGACGGGCTTCATGCTTACGACAGCCAATGAGTGAAATCTATTCAGAGTCACGGTCTTTCACAAGAACATCGCCAGCCGGCTGAAATATTTCATCTTGGCTCTCTTCCACCTGGCCTGCTTTCAAGTTTGACATGTACCTTCCCTCGCGTTGGTAAATCTCTGCATCCTGTACAATTGGCCCTCTGTGGTTTGACTGAGTCACTCATTCCCTGGCCTCGGCAGCCCGGTCTTCGGTGAGCGCCTGAACTACACCGATGTAACTCGGCCCTGACGGTGTTGGCGTCAGCATGAATGTGACTGGGAATTGATCCGCCCGCCCCCTGTTTAGAAAGCCGAAGTTCTACCCGCTTTTACCGCTGGGAAGCGTTTTGCCCACGCCGTGGGCCTACAGACTGCTCCGTGTTTGGAAGCGAGTGAATGGAAGGTACTGACGAGCGTCGGAAGAAAGTATGCTTTCTGGAGCGGTCGCTGTTACAGAAGTAGGAGCCCATGATTGAAAGTCTGGCCGAGTGGCTGTGACAGGTGGAAACCCCACCTCGGACTCATGGAGATTTCACTGAGCAGCCAGACGTGTGATACAGTTGGTTAGAGCCCGGCCGAGGTTTGCAGTAACTCCTCCAGTGCCTCAAGAAGTTCTGCACACTGTTTTCTGCATTTGTTCAACATCTTCCTTAAACATGCAAGTGCACAGATTGTGTACACACCACCCAGTGCTTTTGTGTGCTCTGCTTGTCGCGTGGGCTGTTTTCGGAGAGATTTACGGCTGTGGGGTCCCTGTGGTCTTCCCTCACACGGCGCTCTCCTCCTCCGCTGCTTATCTTGAACTGCAGCACCACGCTGAAATGTCAAATAGTTGCAGAAGGCCGGGGTGGGGGTGGGGGTGGGGGTGTTGTGCAAAGCTTTTTGTGTCTCTGCTGTTGTACCTTTATTGTGCTGGATGAAAAGTGCCACTGCTTCTCAGCTGTGCAGGGGTGACCCAGGGCAGAACAGGACTCGGGGTCAGTCCTACTGCAGGCCTTCACTGTCTCTTTCTCTCTCTCTCTCTCTCCATCTCTGTGTCACTGTCTCTGTGTGTCAAGCTCTCTCTGTTTAACTGTTTCTCTTTATTGCATCTTACAGAGTTGGTGTGGACCCCGATCAGGACCCCCAGCCCAGCAGTGACAGTTTCCAGGTGCTCCAAGGAGTAAGTGTCGGTCCACGTTTTTCATGTTTTCATGCCAAGTTCTGTGACAATTTGTTCAAAACTTTTAATCTGGATTTAAGAATCCCATATGTTGTCATTTATACATTTCTTTATGAAAATGCTGCACTGCTAAATCTAAGCCAGCCACATCATTATATAGAAGAAAAAAATGTAAATGTGTCTCTGATACCTAAACTAAAGTAAACTTCATCTGAGAATATAGGACTGTAAACCCTGATCATTGGTATGCAGATTGAATGTTGTGAAAAACTAGGTTCCATGTTTATCTCGGCTTATTCAAATTATGCCGATTGTTTACCCTGAGGTTCAGGGACTGTTGTGCTGAACACCTACAAATTTCACTTCTTGCATACTAAAATCAACGACATGGGACTGGCTGCAGAGACTGTGCCTGAGTCACTCCTTTTCACTTTGTGTATGTACTATAACACTTCTCCATTCAGCTTTCAGTGTGTCATTTACTCACAGATCGTACATTTATATATGGTTTTTGGTATCCATTCACTCATCTTATTTTTTTCCCTCCCCATTTTGATTGTGTGTGGCTGTGATTTATATTTTATCACCACCTGTGAGTTTGTTCTTGGTTAATGCTCCAGTTTCAGCAGTGAAGACCTAGATATGGATATTTGTGGCTCGTTGGTCTAGGGGTATGATTCTCGCTTTGGGTGCGAGAGGTCCCGGGTTGGTGGACGAGTCCATTGCGCCGACCATGTGGTGTCTGCCGGTGTACAGGCCGATGGCGGAACAGTCTTGAGCGCCTCTGTGCTCTGTCGCCCTGACCCTGGTGCACAGCGACGCGGGCCAGGGCTCGTCTGTGGGCATTTCTTGGGCGGCAGTGTGTAGTGGAGGTTAGGACTCTGGAGTGGAGGGTTGTGGGTTCAATCCCCAAGTGCTGTTGTACCCTAGAGCAAGGTACTTTACCTAGATTGCCCTGCAAAAATAATGTGATAAATTGTAACAATCGTAATCTTGATAAGGGTGTCTGCTCTGAAATAAGTTTTTTTTAAACCACTTGCCGTTTCTATTCAAAAAGATTCTCATCTCAAGAAGGTATTGAGGCTTCTTGCACTTTGCTAGCTGTGCTTAATCAGATTGCAGCTGTTCTCCAGAAATGAATAGGTAGACAGAAACCACAGGTTAACACCACCCCTTCACTTGCTTATTTCTGACGATGAAAGAAAGAAAGAATGAAAGAAAGGAAGCATGAAAGAAAAAAACCCACACTTGAACCCTTTGCTTAGAAGACTCTCGTTCAAAATAAGAGTTAAGCAGCTGTGAAGAAAAAAAAACACTGAGACTTATTGAATGGAGATTGTCATGTGAGGCCACAGATGGAAATTGCAATCCGATCAGTTCATTTTATAATACATTTGATCTTTTTACAGATAATACCCCTACTATAATCACTCACACGGACATGCAACCACATAACTCTGTGTTTCTCAGTTTGAGTGCAAACGTTTTACTGTTATGTATTTTTCAGAATTGTATCTGGGAAAAGAATAAGAAACGCAGATTCAATTGGAATTTAATACATTATGAATTGTACATTTCCTAATAAGGAAGCATGAAGGTAAAATCTGTCACCTGGGGATACATTCAGTTTCATTAACGTTCTTTAATTATACTTATTTGTTCAATTATATATGTTCAGAGTTTGTTACACACCTCTGGAGCTGGCAGTGCCCCCGGGAAACATACACACTTTCACTGTGTATGACAAGGTTTTTCTGTATGCCAGTATGGGAAGGAATTGTATCTCTATTTAAACCTGGTTTAATTTTTGTGTTTGCAGGACGGGATTCAGCCCGAAGGAACGAGCAAGACCAAGCAAGAGAGCGCCTGGCTCTTCAGACTGTGGTACAGCTTTGATCACAAGTATCCTTTATCCATTGATTCCATGACTGCTATTGCGCTTACAGTGCTACAGTGTTTGGATGACTGATTTAATTCATTATCGAAAAAAGTGTGACTTTCTTAGAATCGGTTTAATTCCTTGTGTATGACGACTCTGGTTCTCTGAGATTCACGTCCCCTCCTGCTCCATCAATGGCCTAGGATACAACCGCATGCTGTGCTTTTATCTTGTACATTGTTTTTGTTTTGCTCAATTTAAATCAAGCAGGAAACTGTTTTATTCACCAAACTTTACTGAAGCTCTTTTACCGCCTGAGGCTGCAGACCTGGGTGTTTGAACTCTGCGTTTCCTCTAAGTGACTTGCACGCTTGCCAGCTGCAGTCTTCTGAAGGCCGTGTCAAGTGCGTAGAAAGAAACCGGGAGTGACAGCCATCACCCGGGCCTGGGTACGGCCGTGCGATGGGACATAAGGGCAGCAGTTGTCGTTCGTCCACAGTTAAAGACCTAAAGGTCCTCTAAGTGACCTCTCCCAGAGTGACTGCTAGTCTCAGTGACTAAGCTAAGGAGATCTGGCAAGCGCTCCCCCGAGCAGCCTTGTCTGCTAATGAGCTTTAATGCGAGCAAATCAAGTGTAATGCTGGGACTGGTCTTTGAAACCTGTCCAGTATTCACACTCCCCGAGCCGGCGCTGACCTGCCCCTGTGAGCCGAGCACCTTGATGGGGCAGGTGGGAAGTGTGCGTTTCTGTGTTGCTGCGTCAGTGATGGCAGGAGGGGGTGGAAGTGGAAGAGGAAGAGGAGGAGGTTGGAACCGAGAGTCGTCTCAATCTTTGCTGCCCACACGACCAGTGCTGCGAATGGAAACTGCTCGTCTGGGACTCTCCCGACCCTTCTAGCACGTTTTTGAAGCCCCTGTGATCCATGTGACCTTGAATGGCAAGCTCTCATCAGCACCACCTGCTGTGGCGGACCGGGGCCATGCCGACATGTTAGACAGCAATGTGGTTCAAGAAGATCACATGTATATTGATTATGCAACCTGATGGAGTGTTTTTGTTTTGTGTTTTGTTTTTTCTGTACACCAGGGTTGTCTTTAATCATGTAGTGAACGTATGTTTCTTGAAGGTGTGCTTTCCCTGCAGTCAATTGTTTTGGTGCTTTGCTGTCTGTGGTAATTTCCATTGACCGTGACCCAAAATATATCTCTTCATCTGCCCTTTAGCATGAGGTGCACGGGATGTTCTTGCGAACAGTTCCTTTAGGGTTAAATGTATGAATGAGGCAAACAGTTTTGTTTATGTAGATTTAAAGAGAAAGAAAATGAATTTGTCCTGCGTAGATGGTAAAGTATTCTATATTTGGCAAATTCATAAAAAATGAAAAGAGACATGCTTTTACATTCCTTTTGTAATCTAATGCTCATTTGCAAACCACTTTATACAGCCCACTGGGAGCTGTCCCTTTGTCTTAGCTGCTGTTGTGTAAATGCCCAAAAGGACTTATTTTTAGAATTTCCTTCTCTTAATTGATAGCTTGAGGAGTGATGTTTGGGTTTGAAAATGACCGAACAGAGTGCTGACGGAAAGGAGAGAGTTTTATATAAAAGTCAACACTTACCTAAATAACTCCTGAGTGCTAACTTTTCTAGCAATCAACACCCTGTAGGAAAGCAAAGAAACAAAAACTGCAATTTGGTCTTTAGAAACATGCAACTGAAATTTGAATTGAAGTCTGAAGGGGAAGGATGCATGGTCTGCCTCTAGAGCAGCGATATCTTTCTTGAAATGTGGAGCGCAGAACTGTCCACAGTATCCAGATGAGCTCTAACTAGTGCATTGTACAGTCTGAACATCACTGCCCTTGTTCTCAATTCTGCACTTTTGACAATATACCCTACCATCCTGTTTGCCTTTTTTATTGCTTCCCCACATTGTTTGGATGGAGAGAGTGAGGAGTCCACATAGACTCCCAGGTCTTTCTCATGCGTTACTTCATCTAGTTCTATTCCTCCCATAGTGTCATTATAGTGGACATTTCTGTTACCTGCATGTATTACCTTGCACTTGTCCACATTGAATTTCATCTGCCAGGTGTCGGCCCACAACTGAAAATTATCTCAGTCCCTTTGAATAGCCTGTGATGATGACATTGTGTTTGCTGAGCCACCTATTTTAGTATCATCTGCAAATTTGACGTTTGCTAACTATCCCAGAGTCCAGATAATTAATATAGATTAGAAAAAGCAAAGGCCCTAGTACTGATCCCTGTGGAACTCCACTAACAACCTCACGCCAGTTAGAAGCGACTCCTCTAATCGACACCCTCTGCTTCCTATACATCAACCCGTTCATAATCCATCTACTTACATTACCCTGAATGCCTACAGCTTCCAACTTGAGGATCAGTCTTTGGTGTGGAACCTTATCAAAAGCTTTTTGGAAATCTAAGTATATCATATCATATGCTTTCACATGATCTACAGCTGCAGTTGCATGTTCAAAAAACTCCAATAAATTAGACTTTGATATGCTTAAATATTCCACAGGTTATTTAGTTTTTAGTCTTTGTTTTGCATCCCAGTATAAATACTGCTGACCGTTTGATGTGTGGGAATAACGCGCTGAAGTCAAATGCTGTGATCTCTCTCCAGCATGCGTCTCCTCGCAGAGACAGTTTGGAATCTCAGAAACCGCTTTATTATTATTTTCATTATTCATTTGATTCTCTTTTTAATGCACAGCTGTGCCCTGATCTTGAGCAATTTGATTAGTAGGGATTTCCTGGAGAGAGACCAAGCTTTTTTTAACCCCATCTCTCATCTACAATAATGTTTAGCAAGTCTTTAGGGGGAAATTATTTGCATTGTGCACTGGGGAAAAAAACTACAGTACAGACATTACACAAGCATTCACTGTTCCCGACCAGTTCTGGCCTACTCCTGCATTGTTTTACAGTGGCAGTGTTTGTGCTTGTCAAATTTCCCTTGGTTTTTAAAAACAGATGGAAAATGAAGGGGGTTTCGAAGCTTTGGGAGAAGAGAAATATGCGTGTGAACTGGATAAGTTTACAAACAAAGTCTTCTCGTATACCAGTCACGGTGCTTGGAGCCATTTTTCTGTCTTTATCGTGCTTTCGGTGTCTGCTGCCTGGCTTTTGTCTGGCGGGCAGTGGCAGGTACTCGGGGAGCTCAAATTCCTCCGTGTTAGGAGACCTCTGTGAAAAGCGCAGCCCTGCTGTTCCGAGGGTTACCAAATCCCAGGTGACGGAGAAATTCCCAGCCCATGTGCCCTGGCAGGAACAGAGGATGGTTTGTCCTGACCGCATGCTGAACCCTTTCTCTGCTGACATTTATCATGAAGGACAGCTCTTACTAATATTTAGTGTACTGCTTTTCATCTCTCTAATTGAAAAGATACTAAATGGCCAAGATACGGAGATATCCAGTAAAACACATCCTTTTACTGTAGTGCGTGTGTGTTTGTCAAGATTCTTAGGAATTTGAATGAACGAAGGCTTTGGGTGAGATGGAGAGAAGAAATGGTTCAAAACGATTTCTCCAGCACGTTCCACTTTGTGGCATTATATTCCCTCACTATATACACACTCCTCCACACTCTTGGACGATAATTCGCAAGGTTTAAATCCAGTGAATAGGGAACAAGAGCATGTCAAAGCAGTTGGAAAATAGTTCTCCTCTTACGTTCCAGCTAATAAAGTAAACGTCTGAGTGTGAACCATAAATACAGCCCGTGAATCGCCCGGCTCACAGGAAGATAGACTCTTAAGTGCTGGTTGCATTAGGAAGCCGTAAGTGCGGGGTAATTATACTGATGCAATTGATTTATATCCAGCAGGTCTTTCACGTAGCCTTTTGTAGGAACGGTAATGGCATCATGAAACATTAAAAACGCATAAGTAGCTTAAGTACAATGTCTGTGCGAGCCACTCGAGCCCATATCTAAGGTCCATATGCATTAAACTGCTTTGCTTTTGCCTTTGTGTTGCATTCTCACCACGGGCCTGTGCTGTGGATGCGTTGCCCATGTGAACTTGCTAATGGGCGACGCACAGTTGTGGATGGAGTACAATATTGGGTCTCTCCAAACCTTTGTACAAGTGCCTTTGTTTTCACTGTCCAGGAGATACGTTTCAGCTTCCTGGAAAACTCACTGGGCTCGCGTGGCTCCCAGGTGCCTGTTAAAACACATCTGAAGAAAAGAAAGGAGTATAGGCTGTCAGCTCAGACCTAATCATGTAATCTCCTGAGAAATACTACACCTTTTTAGTCTTATAAAAAAAAAAATATATATATATATATATATATATATGTGTGTCTATGGGTGTATTTAGGCATTCCTTATTTTGTTATTTAGATAACTTTGTAATTAAAATAATCCCATTCAGTCTTTTTTTTTGTAATTCCTTTTCAGGGCATCAGGTTCACATGTTGGCTTGCTTTAATAAAAATATTTTAGGTTGTATATACATTTCCTGAGACCTTTACTTAACCTTGGCTGTGGATGTTCAGTTGGCCCTGGCCCACTGATCAGGGTTAACATTGTGAGCCACCTCCTGCTGGCATGCTATGTGTTGCACTGAGTTATCTTGCTGGAGCAGAAATTCAGGAGGCGTGCGCATGGATTGTCACTGGAGGCCGAGTCATTTACAGAGCATTTGTGGAGGATTTGTTGTTCATTGTAACTTCACAAGGCTACAACCATTCCTTAATGACGGCGTTATTCTCTAGAACCATAATTCCTCCATGACCAAATTTCACAGTCTGAAGCCAAAGGATAATGGCTCAATGCCTTCCCAGCTCATATTGTTCCGAATACGATGCCAGGAATTCCAAAATCCTCCAATAAAATTTTAACTTTGCGTTAATCAGTCTAAGGATTAGGCTGTGATGTAACTAGTCTTTAACAGTGTTTTTTGGCATATATGTGTCACTGCCTTGTATGCAGGCAGTATGTACTAACCTCATCTTTATCTGACTGAAGCACCAGTGTGTGATCCCAGTCTTCTGCCATATTCTGCTTTTTGTACAGGTTGCTCTCATACAGCATATTCCTGTGTAGTCATGCTGCCGCTGTTGCTTTGGCAGAGCAGGTCTGGCTGCTCCCTGCGGTTCGGGGAGATCTCTGCTGCGATGAAGGCAAGCGACTGCTCAGCTCAGCATTGCAGATTTTCAGAGTTTAATATGGTCACCTGTCAAGTTTGTTCCTTGACCGTAGAAACCCTTCAGCTACTTGAAGCCGATCCTGACGCACAGTGGACCTCCGCTCACCACAACGCTCCCAGGATGCTGTGGGCCCCTGGCTCGCTGCCTGACCAGCCCACAGGCCTATGACGTAAGTACTGGGGCCTGCGACCGAATGAAGTGACACTGGTTTGTTTTGCACATTTTGATTTTTAAGTTTGTTTCTAAGGTTGATTTCACAAGTCCTGTTTTAACAAAACCCCATCCTGTTAAATGTCCCATGTTTACCGTCTAAAAATGGTGGTCCTTCTCTTGTTGTCGAGTCTTTTCCCTGAGTTGACTGCCACAGAGAAACGAAAGAATGGACTGGTGTCTTGTGTAACTTTTCTATAGCTACTATTTTTCTGGGCCGTGACTCTGATGTACTGAGAACATCCCAAATCTGATGGGTGATCGATTGAGTGCAATGAGATTGGATCCAACGTTTCAATATCAGAGAATAAAATGGAAAATCCCAACACTCAAAGCACATATTCAGGATTAATAAAATTACCACTGAGATTTTATGAGTAATATAATGAGTGTCTAAGTATTTACTACAGCCTTGTAGGTATTTTATGAAGTAGTGCCTCAGCATTGACACTGAAAAGCTTTTAGATGTCTGCATCAGAGGACGATGCACAGACTAAAATGGAAAGCTCTAGTCCTGGTTCGTTCTGGCTATTGTGCGACTGAAATACTTTGATGAAGCGAAGTTTTGAGGAAAGATAAAAGTCCTTAACTACAGCATATTCAGAGATCACGTCATCAAAAATTGACTTCTCCCCAATAATTAAAATGCAGGGAGATCTGGCGCTCCCCAAACTGTAAGTTAAGGTAACTTCAGCAAAGTCAATTTTCTGTAATACGAAATGCCCAACTGAATGAATTCAGTCTCTGTGCTAATTTGCATCATACCCCATAGGCGCATACTGACAGCGAATGACAACAATAAACCACTTCAGTTTTGCAACGTGACAACTTCATAGTCTCTGGAAACTTGTCTGATTAGTTAAAAAATAAAAAATTGAGATTGTATATATTTATTTATTTTACTTGTCAAGGTACATCAGTGCCATTAATTACACACACATCTAGAAAGCTAAAGCTGCTTTTCAAGGGGGACCTCTGAGATTGTGCGACGGCCCCTGTCAGTCAGATGCCTCCTCCTATTCACTGGATAATCCTGGTACATCTTTTTGGCACAAGACTAGATTTGCATGAATTCCTAGTAAGTAATTCAAGCTGGGAACAAGCCCGATACAGTATCAACAATAATTGTGTCCGCTCATCGCGTAAGTGCGTGAAGTACGGGACGGAGTGGATCATGAAGAGTCTTGATGTCTTTCAGTTTATGAGTAAATGGGTGTGATGCCACAGAGCTGTGTGAATCCTATTATGGTGTGGATTTCCCTGCCCTTATTTATGGGCTCACCGAACACCGTCTCTGTTATCTGATGTCGCAGAAGGACTGTACTAGGTGAGCGGAAGATGAACTTGAAATGACTGTCCTTTTTTAGGGCACAGTGGTTGTAAAAGCAGCCTGATGGTTAGGTAGCCTTCAAACCATTAATTCAGCACATTGTGGATGGTAAGACTGGCTGACTATTGACTATTGACTGAATATTGGCTGGGAGTAGCACTCTTAAAGAAATTGCACCGTTTTCTCCTGCAATTATGGTATGAAAGAGAGGATGGAAGAAAGAAAGAGAAGACCAGATACAGTAAACTGCAGATCTTTGTAAAGTTGGGGCACAAGACAGACTTTCTTCCTGTCTTTGATTGTGTATGAAGATTTACAGTGAAGGAGAAGTGCGTTTTAATGTCTCTGTCAGTCAGGTAGATAACACTGCGCAGTCTACTGTACACAGAAATAAAACATGCTTGGTTTTATCAGTACGGATGCAAGCTGGGATATGAAGCACTGGAGCAGAATAACTGCGGCATCCCAGATGATGGCAGTCAAGCCGAGTAATGGCTAAATCTGTTTGACGTGTCATACCGGAAGATAATTTGAAAACCATTGGCAGGATTGTCAGAGATTTCAACTGGATTTTTATTTTTATACAGTAAAGTAGTTGAACCTCCTCCCGATCCTTTTATTCAGCAGATCGAGCTTTTTAATTCTTTGTTTTTATTTGCCGTTGTCTGCACTCGCATCAATCAGGAGGCCCCGGAAGATATGATGTAGGCTTTCGGTTCTGTCAAAGGCGTTCATTTCAAGCCACCCAGTTATGCAGTGGTAATGTATGTATTTTTTTTCAGTGGTAGATGCAAAGGAACGCGCAGATTAAATTCATTGTATCGCCACAACAAGCCAAGCCTTGGGAATGTGGAAGATGCACATTGAAAAGCCATCTAACTATTTTATTCATCCATCCATGCATTAATTCAGCAACAAAACATAAACTGAAATCTTTTGAGGGAAATGCATATGAATGCTACTCCTACTTGTAGTCCCTAAATATATATGGGCGTGAGTGTTTGTGTTAGTGTATTTTGTTCAGTTTGTGTGTGCGCTCCCGTGTGAACTGCGCACTTCACCCAACAGTGTGAACGATGGCTCACCTCTCACCTCACCGTCACACGGTCTTGCTGACAGGAACAAAGGGCATTCCTCCTCCTTGCCACGGTTTCTGAAGCACCTCGAGCACTTTTTAAACCAAACTGAGAGCCTGTGGCCTGTTTTGTGTATCTGTTCATGAAGTGTGAAAGTAAAAAGCGGGGGGTAGCAGGAGGTCAAGTCTGACTCCCCTGTGCTGGTGTCTGTAGAATATGCATCACTTTACTATGATGACCGAGCGATTGGCATGTGAAACCTATAGTGCAGACACATAACCACTGTAATCTCCCCCAAGAGATGGCTGGAGTAATAATTAAAGCCACTTAGGCACAATTATTTACAAAGATTACAGATGCACTGAAGCAAATGCATTCTGTCCAGTTGCTGTCTGACTTCATTTTCATATGCCATTCATTTTTTATTCTTGTTGCTCTCATTTAGGCTCTTTGTAATGCCTATTGTATATAAATGCCATTGTATTAATGGTGATTTATATATCATACTAGGGAATATTCCTGTCAAATCCTACCATTAAAAAACAAACAAATAATAAATCAAATCGGTTCTGTGTATTTAAATGGAAACTCTCTGCTGAAAATTCACGTTAAAAATGACACAAAAACACTTGTATTCTATTAAAATGTTTGAGTCTCTAAACACTCACTTCCTGCTAAGGCATCTATAATGGAAAAGTAAGTGGGGGGAGGGAAGAGGTAGATGGTTAGCCATGAAAGTCTTTAACAGCAACTAAGTGGGACTCCCCCTTTCCCTTCTCCCTTTTTGTGTGACTCCTCAGTGTCCTTCATAAACAGTGTTTAGCATTTCTGTGTGTCCCTGTGTGTCCCCGTGTGTCCCCTATCTTCCCTTAGCTACACCCTGCCACTTCCCGCCCCCACCTCCCGTCATGTTTCACTGTCACTGTATCTGCAGAATCGGGAGCAGCTGAGGGACACCGACTCGGACCTCATCCTCAACGACGGTGACCTCACTCTGACCTACGGTGACACAGCCATCACTGCCAACGGGGCGTCGGGCAGCCACGGCCCCGCGGGAGCCTCCGGGCTGGGGATCAACGGCAAGAGGAGCAGCAGCACGTCAGAGGAGGCGCTGGAGCGCGAGCTGGAGGCCGGGGAGCACGAGCTGATCAGCCGGGGGACTCGCCTGGTGTTCCCCATCGAGGACCACGCCTGACCGCCCGCCCGCCTGCCCGCCATCCCCGCGGCCCAGGACACAGGCAGGGGGCTGGATTGAGACCCTTCTTGCCCCTGGAGAAACTCGGGCCATGTAGGCCGGCCATAGCTGATCATCCAATCGTAGCTCTTTAAGGAGCAAGGGACAGAAAAAAAAAAAAAAACAATTCTGCGGCATTTCATTCTCATCAAGTACGGACTGGAGGAAATGCGGCTTTGCTCGTGTCGGCAACCTTTATTCACGATGAGATCATGTGCTGTATGCAGTATAGATGTTATTTTTATTATTTGTATGTCGTCTTTTTTTTTTTTTAAATGCTTGAGCGAGGGAAAGGAGAGGGAAAAAAAAAAAAAAAAAGGAAACTTTCCCAGAGGATGTATTTGAAAACTTTACAACCTCCTGGGAAATGAGTTCAGCACACGATTGCTGTACCTCTTTTGAGAGGTGGTCCTAGAATCGAAAGGGGAGGAGCTTAACCAAGCTAGAATTGATCACTTTCCATCCTAAGACAAAGGTCGTCAGTCGGGCGCTTTAAATGCCTGAGCCAGGGGTAGGTCTGTGAAGCCAATCAACTGTCCTAATCGAGTCACATTGCTGCTAAGAGACTCAGCCCTGGAAGATGGGCCAAAAGGTCGCCAGGCCTCTGCTAACGTGTGAGCCATAGTTCATCCCCGCTAGCCCACCAGAAGACCCCAGTAAGCATGAAACTAAATGATTTTAATGTAAACCACCCTCTTTGTTTTGTTTTACAAGTGCAGTGGCTATCAAAGCATCACATACACATATAGACTGTTCTAGAGTCAACGATGTCCATTAATCGTGGGTTACATGTTTTTAAGGATCACAGATTACATCTCGTGGAGCTTAATGCTTCTGCTCTAGGTTCGAGGAAAGTTGAAACAGAAGCAGCTCTGATTGGTCTCGCTATACAATCCACTTCTGTGTCAGAGCATAATTTCAACGTGGGCCTTCTTGAGCATCACTAAAGTGGCAGTGCTTTATTGTGAGTAGCCATGAGATGACGAAAGGGGGACGGGATGCATTTTAGGCGATTTTAGGCGATCATGTAGGCTTGCTAATGGGAACAGATGAATACAATATGTAATACTTCTACATCTCCACTCTCTTATTCACCACTGTGTGAAGCGACTGGAGTTGAATTGCCATTTCAATGCATTATTTCTGGGACCGGAGCAATGCTCCTACACCTCGGATGGATCCATTTTTATAAATTTATTACTAATTTTTAGTCCATCCCGCACACTTAGCCAGCTATTACCGACCACTTCAGCGGTTTAGTATCGTATTCACACTTCATTCTCATTAACCTGATGTAAATGTGCTGTCCATTGCAGCACTGAGAGACTGTGTCTGCGCCCTTCCTACCTTGTTCGGCATTTTGTATTGAAACCATACCCACTGGTGCCAAGACTCGCCAATGTCTGCCATACACCTGAGACTAGCTATACACAGAGGGTCCCAGAGAAAAGTGGGCTGCACTTTAGTTGGTCACTTCTCCCAACAAGACCAAGTGAAGCAATACGAAAGCTGTTGGTTGGAATAATGTACTGGGTTGCAATGAAGGTTCAGTGGACAGCACTGTGTTGACTAACAGGCCAGAGGGGAGGCTGCAGGAAGCCATTAGATGTGCTGTATCGGCAGCATAGTGTTACTTTAGTTGAGAAAGATATCAGTTCTTGAAACGTCCAAAAAATAATAATGTAATTGAAATGCTTCACTGTAGTTAAATCTGTGTGACTCGACTGCTGTGTGTTTCTGGTTCGGTGTCGAGCCATTTTCTGATGGTCTCTGTGAAAGGATACTGTGACTTCCCATTCGGCAGAGGGTATAAGGCCAAATGTCCAAATTGACTGAATTTTTCTACTTCTGCTAATTTTGCGCAATAATGTTTTCCCACAGTTGTAAAGCTGTCACTCAGTTTAAAGTCTTTAGTTGCATCTTGGAGCTGCAGTGCAACTCGTAGCACTGCAGCGGGTTAGTGAAAATGTTCTCTGCAGGAGATAAAGTCTGAAGCACTTTAACTGCGGTTGAGCTGCAGTCATTATGCCGACGAACAAAAGGCTGTCCTGTCTGGTTGAAAATGCATTGCTTACTAATTGCAGAGAATCCCGAGTGGGTTCTGAATTTAATCGTGAATAACAAATGAAGTAATCACATTGTTTAAATGCGTCTCGAGTAATTATTACTAGGAAGTGAAGTGTGTACTGTTTGTTTGTGTTGTTATATAAGTGTAAATGTGACATGTATACAGTGGGCTCCAAATACTGTCATCATTGATATCTGAAACTCAAGCTTGCGAATGAGTGGGATGTGTGTTGGATTGTGTCTGGGGTCCCCAGTCCTGGTCCAGCAGGCATTCAGATCTCTATCAGAGCTGCTAAGAGAGGTTGCTTTGGTTCTGGAAAGGCAATAAACAGTTGAATTGGGTACTAAGGGGCTCAGGTGGATATAAAATCATGGCTGCCCTCCAAGACTGGGGACCCCAGCTTTAAATTTCTGCTTTTTAAATGTGATTTGTTGAGGACCTTGATCTTAAAGTCTTTCGCAGAAAGGAGCGTTTAGTGTGTATTACTCTAAAATTACAGGGTTATTCTGAAAGCAGTACAGCATTTCACACACGTACTGTGATCAAACTACATATTCCCGATGCACAAATAATCATCAATGGAAACTGTAACTCGCAAAGATGTTACAGCCTGGCAACTATTTGTAGATCAGGAATGTATAGTTGGATCACAATACATTCTTGAAGTGATATACTTGTATAATAAGCCTGTACAGGAGTTTGGATCCGAGTGGGTTCTGGCCACGTGGATTACTAAAAATCATTTGGGATCGAAAGCTAGACATGACATTTCAAAAGGGTCTTGGTCTGAGAGTGTATTTATGCTAAATAATTCAATATTGTAATGTAACGTAATCGTACATCTCCCTAAATGATTAATGCCATCCTTCCTAAAACATGCTTTATCTGGATCCCATATTTTCTTTGGAGCCCACTCTATAGACCTTCTAATTAATTATTGAAATGCATCTCAAAGACCCATCTGTGACTGACTATACACTTCATGGAAGCACAGCCACTGTCTTTTACTGGAAATATTCGGCTTCACTTTGTTGCCCTGCGGTACAGCCTTTCTGTGTTTCCAAACTCTTGTGGTCTTCTCTGTTTTTGAATCGGAGGAGAAATATAGCCAACAAATGATGTGTGTAAATTCTGTTTCCAGTTACTGCAAAGGGAAGTGGGGTGGTAATCTGTGCATTTGTCTTTTTGTAAAGTTGTTTGTTTTCGGGAAGACACTGAGCCGCTTCTTTTTTCATCGAAATCTTGAGGAAATCTGACCATTCTTTCTATTCTACAAACGTCTCTTTTGATATGGATTGTGGGTCGAGTTGACGCCCCTTTCAGCCTGGAAGTATGACTGGAGATTGTGCAATCATGAATGTAGCAGCCTTTAGATTTTCTCTGCTGTTTGACTGGCCGTGCGACATCGAGGTGGGACGCTTGCCCACCAGTGACCAATCGGCGGAATCGCACTTCTCCGTGCTGCGTGTCCACGGCCGCTTCTTCGTGTAATGTACGTCCTCCGGGGACATCCCTCCTCCTGCCTGACTCTCATTCAGACCCCTAGAAAAACCTTGCAACTGTTTCATTTGAGATGTTCTGCATGTGATATCTGTCAATAAAATCTGTCCTGCAGGCTGGTATTTTTTTTACTGTACAAAGGTTTCCTACATCAGCCTTCTTCATGCGGTTTTCCTGTGTCTTATCCTCATGATCGTTTGAAAGGCCCGGTCGGCTGGGGGTTGGTGCTGTCACCCTTAGCCAACATTGCGGCTACTGTAGAGCACTAGAATGTGAACAGAGGTTTGGTGAGGGCTTGTGTAACGGGGATTGTCATGTATGTGAGCCTGTTTCAGTGACATCACCCCCTTGGGATGTTGAGGGGGTATTGCAGGCTTGTGTTTCTTGTCTGGGCTGTGTGGCTATAACAGAATTGGGAATGTGGGTTTTTAATCTCAAAGGCTACAGCTGTGTGATCTGTAGCCCTGTGAGCTCAGATACTGAGTAGACCTGTGCAACACACAACCCTTAGACATCCGCTGAGCTGGTCTTCTGTTCTGCAACTTAAGTGCATCTATTTTCACCATTTTGCATATTTCAAAATCCTCATTGTCCACATAACTGATGGTGTAAGTCAATTTCCTAGAGGCAACTTCTTCAAGAAATTGCTCTTCCATTTTCCCTTCCATAAGCTTTTCATCCAAAGTTCTTAAGTGCATTAAGTATTTTATTATTTTAATTGGCAATATTTAAAAGATCCACTATGCAGGAGTCTCCATTTCAAAGAATATTATACTGCAAAATAACGTGGGTGAATTTGAGTGATTTCATTAACTTAAAAAAAAAAAAATAAACAAAAACATCACGCATGACTTATCCCTCTCCAGATTGTATAGTGTTGTGAGAAGATTAAACTAATGTTTATAAATACATATTAAAATAGCAGCCTGCCAGTATTACTGTATTACACTGCAGTGCATGGCTTTAAATTTGGATTTACACTGCATTGTGGAGCAGAAAATAAAAAAATATCAAGTTATAATCGCCCAAGTGCTTCACAGGATGCGTGGGCTGAAGGTGATAACCAATACAGTTACTTAAAGTAAAGCATTTGCTTAATTTGTCGGTCTGTTATTTTTATTTCAAGCAAGCTTATTTCTAATCTTACATGTACAGCCTTAACAGAGACAAAATATATTTGGACAGTTGCAAAACCCCAAGGACAGCCCAGTGAATTCAATCCTGTCGTTCTCCCCTGTGTTCTGCTCACCTCACCTTGTAAAGCTTGCCGTTGTTCTTTTTTAACCATATTAGTTTACATTTACCATTCGTGCTTAAGCATGCACTGCACAGATAAGGACCAGATGGGAAGTCTATAGAGATGCACGCTCTAAAATACTTAAAAAGTACAATCTTCATTTAACTGCACTCTGTTGCATGCAATTCCCCCCACACACGAGCCCATGCAGCAGCGAGAGGAGGCTCTGACTTATCTCAGCCCCTCATGTAATTCTGCGTTAATGAAACTCTTTCATCCTCCGAGCAGCAGCAACAGCAGCTACAGCAGCAGCAAGTTTAAACTGACAGCACTCTGCATGATTAATTTATTGCCTGTCTTTGCATGGTGCTCTCTTCACTAGAAATAGCTCGCTACATGGTATTTCCAAAATAACATCCAATACTGCGGCTGAAAGGCCGAGCCGCATTGTGAAGAGGGATGCTCGGCACTGATAGGCGAAGACTCGGGCTGCTTCCCCAACACATCAAATAACAACCCCCCACCTTAGGCCTGCTTTCTCAGTGTAACAGAGCGAACAGCCCTAGCCTCTGTGTCTGGGTTGACTGCAGTATTCTTGTTCCTTTCTGGACTTTACGTCCAAGAAACAATTGGCTTTAAACACTTTTTAAAGAAGGATGATTAATGTAGTCACATGAGGATTGGCATGACCCACTTCAACAAGGAGGAAGTTGAGTCAGAGTGAACATGTTTAAAAAAACAAAAAATCGGAAACGGCTGAAACGTGCAGCGAATAGTGTTGTATAAATATCCCTGTACAGCACAATTGGCAGTTACACAGGAGTGTTACCCCACTGCAGTGAGAAGTTCATCACACCCCCCCCCACACACACAAATGTATTGTGAGAGGAGACTGATGCGGTCTCTTCTAGTTTCACTTCTGCTAATGAAATTATCCTGACTAGAGCACGGCTGTTTATATAAAGCAACTGTAATAAATGGATGTATAGCCAAAGAATGCGATTTCTTGTTTCATTAGATTTTTTTTTACCCATATATGGTAATTCTAGCGTGCCCCGTTTATATAAAAAGACTTGACTGCTTACTTTGTCAATCTAATCATTCTTCCTCAGCTGGTGAATTAGTGTAACATCGAACAGAGAAAATTGACACCACTGGTAGTGCATATTTATTTTGTCAGCATTTAATTGTGCTATAGTATACAAACGACTGCCTCCACTCTGGTAACCAAAGAGAGGTTCAGCATTACAGTGTTTTACTCTGACACAGACAAAAACAAAGTGGATACGAAACATCCTGTTCCACTGTGCCTTACATATTACATTGGTGAGCCAAGTGTTCAAAAAGCGCTGTGTCTGGATCCCATGAGGAATACTGGAGCTCTGGGGAATCTCCCAGTACAGGAAGATGAATCCACTTCAGGGCCTGTTCACATGATCACATCACAGTCACTGCAAGATCCATACGACTGCTGTGGCTCAGCCATACGAAAGTCAGCCTGGGTCTGTGAGTTTAATGTTTTTATCTGTGGAAACTACAGGCCATTCTGCATTCCCACCCTGTCACTGTGAATTATCATAAACAGTGTTGACAAAATGTTACAGCATGTTTTTGCACTGGACACAAGTTCCCCTAAATGTATGAATATCATACCTGAACATGTTTCTAGTAAAAAAAAAAAAAAAAAAAGCTTTTAATCTACAACTACAACTATAACAACAAAAACACGAGAGGCGCAGTCTTGTGCCATCCGGCCTCATTGGATCTCAGGCAATCCTGCCCTCTACTTGAGCACGTCCTGAGCGGGTTGAGTGTGGATTAGAGCAGATTAAACACGGATCGCCGTGCCCGGGCAGCCGGCCGCCGCAGTGCTGACTGAACTCCCCTGGCCGATGGTGCAGGCGGTGGTCTGTTTTGTGTGAGTGTGAGTGTGAACATATATTATCCAGTCATATCAAAATATAATGAAGATATAGATACAGGTACATAACTCTATATTACACACACTTATTGAAGATCTAGTACATTCATATAAGTATGTATGTGTATATACACACCGATCAGCCATAACATTATGACCACCTGCCTAATATTGTGTAGGTCCACCTTTTGCCGCCAAAACAGCCCTGACCCGTCGAGGCATGGACTCCACTAGACCTCTGAAGGTGTGCTGTGGTATCTGGCACCAAGACGTTAGCAGCAGATCCTTTAAGTCCTGTAAGTTGCGAGGTGGGGCCTCCATGGATCGGACTTGTTTGTCCAGCACATCCCACAGATGCTCGATTGGATTGAGATCTGGGGAATTTGGTCAACACCTTGAACTCGTGATTCATCAGACCAGGCCACCTTCTTCCATTGCTCCGTAGTCCAGTTCTGATGCTCATGTGCCCATTGTAGGCGCTTTCGGCAGTGGACAGGGGTCAGCATGGGCACCCTGACTGGTCTGCGGCTACGCAGCACCATACACAACAAACTGCGCTGCACTGTGTGTTCTGACACCTTTCTATCAGAACCAGCATTCACTTTTTCAGCAGTTTGAGCTACAGTAGCTCGTCTGTTGGATCGGACCACACGGGCCAGCCTTCGCTCCCCACGTGCATCAATGAGCCTTGGCCGCCCATGTCCCTGTCGCCGGTTCACCGCTTTTCCTTCCTTGGACCACTTTTGATAGGTACTGACCACTGCAGACCGGGAACACCCCACAAGAGCTGCAGTTTTGGAGATGCTCTGACCCAGTCGTCTAGCCATCACAATGTGGCCCTTGTCAAAGTCGCTCAGATCCTTACGCTTGCCCATTTTTCCTGCTTCTAACACATCAACTTTGAGGACAAAATGTTCACTTGCTGCCTAATACATCCCACCCACTGAAAGGTGCCATGATAACGAGATTATCAGTGTTATTCACTTCACCTGTCAGTGGTCATAATGTTATGGCTGATCGGTGTGTGTGTATATATATATATATATATATATATATATATATATATATATATATATGTATGTATAGACCATACCTTAATTAGTGTATATGCATGTATATATACACACATGTACAAATATGAATTAATGCTTGGACATTCTGGCTTGTGATTGGTTCGGAGGAGCTCATTGCTACACTGCCCTGACTTCCACACAACATTAGGAAATGATACAACGGACTGAATGGTGAGGAACCGCGTTTTTTCTAACGTTAGAAAGAAAACCATTTGTGTTGAATAACAAAAGCTCACTTCTTCTGTAGTTGCTCCATATCCTAATGCTTAAAATGTAATGGTCACAATGTATGGACTTCATTCAAATGTTAAATATGTCCTGCTGCAGATGTAGTGCCCCTCAGGTAGACTATTGTTCCCTCCATTGTCTTCCCGGGTGTCAATCATTTCCCACTATAACCCTCCTCTTCAGTCCATATTTACTATATATATATATATATATATTCTCCTTGTCCACTGGGGAAGGCTGTACAACGCTCAGAAGTGAGAACCCTGTTTTCTTGTTCAGCTGTGTATTGCTCCTCAATCCTTCAGTGTCAGTTTTGGTGCACTGTAGCGGACGTGCTCTCCTGTTGCTCTCCAATCAGGCTTCTGAAACAAAAATGAACAGCAACTCACGGGTGGGATCGATATACAGTGTGTATCTGCTGATTTATCGGAGGTCTTCCCGGCAAGGGGAAGAAACTCACTGTATTACATTACATGAAAACCTGTCACTTGGGAACCTGGCGTTTCTCTTTTAACACGCATGAACACACAAACACAAAATACAATTGTAGAAGTTCAATGAACACTGTGTCCCAAACCACTCCCTTGCTCCCTAACCAGTGTGCCATCTTAATTTAAGGCACATCCCAATACCTTAGAGAATGAGTGAAGGGAGCTCTACGTGCCCTCCAATGCACCCTTCGACCAAGTATACACATGAGTACACTTTGGCAGTGCTGAAGTCCCAGAATTCCTTGTGTTAAGGGCTGAGACAAGTTAGAAAATAGGCACTCGTACAAGCTGTAAATATTTCAGAGCCCAGGCTAGATAAAAAAAGATTCTGACTTCAACTGTATGTATACATGGAATGCTGGATTTTGCATAATATCATGCCACAGGCTATTTCCCTGTGTGAAGGCCAAATAAAGCACAATCGCTACACCATTATCCCAAGTCTCAAAGGCATTTCTTGTTTAGGCTAGTGACAGGCTGATCTCTATGCTCTTCGATGAACAAACACATTGTTCCACAGTTCAGGAGTGGATTTTGGATTCATGAGTCACTATGAGCTCCAGCTTCTGTGTAAGCAAATTACGGTGTTCGCAAGAAACAATTGTTCCTTTTTTCCTTCAAAAGAGAATGGTCCTGTGCCCTCTGCAACTCACACACACATTCTGTGCGTTATTTTGTAGGGATTCAATATACATCATACTTTACATTTTTTTTACATTTGATCCCCAGGTCAATGCCAACACCATGTGTAAAATATTCAAAACATAAATATAATAAACAGACTCTCTTATATTTGAAATCAAATTTTCATACATCCAAACATTTAACCATAATGAACTGGTCTCATTTGCGTGGTGTATGTTTTGATGTATACCTTGTGGTCACATGAAAAGCTTAAAGGGAATTCACTCTGAAAACAAGGGCCTGGCACAAAGTCACATTTACCTGGTATTACTAATTTCCCCTGGTGATTATCCTAATTAATCCAGATGGAGGAAGCTACAGAGGTTACAGTTTACAGTGACATGAATATGTATGGATGCTAAAGCTTGTTTGCTGTCAGAGTGAGAGTGTTTATTTGTTAGTGACACAGGAAGCTTAAGTGGTGGTAAACGGTTTGATGTCCTTGTCTGTCACCTTCTCTTATGCTGGCCTTTGGACTGCCAATAAACAAACTGCCACACACGATGGCAGAACACCTCCCAGGTACATCTGAGAGCATTTGCAATTTCACAGTTTCACAGCAGATAGGAAGAACGAACAAATGAAAGGGAGGAAAAGGAAATACATTTTGCTACACTAATATCGTTGCTACTTCACGGATGAGTAATAATTAGCTAATTGCCCCTCTGTGGAATGAAAGGTTCATCTCAAGACTAGACATATGGTAGTTTCCAGGCAACCTAGCATTCTCCTATTTAATCAGAATAATAAATACATCAAGCAGTTCAAGTTTGAGTCAACAAGTTGAGAGAAACATGTCCTCTATGGAAATTTCTGCTATTTACACATTTAATAATTTAAATTAATGACATCAACCATTACATTTTTTATTAATTGAAATCACCAATTAAATGTTTGTTATCAGAAATCAGTTTATCATTTTTTAGATCACAAAATCAATTGTTGATATCACTAATTTATTTAGAATGAAAATGGCTTGCCATACTCTGGCTACATAATGCTACAGAGTAGTTTGATTGCAGCTAATATGACTCTCTCCAGAAAAAGTTCACTTTCACTGCTTCTGTCACTGGACACAATCAGGTTGTGAGTCAATGTTACATAAACTTACAGATCACCATACAGTGAATGGTCTGTGTGACAAAATAAAATACTGCTACAGTAGCATTCATATAAACAATTGTATTTGTTATATCAAATGTAACAATTACCTGTCAGAATGTACTCTAAGAAAGACCCTTACTGAATTTAAATTGGCACCACTGCTAGAGAGGAGACAACAGGCTGCTAAACCAGGTTTCAAGAGAATTCTATAGAAGCAAGTCTCATCTATTTCTAGAACAGGTTAAGGTTATGTTTGACCTTCAAGCTACATTCAAACGAAGGAGAAACCCATTTTTATAATTGAACAGTTGCAGAATAACCCATAGAAGGACAGTTTGATATCTGTCGTGCTGGCATGACTATGGTTGATATATGCAGTTAAATTGATTAATCCACATTCCTCTATGGGTGTCTTATTATTATTTTCAATGCCTCAGACACACATCAGAATGTTAGAATTCGATTCAGATTGTATCCCCTTTGAACAAACTAGGACACTGCACTGCATAATGTGATGCAGGTTTTGGGTGATTTTCTTTGTTTTACCGACACATATTAAATAATGATGTCTTCCATTTCTTTACAAAAAAATCCCTGCAAAATAAAATAATCATAACAGCAAATAAGAAAAATAATTTGTATAAAGTTAATAGAGAATAATTACTCATAAGACTTGATTTGTTAGACCGCATTGAAACATATAGGCCTTGCTGAGCAGATGCTAGATCAATGTGCAGTTATTGTCCCGTCTTTCTAATGGCAGTACCTAACAGCTAATAATAGGGTATGTATGGTCAGCTTCAAATCTCCAGGGAGCTTTAGCACAAAGTGTAACACTGCAAGATGGTACATGAAGTCGAATCATTACGGGATCTCCTGCAACTGGACTCGGGACAGGGACAAATTATTACCACTGCTGTTGTACAGCTGCAGCATATAGTGAATAAGGATTTCAGGGTTTCAGAGAGAAGGCTCTCTCCTGTGGGCTGAACTATACCCAATCAACTTTCATCCATTGATTTCAGAAGATCTCGGTTAAAACCAGTAATTTCACATAGTCTGAAATGATACTATATTCATCTGTGTTTTATCATCCAAATCATCTCGGTAGTTCATGAAAAGCCACGTTTAATTCTTGAAACTGCATTGTGGCCTAAACGTGGCTTTCAAATAGTCGTGTTAAGCGCATTGCTTGTACACAGTAAAAACTATAAAGAGTTTAATCAATACACAATCGAGTGTATATGTTTTTTTTCTCGTTTATAAATTGCTTGAAGTGTTTCAAATCGAATTACATCTGTAACCTGCAGTCCATTAAAACCAGTACATAAAAGAAATGTATAATTTAATAAGTTTACATTAACACAACATACACAGTATATGCGTTTGTTTGCCTGGAGCATCCTCTCTCATTTACACAAATTATATGTTGATGAAAAAAACAGACAAAAACAAAAAACGGATACATCAGTTCCCACCAAATACAACAGTTGATGATTTGACCTGTTTTCGTTGATTTGTTGTTTTGTCTTCTTCAGGTGGAAAGAGTTGTGGTGAAGAGGCTCATGTTGTGTGTGAACCGTAGCTCTGTTTAAACGTCACCACAACGTTTGCAGGCGGATTGGATGGACACAAGGCCTTGCAGCATCACCTCTTGAGCATTTTCTCTCTTCAGATCGGATTTTAGGTGGTTTGCTCTGCCCTAGGCCGCCACAGAGCAATGTTCCAGTCTATACAGTTGATGTAAAACACTGACATCTGCTCGTGTTTTGGAGCTTGTAATTTTGATCCTTTTTTTCCTCTGTCCAGATTAAAATGTGTGGATCATGTTGGAAATGTGTGGTTTTAATCACTGCCGTCTGCTTGCTGTGGGGTTTCGAAACATGCTTGTTTACAAAGCTGACATTTTGAAACACAAAACCAGGAACAAAAATACTTCAAACTTAAAAAGTCCAAAGTTTATAGTTTGACAAAGTATGTTTGTTCCTGATACTTTGCAAATAGTATACGCCCATATAGAGTTCTTTATTGAGACTGGTCCAGAAGTGGGGCCGTGTCACTTTATTATAAAGTATAGCATGATAATTAATACAGACATTTCACTTCAATTAAAACGCATACGCACCACCGCCACCTCATTATTGACGCACTTGCCTCTGAATATCATTAACCTCATTATTGTTCAAATACCCATAGGCTGCTGTGATTTGTAGTGTAGGAGGCCTGTGCAATGAGTTACTTTTACCTTGTGCCCTACTAATTAGAGGCAAAAGAATAATGAGTGCATTCTTTAAAAAAATACACAGTGCAGTATAACAATTAGGTTACACTGTGCAGCGTATTAACCTATTTCTTTCGGTGTTTCTAGATGAATTGCGGTCTCTTTATCATGTCTTGAGGCCTGTAATAAAACTAAAGTAGGCTATACAGTATTTGTGGCTTTCTTTGTCTAGCTATATCGGGTGTTATATATGACACACACACACACACGTATATGTACTTAAATATTACAAAAATACAATTGGTCGCATTAGGAAGTCTTTTACAGTGTGTTCAAAAACAGTTCTTAAAAAATGTTTGAATGTTACCTCCATGCACGCTTTTGAGAAGGTCTACGTTTTATCCACATTGGTCTTCTGGTAGCCCAGCCGGCGCATGACCTCGCTGCAGTACGTTTCCACCTGGCTGATCTGCTCCACACTCAGCCTCTCCCTCCAAGCGTGGATGGCCTCCTTGGCATTCCTGGAAGATATCAAAAACGGCTTGTCTGAGGAGTAGCCCTCGCCGTGGGTCATGTTCAACACAAACTTGTCCATGGCTGCAAAGGAGCCGAGGTTGGAGAAGCGGAACATCCTCTGGAGCTCCTGGACGGGACGCATGACGAGGTCTTCGTAGCGCAGCTGGATGTAATTCCTCTTCACCCACTGGGGCGCGTTTCTGATGATCAGCATGTCACCGAGCCAGTTGTCGCAGATGAGCTCCATGGCGCTGGACACATAGTTCTCCGCCCGGTTGGACCTGCTGGGCACCAGGAGGCGCTTGAATTTGTCCGTCTGTTTCTTGCTCCTCAGCACTTGGATGCTCTCCTTGACCAGCGCCTGTTTGGACTTCAACCTGGAGTTGTGCACCGCTCGGGGGTCCCTGAACAGTTGGATGATTTGCAGGTTCAGCCCGGGGTCTCGGATCAAGGGGACCAGGATGCCCAGGTCTAGGACCCGAACGTCTTTGATGACAACCACCGGGTACTTCTTGCACTCCCTCTCCAAATCCCTGATGTCCCTGGCAGGGCACTTCTCACAGACGTCTCCCCTGATGAGCCCGATCTGGTCCCTCTTATAGGCTGGGCATAACGGTTCAGAGCAGATAACCTTGTTGGTCTTCCAGCCGAAGATGAACGAGGTGCTGATGTTTTTAGTGCCGGCGTACAGTTTCAGCACGGAGAAGTCGCAGCGGAACAGGGAGTTCATCATGTCCCGCACGGCTCCCTGCAGGCTGCCCGCATCTCCCGGGTACAGAGCCTGCCACATAGTCCACATGGGCTCGTACAGGTAAAACACATCAGGGTGCTGGTTGAATAACTCCCCCAGAAACGACGAGCCAGTCCTCCACGTTGCGTGCAAATAAATGTGCGTTTTGGTGCGGTTCCTAGTGCCCATCTCCTCCACGACTTCAGTCTCATTGCTCGCCTTGTCCACAGTGCTCCACAATTCCATAGAGCTCTCCAGATCAGGGCACCTCTGCTGCTGAGGTCCATATTTGACCTGACCCGTTTTGGTCTTGTAATCCAGCATGTAGGGAATGAACAGGAGCAGCACGGAGTAGCCTATGATTAAAATCAAGTATCTCTTCTGCATCCGTCTCTTCATTTCCTCAGTAGCAGACCGGTGCTGCCGCGTCCCTCTCGCCTGTGAGCCAGCGCTCCCAGCAAACTTCACACAGAGACTCAAACCAACAGAGCCCGTCAATCCCTGCTAAACACGCCCACTGCGCTTCACAATAAAAGCTGGTTTAAAAGGTCCAACACCCATCACAAATCAATTGTCAGTAAAAAGACACATATAATATACTTTGCTTTTCACTGTAGCGCAAGAGACTTAGACCAGACAATAACCGAATTAATCGATTTCATTGACAGAATACTACTTCACCTAAAAGGCATTTTTAAAGACATTACGCAAAATAAATGCATATTCAAATCATCATCATCATCCTCCTCATCATACAATTATCACCATTAGTAATATAATAACGCATATTACTTTTTAATGTATGAGAGAAAGTTCTTCATATTTTCTTTTTTATGTTTAAAGTTAAAATCAGTTTTCTTACTTGAACTGATGGGTTGCTATAGGATCTGTGTGCATCTCACCTCTCTCTCTTTATCTTAAAATTACAATATTTTTCGGAATGAAGTCAAGCCACTTTCTTGTAGGTTACAGGTGCTTGGTGAAAAGAGTTAGATCATTGAAGTATATTTATTGTTCTCCACTGAGCTTGTTGTTAGCGTTGTTATCTGCTAATTGCGGGGGGTGGGGGGGCACATGGTAGAGATGCCAATTCTTAAAACCTCTCATTTAGATGCCCTCCATCCAGCTGATGTTACTTGTATTGTGAACATGGCCAAGAGTTCAATGGCTGCAATTCCCAAATTCATATAATTAAATGCTTGAGCAGCACTTCAACCCCGGACTCAAGAGTTAAACAGCTTAAAATGCTGCCAAATGCATCTGATGTATGAACACCCATGTCACCGTATGCAACAAATGCTGGAAATGGCACACAGCTGTCAGAAAACCTGTTCCCGATTCATTCAAAGATTGCGCTCATCTCTGCCTGCGAATCTTAATGAATGGGCTGGACGTCCAGCAGATGCACTCTTCTTGCAAACAATACATGTTTTTTTATGCTATGGATATATTTTAAATGCAAACTCTGATGCCAACAGGTGCCAGCTGAAGCACTCCCTGCAGACTCATTATTCAGGCACTGACAACACGCTGCTTTGTTCACGATGATTAATAACACCTGGGGACTTTCATATTTAATTGAGACGTTTGTCACCTTGCAAATGGCCCTTGGCGCATGTTTAACATTGAAGCTTTCAGAACCTAGTGGGTTATTTGAGACCTGCTCTGTATACAGAAATAATGCTGCCATTAGCCCTTGGCTCGTCACTTTATATACACATCTGCTCATTCAAATTGAATAGGGGTAGATGAAACTTGATGGTGCATCATGAATCACTCTCATGCTTAGCTGGTATAGTTGTGTTCTGTGCCACAAGTCACAACCCCTACTAGTGTCGCAGGGTGGATGTCAGGATGTTCATTTTCTGCACACCTTCAAAAGCAAGACTGTCTCTCTAGTATTATTGTGGATGTGTGTGTGTGGGAGGGGAGAGAGAGGTAATTGATATGTATCTGGAATACCTACTTCTTCACCTATAATTACCAACTTATTCATTTGCAAACCTACATATTAAACCAGTTTATGCAAATATTGCATTGCCCATGATATTTATGTCAATATTTAATAAGATAGATAGATCAGAAGAATTGATAAGTGTGTTCCACTTACAGCGTCGCATTCTGGGAATCATGTGAACAGGGGAATTAAAACAACAAATAAAACCAGGCCTTTTACTGTAGTGGTGCTGAATGACTCACACTTATCTTCTTGGGGACATAATTAAGCATGAAGGCATGCTAGATAACAGTTGGTAAACAGCTCCACCATGTGGCCTCCTTCCAAATTTCGATACTTCTTTTTTTCCCTGTAGGCTAATGTTACCCTAATTACCCTACTTACCCTAACTGCGCTAATGTGACTTCACTTGGTTAAATTTGACAGTGGGGATGACAAGGTGTACACACACATATTAGACTATACATTATTAACAGGGTATACATTACATACCCAATCCTATTAACTGCCACACCTTGTATACCTGATCTTGTTCGTTTTAAACCTTACACTTTACATATATTGTATACATTAAATTGCGCATGCAGTAGCAGCAACCTCACTGAAACCATCCCTTATTCTTTCAAAGCCAAGAAATCAATAAGTCATCCAGGATCCAAAGGGGTTTAGTGTGCTACAGTCTTTTCTGAAGTTATACAATGCCACTTGTCACTGATGAACAGAGATGTTTCTTAAACTTGAATTGACATGTGTAATCCATTGAATTATGGTCAACGCACTGCTGTTACACTGAGTAAACATGGAGCAGCAGCAGAGTCCTGGTGTTTGTTGCTGTAATTTTGCATTTCTCCGGGAAAGTAACTGGTTGGCCACCGACGGCGTGCAGCAGGGGAGGCGGCGGTCTGTTCGGTTGAGGGCGCTGTGCTTAGAAATGATGGCGGCACCCAAACAAACCCATCCCGCTGGATACAGAGGAGCACTTTTTTAATAATATGGTGACTTATAATATCAAAAAAATCACTAACATTACGTTGTCATATTTGTGTACGTATGCAAATGAAGCTAGTCAATGCAATCCGCGAACTGAATTCAATTTGAGATGTTTCAGTGCAGTCTATTCATTTGTAACCAGGGTTGTGGTGTAGTGTGAATATGTAGCTGTCAGGGATTGTTTCTGTTTACCCAGCGCACATTTATCTACAAAACAAAGTGAATATATCATACCCGCCATTTTAATTTCTGAATAAATCATTGAACTGCAAAACATGCGCTCCGTTTGCATCGACCAGACGCCAGTGCCCTGCTGAACCGCCGAGGCCGTTTTCTGCGGAGGGTTTATTCATACCGTGTTGCCCAAATTAATCGGCATCATTAATCACCACCATGACACACTGGACGAAATTTGAGAGAGACATGGACCACGACATCAAGAAGCTGATCAAACACATCAGCGGGATACAGGATGAAGAAGACCACAATTTCCAGACGGCCATGAAGTTCGCCTGTTCCAATTTCAAGTACGGTTTCCATCTGTGAATGACATTTGAATTTTAAATGTTGTATTTCTGGCTGCATTTAAGACTAATGGATTTAATGACAACCCTTACATTGAGATCCACTGCTCTGTCTGCTTGATTTTGTGTGGTCTATGGTGTCACATGATTAGACACCTGTAGGATATGTGTCTATGTGTTTAATGTGAAGTCAGCAAAATAAACATCAGGAGTCTTACTGTGCAGCTTCATTGTAACTTCAATTCTTGTGTTAGTACTTGTGTGCATTGGTTGTTGGTGGTTGTTTTATCTCAAATGCTTGCTTCTGTGTTTTTACTTTGCAGGTTTCATCGGTACCTGGATGTCAACAGTCACAAGGTGCAGCGCACTGTCAGTGGGTAAGTTCAGGCAGGCAAGAAATATGAGTTGATCTTCCTTGTCCCCAGGTATGTAAAGTGGAGATGTGTTCTTCTTACTTGTTCCCGCTTTCTTTGCTTCAGAATCTACGAGAAGCTGATGGTTCACTCGGATGTGAGCAAAGCTGCAAGCTGGAAAAGATTGACTGATGAATTTATGAACTCTCCCCTACCAAACACAGAAGAAACAAATGTAAGGGAGCTGTACACTAAAATGTTTCAAAACCTCGTTAATGGCAAATTAATTATTTGCAGAAGTACAATGTAATTTATTGTTTTTGACCCAAAAGATGTGGAGCAAGTTAAATGTGGACTGGGCTGAAACGAATAGTGAATGATAACAATTTAAATGTTCTGGGTTTTTTTTATACTTCATGGCAGACAGATGTCCATCACAGCATCCTGTCCCTCCTGCTCCTCCTCTCTGATTCTCCATCTAACACAAATTACAGTGAAAAGCCCAGACTGAAGGAAGTGGGTAAGGAATGAAATACAACTTTTCAAAAAAAGTATTAGAGGGGGTTAATTTGAATAGAAATATTTTGTGGCACTTAAGTGACATTTGTTTTCTGTTTCTTTCATATTGTACATTTGCATGTAGTTCATTTATGTTTATTTGTAATTAAGCGGTGGTTATTAATAATTATTGCTATGATATTTGATATTCGCATAGTTGATAAGAAAATAATTCTACAGTAGAATCTTTGCCACTTATTCCTTTACCAAACTTGAGAGAGAAATATTCACTATTCATTAAATCATGTTCTATTATTATTATTAGTTTTTAAGTTTTCTAAGGACATGTTCATCTCTTGTGTTCTGAATATATTGAGCCTAATCATTTTTATGTATTTCCTTAAATGTTCATGAAGAAAAAGAAGATGATTTTGACTGGGGTAAATATTTGATGGAAGGAGAAGATATTGACATGGGACCTTTTCCTGACACTCCTGTAAGTGATTTGTGTGGCTCTGAGCTTCACAGTTTTCTTAAACCGCGCATTGCCCCACGCATGTGCCAGAAGTATCAAAAGCTCTTGGATGACTATATAGGGTGGAAAGGTAGGAGTAAGAAGATAATTTCACATACTGGTCTTGTAAGGCCACAGCACCTTCCTCTCCTGTACTGTTGTTGATGATCTAGACTAGTGCTTGTTCATGCCACCGTACAGTGGACTGTGATCTGTGTCCTCTCTCAGGAGTGGTCAGAGGAGGACAGTGAGGAAGAGGAGAGTCAGGAGCCATTGAGCAGAGAGGATTCTGGGATCCAGGTGGACAGAACACCCTTGGATGACCAGGACCAATCCAAGAAGACTGTGCAAGTCACTTGGAAGGGTTGGTCTTTGTTTTGTTTGGAGAGTGTAATAAAGGGTGGGCTTTCCGAATGCATATTAAAACAAATGATGCAGAATGAAAATAAATGGCCTAATGCGCGGATATCCTTGTTTTGGTTGCAGTGGGTGAGCCGGATGCCCGGGCCTGGCTGGAGCAGCACGTGGTGACGCAGTACTGGGTGGCCCAGGCCCCTCGCTTCACCCACAGCCTGCACCTGCACTCCAACCTGCTCAATTTCTGGTAGGAGGACGGCGGTCGTAAAGTCCGCTGAAGATAAAGTCCCTTCGTACCTCACCGTACATGCCACACAGAGTGGGCTGTGAAGAAATGCATAGGAATAATTACTGCGGAGCTCCAGGTTTTAGTGTTGAATGCATTACTTCTGCAATTTGGAATCTGAATTTGTACCATGTGTTTTTTTTTCTTCTTTTAATCTAGAATAGTCCTTGATAGTGGCACAGCATCTGAAAACAGAAAATTATCAACTGCATATTAAGTCAAATGAAAACGGCTCTTCCCTGTGGTTCTAAAGTACTGCATGTACTGTTTAAGAATTTGTTGAAGTCCAGTTAATGCCATTCAGGGTTATGTTAGTCAGTGCAATGAACAGCTTTCAGTCTTTAGGCTTTGGCATATGCTCCCCATGAGTACAGATTGAACCACGAGCAGCCAAGTGTTGAAAATATGTTGTCGAAGTATCCAAAAATCTGTCCCAGTGCTGGAATCCGGACACCATTCCTTTACTGCTATCTGTTCCTGATCAGTGCTGGAAGTAATGGATACCGGCACAGTCCATCCTGTTCTCTCTTTCTCAGGGACCAGCACTTGTACAACACGGATCCACTGTACATCCCTGAAGAGAAAGTGTTCGTCACTGAAACCCAAGTGATAAGAGAGACTCTGTGGTGAGCTGGAATGAGTTTGTTTCATCGCATAACTGAAGGGTGTCGGATATCTAACTACTGGCAATGTATTCCAAGATAAACCCTGTACAGCACAAAGTCTAGAAAACCGTTTTTTTATTTATTTTTATCAACCGGGGAAGCGAGGGAATCTGTTTAAGCATTTTAACTGTCAACTTGAAGATTCTCTTTGCCTCTATAGTGCTTTTGTTTCGGGATACCCTTATTATGCATTGTATAAGAAACGTAAACTTGTCCCACTGAGCTTAGACCATCAATAATTGATGCGGTTTGCTGTATGACTATTCCATTCATGTCAGAAAAGTGATATTAGTTTTCTGATGTTTCCCTCAAGTGGAAATAATCATTTTCCTCTTTGCTTTAGGCTCCTCTCTGGAGTGAAAAAACTCTTCATATTTCAGCACCATGATGGGAAAGTAACTGTGAGGAATGATGTTGTTGTCACTCATTTGACAAATGTAAGTTGGCTAATAGTTTCAAAGAGATTTCATTTTCTGCCATCGCTTGCAGTCGATCGATTGTCTCTGCTACGTCTCTGACATTTGATTAGAGGAATAGTAATGTTTCATGAATTTGTTTGTTGTGAGGGCAATCTTGCCACTTTTGTGTCTGCCTTAGATAAGCCTTCTGTGTTTTCCTAATGTAGTGAGTACAAGTAGTGACTACACCTGCAATGTTCCTGCTTTTCCTTTCCTCTCAGAACTGTTTGCGATCGGTCTTGGAGCATGTGGCCTCATATGGGCAGGCGGTGTCCCGACTGCAGAAGTTCATTGACGAAGTGACCGGGTACTGCGTTGAACCCGCCCCGCCCGGGACCACCACCTCGGGCAAGAAAGGGTCCGAGCCTCCATTCAGGACCTACCAGGCCTTTGTCTGGGCTCTCTACAAATATTTTGTCAGCTTTAAAGAGGAGCTCACCAACATCGAGAGGTGCATCATTGTGAAAGGTGAATTGGTTTTGTTTGGCATGTTTCTTTCTCAGTCCCAACCCATCCCAAAATATTTGAGTTGGATGGTCTCCTCACTAATGCGTCTCCATTTCTATTAACCCCATTGGTCCTGCTCTTCACCAGATGAAACGGTCACGCTGTCTGTGGTGCTGGAGCGCCTCACCCCCCACCTGGCTCAGCTGAAGGTCCTGCACAAGGTCTTCTGCACAGGAGTCGCCGAGGTCCCCCCCGACACTCCCAACGTAGTGCGGGCATCCCACCTCCTCAACACCCTCTACAAGTCCATCATCGAGTACGACAGCATCGGAGAGGCGTCCGAGCAGGCCGTGAGTGTCTATGGTTCACCTGCGCCCAATGTCTCCTGTCAGTTGTGTGGTTCGGCAGAATGATTTTCCACATCGTTGTGCAGTAGTGTGATGGGTCGTCGGAGTCCTTGTTGCCCAGATAAAAGATTTTCCGTTTCGGTGCCTCAGGTGGCCCTCCTGTTCTCCCTGTGGGTGGAAACCGTGAGGCCCTACCTGGAGATTGTGGATGAGTGGATCGTTCACGGACACCTCTTCGACCCAGCGAAAGAATTCATCATCCAAAGGTGCGTCATCCTGTTGCTCCAAATAAGCAGGACGACCCTCAGTGTCAATTGGATCAACTACACGCGGATTATCGAGAGGCTACTGTAGATACATATTCTAAATGTATTTATTTCCCCCCCCCCAGAAACAAAGATGTTCCTGTCAATCACAGAGACTTCTGGTACGCCACCTACACCCTGTACAGCGTGTCGGAGACCGTGGAGAACGAGGAGAAGCTGAGCGACAGCGCCAGCGGCAGCTCCGCCAGTGACCAGGCCTCTGTGGCGAGCAGACAGCACACCATGGTCTCCTTCCTCAAGCCGGTGCTCAAGCAGATCATCATGGCTGGCAAGTCCATGCAGCTGCTGAAGAACCTGGACTGCAAGGAGGCAGGGCAACAGGAGAGGTCGTCCAGAGGTCAGTCAGGGAGACCTCCTCCTCATCTCTTTCTATTGCCCATCCATCCAGCCGTTTTCAATAACTGCTTTGTACGGTACAGGGTCACGGGGAGCTGGGGCCTCAGCTGCTGGACACATGGATGTACAATATATATATATACATACACTCACCTAAAGGATTATTAGGAACACCTGTTCAATTTCTCATTATTGCAATTATCTAACCAACCAATCACATGGCAGTTGCTTCAATGCATTTAGGGGTGTGGTCCTGGTCAAGACAATCTCCTGAACTCCAAACTGAATGTCTGAATGGGAAACAAAGGTGATTTAAGCAATTTTGAGCGTGGCATGGTTGTTGGTGCCAGACGGGCCGGTCTGAGTATTTCACAATCTGCTCGGTTACTGGGATTTTCACGCACAACCATTTCTAGGGTTTACAAAGAATGGTGTGAAAAGGGAAAAACATCCAGTATGCGGCAGTCCTGTGGGCGAAAATGCCTTGTTGATGCTAGAGGTCAGAGGAGAATGGGCCGACTGATTCAAGCTGATAGAAGAGCAACTTTGACTGAAATAACCACTCGTTACAACCGAGGTATGCAGCAAAGCATTTGTGAAGCCACAACACGTACAACCTTGAGGCGGATGGGCTACAACAGCAGAAGACCCCACCGGGTACCACTCATCTCCACTACAAATAGGAAAAAGAGGCTACAATTTGCACAAGCTCACCAAAATTGGACAGTTGAAGACTGGAAAAATGTTGCCTGGTCTGATGAGTCTCGATTTCTGTTGAGACATTCAGATGGTAGAGTCAGAATTTGGCGTAAACAGAATGAGAACATGGATCCATCATGCCTTGTTACCACTGTGCAGGCTGGTGGTGGTGGTGTAATGGTGTGGGGGATGTTTTCTTGGCACACTTTAGGCCCCTTAGTGCCAATTGGGCATCGTTTAAATGCCACGGCCTACCTGAGCATTGTTTCTGACCATGTCCATCCCTTTATGACCACCATGTACCCATCCTCTGATGGCTACTTCCAGCAGGATAATGCACCATGTCACAAAGGTCGAATCATTTCAAATTGGTTTCTTGAACATGACAATGAGTTCACTGTACTAAACTGGCCCCCACAGTCACCAGATCTCAACCCAATAGAGCATCTTTGGGATGTGGTGGAACGGGAGCTTCATGCCCTGGATGTGCATCCCACAAATCTCCATCAACTGCAAGATGCTATCCTATCAATATGGGCCAACATTTCTAAAGAATGCTTTCAGCACCTTGTTGAATCAATGCCACGTAGAATTAAGGCAGTTCTGAAGGCGAAAGGGGGTCAAACACAGTATTAGTATGGTGTTCCTAATAATCCTTTAGGTGAGTGTATATACATACATATAAAAAAAGTAATTCCCCGGGGTAACTGCGTTGTCTGTGTTGTAGACGCAGAGCGGAAGAGCATCTACACGCTGTTCCTGGAGTCGGTGCAGCTACGTCTGCGCTGTGGGGAGGAGTCGCCCTCGGACACCGTGACCGAGCAGCAGGCCACCAAGAGGAGCCTGATCAGGATGCAGTCCATCGTGGCCAGACACCTGGAACTGGACGACGTTCATGACCCCCTGCTGGCCATCAATTTTGCAAGGTGAGCAGCAGTCGCGAATGGTTCATGGTATTGGTTTGCAACTGTGTATGTATTCCTTTGCTTTACTGTCTGACATCCTACATGTATTTCCATGAACTCTACAGTTATGCATTTATTTTTATTCAGCTAATTGTATGTTTAGCGAGTGAGGTGACCGATCACATGGGCCTGCATATATACATACAGTCACAGGCTAACAAAACCGTCGTCTGATCTGTCCTGATTGTCCTGTCACTTTGACTTCTCTAGGCTGTACTTGGAGCAGAATGACTTCCACGAGAAGTTCTCGGGCAGCGACATCATCGTGGACCGCTCGTCTGAATCCGTGACCTGCCAGACGTTTGAGCTCACTCTGAGGTCCTGCCTGTACCCCCACATTGAGAAGAGGTACATCGAGTGCTGCGGCAACCTCATGAAGACCTTGAAGAAAGATTACAGGCAAGTCTGATGGGAAATGATTGCTGTGTTTTAATTCATTTCTATAAGAACAAATCTGTATAAATTATGTGCACTTATAATATTATAGGCTATCTAGTCCTAAATGTTGTCCTGTGGATCTGACCTTATTGTGTGCTGATATTTGGATTTGCCCAGACTCTTGGAATACCTGCAAGCCATGAGAAACTACTTCCTGCTGGAGGCTGGCGACACCATGTACGATTTCTACACAGCCATTTTTGACAAGGTGCTGGAGAAGGAGAGCTGGCAGCAACTGTCCTTCCTAAATGTGCAGCTGCAGGAGGCTGTGGGACAGCGCTACCCAGAGGACAGCACCAGGTACTGCAGAACATTTGTGTTTTCTTCTACCTCTACGAGAAGAGAAAAATGTACTTTCAGCCCAGAGAAGGAATGATACTGTTACTTTTGATTGCAGGACTTACAAGATAGTGTTTTTGTGCAATAATTAGCTGATTTATGCTCAGGACCATGAAATTGCTCAAAAATGTATTTAATATAGTAATTGGATATGAGAAAATAAAATGCATTACTCAAATAAAAATAAAAGCTCACTACTTCTGTAAATCCTAACTAGATTTGATTTGGTGTATTATAATTGTTATATAATTATATTATAATTGTGCCTTATTTGTGAGGCGAGGGAGTGTTTCTCCACTTTCTTTGTTTTTTCTCTCCTTTCCACTTGTAAATGTGTAAGATTATTAGGCATTTTGCTCTGTACTGTTTTTTGTTGTTAGAACTCGATAAATATAATTGCTCTAAATTGAGCAAGATTACCTGTTATTGATGTCATGTATTTTTCACACTCCTTTTTCAGGTTGTCAATATTTTTGGAAACCATTGACCCGGCCAGGAGGAAACAACCAGTGAACAATTTAGATGGTCTTACACTTAGTTATAAGGTATTTTTTGCCACTATAATTTAAATAAGTTAAACTGGAATGTTTTGCTGGATTATAACTTCTGTCCCTCTCATTCCCTAGGTCCCCTGGCCTGTAGACATTGTGATCAGCTCTGAGTGTCAGAAGATTTACAACCAAGTGTTCCTTCTCCTGCTACAGATTAAGTGGGCAAAATACAGCCTGGATACGTTACGCTTCAGTGGTGTGTAAAACTGTTGTTGTTTTCTCAGGTTGCAGTATTTGATATTTGCAAAAGTCTGGAAAGAGGATTCAATGTTGAATGATGTAAAGAAAGAAAAATACTTTCTGGTGCTAAAAATATGATGACATTCCTCAACAGAACTGACCGTGGCTACCAAAAGGCTTGAAGGAGGTTTATTTGATGAAAATGCTTCTAATGAACCCATCAAACAGCAGATTCACAGGATGTGTCTTCTCCGGGTTAAACTCATGCATTTTGTCAACAGCCTGCACAACTACATCATGACCAGGGTGAGTGCTGGCCTGGGATAACCGACTGCCTTCATTCATGTTCCTCTCCATGTTCTCTTGAAAAGCCATTGTGCTCTGTTTGTCAGATCCTGCACAGCACGGGCCTAGAGTTTCAGCACCAGGTGCAGGAGGCGAAGGACCTGGACCAGCTGATTAAAATCCACTACAGATACCTGTCCACCATTCATGACCGCTGCCTCCTGAGAGAGAAGGTAGGGATCCACATGGCCACCTGTGTGATTCAGCGCAGCTTGGAAAGGCTGAACTGAACAAATGAATTTAGGTGGAAAAACACTCTACTTTTATAGAGGTGGTGTCTATATATGATATACATTGTTAGTAAAGGACCAGTTATGATGCTGATGGCTGAGATTTTAAAGAATATAGAATATTTCTCTTTGACTCAAAATGTCTTGTATTGACACTGTGTTTGCAGGTCAGTTTTGTGAAGGAAGCGATCATGAAGGTACTCAATCTTGTCCTGATGTTCTCTGATCGATGGCAGGCTGGATTTGGAGCCTGGAAGTAAGCATCTGCTTTATTAGCAAAATTCACGGGGACATTTAATTATTTTCTAAATAAAAACATGAAAAAACGGACAATTTCCAATGTGTCTCATGAGGTGAGCTCTGCACACTATGGGTGGGGTTTGTTCATTTTGGGTTGGGTGTGGGTGCATGTGGTTGTTTAGATGTGGCAGATTTAGAGAGCAGAAAAAGCATCCGTGTTTTCAACTGTTGCCCAAGATTAAATTAAAACATTGACCCAATCTCCAGTTTCAAACTCAGAACCTGATTGTTACTATCTGTTAGACAGCTTTGAAAATGGCAAATGAAACCTGTCATCAAGAACCGTTTGTAATTTGCTTTTTGCCCATGTTTTAGTTTAATCTGGGCTGTTTCTGGTTGTTGGGGCGATTGATCTGAATCTACTTTAATAGCCCTGTTTATAGACTCTGATTAGCACTAATCTTGAACTATTGCGTAGCCCAAGACTATTGCTCATCTCGGTCTGTGAAACCAGCCATCTGATTACAATTGAAATAGTTTTCAGGTCTGTGTAGCAGAGAGATAAAAGTCCTGTGAGAATCTACAGCAACATCGTTATTAAAGGCCACAATCTGTGTACAGTTCTTTGTTTGGCCAGGTTACAGTAATATCTAACTTCTCTTTCTGCTTCTAGGATTGAGTCCATTGATAAAATGGAATCTGATTTCAAAAACTGCCACATGTTCTTGGTGACGATTCTCAACAAGGCCGTCTGCAGGGGCTCGTTCCCGCACTGTGAGTTAGATGTTGAAAACCTAAAATTGAAATATCTGTTAGATGACATTTCCTTCAATTATCTCAGGCACGGAATAAGACTGAGAGAGCGAATACGAGTGGCCTAATTCTGTTTTATGACTGATTAAATAAATAATGACTTCTACCATCTAGAGAAGAGTTTTATCTTGTGGAACGCTGCATGATGGGCCTTGAAAGCACCACGAGACAGTGTTCCTCAAGACAAACCTTATCTCTAGACTGTCAAAGTTGCATACAATATTTACTGTAAGCTTTCATTGTTCATTCATATCCATAGCTCTTAGTCTTTTATTGTTATTTTATGGTGTGGAGTTGGATGTTAGTGGAAAAAAAAAGTCACGGCAGGCATGAATGGAATATGTCTTGTCTAACTGTTTTCTTCTTGCGTGTAATGCCCTTTTGTGTGATTGTGTTTCCTAGTGGAATCCCTGTCTCTGTCTCTGATGGCTGGCTTTGAGCAGTGCTGAGAGGGCTTCAGAGAAAATCGCCAAGCTGTGCTCAATAACCTTGCAGTACTTTCATCTGCTATACCTCCACGAGACTCCAGGAATATTTGCAAATCTGCGAGACGTTTTTCACGATGCTGTGTAACAGCCGTTTCCGTTTTTGTTTTTTTACCTTTGTTTCCACCTGGATGTCAAACCTCAAAGCACATGGGCAGACTAAAGACGCTGCCGGCCTCTTATTCTCTTCCTGCTGAGTGAATGAAATCAAAATGCTTCAAGCACATTTACGTTGCTCTTGTTAAGAAAAATAAATATAGAAAAAGTTCAGTTGTGACTGGAGTATCTCATCCTTATCTTGGGTGCTCACATTGAGACAAGGCAATAAGGAAACAGGGTGCTGATCATGTAAATATAGTGTGTGCTTTATATAAATGTGTGTGTGCTGTTGTTTCTGCTCAGAATACTTTGTTTACTTGACTGATTGTGAAGCAGAATAAATACAAACCTCGTCGCACAACAATTCCTGCTCTTGTAATAAAACCAATGAAGACTGTTCTTGATTGTCTTTGTTTTTACTCAATTCTGTGACCTAATCTTTCACTGAGCTTAACCTCAGGATCCTTGAAAAGCATTTTTATTTATAATCATTAAGATGGTCATTAAATATTTTAAGATAAAGGGGAAAGAACAATCCGTCTGACCACAGCGCACACTGTACACACAAACCAGCCTCGGTGATGACTCGGCCCCGTGATAAATGACAAAGGGTGACTGGGGCTTGACTTCCTGACTAACAAACTTTGTCATTTACCCCTTGACAAGCTGACAATTAAAACCAAACAAAAGATGGACTGAAATAGCAGTTTCATCTCCCTGTAGCATTGTTTTTTGGTTTACTTCCTTAAAAGTTGGATATTGCTCAAATCAGCCATGGCTTGGAGCAATAGCTGTCTGCCAACTACGTGTGCCTGCTGTTGAAGATCCAAGAGACTGGGTATCAACATTCAGCCCTTATCTTTCACTTTTTAACTTTAATTACATGGGAGATTAGTCTACAGCTCACCCACGTGGAAAATCAGGACCTTTAGACTTTTTTAGACATGGAAAATGTTACTTATATATAATAATGTGGAAGTCCTACATCTTAAAATAATTAGCTTTAGAAGCACTAGCTATTAAGTGTGTCTAAAGCAATTAAAAGTGACCACGACTCCTCTACCGCCCTCTATTGCTCCTCTCTATCCCCGTCTCTCGGGCGCCCCCAGCGGCGGAGGGCGGCAGGGCCGGGGCTCCGGGTTTCCTGTCGAGGCTCCAGCCCCAGTCAGACAGGAACTCCCAGCCCCAGCGCTCCGCCGGGCACAGATCACTATCAGCGGCTGCCGGGATCCGCCACGACGGGAAAACCGACACTTGGGGCGGATTAAAAGGTCCCGGAGACGGAGAGGACGAAGCAGGCTCTCGGAGGACCTTTGGAGACTCTCGCCCCCCTCAGCCTCGGTAAATGGGATTGCGCTCCCGGACAGCCTCCATTTCCCAGGAAAACAACTGGGCGTAGAGGTAAGAAAGTTTGCGGCGCTTTGGGTGTTGTCTTTCGCAGACGTGTGTGTCGATGTCGCTGGCGGGTTTGATCCGTGCAGACCGGCTTTTGAAAGGGTTTGGTGGGTTGAGGTGATTCCCTGTGAACCGGCGATGGACCAGAAACACTTTGATTGTGTTTATTGACGGACGGGGCTCCCGGGCCTGCCCGTCTGGGTGAAACTTCATGGAGTGAGTTGGCTCAGCCCCGCCCGGCAGGATTTAATCACGGTGGTTTTATTTCGTGTTTTTTCCTCGTATGCATGGGGGAAACTGCACATAAGTTTCATAAAACCACGAAGAAACATTGCAAAAGCGGTTTGTTTGGGTAATTGCATCTGCCCGGAGGAGGTGTCGCTGGTGCGGAGAGGAGTTTTAATACTGGTTTCCTTTGCTGTTTGTTTGGGTAATCCCTCTACGCGTGTCATCGTGTGGCTCTTGCTGCCCTAGAAATTAAGCCAGCCATGCAAATTGAAAATGCACCTGGACACATGACGTTAAGGGGGTATTGATTGGAGTGGCACGTTTTGGGGGGTTGCTCTGTGGCTGCAATGGGCCGAGTCTCGCTGCAGACGTGGTCGGATCTGGTTCCGTTTGTGGATACTGTGCGCTCGTTTCTGCACTTGCACACATAAAGCTCATGTGTTTGTATGTTCTCTCTTCACTCCTGCTGTAAAATGATCCCATGTTCATGCTCGCACCCCGGGAAGACTGAACGAGCTTTTGAGGCAGAGGAGGAGGGGGTTTCTGCTCTGTGATTTGACTCGCCATATGGTCACCAGTTTAACCCTGCCCCGGCACAATGGGAAGCCAGGGGAGTCCATGAACCGCGCATCCAGGCGGAATATGATTGTGGTGCATCTGTTACCACGTATTGAGGGTTTTAAGGCTCCGGCTTTGAGCGCAGAGGTGTGCAATGAGCGCAGTGCTCGGGCTGCGTTCGTGTAGCACAGATTTGCGCAGATTTGCGCAGATCTGCACAAGCGTCGCTGATTTTATTGGGGTCGCATCGCAGAACTGCGCACCTCAGCATTTGCCAGTTCTGCTGTCTGTTTTTCTGGGTACCCCCTGCCCTGCTGGTTTTTGCTCAATTACTTAATTGGAATAAGTCAATTAAGGGTTCAATTAAGCAATTAAGACCTCCGTTGGAACAAAAACCAGCAGGGCAAGGGGGTACTCAGCACCGGTTTGAAAACCGCTGGCTTAAATAAAGCAATAATGTGACCGGTGTGAGCCATATTTATGTTGACTGTATTTGAAAGTTAATTAGTGCATTTCATATTATTATTATTAAGCCTACATGGAAGTTGTATAGCGCTTTAGACTTGTCAAAGTCGCTTGAAATTCTTGGCCAGATATCCAGTGTGTGATTGATTTTGTATTTGACTTTGAAAGACATTTTGGAGGGTATTTCTTATGGATTTAACTGTGGTTAAGGGTGTCACAATGAGTTAATCTGTCAGACCAGTAGTCTTTCATTAGTCACTTCTCTGCGCATGGAGAATACCTCTCTTTAACGCTGTGGAATACAAAAAAGACTAATTCCTGTACTTAGTGTGTGCTAATGATACAATATTTAGCCTGGATGTTAAGTACTTTAACCCTAATGTGAACTGCAGACAAAGGAAACTTGCAGCACAGCATTACTGTTCATGAACAGTCGAGAAATGTCATGATTTGTGTTGAGTTGTGTTTTTTAGGCATGGTTAACATGTCTGCCAAGAATGATCTGTAATTGCAATGAGTGATGAGCAATAATGGTGTGATTCTTTTTAATAAGTCTGTAGTCTTTAATGACAAGCAATGTATAGGAATTGAATGCAACCTATCTATCATGAACAAATACTCCAATTAGGATTAATATTGACATATGGTTAATCTGTTGCAATTAATTTGGTGAATCAGGAATAGCCATGAGATCTATTTTAGGAGTCTGTAACTGGCTCAAATACACATGTAAGGTTACTCTACAATGCCAGAAAATAGGCATCAAGAATCATAAGACCAACTCAACATGTTGGGAACAAAGATATGATCTTGGTTATCAGTCATAACTGAGCATATTTGTGTGAAAAGGATTGCAGGCAGGTACCGATGAGCAGAATATTATATATGTGTACCACCTGTCTGACTTATCCTTTCTCCTAGTGATCAATATTGTTCTAGTATGAAACAGTTGCTTATTATTGCTATACTACACACCAGCTGCACAGATCTTTATGTCCTCGGATTAAGAAGGAGTCACAGGTTAAAACACCTTCCCTCACAACTCTTCAAAAATATTGTTTGTAAACAACAAAATCATTAGACAATGATGATTGAATCTCCACATTAAGAGGGTTAATATTGGACACTACATAACCATAAGCAATAACTGTAGAAAAATAACAACAGAAAAACAACCCAGCACCGGTATTAAGATTTTCTACAACTGAATCAGATTGGCGCGATCTTGAAACGATATCCTGTCACGCCTTCCTGTTAATGTATTCTATCCATACACACGTATAATTAATTTAACACCTCTCTCTCTCTTATTTTTTCCTTTTCCTGAATTGGTTAAGCGAGTGCAGCCCAGGCAGTCAGCTGACGGCACAGCAGCTGAGATTTAGCAGAAGTGAAAGCTGTGCTGCTGGAGCCCGTGGCAGCTGGGAGAGCAGACAGGCCCAACCTTTTGTTCAGTCACACCCTTCACTGGCAACTCCTGGGTGCATTTCTCCCTTTTTAAATGTTCGTAATTATGGCCCCCAGAGGTCCAGTGAATGAGTGAGAATTAACATTTTAAAGGGTGTTATATGCCAGCTTACACGGTGTCAGTGAGAAAATGAAATCTGTGCAAGTTTAAAACCCCTGCTGTTTAAAGCACTTTATGAGTTCCAAGACCTGGTTACTCCTTTAGGCTGAATTTGGGCTTGGTGCCAGCTGATTAAAGTTCAGTTTGTACTGTAGCCCCCATGTCTTCTGTACTATTTAAGTGAACAGAAATGACCCAACGGGTAAATACTTTATTAATAATAATGTTTTCTACTCAGTCAGTTCCTGCTTTGATTTCCATTTGCCCGACCTTGCTTGTTTTGTGTTCTTTAACTTGCACAGAAATAAATTAGTATCTTTTCACATTAAAGTCTGCTAGGTGTTCCCTATAGCTTAAAGATTATAGGTTTGAATCCACCCAACCAGCTGTGATGGCTGCATGTACAGTATTACTGTTACGTTATTATATTTTTGTAGAAAAACAATGCTTTAAAAATGCATAAAGTTGTCCTCTATGCAAAAAAATGCAAACGTTGGCATGTTGTATTAGTGAGGTTTAGGTACTTATTAAATGGCTGAATTTAGTAAGTGCGTTGCATATTGTTAATTGTAGGGGTGGGCTTTAATCTCTTGAGGTAGCTCATGATGTTAAATCATGGTGAGGTTTGCAGAGAGCTGAGGGGCGTTCATGAGCAGCTGTCCAGGGCTGAGTTATGCACAGCTTCTCATGTGCAGGACAGTGTGCAGTCAAGGCCAAGGACACATCAGTGATCTCTTCAGTAAAGCAGTTTGAAATGAACAGTTCTCTAACTGTTTTCGGATATTCAGCATTTTTATTTGGCCTTAGTCCTTCTCTTAAATCTGAATGTTAATATGGTAGTGGTCTCTGTAGTAACTTCTTGCTGTATGGGTGTTTGACAAATGGGAACACAAACTAGCATGTCTGTTGGACAACACAGAAGTTTATTTCTTAGCAGTGTTTCAGATCTAAGATGATATGTGGTTGTTTTTCCTTCTCCTTTTTTGAAGAGATGTATTGGTGGCTTGTCACTTTGTATTGGACTTTGCCACTATAATTGAGAAAGCAGGCTAAAGTCACGAGCACAAAACTAAAAATTTTTTTGTTTAAGTGCTATCCGTGTGAAATGTAATGAATTGAGTCAAGTAAGGTAAGTGCTAATTTGTCTGCAAAGCTGTGTGAGACCCTGAAGATTCAATGATAACTACGCTCTGCAGTGCTCAGTGTAAGTGACGACAGTGTGTTTTTGTCAGAGGTGCAGCTGTAATGTGCGATGCTTTGATGGACAGTGGTGAAGTCTCACTTTAGCATAGTTAATCTGACAGAAAGTGATCTGAGTGCTTTGTGCTGGTCTGGGTTAGTCTACCAGTACCAAATGAGTTTTAATCGTACTTGTTTAATGTTGTGATTGGCCTCTGATAATGGAAACTTAAAAAGCCACATTTCCTTCTGATAATCTCTTTAATTGTAGAAGTTATTCTCATGGCAGACTTTGCTGTATATTTACGTCGTCTTAAGTGTTGTCCGTGTGCTCCACAAACATGATTTGTGTTTTTTCATGATGGGTCATCCTGTTCTATAGTACTACTACAGTAAAGGATTGGCAGTTTTTAGTTGCTGTTTGAAGGCTGCTGCTAAAAGCTCAGATTTGTAACCTTGCAGAAAGTGAAGTGCTAAATTAAATTCACACTTGAGTTACTGCAGCAGTTGTGTGAAGTAAGGCTGTTGCTATCGGTGAACAAACAAACACCACAAGCAACAGCTTTACAAGTACTACAGCACCTCCGACTAACCCATTCTGTGGGACACGCGCGCACATACACAATATGCTGTTGCAAGATGGGTGCCAGTTGGAGTCTACCAATCATTAAGTATACATATGCTGAGGAGGTGATTGTCCAGTCCTGGCTATATAAGGTTTTTGCTTTAACAGTCTTTTAGTGACAGAAACCATTCCTTTGGAGGTGTGAACAAAGTTTCAGTGCAGCAGAAAAATAATATTGAACATTTGGATGAAGGGCCTGCACCAGAGAATTGTATCGTTTATAAAGTCTGTGATTGGTTGTTTCAAGAGGGGTATCTAAGCTGTGACTATGAAGGGTGCAGGGCTGTGCAGCTGTTTGAAACTGATAAAGCATCACTGTGTGGTAGTTTTCGACCTCATCCATACACAAGAAGCCGGCTGATGCTGGATTGGGCTGCAGCTTTATGGAAGGCAATAAAGAAAAGCAACAGCAAACAACAAAACATTGTAAAACATTGCGTGCTCTCGCTCGCTCTGTGGACGCAAAGGCCATTGTCTCTTCGACTCTGGTGTGTGTATGTGTCGCATAACAGAGATGGTGTGTTCTTTTGCACGGTTTCACTTTGATGTTTGATGTTTTGTCAATTTACTGTAAATCATAAGCATTTACAGTATCAAGAGTATCAACTTGTTTAACCAGCAATTCATAGATGTGTTTTTGTTGAAGCTTGCCAAATATGCTGCAGTTTACTTTGGCCTACTTTGTTTTCGACAATTAGGGAACCCTTCAGCAGAAATCACAAAATAAAAAGCCAGTTCCTGTTTAGTTTTTAAATCGTGAAAAAAACCCTAGTGCTGGACAGAATAAAAGTACTGTTTTTTCTACCTCTTCCCTAAATCACTGATAATTTCCTTTTCCTGAGGGCTGAACGATTTGAAAGCATGTATTTGATTCCTTGTAATAGCACTGAACAACTTGATTTGGAGGCTAGATAGCAGCCTATTCTACCATCGGGTGTTTACCAATCATCTTCGTTTGTTGGTCAGTAATTGAGAGCTATTTACTGACCTGCTACCACAAAAAAAAAAAAAGCACTTGATCTTGTAACATTAAGTATATAGTTTTGGTGAGGAGCTATAAACAGAGTAACATTACAGAGAAGGAGGAGTTGCTGACCCTGGTAACTAAACCATTATGAGTCATAGTTTATTTTTCAAACATTTGTGTTCCTGGTTTAAGATGACTACTTATTAAAAGTAGTACCATTACGTCTTTGATTGTGTTGTCATGTGATATGGAGTTTGTAGCTTAGTGGAGTAAGAGGTGTTTTCTAATGTTTCTCTAATGCTGGGTCACAGCTCAGGAATGCCAACAATTATTATTATTATTTATTTATTGGCAGATACCCTTATCCAGTGTGACTTACAAAACAAGAGCAATACAAAGTGCAAAAATACTGCTGCTAAATAATGATCAATATCGACAAAGACAACGGAAAAGCACCTGAGAATCTTTCTGCCCGCTGTTTCACCAGTGATGCGAGACCACAGCCTTGTATTAGTGCAGACACTTGTGGAAGGAAAGTTAGAAATTATTTTCTAATACCTGTTTTTCTCTCTTGTATACTTAAGAAAGATAAGGTGAAGCTAGAAGGTCAGGCCGGAAAGAAGCTTGATTTTGGTTTGTTACTTACGATGAGAATCTTGGAGGCAATGTCAAACAGTATGATTTAAGTGCCTGCTCCCTAATCCATGTGTTGATCTGTGAACTCCTATAATGATATATATTCTGCTTAGCTAACTTTTAAGATAACATAGCAATGACTTTCTGATTATAACCAGCTCTTTGATTTCTGTGTATAAAAGCTCTGACTGGTAAAATGAAGGCAGAGCGACTTTGGGATCTTCTTGATTCACTGTTCCTCTCCACGCTGCGTGTATTAAAGGCATTGCAACTGACATTCCAACCTGATTGAAGATGATTGTTCTTCCACACACTGCAGGCATATTATAGGACCTGTCTGGCCCCAAGGCACCGCGTTCGTTTAACCAAAAGCTAGCATAACATGTCGCTGCCATCTGTAAACCATAAGTATTTGCCAGGAAACTTGTTTGCAGCCAGTGTCCTTTTATGTAATGACACAAGTCTTCTCTATAGGGAATGTCAGGGCTTTGAAATTAATTCGGTTCTGCACTAGGTTTGCGCCTACTGTCTTGTGAAACCATGTCCTGTGCTTTGCCCTCCAGCGCCATGGCGTCCACGGTGACTCTGGAGGATGCCCTGTCCAATGTGGACCTGCTGGAGGAGCTGCCCCTGCCTGACCAGCAGCCCTGCATTGAACCACCACCCTCCTCTCTGATGTACCAGGTGAGCACCTGAGCTCCTCTGTCCACGTCCTGACCATCTCTCCAGCCAGGCCGATGCTGAAGAGACACGGGCAGTCAATCAGTGTGTTGTGAAAAGCAGATTTTTTGACTGTGATATTGTGTTCTGCCCAGCTGTCTTAGATCTCAGCGATGATTCAAAGAAGCATGCATACATTGCTGTAGCTTATGTATCATTTGAGCAGTTTTCTGCTTTTAATTAGAATTTGATGCCTGTTGCTGAAAATCAGTTTCAACTTGGGGTACATTTATTGTTTCAGTTGTTTTGTTCCTGGCCAATAAAGACATTGAGAAAACCACAAGCTGCTGTTAGTTTTTGCACTTTTCTGAAAGAGGTTCTGCTCGTTAATAGACGTGAACCCATTGTGAACCTCCTGATGTGATTGCTTGTGCTACAGCTGCATATTTACCAGGGTCAGCCGGTTCATTGGCCCCATTGTTGGAGTTGCCATTTGAAGGGAACATTAGTGTGTCTGGCATAATGAGGATTAAATGGCAGTACTTCACGTTTTTGTTATTTGTTTTCTTCTCTTTCAGCCAAACTTCAATACCAACTTTGAAGACAGAAATGCTTTTGTCACTGGTATCGCCAGATACATCGAGCAGGCGACGGTCCACTCCAGCATGGTAAAATACATCTTTTAAATGCTGCGTTTTTGAAAAAATGCACACTTTGGTTCCACTGAACAAACTAATTTCACAGGAAATGTAAATCAGTCTCCTCTGACTTCCCATAATCTTAGCTTTTTATACCCATTTTCTCCACTTCACTCCACTTCCTGTTTTGTCTGACCTTAAAAAAACCTCTTCCCAGAGTGAAACAGTCAGTAAGAGAAACTCTTGCTGAAATGTCACTACCCACAAAGACACGGAGGAGTACTCGAGCTTAAAACACTCTTGTTCATTCAAGTTTTTTTTTGTTCTCCAAATTTGGTAGATTCTCAGACAAACGGAGGGTTTCTTGTTATTGCGCAGTGACAAATAGCCGTTGTTAAGGTTAACTGCACTGAAATAGCAGAGTTTTGTGCCTCATTAGTGACGGATAATCGCCGTGTAAGACCATTTGATTTGAATCAAAAAGCACTTTGTATGCAGCGAGCAGCACTTTCTGCGCTTGGCGATTGGCATGCCTCAGTGAGAGCTGACTCGATCACAAGCCCTTTTCAGAGCCGCACTGTGTGTGAGTGAGAGGGAGGGAGGGAGGGAGAGAGAGAGGGTACTCTGTCCTGCACAATTTGCACTTGAAAGGAATAAGCCTGAATTGTATGTATTTAGAAAAAGAAAGAAAAGGCTGCAGCAAAACTAATGGTTGCTGAATGCATTTTACACTCTGGGTGGATTAAGGATCCAAGTATACAATTCGCAGCTCCTTTTCAGGGTTTTTAGATAAGTAAACAAACTTGAGCTCTTTGGATGGAGACAGATTGAACATTAATATTATCTTTCCCTAGATTTTAGGACAATTATTTTATTGTGGAGAAAATGGTCTGGGGTTGGGGGGGACACAATTATAAACGCACACTCTTGTTATTGTGCAGAAAACACAAATCTCTGCTTTAATTTCACTTATTGGTGTGTATTGGATGGTAATCGAATGATTAATGATCAAACCCTGCCTGTTGTGTGCTAACTGTGGCCCTGCTTTCTGGGTGTAGAATGAGATGCTGGAGGAGGGGCAGGAATACGCGGTGATGCTGTACACCTGGAGGAGCTGCTCCCGAGCCATTCCTCAGGTACGGTCGCAGTCTTCTCTCGCCCCCCCGCCCCCGGTGCTTCTAAGTGTCCATGGGCAGTCGAGCCATTGTTTGACGTCATTTTTCCCCTTCAGGTGAAATGCAATGAGCAGCCAAACAGAGTGGAGATCTATGAGAAGACTGTGGAGGTCCTGGAGCCAGAAGTCACGAAGCTGATGAACTTCATGTATTTCCAGGTAGCCATTTTCGTTGTGTTACTAAAAAACACACACACACACACAAGCTCCTGCCAACCATTATCTTTTTTTATTTATTTTTTTACCGTTGTAATAATCTAGCACTAGATGGTTCCTAGTTATGGCCCCACACTTGGAAATGCAAAGTATGGGCAAAAATAACTACCAAAACAGTTGTGTAATTCTAGACATCTACTTGGTTCCAGTGGAAATGGATAGTGAATCATTATGGCTTCTCACTCACTCTACTCTCACAGCCCCCTCTTAATTAAGGAATGAGGGAAAAAAAAAAAAAGGAAAACTACTCTTCAGAAATGCATGAGTTACCAGAATGACAGGGCAAGTATGACATAGTTCTGGAAAAAAAAAAAATCTATCTATAGCCTGGTCAGTTGCAGATAGGAACTGAAGTAATGACTCGTATTGCTTAATGTTCTGTGGGGTTTTTCCTGTTACGTTTGTGCAAGCCCTCAGAAACGTTTAAGAACATAAGTGTCCAATCGAGAGGAGGCCATTCGCCCCATCGTGCTTGTTTGGTGTCCATTCATAACTAAGTGATCCAAGGATCCTATCCAGTCTATTTTTGAATGTTCCCAAATTGTCTCTTCAACCACATTGTTAGTTCAGATTGTGACACCTCTCTGTGTGAAGAAGTGTTTCCTGTTTTCTGTCTTGAATGCCTTGAAGCCCAATTTCCATTTGTGTTCCCTGGTCGGAACCTCCTCAGCACACGCTGTAATTACTGTAATGAATAATTACCATTACACAGGTCCTGTTTCATTTAAAATATGAATAGTTCACTTCCTTTGCTATGTTAAAAAGAGAGAGAAAACAGAAGTGAATTTAAGTCACGCCATGCAGATGTTAGTCAAAGATGTTGGTGGTACATTTGCTTATCAAATATTGTTAAGACTTAGATTAGGTTGATATATTTAAAGAAATCTTTAGTTTTAATGTTTTGTGACTGTGGAATAAGCACTAATTATGTCGATTTCAAATGTCTCTGTTCTTTGCGTTTTCCTCTTGACCAAATGTCTTAAAATACACAACAGACAAGTCCCAAACTCACGAAGCTCCATGACTGAAACCTTAAATGTATGCGAATCCAAGATGCCTAAATAGTGTGTAGTTGATGTGCCTGCTGTTCTCCTCCCTTCTCGTCCAGCGCAACGCTATCGATCGCTTCTGTGGCGAGGTGAGACGTCTGTGCCACGCGGAGAGGAGGAAGGACTTTGTGTCTGAGGCCTATCTGCTTACTCTGGGGAAGTTCATCAACATGTTTGCGGTGCTGGATGAGCTGAAGAACATGAAGTGCAGTGTGAAAAATGACCACTCCGCTTACAAACGGTGAGGGAACAACCCTGATTGCTGGCACGCCTGTAACTCTTATTGTTCCCTGAATGTCTTATAGTGCCTTGTTTTTTTTGCAAATGCTTCAGAGAGATTTTTAGAGTGATGAGGTCAGCATCATAATTTATTTGCAGTGACTAGTGGTAAGAAAAGCTCAGTAGATGGCAGTAGACACCTGCTTCCTCCATTTATTTGTGATGTCAGTTGTCCTTTACGGTGGTGTTAAACTAAAGCATATGGCTTTTGTAGGCTCCGAATGATTTTAGTCTTGTGCCAGCATGGGTGAACACTGATGCTGTAGAATTTACTGGGAAATAGTGCTTGTTTACTAGGCCCTGGGTGTTAGATGGTAGCGTGGCTTTTGTGGGTTGTGTTGGGGGGGATAGCCTTTCGTAGTTGGCTGAAGTAAAATGCTGATAGTCTGTTGCATGACAAGTCAGTGTGAGGGCAGGAAGCCAAGAGCAGGAGCTGCAAAAGAGGAAGTCAAAATGAATCGATAGACAGCGCTGTCTGAAGTCACAGAAGGGGGGGGGGAAGAGTGGCTGATCAATGAACAACAACAGATATCAGTGAAATGCCACAGGCTCTGATGGTTCCTCCCAAGTATAGCAGTTGCTGGATTAGGATTAAAAAAATGTATTATAGATCAAACCCTTTGTTTTCAGAGCAAACTACTGTCTTATTCTTGAACGTCTGTGTGTCAGCTGTATGACTAGTTCAGCAGATATGCAAATGCAGAATGGTTCCCCCTGCTTATTTTTCTGAAAAGGAGACCTAATTCAATATATGCAAGCGTAAGATAGAGAATGGGATCAATAAATAAGATGGGAAGGTTTTTTATTGTGAGTCAGTGCATGGAGACCTAGCCTACATATCAAGTATAGTGATTTAATGTACCTGCTGAAGTATCTAGCCACGTATTATGTGGGACTGTCTCTCCCAGTGCTGTATTCTGTCTCAGAGTCTTGGAGGAGCTCGTGAGTGCTTGATCATCTCTCCTGAGGATACATGTTAAAACCACAGTGTTCTTTTTATTCCAGGGCTGCTCAGTTCCTTCGGAAAATGTCTGAACCCCAGTCCATTCAGGAGTCGCAGAACCTGTCAATGTTCCTCGCCAACCATAATAAAATCACCCAGGTACTGTCACTGTGTAAGATGAAAACCGTAGTTTTCCACTGTGGCATTCGCACAGCCCTCCTCTGCAAATCAGACTGGAATGATGGCTTTTTTAAACCGCTCTCACACTTTCTTCCATTTGAAAAAATACCCTTAAAATGCTAATGAAAGTCCACATGAAACCAAGCTTGCAAGCAAAAGTCTGTGTTCAAATTTCAGATATTATAAACTGGGGAAGAGTATCTTCTGAAGTGACTCATTTTAGCACTGCTGTGTAAAATTAGTGTTTTAACTTCCTCTGTGTACAATAAAACAGACCACCTATGTGGAAGTAGGGAATTAGTTTCAGCTTTTATTTATTAGTTCCCAATCAGTGGCTGTACTGGTGCCTTTTGCATCTTGTCATCTGCTTTAATTTTTTATCTAAACCTTTTATTTTCTCTTAAATCTCTTAAAATGATGCCTCAGTTGGGCTCCAAAAGTGAACTTAAAACCGTAACAATTCAGCTTGTTTAATTGGTTTGTTCAATTCTATTTTAGTCTCTGCAGCAGCAGTTGGAGGTTATCAATGGTTACGATGAGCTTTTGGCTGATATTGTGAACCTGTGTGTTGATTACTATGAAAACAAGATGTATCTAACGCCTACTGAGAAACACATGCTGCTCAAAGTAAGTGGCCTTTTTATTTTATTTTGTTCCCTCCTTGTATGTATGTATGTATGTATGCCATACTAGGCCAGCCCTGCTATCGCCCCCTGACCCAATCTAACTAACTTTGTGGAGGCTGTTAAGTTGCATTTATAGATGTGGCTGGGTTAAAGAGGGGCATGTTAACATTTAGATGTTAAAATGACTATTGGATGTGTTGTCATAATCTAATGGAGAATAACTATAACCCCCTTACCAGGTCATGGGCTTTGGTTTATACCTGATGGACGGGCAGGTGTGCAACATCTACAAACTGGACGCCAAGAAGAGAATCAACCTGACCAAGATCGATAAGTTTTTCAAGGTAAGCCTACACTTGCGGTGGAGGTTGCTTTGCCTCCCAGCTCTCCAAAGAGATGAAAGGGGTTCAGTGAGTCATTCCCCTTCAGAGTGCCAGGACACAGTGTGCCGGACCCCCCTAAGGAGAGTCGAGATTTCTTTGAGGACTTCTTCAAGTGTATCTTCAAAGACGGGCAACCATAAATAAAAGAACAAACTCTCTGCCACGCACAAAGCGTTTGAACATCACCTTCTCCACGGTTGGCAGAGGTTCACAGCCGATGTAACATACTTTAAAATACAGAACTCTTTCACCACATTCTCCTCTGTTCTTTGCTTGTATTTAGTATATTCCTTCTATATCCTACTTGTTGTTACCCCATGCTTTTTTAATTTTGTTATATAAAGGATGCGTTGGAAGGACATGTGTCAGGACTCTCTACTGGAAGCTAACCTCCCTGCTGTGCGATCAATGCACAATATACAAGAGATGCCTCTTAGTCTGTTACAGAAATAATGTGTCGGCTTCCCGTCTTCTGTGACCATTTCTTGATTTTGTGTATTTTCACAGCAACTGCAGGTGGTTCCCCTGTTTGGCGACATGCAGATTGAGCTGTCGAGGTACATCAAGAACAGCGCCCACTTCGAGGAGAATAAGTCCAGGTGAGGCTTCTGCGTTCGGGATTGTATGAGACTATTGGTCAAACTCCATATCGTCCCGATTATAGTGGCTTGTGAAGATGGGGAAATTCACAGTAAACGATATGCAAAAGTATAAGACAACAGCACAGGATTATACAACTTGGATATGAGAATAGGCAACAGTGTGGGGTAACTGGTAGGGCTCTAGACTCTGGAGTGGAGGGTCGTGGGTTCAATTCCATGTGGAGGACACTGTTGTTGTACCCTTGAGCAAGACACTGTACCTCGATTGCTCCGGTAAAAACCCAGTATGTCCCTCGCCGGTTCCCCCATGTCGGTATAAGTGAGCAGCTCCGTGAGAGATCGAATATTTGGCTGATGGTAATCAGGCAATGGATCGGGGAAGGATAAACTAGCCAGAGACACAGGCACTGATCTTTTCTTTCCCAACTGAACAGGTGGTCGTGCACCTCCACTGGCAGCAGCCCTCAGTACAACATCTGTGAACAAATGATCCAGATCCGTGAGGACCACATGCGCTTCATCTCCGAGCTGGCCCGCTACAGTAACAGTGAGGTGTGTGTGTGTGTGTTCACTGCCAAACAGGGACATGTAGAGAGAGTGTGATTGTGCATGCTTAATTATTGTGAAAATCAGCCTGTTGTGTCCATTTTCTTTAAAGCGGTCTTCAGTGTTGTTTCCAGCATCATCGTAATATTGAAGAATTTACCTCAGGGGTACTTTTTCAATTTTATTTCTCGTCTGATCCTCTCCTTACCTGAGAAAGCTCTCTTATACTCATTTAATAAATGTAGACTTCCATCCAAAGTATTTTTTCAGAAATGTGCTGCATTAAAAAAATAATCTAATTTGAAGTATTCAGACTTGAGGAACCATAAGGCTGCAGTTTAATGATTGCCAGTTTGCTGAAGGGGAGAATGTCCTTCAATGAGTACTTTATTTTCATAGTTTCAAAATTACCATATTTTAATAAGGCGTGACTGCTCATTCATATTCAGTCTTAGAAGATAAACTCTTAGCCCTTTACTGGGAGAGGTGTGGTATTTGCCTAATTATTGCAAAAGTGTTCTAGATAACCTTTAGTATTAGATATTTTTCAGCAATGGCCGTGTTTGAGTTAATCTATCCAGTTAATTTCCCAAATCGTTTTACCGCCTCTGAAAAGGAGTCTGCTTCCTCCTGGATGTGTGGCTCCTCTGACACAGCGCTGTTACGTGACACCGTGCACTTCCGAACCCTGTGAAGCGTCCGGGCGTTGATTTGCGTTTTTGCCGCCGTGCAGGTGGTGACTGGCTCGGGTCGGCAGGAGGCCCAGAAGACGGACGCGGAGTACAGGAAGCTGTTTGACCTGGCGCTGCAGGGCCTTCAGCTGCTGTCCCAGTGGAGCGCCCATGTCATGGAAGTGGTGAGTAACTGAACTGGGCACTGTCGTTCTCTGCTGGATTTGTCTGCTTCCTTTTAATTCTCTCCTTTAGATAGAGACAGCCTCCGTATGTTCGTCGTGTTAAGTCTGTCCCATTGTTGTGCTTTATAGTTGATTTAGGTTTGAGTCTCCGCTGTATACAGGGCCCATTTTCCTTCAATGTAGGTGAAATGTGTGTAGGACTAAGAGTAATTCTTGGGTGCGAGACAAGGTATACACATGACATTTTGGATCACCTGGCTCATCTCACACATTCATGAGATTTGTCATCTGAAGGTGAATTATGCATTTCTCCTAATGTGGCGCTCTGCATTAAATGTGTGATCGATTTAATTTGCACAAATCGTATAAAAAGGTGGTGTAAAAAAACAACTGAAGATTGATTATCCATTATTGATTATTAGGTGTGCTAGTATGCCTTGAGGTTTGGTGGAGGGGTCCGACCACTGAGAGAGAGAGGAGAGAGCATGACTCCTTATCAATAACTGAGGAACGTCTGCTTACTGGTTTCAAAGCTGTGACTTTAAAAACACATTTTTCATTATTCCAAACCAACAATACATGATAGTTTTTGAAGCCGTTGGCTGAAAACCTGGCTGTTTTCAATCTGTTCTTTGTTCCTTTGAGCTCTTCCTCGCAACTGTGCTGAACAATTCCTTTTTCTGTTTCTTAGAGAAAGGATGCTCATCGATTTTACAACTGAAAGCTCAGTGTTCTTCTTGAGTTCAGGCGCATTGGATCACCCACACTAAATGTTATGCAAAATCTAATAAGCACACAAAAACAATGTATTGTGATCTACACAAGATGAAGTCAGTGTTTTATTTACTGACTCACTTTGTTCAGTTTTAGCCTAAATTTAAGCTTTTTGTGTATATGCTAAATAAATAATTGATATGGTATGCTCTCATCCAAATTTGATATGAAGTGCTTCCCTTCACCTGCTGTTTTCTGTTTCTGAGTTAAGGGATTCATGTCCTACAATTATAATATTAAATACCTGTGCTCACTTGTCACTTCCCAGATGATTGAACAGGTTGTCAGTCAAGTGAAGGTCAAATTAATTATAAATGTATCAAGCATATATTGGTTAGCTGTTTTTTTTTCATCTGTAATAGTGTTATTAAACAATTACTATAGCAGTTATTTAGCTATTGAATTTAAAAAATGAATAGTCTTCCTTGAGTATATTGTCTGGAACCATTTAGCATAAAAAATATCAGTATTATGCATTGCCTACATTTATTCTGTATTTTATCACAAAAAAATTGAACAAACTGTTCTATTGTGTAAAGGTTTTGCTGTGATTCATAGATTGAGGTCACGCCCAGAAGAAAACATTTTGCTGCTCATTTCCATGTTTCCTGAGTGAAACTTTCAAATCTCTAGAGCATGTCATTTGTAACCCTTATTAAGCAAAAAAATAAAAAATACGGAGACTGAAATATGTTTTTTAACAAATTAAACTCCAGAAGCTGTCAGTGAAAGCTCCCTCCAAATAAAGAAATTAACCTGCTAAGCTATTTGTATTTCTAACGAATTCTTCTTTCCTCAACACTTCCCTTATCTTTAGAGAATAATGTTACAGCTAACTGTCTTTGCTGGCAGTTCCCCGTATCGCCATATTTGACGTCTCATTGAGCGTACATCTCTAACACGAGTCTGTATTCTTCCCTTTCAGTACTCCTGGAAGCTTGTCCACCCCACGGACAAATACTCCAATAAGGAGTGCCCGGACAATGCGGAGGAGTATGAGCGAGCCACGAGGTACAATTACACCAGTGAGGAGAAGTTCGCGCTCGTGGAGGTGAGGTGCTCGACGAATCGGAGAGATCCTTTGTTGTTGTTCTTGATGATAGTTCTAAAAATGCTTGTCCGGTCGTACATATGGATTTATAGCTACCGTATATGTAACTGAGAACAGAAGGGCTGCAGGAATGGATATAATTAACATCTTAATATTGATCCTTGAAATGCCACAGCCTTTGAATTTTTTTTTTCTTTTAATTGTCAGAAATGATTGCCTAGAAAAAGTGTTTAATGTAATAGTGATTAATAATGATTGGTATGATTACATTCCATTTAATATCAAGAAATTCAGATGACCCCATGGCCTTCCACCAGAGCCTGTTCGGACATGGTCTTGTGATGGACTACAGTAGTCATCTCATCAAGTGTGTTTTGTGATGGCAGGTCATGGCAATGATCAAGGGTCTGCAGGTCCTCATGGGGAGAATGGAGAGTGTCTTCAACCACGCCATCCGCCACACCATTTACTCCGCGGTGCAGGACTTCTCCCAGGTCACCCTCAGGGAGCCCTTACGCCAGGCCATCAAGAAAAAGAAGAACGTTATCCAGAGGTCAGGCCAAACTCCCGTCACGTGGAATGCACGTTTCAAATAATGATTATAAAATCAGCTTATTGCGTCAGAAACTCCTGTTTTTTTTAGGATTGCTACAACTGGTCGTTTTTGTCAGCCTTTCTGCAGCATTACCCCCTTTAGTGATTCGCATTAATGGCAGAACAAAACGCGAACAAAACACACTCCTGTGCCATCACAAAGTGAGGCTAAATTAAATCAGTGCGTTTCAAAAAAGAAATCGTGGGATGTGTTCTCTAAATTCGTGTAATGGATGAGCTCACAATGATAAAGGACAACTTGAAGAATTTTGTTTTTAAACTTTGACTCACTTTATTTGTGATTTAGTCCAATATTCTGGGGAAATTTTCTGTTTAGTGCTACTATGTGAAATTTGTCATCAGCGGTTTGTTTGTATGAGAATATCTACAAAAAAAAAAGTAATATCCTTTGAGTAAGCATCTAGTTGAGTTTTTACAAAGATATGATCTGAAATAAAATAAGTCCTGAAAGTGGGTCAAAATTGAATTAATTTCCCTTCTATCTCCGTTCTGAAAAGCAAAAACTATTTCATAACATTATAACACAGCGAGTGATGGCGAAACACTCCAAATACCCGAGGCAACTACTGTTTTATAATTCATCAGCTCATATTAGCAAGCTGAGATTTGAGAAGACACTGAGAACTAGCAAAACCTTAAACATAACATTCTTTAATCTTTTCACGGTCTACGAGAGGTTTTATTTTTTCGCTATTCTCTCCCGTTTCATTTTTCACATTCTGAGAAGCATTTGAATGGAGTTAATAGTTTCTTATTTGAGCTCCAGCTGTAAAATACATAAAATAAATACCGAAATAACCTTATTTATAAATAATTCTTGACACAATTATCGCTTTTAATGTCTCCCGAGTCAGATTCCTCCATCGGGCAATTAACGCCACACACTGTGATTGTGATTGCTCAGTCTGTGAGCTCATGGCCTAACTGACTGGAACAGGCGGCATCTCTCAACACAGACAGGATTCCTCTTGCTGTGGAGGCCTTTGCTGTGCTGCCGGGGTATTCCCGTTACAATCACTACAGGACCAAAACTCAAAAGCAGGGGCCTCCCAATTAAGCTGGATCAAAATAACCTATTTTCCTGCTCAGTTTTTATAAGTATTTATTTTTCTTCAGGCAGTACGAGATCGTTGTTGAATACCTGTTCACCAGATAATTGTAATTGACTGAGATGTTTCTGCACTGTTCGCAGTGTCCTTCAGGCTATACGAAAGACCATCTGTGACTGGGAGACGGGCCGGGAGCCCCCCAATGACCCCGCTCTCCGAGGAGAAAAGGACCCTAAAGGTGGCTTTGACATCAAAGTGCCGCGGCGAGCTGTGGGACCATCCAGCACACAGGTGTTTGTGCCTTTTTGCTGACATATCTGCATGAGGGGCAGGTTTCTCTCACTTGGTTATAAATAGACATTTTTACAGCAAACTTTACTTCAGGGCTCGGGATCTCAAAGTCTAGAACATTACAAATGCAGAGCACAATATTGTTTAGATATCTATAAACTATGCTTAGCTAAGCTCATTTTATGATTATTTGTGGTGGGGGTGGGGTAGAAGGTGTCTAAATAAGGATTTTGAGGAGGTTCAAATTTAATAAGCTTTGAAAAATCATTTTTGCTTTTCTGTCTACTTTCACAAATCCGTTTTAACCCAATGTTACCTTTATCGATACTAAGTTAATCTTTCCTCCTCTTTCTAACCATTTAACAGATAGAGAATCATGTCATACATTTTCCTTCTTTGTCGAAACTAAACTGCCTTCGTAGAACTGTATTATACTTTTTGTCACTTATTTGTCAAGCAAATATTTCTACTTTACTAATTTCTAGTAGAACTATTGTGTAATGTAGGCCTAATCTGTCTACTGAGCCATCTGTGCCAATTTAGTGTACTGTAATCCTACTGTAGTGTACTGTGTGCTGTTGCATGTGATTTGTACTACTGTTTTGCCTGTTTTAACATGTCTCTCAATTTCACCCCACACTCACCTCTCCCTCCTCTCCCCCACTGTGTGTTGGTTTCAGCTCTTCCTGGTGCGCACTATGATCGAGTCCTTGCTCTCTGCTAAGCAGCTTAAGTCTATTGGGATGGAAAAGTTAGAGTATGTGATAAACAAGTTTCTGAAGCTCTCCTACGTCTTTCCGTATCTTATTATGTTTGGTGGTAAGAACATTATTGTCTCTTCCTATACAAGGAACATGGCATCCTTTCCACTTCCACATGGATGAAACATCCATAGGTCGGTCCTGGAGTCCGGCAGGGGATTTTTTATTAGGGGGTAATTCAAGCCTCATGAGCAATAAGTTGAAGGTGGGAATTAAGCTAGTCTTCTTGACCATAATGGGCTTTAATTCCCCTGACCCTCGTCCATCAATAGACATTACACGTATGGTTTAATTTCTAATAAGGTCCCATTATTTCTAACCCCTTCCCACCCCACTCAAGAGAAGTACTCCCCAACAAGAGTCAACACACTCTTGAGTCCAGTATATCAAAATCAAGCCCAACCAGGCAGACCTCTGGACGTTGCGCATCTGAGGTGGAAGTGGAGATGTTGCTGTTCCGCCTTTACCCAGTGTCCGGCGACTAAAGAGCTCCTTTCTTTCCTGCTTGGTTTTTCTTCCCGTCGATCTAGCTGTACATGGTGAGAACCATGCTTGAGTCGCTCGTTGCCGACAAAAGCGGTTCCAAGAAAACCCTGCGGAGCAGCCTCGAGGGACCCACAATTTTGGATATAGAGAAATTCCACAGAGAGTCCTTCTTCTACACACATTTGATAAATTTCAGTGGTAAGGTTGTTGGCCCACTGGCGATGTGGGTGAGCATGCGCCGTACCTCCACTAACCCACTGCATGTGTTCGTACAGGGTGTATGTACAGGCACCCCTAGCGCATGTTTTTCTGCATGTTCAGCTACGTGTTAGAATAGCGTGCCTGCTTCACGACCTTGAGTCTGTGTTGAATGTAAATAACCGTGTGTTTGCCACAGTAGGTCGAGGTTCCTGTGTGTTTCAGTGGGTGAATGAGACAGCTGGGTCATTATGGTGCTGAGAGTATGTAAATCATTTGAGAAAGAGATGCACATGCAGTTGAATAACCTTTTAAGGCTGTTACCAGTCTTTGGTTTTCTGTACCTTTTTAAGAAGTAAAATGTCTGCTTTTGGGGGGGTTTACCAGTTTGTGGTGCAGTATTAACTGCAAATACCATGTGGCTTCTACCCAGCATGCATGCACTGCCCTTTGAGTCTTGGTAATGCTGAATATAATAACCACACAAAGCAGTTGTGGAAGTTTTACATGTTACTTGTCAGATAAGTTTAAGTGTAAAATTAAACATACTTTGTGGACATGGTTTCACAAACTTTTGTCATATCCACTTTGTTGGTTTACACTTGCATGGCAATGTCACTCAGTTAAAATGGCAAACTAAATGTGGTCAGTAATATTTTGCAGGTTTTTTCTCCAGTTTTCCACATTCACCATATTAGAGGTGTTATTTTCAAAAGCTGGTAAATTGACTTATGACTGAGACCAGTAGTTTAAATTCAGTTAATTACATTCACAGTTTTTGAAATGATAATTTATGGTGGATTTTTGAAACCACTTTGAGTGAGAAGAGAAGCTGTAAGTATGTTACTCTAATTTTAATGAACTAATGTACTGCCCTTACTCATTACCAGCTTTGGAAAATCGCGCCCTTTGTCTTTGTGTAACCCGTCTGTGTACTGTATGTTTAAACATTGTTACTCTGTCTGTCTGACTGTTTTTAACATTGTTTATTGGATGTTTTCTGGTCATGTGTTTCCAATGTAGGACTATGCTGCATGCATTTGAGCTGTCTGGGGAAAAAATGCTTGATTTATTAGATGAATACAATGCACGATCAAAGAGCTCTATATGATCATAACTGTATAATTACAGAGAGCCCGGCCCGTGGTCGCTGTGTTTGGGTGGTGGGGGCTCTCGGGCGCTGAGTTCTGCCCTGGTTATGTATGGCTTGTCTCCCCCCCTCAGAGACGCTGCAGCAGTGCTGTGATCTGTCACAGCTGTGGTTCCGGGAGTTTTTCCTGGAGCTCACCATGGGCCGCAGGATCCAGTTCCCAATCGAGATGTCCATGCCGTGGATCCTCACCGACCACATACTGGAGACTAAAGAGGCCTCCATGATGGAGTAAGGAGCTTCTGCTTATCTTTATACACCCGACTGATTTGGTGTTTTGGTTTCTGTTGCATGGAAACGGAAAATAATAAAACCGATTGTGTTCCTGTCATGTTTTAAAGTATCTGTTAATGACGTGCTGCGAAAAACTGCAATCACACTGCCTGTAGATGTGGAAGAAGCTAATTTCTGTCCCTTTAATATAATGAAAGTTCGTAGCTCGTTGATTTAATGTGGTTTCACACTAGATGTGATTTTATTAAAAATAAAAACCTCTATTACAGCCAGCACTGCCCTCACTGTCCCTATACAATTTGCCCGATTAATTTAAATAGTAAACGGACAGCTCGGGTAGAGTGAAAGCCTGGAGAGCCAGGAGGAGCAGTTAACATTTGACACCTTTTTGATGCACGAGAGGGGTTTTTAATGTGGCTTTTTGTGCGTTTCTTGGCTAGACAGCTATGTGTAAAGCAAGTGACAAATTATATCATTAAGCATTCAGACGGGCTCATAGTTACCAGATCACATTCACTAATATCTGTTGCCTTTTTGTACTTTAACTTCCTACTGTACAGCCATAGGAAAAGGCAAGGTGTTTATAATCTTTGTCACTGGCAATTTTATGGAGTCTCCTTGTCACTTGGAGTGAGAGTGGTGTGTGAATATATCACCATGCCTCTGGCAGAACTTAATTTTCCAGTGGCGTTTGAAGGATGCGTTCTGTGGCTGTTCAGCAGACAGCTGGCTGATCCCACCTGTCAGGTTCAGCAAGGCCCTGCTCATTTTACACAAATGTCTGAGTGAAGACTTCTGTTCCCACTGAAGTAGAGCCCGACTGATAGTTTTTTTGGGTCTGATACCGATAATTGGGAAGCTACATTTCCCAGTTACTGATATATCTTTTTGGTTATCATGCAAAACAGACATTTTCTAGAATGGATCCCTCAAATCTCTCCCAGTCGGAGACAAATTGTCAAATATGCGCTCAAGGCAGGATTTTTACATTTTACGTAGTAAACTTAACATTAATTTTCATAATAAATAACAACCACAAATCAAACAAGGGAGAATAAAGGAAAAATATAAAAATATGCATGTACTATACTTTAGAACAAAGACCAAACTATACGAGCAATTTAACACACAGAAAAATTTGCTTGTTCTATACATTAGAGCAAATACTATGATAGTGTTAAGTGCTGGTCTGGCTTATATTTACATTTTGAATTAATTAACTTTTCAGTGAAATTGTGCCTTTATGCCATAGTATAAAGTAATCTTCTGTCATAATGAAAATAAATAATCAAAACCATGGATACTCAAATGCAGCACAGCTTTCAAAAATACTTTCTATTGGTTATGAGGGTTTTAGTAAAACACTTGTTTTGGTTTATGAGCCCTGCGTTTCTCAGTGGGAGTGTGTTTGTTTCACTGGTGCCCTCAGAAGTGTGTCTGCGGTGCCGCAGTGCATGAGAATCACTATGGAGTCGGAATCTTCCAGCAAAAGCTAAAGCGCCATAACTTAAAAATTAATGGTAAATAATTATAATAACGACTGTAAAACCAAATAAACGTATTTATGTGTGTGAATGATGACGAAGGAATTGATGGTCATTTGAAATTAAAAAACTAATATTTAGCCAATAGTTTGAGACAATATATCGGTGGAATATGTGCCGATACAGATATTTATGTAAAAGCCCAATATGTGCTGATAATATCACTGCTCTGATATATCTGTCGAGCCCTACACTACAGGGGACCCGTTTTGTACCTAAGATGAACATTTCTTTTAGCAGAATTGTAGTCTATAAATAGTCTCAAATAAGTACTTGCACACCATTTTCTGGATGGTTGTCTGACTCCTGTACTCAAATGCATTTTTTCCTCCTCTGTTCAGGTATGTCCTTTATCCACTGGACTTGTACAATGACAGTGCGCATTACGCCCTGACGAAATTCAAGAAACAGTTCCTTTATGATGAGATTGAAGCTGAGGTAATGGTTTAGTTTATGCTGTTTGTGCTTGTCTTTTTCAACACTTTAGCCATAAAGGCTCCTCACAGCATTGGTGGAAAGGTGATGAGGATGTGTGTTTGTGTTTTCATTATTAATCATTCTTGAAAGAAAACTTGTATTCATCACTATCAAAACTTAAGCTACCCCTAATTGTCTACGGGTCATGTTGATTTTGCCCTTTTAATAAATGGTTTGCTTTACATCCTGTAAGCTGCTTTGTCTTTGTTATTTTTGTATTGATTGGACTAATCTCCCTCTAAATCGTTATTATTTAAGCTCAGGAGAAATTTAAACTGTGTGAGGGGAATTGAATTATTATTTTCCAGTAAATCAAAGTAGTTTGTGATAGCATTGGTAAAGGAAAACAAAGCAGCAGCTTTTTATTTTATTTTTGGACGCACTTAAATTTAACTTAAAAACACCTTCATTTAACTCTCTGGTTCATGATTTTTAAATTTGAATATTGCGGATTATAATACCACATTCGTTTAACATATATGGTTAACAAATATGGTTTCCAGGTCTCCACTATACCAAGAGAAAAGCACTCGGTCTCTTTTAAATTACAGTGTAGAACAAAATCACAATCAAGTTGAACTAAGACATATTTAGTGATATCAAAAATAATGCATACAAGAACATACCAATTCATCCTGCCTCTGCTTTGTCTGTTTATAGGTTGTTTTTACACGAGAGAGGGCTTTTAGGGGGTTTACATGTTCACATTGTGTCCCTTTTTGTTTTTAGGTTAACCTGTGTTTTGATCAGTTTGTCTACAAACTTGCTGACCAAATATTTGCCTACTACAAGATTCTGGCTGGAAGGTTTGTAAAATACACCCTTTGAATACAACTTGAATTAAAATCTATCGATGATGTGACTGGTCTGATGCTCTAGATTTCTAGGGTCTGCATTGAAGCTGATTAAAGTACAAGCAGGAATAAAGTTATATTTCTTATTCACGGTATTTGTTTGTGCTTCTCAGTTTTTATTGCACATTTCCTTTCAATGTCCTTGACCCATTGCTGTCCTGTGTTCTGGTGTCAGTTTGCTCTTAGACAAGCGTCTGCGCGCCGAGTGCAAGAATCAAGGAGCCAATATCCCCTGGCCAGCCTCCAACCGATACGAGACCTTACTCAAACAGAAGCATGTCCAGGTATCTTAGGAGAAATGGCTCCTTCACTGCTACTTGTACTTGTATGGTTAACATGAAACTGTATGTGTTCCATCTTGCTCTGGTTGCTTTTGTATTTTGTATTAATATTTTACAACAGATGTAGTTTGTGCAGTAGGTCTTACATGTGGGAAAAGAACCTCAGAAACCTTTCCTTGAGCCATTAATCTCAAGTACAAATGAATTGTAATGCTATGTAGCTTCATTAGGATGGTTTATTTGATGCTTGCGATTTGGAAGCCTTTTGGGAATCGCTTGTTGGATCTGATGGAACAGTATGTGCATGTTATTTATGTTGTGCTGATATGAAGAGAACGTCTTGGGTGTTTCGCATCCTGTTGTGGTTTTATCGAGGATGATTGCCCCGAGGCCCACTGTGAATTTCATAACTGAATAAATGCTTTAAAATGAATGTATTGCCTGTGCATAGATATTATATTTTTAATACCTGGCCATCATCTAATTTGTATGGCTTTAGTCTTAAACCAATTATATATGCTTTTGTCTTTCCAAAAATTGTTCATCTTTCTTTAGCCTTAGTTAACCTTTGTCGTCTTGACTCTCTTATCTGTAGACACGCCTGCATTCTAACTGTTTATTGAATTGATTTAGAGTCCGGTGTTTGCCACAGCTCTCGAAGATTTTCCAAGCGGTGGACGGATAGTTTCATCAATATAAATCACTACAAGGCTTTCAGTTGTACAAATAAAGATACCGCTCTGGCTGTGCCTTTTGTTAAACAATCTCTGCGCTGCCTGCTCTACAGCTCCTGGGCCGATCGATAGACCTGAACCGTCTGATCACCCAGCGCGTCTCTGCTGCCATGTCCAAGTCGCTGGAGCTGGCCATCAGCCGCTTCGAGAGTGAGGACCTCACCTCCATCATGGTACGTTTGCTCAGCGACTCTCCGTTGACGACAGCTCATGTTAAATGATCACACCGTATGCCTGCCTGCATCCATTTCTCACCCACTCAGATCAGTCTTTAACTTGCCACTCAAGGTGAAATGATTCAGAAAAACACTGGCCCTTTTTTCTTTCAATTTTTTCTCTATTTACTTATTTTTCCGTGCACCAATTCATAATTAATCAATGTATTCATGTGTTATTCATACCTTAAACACTTCATCTGAGTTCTGCTGGTAATCACAGCCTAGGTTTGGGGTCGGGGCTTTTACATGCTGATCAACATCAGAACTCAGTGGAAGTGTGTGAGGCATTCGTGTGTTGTCCCTGTGGGATTCAGACATTCATTCGATATGAATCGGGGCCCGTTTTTGTAAAGTGTTCCCATTTTTCTTATGTACAAGTGTGATTTAGCAGATGCCTTCATCCAATGCGAGCTGCATGTTTTTCCAAACGTTAACATATTTTGAACAGTATGATTGTTTATTAAATATTCATATGGGCTTGTACCCTGAGTATCCCATTTCTCGTGTCTGCAGTGCAGCTGTTAGTATGATTAAAATGTAAGCAACACATGATAAATGCATTAATTTAAAATGTTAAAAGGCTTTCTAAAATCATATATATAAATTTGTATCTATATGTGTGCGTGTGTAATAAATAAATATTAGTCTTTAAAATTAATTGCCTGCCAAAGGACTTAAAAATGTTAATTAAGGTAAATAACTTCAGGGGTTGACTCCTTTGGATTTTGTTTTCCAAAATCAAACCAAAATTCAAGCTTTAATTTAATTTGACTACAGGATATTTCTCTTTATTACGGTTTGTCTTTGCTGAAAAGGTCATGCTTTAGCGAGCAATGTCTAGGAAGGTTAGCTGGGTGTTTACCAGTAGCATGCGCTGGCAGACCAAGCCCTGCCTGCTGTAATGATGCCAATCGATGTTTTGTAGGAACTGGACGGTCTGATGGAGATCAACCGGATGACCCACAAGCTTCTCAGCAAGTTCCTGACCCTGGACAGCCTGGACGCCATGTTCAGAGAGGCCAACCACAATGTGTCGGCACCCTATGGCAGGATCACCCTTCACGTCTTCTGGGAGCTCAACTATGACTTCCTCCCCAACTACTGTTACAACGGCTCAACCAACAGGTATCTTGGGCTCCCCTCCTACTTTTATTCTGGAAAATGTGATTGTGAATGCGGTTCAAAAAGCGGAGATAGGCATCTCATGTAAATGCCAAAATCAGGGACAGATGACCGCATTGCTTATCTTTTTCTGGGATTTACTTGAGTTGCATTTCCCTGCTTTTTCTCCTGCTGTTCTCCTTCACTGGAGCATTCTGGGTAGAATAGTGCATTAAACATCTGCTCCTTTTGTAGATTGTGCCTAAAAGATAAAAAATATAAGTAAAATGCAATGTCCTAGTTTCCAAATGTTGCATAAGAGACCGACTGGAAGAAGAATTTTGTGTAAATTGCTTCACACTAGTGTTTTTGTGCCTAAATATCTGCAGTTTATGCTCTTTATCTCATCTTGATGCTGCATTCCAGCTGTTATACCTCTGTTCTCCTCTGGTAGGTTTGTGCGAACTGTCCTGCCCTTCTCTCAAGAGTTCCAGAGGGACAAACCTCCCAACGCTCAGCCGCAGTACCTGTACGGCTCCAAGGTCAGTGGGGCAGGCATGGTTTTTCCACTTAGTCGTGTTATCGCCTCACCATTGCTTCCAGATTGAACCCTCTTTGTTTTTTGGCACCTCACGCACAGAGACCCCGACCCGGCTGGCTCTTTTTTTTCTGGTCAGCAACACTTAATTCTCTTCAGTGTTAAGGGGACACTATTACCAGCTGTGGTAGAAGTCCATTGCTTGTCTGTATAGGAAGTTCTCTGTTCTTCCTGTGTGATTGTGTGAAACACTGACCCTTTCCGTTTATCGTAAAATCGTTTTAACCTTAAATTCTAATGACTTAATTTTTTTATCAATTATCTGCTGTATTAAAATATGGTTTATAACTTGAACTGGCACCGGTCCAGTAAATTGGTTCACAAGTTGCTGTGGATATGTTGATGGGGTGAGGAGGGAGAAGAGAGCAATCCTTGTTTCTGCACAGTGCACTATCTTTATAGTGTGGTATGTGCGTGGGCTTCAGATTGGTTTGTTTAGTGCCCAGCAGTGTGAGCAGTTGGAGATGCTTTTTTTTTTTTCCCCATCCTTCTTGGGGAGAGAGTGTGTGAAAGTATAAACTGCAAAAATTCATGAATTTTAATGTATTAATGTTGGTCTGAGTGTCTGGTAGGATATGGAGATATATATATATATATATATATATATATATATATATATATATACAGCATATAACCGCAGCCATAAAAAGAAAAAGAAAAAAAAAATCATGAAGCCATTCTGCAGGCTCTATACTGAGGTGTTTTGCATATCATTGGCTGAAGTGTGTAAGGTAATCTCCCTAAAATCCATGACTGGACATGTCATATTTGATCACGCCGTGTTCGGTGCAGAGCCACAGTGATCCACTGTCTGAGAATGGCTACAGGCCCGACTCGTTCTAATAATCCATGGCTAATCCACCTGCCATGTAAATGAGATCTCCTTAGAGAATAGTTTTTCTGTCAGATGAACAAGCCCAGTTTAGTGTCTCAAAGAGTGGGGTGATTGTTTTAAAAGTATCTCCCGGGGGTGGCTGGTCTTCCAGCTCAGCACAGTATAATACATTTGAGAATTTATTTTTCAAGCGTTTAGTTTAATTTGAATACGTGTATTGCATGCCAGATTTTTCTCATGTGCTCCTACATGGCACCGAGGTTTTACAGGAGAAGAAAAAGCTAAACTGTTTCTCAAGTGTCGATTCTGTTGAAGGAACATATAGCTTTCCTTTAATTGGCCATTTTCTTTTTCCTGACGCTACAAACATGTTCTAGTGTATATGTAATTATAGCGACGCCATGAAATCCCCATGTCCCCTTTTTAACACCATGATTCTGTGCAAAACTTTTGGATTTGCCAAGGGCTATTTTATACTGTTATAAGGCATTGTTTAGGTAGCATGTGATTGCTACAGCTCTGTAAGTTTACTAATTTAGGTATAATCTGCTACTTTTGGGTTTTTATGCATTGCTTCTTGCCCAGGCTGTTTGCAGAGAAAACAAGTTCTTATAAAAGACATGGTTTGTAGTAACATCTGAGCTAGAACTGAACAAATTACTTTGAGCTGATGGTTGATTTTTTTTTTTTTTTTTTATAAAGATTTCTTCATCACAATACAGCACATGTATCCAGGCAACCTTTCATGGGGCTTTTTAAAGCTCTGGAGATCCGCAGCTCTATGGTTTGTTATGTTTCACTTTATGTACTCCCAGTGGTTAAGTAGCTGATTATTTCAAGACAGGACTGCAGGAGATGAAGGTTGGCAACTGTAACGCACTGTGTGACGGCAATACACATTCACTCAAGAGGAATCCAAGAAATGGCCCACACTGATTAGCATTGAGTAGAAATATTTAATTGGGCACAGATTTATGATCCATAAGTATTCAAGAGATATTGTGATCTGTTTTGGGTTTTAAAATAGAATTCCGGTGAGTGAATGTCTAGGTTTGAGCAAAACCATCTCCAACTTCCAACCGTCATCCAATAAATAATGCAGCTCCCTCACGTAGGCCAAACATCAGTGCATTAGTGACATTTCAACATAAACAAACCAGACAGTTCACAGCTCTGACTGACCGTAGAAACATAATAGAAATTGATATAGCTGTCACAGTTAGCTCTGTTATGTGTACCATGTCAGCACAGGACAATGTTTTTATTATAGTGAGGAATCTTTTAGTGGAATGCTAATTTTCTCAGCCCATTGTTTTCAGAAATGGTAACACTGACGCAATGGAGTGACAATGACAGATCATGAAACTTTTATTTGAAACTGATCAGAGAACTTTTCCCCACATATTAAATTACATCAAAAGTACTTTTAGTATAATTTCCGATTTAAGAATGTACTTAAAAATAATAAAATCGCTCCCTAAGGGTGGGTGATTTCTGAGGGTGACGTAAACTACATTCACTGGAAGAGGAGTCCTTCAGTACAAGCAGACAATGTTCATTTCTCTCTTCATTGGGTTTAAAGTAGAGATGTATGGGAGAGTAAGCCATGTCTGCATGGAAGATTTTTATTTTATTACGGGATTTGTGTCAGGATTTCTTGGTCTTGGCTCTCCAGGGGCACCTGTTCGGTGTCTTGATCGCTGACCGAGGTGGTCTCAGCTGACGTGAAAGGGTTTTCTATAATGGTGGCCAGCTGGGAGTCTTCTCCGTTGCGGCTGGTGGAGTACAGCCTGGATGCATTCTCGGCCTTGTGGAGGCTCTGGGGCAGTCCTGTCTCGGCACCGCTGCCCTCTGGGGGGTGCTCCTGACGTTTACGACACCAGATGTGCAGGCAGCCGTACAGGAGGATGCCCGCGATGAGGAGGAGGAGGATGCTGCTGGCCAGCCAGATCCCCATGGCCAGTTCCTTCCTGCCGCTGCCCAGGGCCGAGCTGTCCTGGCCCAGGGTGTTGAAGAGCTGGCACTGGTCTCTGTGGGGGTTGACAGACTGGCACGTCACGCACAGGATGTAGGTGGTCTGGGGGCTCAGGTTGCCCAAGCTGGCGGAGGTCTGCCCCATCGGGATCTTGTCCTCCTTTAGGAAGTTCTTGATGGAATAGCCGGTCAGGACGCTGTTCCAGTTGGGATGGTAGATGATGCTGTAGAAACTGTCCACGCAGCTGGGGGAAGCTGGCCAGGTCACGGTGGCGGAGGTGGCCGTGATGTTTTGCACAGTGATTCCCATGTCATTGGTTTCTCTTTACTAGTTTGATTGGGTTTTGTTTGATCAGAATGATTCTGCCAGGTTGCGTTTAAAGTAGGATTCCATTGTCAGAGGATTGTGGGATTAGGATGATCGTTTGGGGCATAACAGGTGGGCTGTAAGAAAGAAATGGATTATATGAGGATGTCTCATAAGCTTATACTATTCAAAGCTGATCTTTTGTTTTTAGCCATGATTATACATGAATAGAATATTTTAAATATGTAGACTATTAATTTAATTAGTTTACATTGACTCTCTTTTGAAGAGAGAATTCTGCTATTTGGTGGACAGGAAATCATTACTGCTTGAACTTCTAGACACAGGACCTATTTTGATAACTACATTCATTTGGTGGGGGGGAGGGCGGCTGGGGATGTAGAGATGTGATGGAGCTTTTGAACTCAATCAACAGAATTAAAAATGTACAGAGAAAATATTGCTTTTAAAGATAACTTAATTTCAATATTTTTTTCTCTCTTCTAATCCCTTAGTCTGCGCTTGTTAGCCCTAACTGCTGAAAATCAATGTGCTTTCCCTTGTTCCTACCATACTACATCAGTGTGGCCAGTGGGGTGCCTGAATGTCCTGCTGCCTTTTCACTCGTTATTCTAAAAGCATTGTTCTCTTCTTTGAAAACAGACATTTAAATTGTCTACAAAAGGCTTTCCAATAGTCTGCACTTTTTCTTGTTGTAATGTGTGTATTTTGAGCTTCAGATCATGGTAAATAGCTCAGTGTGGCAATGTTGTATATTTATTATTTCATATTAAAGTCTTGTTGAATGTGTCCCTGCTAAATGCCCATATCTCGGTAACAGTCTTTCAGCTCTTTGTGTGGGTTTGCATTAAAAATTGTCAGTGTATGTTTGTGGTGTGCTTCTGTTGCTGCAGTAGTGAAGGGTCAGTCAAATCTCTTTGTTTGCCCTTGGTTAAAGCGTATGATCCTACGCTGAGAAAACAAATGTCATATTCCCTGTATAAATTGGAGATTATCACCAGCATCAAGGTGTTTCAGTGTTTTGCAATATTGTAAAAACACTTTTCTTTTTGATTATTATTACACAGAACTCAAAAGGAACCCAGATGCTTTAGAAAAATAATTTCTGAAAACGGTACAAAGAAGTTTAGGGTGTGTGTGGGTGATTTCAAATTGTTTCTTTTTTTTCCCCCCAATTCCTTTGCCATTAATCATATTCATAGTCTTACTTGACTCACTGCTGTTTTGTCATCCCCACCTCCTTGTGCTCTCCTGGTCACAATCCTCTTGCCCACTGTGAGTATAGTCAGATATTATTATTATTATTAGGGTTGTTATGTGGTTATTTCTTAGATCTCTTCTATTATCGAAGGTTTTCTTTTTTTATATATATATATATATATATATATATATATATATATATATATATATATATATATATATATATATATATATATATAAATTGCCAGTTAAAATTCGACTTTGATTTATATTTGTTTAGATAACATCATTTTATACCACCAACAAAACAAATCTCTTTGCTTTCTTCCAGGGTGATCCCCTGCTTTTCTGTAACAAAAATGTGAAACTGAACCCCATAAAATCACAGTCCTTTAAGGCTTTCAATGCCCTGTTTTTATATTGGTTTGGGATTTTCTGACTTGCTGCATTATGGTAACTTGTGTGTGTGTATATATAGAGAATATATACATTTATTTCTCTTTCTCATATATAATATATATACACACACACATACATTCTCTGTGTGTACATCAATGATATTGTCTGACTAACAGGCTGGTACACATTGAGTTTGTTCTTCATTGCAAAGCCCAGCACCGATGAATGCATTGAGTAATACATGGAACCTTTCCTTTAGACACATGGAGAACTGTATCCTGAAATGTGAAAAATGTAAAAAAAAAAAAAAGGAAACCATAAAAGGTGCCCAAAGGAATTTAATTTAGAAATCCATTCAATCACAGCCAGACTCTGTCCTGCACTTTGCTTTTGCCATCTTAACTCAGACAAGCATGTAATACCAGGTGCTTAAATAAAGCCTCAGGGCTCGGCAGTTTTTCACCGCTCCCCCCCCGAATGCATCTGATTGATACTATCTGTTGCTGCCTGTAAGCGTACCCTTTTAAAGATCGAAGTTTTAATGACAGCAACAGCGTCTCTCACTTGAATGAGAGACGGAAATCAAAGGCTGAAGTGTAAAGTGTGCAAGACTTATGTGATATGAAGAGAGGGAAATAGAGAGAGGAAAAGATAAGAGATAAGCAGGTTACCATCAGAAGTCGTCAGTTCTTTGATGCTCACAGCTGCTCTTGATGGAGATAATTTGTTGATGTAGTCCAGCAGCTGTCATTCACTCCCTTCTCTGTCCCTTAATAAGTGAGAGCGTGTCTGCCAGGTGTCTCTGCGCCCGCCTATTCTCTACCTCGGGGGATGCTGTTGATCATTTCGTCCCTGCGTTGTCGGTGCTGTAGTGTCTGCTGCCTTTCTATCGCAGAGGCACAGGGGGCGGACCGGTGAGCTAGCACATCTCTTCTGCCGTGCCTTCTTGCTTATTAATGATAATTGTTTTAATACAATAAACGAGGATGTGTGAGAAATGGCAGCCTCAGCTTCTCTGCCTCCCGCTCTTCAGCAGCGTTGACGTCCTGGAATGGGACTCGGAGAGCTGTCTGCAGCAGGGACGTAGCGGCATAAAAAATCCAGCTGCTTCTGGTTGCAGTTCGCATCAGTTATATTCAGTGATGACTAATGCAGGCAAAGTAGGTCTCTCCTCAATGATGGAGTCCAGAAACATGACAAGGGAGGATTTTTAATGTTTTTTTTAATGTTTTTTTTTTTTTTTATCCTTCCCCTCTCCTATCCTGTAGTGTATTGTAGCTAGGTGGTGTTTTATTCTGTTAATAATTTCCTCTGCATTAGAGGACTGGGGAAATCAGTTTCAGATGTATCTCGGCAGTTGGCTCCCACATCAGTCAGTGGTGTGTTGTAAACTTTTCTTTCTTTTTAAAATAGAAATTGCTTTGAAGGAAAACTAATTAGCTAAACATTTTAAAAAGCAAAGACAGGTGAACTGCCACTACCACTGTAATCCCATCAGTTGAATTCTTCTAATGCAGATTTCTGCATTATTTAAAATATATTTGTATTTTTGTGTTTTAAGCAGGGTGTAGCCTAGTAGTAATCCACTCAACATGTGCTTAAAGATGCCACAAACACTTACAGCATATTTTATCCTATATGGACGAATACAGATTTATTTAAAGTACAATGGCATGGATATCTGTATCAGTTTGTCCTGCTATTTATGAATACATACGTTTAATAATTGTAGTGATTTAAAACAGCTGTACTTCAGTGTACCATAAAAAAGCATCAACAAAAAACACATCCTTTAAAAATGGTGGGCACTCAACCTACAAGAAAGGTAAAGGATTAATCTTGTCAAAACAAGGCAAAGCAGGATGAACCTCAGAAGGAAGAGCTGTTGGGTGAACGTGACCACACTGTAGAGGGAGCTTGTTCCAGTAACGATTTGTTTTGACATGAACACTGTGCGTCTGTGTTGTTGTTTTCACAAGATGTGGCAATCGATAGCAATACTCCGCGCCCGCCCACATGTTGCACAGTGAGCATGGGTTTTAATTCTGTTCGTCGCTTTACACTCGCCGAGCTTCCTGACCTCGGCAGTTATTATGTCCTGGCAAGGTCAAGGGTTACTAAAGGGAGGCTGAGGATGGAGACTGGTGAACATGGCAGGAGTCATAGCTGGGAGCGATCTCTGTGAGAAACCCGTGCTTTTCAGACAGCCTGTCAAAGAAGTGCTCCTTGACCAAGTCTTTCCAAGGAGATGCAGATGTTTCTGTCCGTTTTAGCTCTAGTCTCCGAATATGTTGGGATGTTCACATTACTGGTGTGAGGACATTTTTTTAATGAGTTTGAAATAGAAGCTTCAGACTTATTCAAACATTTTCGAAAAGTAACTTCATTCATAATAGTAGACTTTGTGGAGTATAGTGCATGTAAAATTATGTACTTCCTGTTCGGTGCTCAGCAGGAGCGTTCGTTTAGTTGTCACATGAAGCTGAGTGGAATATATTGTGACGTGCATCAAAATTGCTTTGTCACTGCCCACCCCCTGCTTTTAATTATAGAGAAATATTAAATATTTATAAAATGTTACATTTAATACACCCCCCCCAACTCTTAGCACAACTCCAAGCCTTAATGTATTGATGCTCAGCTCTTTAATTGTGTGTTCTTGGTTTCTTTTAAGATGTGTTTGAAGAGCTCTACTAAGCTTACTGTCGTCCTTTTGATCTGCTGGGATTCGACTCTGAAGTAGGAAATTAAACTTGAAAAGAAATATTCTTTGTCAGTGATCGTTTAATGTAATTAATAGACAGTCACAATATATTGGCCAATTAAAAGACGATGAAGAAAAAGCACAAACTGATCCACTGGACTCTGTGCTTTGGTGCTTTTTTCACACAGAGAGGCGTCACAATCTGAACAAACTCCCCAGCGATGTGGTTGAAGCGATAATTTGGGAACATTTAAAAATAGACTGGATAGGATCCTTGGATCACTTAGTTATTAATGGACACCAAACGAGCATGATGGGGCGAATGGCCTCCTCTCCTTTGTAATCTTTGTTCTTATGGCAAAGCAGGCCGGGTTCACACTCTACTCGGGCTGGTAAAGTTCACTCTGCAGACTCTTAATTCCCCAAAAATACGGAAATATGTTACCCATATGAAACACTTGATGCCAATGGTTTAAAAGGGAATACGGACAGTTTCCGTTCCAGTGGTGGCATCTTGCGCCTGGCAAATGCAATTCTGTTAATCTTTTGACCTTTTACCTGTTGTACGAGTCTGGTGGGAGGACCGTAACTGCAAAGAAAACCACTAATAATCGGTAGTTTTAAGATTCTAATAACGGTAAAACATTGTTTCTGAAAAATCAAGAGTGGTAGGAAACCGATGTCCTTCCTCTGTATGCCAGCTGGTGGTTTCTCTGCTCTATTTTGTATTCTGTGACTCCTGAACTCATACCATATTTATTAATGAATATGCTGGCAGCACCCTGCTCATTTCTCTAACATAATTTTTCAAATTAATTATTCGGCCCGTTTCTGACAGTCGAGAGTTATTGTTTTATCATTATTTTCTTTACCTAAATTAAGTTTATGCAGCTTTATTCCCCAACTGATCTTTTCGACAACCATTTAAAAAGCATATATATTCTCAAACGACATTTTATAGTTATGATTAACGTTCAATAGGAGAGCTTCAGTACATAAGCAAAAAGGAAATAAAGGAAATTTGTGTCAGAATGTCAAAAATGTAAATGTTAAAAATAGTCTTGGTTTAAAGATGCTAAGAGAAAAAATTATTCCATGGAGCAACGGTCATAACTTTTGTAGAATCGCTGATGCACGTTGGCTGTGTCCAAATTTGATTCGTGTATTCAAATCTGAGTTGGATGGTTAACCCAAAGGGTTGTTTCTCAACAGTGAAACAAGGACCAGGGGTCATAAATTAAAAATGAGTTTTAAGATTAAAATAGGAGGCAAACTTTATATAAAGTTGTGGGAAATAGGCAGTGTGGACAATGTCATCCAGCCATGATGTTTAAGCGGAGACTTTGGGCTCTTTGACTAAAAGCTGGGCTCAGTTAGCTACACAAATACACAAGATGAGCAGAATATTGTCAGCAGTAAACTCAAACTAGCCAGCATCTTAAATCTTAGATGAATGTTACCCTCCGATACACCCCCCTGCTACTGATCTGAAGCTGATTTCCTGATAGTGCTGCACTGGACTTTATAATGTTAAATATTAATGTTTATTCTTGATTGACAGTATGTGAACAAGGAGAAGACACGTTATGGGCCCTGAACTCACATTCCAGCGACACATGTTGTTTTAGAGACATATTTGTGGAATCTAATCACTCACTTCTTTAAGCTTCTGAAAAGCACTACATTGGTTTTGGATCAAGAAGCGTTTCTGCGGCTTCCTGCTTCGGTGTACTCATGTTGAAAATGATGATTAAAAGATAACGGAAAAGTAAACGAATGAGAGAACTAAGATTCTAGACTTGGTTTTAAAATACTTTCCAGAATAAGAAGGCATTCTGTGTGCTGACGATATGATGTATGGGAAGCCCTAATAGACACTTTTATTTCTTATATTTTTAAAAACAGGCACTGAATCTGGCGTACAGCAGCATCTATGGTTTCTATAGGAATTTCGTGGGCCCACCTCACTTCAAGGCCATCTGCCGGCTGCTGGGATACCAGGGGATAGCCGTGGTGATGGAGGAGTTGCTGAAGGTAGTAAAGAGTCTGGTAAGTGGAGACCTGCTACATGCACAGAGTCAGCAAAAACCTCCGAGTGCCTCACTCCGGTCGTTTTCTTGGCTGCGATTAAAAAATAAAATTCTGTTGAGGGAGCTGTGAAACAGAATTTCAGAATTTTTATTAGCTTATGAAGTTTCAAAGCAATTGGTTTTACAGCAGTCAATTCAAAAACTAATTTTAAATGAAGTCACGTGATCTCGACCCCAAACAAAGGACAACATTTCAATTCTCATGTGCTTTTTGTTTGTTTTAGATAATGATTTTCTCTTTATGATCTTAATTTGAGTGGCATCATTGTTCCAGGCATTGTGCATTAATCATAAATTGTGTATAACAGTATAGGGGAGTGATATACAGATGGTTGTTTTGGTTTAGTAGTTTATTTTATGGTGCTTTAAATATACTTTATATTTTATAGTGTGAAGAGAATACAAGTAGAATACAGCACTTTTGCTTTTGTTGTTTACATTCAAATTATGCCATGACTTCCTTCCCTTTTATTGAACAGTCCTTTTAATTGAAGGTTTTTTCTCTTTTCGACGGCCTAGAATGTCCGAGCTGGAAACCAGATTCTGTTGAACTGATTTCATATCTGTTGCTCCCAATCAATGAGAAACTTTCCCTACTTCAACAGTACATTGATGGCTTGTTTTGTGAGTGTTTAATGACTGAGATTGATCAACGACCTGTAGCGAAATATACCCAGCATCTTCCTCCTGGCTCTTAATCTGAACATGAGTCAAGAAGTTTGTAATTAATTCGGATGTAGCCTGAGGCATTGAGAAAAAAAGCTGTCGTTACGCAGCTTCAGTTTGTTAATATGCTTTGCCCATGTTAGCGGGCATGTTTCTTCTGGTCCCAAGGCAGGGATTTTCAGTACAACACCATGGTATGATAATGCCTCTCTTTCTCCTCACAGCTACAGGGAACCATCTTGCAGTATGTGAAGACTCTGATGGAAGTGATGCCCAAAATCTGCCGGCTTCCGCGACACGAGTACGGCTCCCCAGGTTAGTGAGCGAGCGACTTTCGGACACCCGCTGGCTTTTGGAAACCAATCGCATCCGACCTGCAGTGTTCCCTCCGACGTCGATTTGAGAATGGTCGATCAGAACCATATCGTAGCCCAAAGAAAATTGACCCCACACTTATTAGCCATTCAGTCCTGCTCATGGAAAGTTACACTATTGATGATCGTTTCTGATTAATTATTGAAAGGACCTTCAGATGTGTGGTCGGTGTTCATTGCCTTCAGCTGGTGCTGGGAGCTGGTTTCTCTCCATCTACGCATGTTTGACACCTGTTTTACAGCTTATCCCTCCTTCTGTTATCTTAATCTTTACAGCTCATCTTCGCTCCCTCAGGCACCGGCACAAGCCGTTTATCTGTAAGGTACCCAAGATCATGCGATAGTGAGAATGGACAAAAAGTGCAGGCCCCATAGAGAGCATATTCAGTCAGAGACGGGTCATTCACTGTACTCCTTACGGGGACTGACTGACATGTCCTCTTTGACAGGACACGGAATGATGAATAACTAGTGTGCTGCTTTTGTCGAAGCCTGTAATTAATGCCGGATGCAGTGGTAATGGTTCATTCCACATAAACGCTTCTGTATTTTTAGGGAAAGCATTCTGCCCTCTCTAATACTCTGCTAAAAGCATTCGTCAGTGTTTTATCAGTCATTGCTGAATTATGTGAACTCCTTTTACCTGCACAGCAAATTTAATCTCTTTAACAGGAACTCCGAGTAGCTGCCTGTAGATGCATCCTAAATGTATAAATTTCCCAGAATCCCAGGCCCTCCTGCTTGTGGGGACAATCACTTCACCATGGTTAAAGTCTGCTTTCTTTCCTGTGCTCATCTCTCATTTATGGCCAAGCGTCTTTAATAAGTGTCAGTCTCCCACAGTTTAATTAGCCGGTTTGTGGTACGAGTCCTTACCTTGTAAGCGTACCCCCTCCCCGATGACTGTTCAGCAGCTTTGCTGGTCGATGGGTAACCAAGCCCATACTTGTTCTTATTTCAGCTGCTCTAGATCAGACGGGAGAGAAAAGAAATTGAGCAAAACGTCCATTTCCAGCCTAGTTAAGTCCGGAATCGCATTAAAATTCATTCTTGTAATTATCTTAAACACACTTTTAGGAGATTTTGCTCTTAGATGAGACTTAGACAAGACTCTTTGGCAAGTTTCATCGTCTTCTCGAAGTAATTGCTTTTTGGCTCATTAGCTTATGCAAGGCTAACCCATCATCGAGGGGACAGTGTAATTTGGGAGTTTATGTGTCTGGCTCATTTATTTCTACTTGTCTCTTTCTGAGACTTCCCCCCCACTCACCCCTCTGCTGTGGCTTTCCTGGTTTCCCTCTCATCTCTGTGCTTAATGTCCAAACTGTACAGCAGAGATGGACCCTGAAACCTGGGGATTGACTCTCAGATAGGAGATGGTGATCAGGTTACTCGGGTGGAAAGAGGTCGCGCTCGTAGTCTCCGATCATTTAGCACGTTTGCAGGTTTGGCTTGTCCGGCCGCCTGCGTGTTCACCCTTGTGGATGGAGTCTATTTTATGCCCTCAGTGGTTTTCGGCAGGGATCTTACTCAAACTGACAGGTTTGTAATTGCTGCCACCCTGCGTAGCGTCTAGTACATTTCCATAGCACAGTGTTGCACATGCATTCATACATACGTCACTGAATCGCTGCAGACCAGCCACTTGCACAGTAAACTCGACAGATCCTCTAATAGTTAAGTGAGTGCTATGCATTCATTATCATGTTTTTTTTTTTAATATGTATATTTTTAATTGTCTTTCAGTTTGTTCTGCACATGCTGTGTAACTGGCAGTAGCTGAGACTGAGATGTCATAGACTGTGCTTTTCTAGTGTTAGTCCGGTAGATTAGCAATGCTGAGAATGTGATCGACAGGAGAGTAAACCGATTGTGAGCTTTATTCAGCCTGACTAAGGTTACAGTTATCTGTAAGAAATGCTTTCTACTGACAGAGTTGTGTTAAGACACTATGCCCTTTGCTGAAAGACTACTGCTCCATGTAATATTCTCTGTGCCGTTTAGTGCGCAGGCGGATTCTTACACCATCTATCTGTCTGGGTGTGTCTGTCTGTCTCTGTGTGAGTAAGGCATGTATGTTTTTATACACCCTGTCTTAAGCCAGATGAATCGGCTGGAATCTTAAAACAATCAGATTTCCTAGGAGCTCCTTTCTCGGTATATAATCTACCCATTGAAGTGTTGCTCAAATGAAAACCCATGTGACTTGAAAGAAGTATGCAAGCTATGAGTGCCTTGTAATTATAGATGGTGCTTTGAGACGAGCATTGTTTATGGAAGAGTCTACACTGTTTTGTTTCTGAACTTTAATTAAACAAACATCAATGATAACATCCATTAAAATTCTATACTGTACTTTTGAAAAGCATCAAAGACTTAATCCTGATTTATATTCATTAGGGAACTTCAGATGCATTTTCCCATCCCAGTAAGGTAATAAATGAATAGAGGAACAGAGAAGAGATGTGATATATCTCAAATCTGCTGCTGATTCTGTGATATTATCTTCATCTTCAAAGCTATGTTCTCTCTGAACCTTGAATCGTGCTCAGGACCCGCATGTGGGTCTTAACCGCACTGGAATGAGCTTTTATTCCTAAACTGTGCCCATATTACAGAAGAACTGATAATCACTGACTCTCTCTACTTATTCTGGTCAACTACCTGATCCTTAAACTAGCCTTTTCCTCTGTTTGACCTGTATTGAATGCCCTCTCGTTCATTATTTGCAGGTATACTGGAGTTCTTCCACCACCAGCTGAAGGACATCGTGGAGTACGCCGAGCTGAAGACCGTGTGCTTCCAGAACCTGCGAGAAGTGGGCAACGCGGTCCTCTTCTGTCTCCTCATTGAGCAGAGCCTGGTATGGCCAATGCATTCTTCTCCCACCATTTGCCCACTTCCTGTTCAGAGCGGTTATATTTTCCTCCATCTGGGTAAAATATGAACCGGTCAAGCCCTGACTCGAGGACTGTAGTCATGCTGTTGTATGTAAACAAGTTGCCAGTTCACATGCAGTTGAATGGAAATTAGCATTTGTTTATATCCACAGTATGTTTGATAATACAGTATTTCTATCTATCCATATCTCTCTTATCATCCCATACCTTGATCTTGCGTCTTCTAAAAGTGAGGGGGGTGGGGACACAAAACACCTGCAAGGACACAGTGTTTCTTTCTATCATCCAGTCGGTCTTGAGTGACAAATAGTGGTTGCTGTGGAAACCATGCCGTCTTTGTTTTCGGTTTTATAGCCCAGACTGTTGAATTAGTGCCAGTTTACTGCTTTTTTTATTTTTATGTCCTTCCTAGATTGGATCCCCTCCAATTGATTGCTTTGTTAGCCTTATGCAGATGTGTGTAACTGTTTTTGATTGCATTGTATCCGATACTATGCTGTCATTTTTAATTTTATTTTATCAAACAAAATGGAAAATACGGTGCTTTATCATTTTTAAACCATCAGTGAGGAAAACTGAAGCATAGGCTTAAACACGAGATCTCTGCAAGCAAACTAATGCTTCCCTCTTTGTCCACCAATCAGAACCCCTTTATATACCAGACCCCGTGGCCAGTGAGCCAACTGGCAGCCATTTTGGCTCTAGACCCACCTTTCTCTGTGTGTGGGAGCCAAAATGGCTTCTGCCACTGATTGTCCCCAAGGTCCTACAGACTGCCAGTTACACATGGTAACATACAATGCGTCATGCTGTCCAACAATCTCTGTAGGAACCGTGAGAGGCCTGGACAGTTTGACCTGTTGAGAAAAATGTCAACAAGGTGTCCAGCATTACAGCTCCCACATCTTCGGTCTCCTTTTATTTCACTTCTGCTAATCAGTCACAGCCTCTCTTCCCTTTTGTTTCCTGTCTGACCTTTCACTCACAATTAAATCCTTTTATAATATGTACCACCACCAACCCAGCAGCTCAAATAATATGAAGACTTCCTCCTGGCCCCCAACACCCCCTTGCACTGAGCTGGGATAATGTCAGGTCTTCACAGGGCTGCTTCTGAGTGAAGAGAGGGAGAGGAGCACGTAAACGAGACATTTAAGTAAAGGTCTGCTCAGTGAGCTGTAGGTGAGATTTTGGTCTAACGTTGGAATGAGTAAAGCCGCTGAAGGTCAGTCGATTGTGTACAAGACTTTTAAAGAAGCTATTGAATGTGTTCTCATATCTACACACATCTCATTATGCGTGAATCATCGCTGCACAAAGGTTTCCGCAGAACTGTGGACGTGAAATGTTACAAGCTGCTTCTAAGTCCTGTCTGAAGTGCCGCTGTTGTTATTGCATTCGAATGAGAGAAAATATCTACAAATCTAAAGAAGTAGTCTAATGCTTTTTTGCTGATGCTTTTCATTTAAGTGTAGATCCACTTGCAGAAGCTTACCCTTACTTTTCAGAGAGGCTGATGAACCTAAAAACATTTTATTTTTAAAAATAAGTTTAATTGTAATTCAGCTGGACTTCTCTAGTGTTGTTAATAGATGATCCCACTTATAGAAGTCATGTGACTCACGACTGAACCAGGAAATGAGCCGCTTCAACCGAACGATGCATCGCAGCCGGTGCCGAAAACAAAATCCAACACTTGTCCTGCTAATGGAGTCTGTGCTGTTTTTGATGATCACGTCTCATCTACAGCATAGAAAACTTTTGTGACAAGTAGAATCCTATACGTTTGTGTTTGTAATCCGTCAACAATGTCATCTCGGCTGGCATTGTGAGACACTTGTTGTCAGGCTGTGATGCTATCAGACGCCTGTCTCACTTTTCTCTGTGTTGGGTGAGACTCCATTAGGAACAGATATTGTTTTTCCTTACAGCACCACAGCATAAGAGGTTGTTACTTTTCTTTGTTGGTTTGTGTAGAAATTGTGTAGTTTTTTTTTTTTTTGTATTAATTATGCCATTGGAAAAACTCCAGCAATGCTGTGTCTTCTAAATGTTAAACTACTGCCCGGAGGTTAATTCAGATGACATCATTGTGGACATATGTGTGTAACTGCACAAAGAGGGTAATTTCGCCTAAGTGGTCGGCAGTAAGTTGTGGCATGCAGCTCACGATGATGTCAAGATCAGATCGGCTGGATGTGTGTGTGTCTTGGTGTCGCAGCAGGACACCATGAGCTGAGAGTAGGCTTTGAGTTTATAGCACGGCACTGCCATCTCCAGGTAGGACTGGATATCACGGCACACTGTCATTTCTGTTCATGCCAAACAGTACTTGTGGCTGGATGTTGTAGTTTTTGGTTTATACAGGACACTAATGTGTCTTGCCCACATGTTACGACCCCAAGTGGCTGATGTAAGGGGATAAGAGGAACGTAATATAAAACGCACAAATGCAGTAGTGGGAGAGTGAAGGGAGTGCAAAAACCAACCCAATATCATTAAGATATATATATATAAGAAGGGTTTATTTACAATGGGGAGGGGAGTATATACAAGTATGTACAGTATACAAAAACACGTGATGATCATGATACAAATAATGAACAAATATACAGAGGAAAACACCCTGGAAAACACACTGAAACAAAACAAAACCTATCTAAGCTAGTCTAAAAGAGTAAACCACTACCTGACTTGGATCTGTAGGACGACCCTAACTAGCTACACTAACTAAACTATCAAACCTAACAACTAGTACAGAGGGGTGATCACCGCCCCTACCTAAATACCTAATGTGCTAGACAACATACATCCCTACGTGTACCCGTGCAAACCCATGGGTATCTCACCTATCTACCCGTTCTCCCCTGAACAGAAAGCAATACACAATACAATGTAAACGGAAACAAAACAGAAGAAACAGTGGATATTTACACAAGCAAAAACAATCAATCACAAAGGTATTTTACACAAACAGACAGGGTAGCAACACGAAACAGCGTTGCAATCGGTAGTCTCCCATAATGGAGGAATGAGGGGGTATTTAAGCAGTAGTTGGAGACATCTGATTGGACAGGAACAGCATGGAACAGCGGAGTTGAGTGACGGGGACGAGAGCCAATCACAGCGGGACCCCTGCGTACAATAGGGATAGGAGGAGAACAGACACACAGCACACGCACGTAACACCACATTTCCCAATTTCATTAGTTGCATGTCTGAAGACAGCTTTAAGCTGGAGAAAAGGCAGACAAACGCACACAAACCCAGAGCTGTCCTGAAGGCCGTTGGTCTGATGTTGAGAAGATAAGAGTGATCATTTGTTCCCTAGACAGCTTTGAGTTCAGTAAAGGGGTGGTGTTCAGGTCTGCATCGTGTCCTCATCTGACTGGACATTATATCTTTTAGTCGATTAATGGTAATGGAAGACCAAGTAATGCAAAAATATCTACAAATCTCCGTTCTCAAATCGTCCTGGCTCCCTGCCTTATAGGGAGTTCTGTTACATTGATACCATCGACGGACGAAAGGGAAGCATTGATCTTCAAAGAATGGCCCAATTCACTGTCAGTTTTATTGAAAACCTAATTTATACTATGTATACACTTATGTTTTTATCTGTTCATGTTTTCAGTCACAAGAGGAAGTGTGTGACCTCCTGCACGCGGCTCCCTTCCAGAACATTCTGCCGCGGATCCATGTCAAAGGTGATTGTCTACTCTTTACTGACATGTGGGACTCTGATCCGTATTTTAAAAGCTGCAGCACTGTAAACAGAGGGACAGTATTCATGTAAGCAAAACATGGGCATGAGACCAAAAACATAACAAGTTTTATAAAAAAACAAATTTCGATGAAGTAAAAGGTTAATGTTTTGACTTACAAATTGTTGAACAAGTTTTACAAGTTACGAATGCCGAGTCTCAGAAGTTATTCCTCCCCTGTGTGGTGATGCATTTCTGAAAGGACTTGTTTAATTGTATCTTTGTTCCTGACTGTCTAGTATGTACAGTAACCATATCTTTGCTTGTACATGACACACATTTCTCTGTTTTAGAGGGTGAGCGCCTTGATGCAAAAATGAAACGTCTGGAGACGAAGTACACCGCGCTGCACCTCGTTCCGCTGATCGAGCGCCTGGGAACCCCGCAGGTGTGTGTTGGTGCCCCCGAATTGTCCAATATTAAATGAAAGTGGCAGGTTAGGCAATATTAGCATTTCATTTTTCTGTCTGTACGCTTTATAATGCCCATCTTGTTATAAGAACAGATGTTAAGCTCAATACCTTTCCTCACAGTTCCTGGAGAAGCATTTCATTAATTAACCAATTAATCAATCATCCTGCTCCCATTCAGCAAATTGCCATCGCAAGAGAAGGAGACCTCCTGACAAAAGAGAGGCTGTGCTGCGGCCTGTCCATGTTCGAGGTGATCCTGACCCGCGTCCGTGGCTTCCTGGACGACCCCATCTGGCGCGGCCCCCTGCCCAGCAACGGGGTGATGCACGTGGACGAGTGCGTGGAGTTCCACCGGCTCTGGAGCGCCATGCAGTTCGTGTACTGCATCCCCGTGGGCGCCCACGAGTTCACCGTCGAGTGAGTACTGCGCCGCTGCGGCCGGCTCCCAGCGCTGGGGGGGCTTTAGCAGTGCCTCGGTCCGTTAGAGCCCCTCAGTCTGGAGAAGAACGTCAGCCCCTTCCTCCCCCTCTGTTCCACTCAGTGATCTATCCCCACTGTAAACAAATTGTACATGTACATTCACAATCCCTATCAGTGTTTCAAATCCAAAAATCCGCTCCCCGCTGTGACCCAGAGACTCGTGTCTGAGCCGAGGAAAGGCAGCCGCTGCTCTGTCTGTAAGACGTGCTTGTTTTTCCCCCCGGCAGGCAGTGCTTCGGGGACGGGCTGCACTGGGCCGGCTGTATGATCATCACCCTGCTGGGGCAGCACCGGCGCTTCGACATCCTCGATTTCTGCTACCACCTGATCAAAGTGCAGAAGCACGACGGCAAGGATGAGATCATCAAGAGTGTGGTGAGTGACGAGTGCTTGTCCCGGAGGGTGATGCATACAGGGGCGTCGCACTCCGGCAGCTCAGGGTTCAAGTTCGCTTTGTGAGGGTGAGAGTGAGGCCTTCTAGTGAGAAATGTATTCCCCTAATAGATCGGCGGACAAGGAACACTCAGGTACTGATATAGATAGGACAAAAAATGTGTCTGTGTATATAGGGAAGGTCTCCCTCACTCGTTTGTCGATCCGTTTCTCAGCCGCTGAAGAAGATGGTGGACCGGATCCGGAAGTTCCAGGTGCTGAACGACGAGATCTTTGGCATCCTGTACAAGTACCTGAAGGCTGGAGACGGGGAGAATATGCCCGTGGAGCACGTGCGCTGCTTCCAGCCGCCCATCCACCAGTCCCTGGCCAGCAACTGAGACCGGCGTCGACGGCAGCGTCCCCACCAGCCGAGTGGCCACGGACACGGACGCTCCTCGGGAGTGTGGAGCCCGTTGTACTATGTGCCTTAGATCGGGTCTGGGCCAGATGATTCTGTACACGCTTGTGCCTTATTGAAGAGAGAGAAAAGTAACGCTCACGGCCCCTTCATTTTTAATGTCTACGCTTTATAAAATGTTTTTTTATATATTATATATATATATATACTACCTTACTTATTTTATATGTTTTATACCTTGCAATGTGGAAAATGAGGTAGGGGAAGGCACAATAATCTTGTGGGATTTTTGCTAAATGGTTCTTGAACAGTAAAACGGTTTGCAGTGGTGAAGGACGGGTAGTAAACAGTAAATCTGATCTTGCGTAAGAGTGGGTTTGTAGAGAATACTGTGCTTGCTTTGTGAACTAGTAAAATTGCATGCTAAGTCCTTAAAAATAAAATAAATCATATAACCTTAATCTGAATGATATTTAACCAAGTTATTGCAACTTCTATTGGTAACCATTTCTTGCCTGTGACTTTTCTATTTGAATTGTTACTTTGTTTGAATTCAATAAAAATAACTGTTGATCTGAGTCTCTTCTAGCTGTTGAATATTTTCAGATAAATTTGAGAGTGTGATGAATAATTTCCTGGACATTTTTGTTGGTATATCCTGACTTTATCCTGTAAATCTGTATGAATTATACAAATAATATAAGAAAGTGTGCCAGATGTCATTTCTTATTTCTATAATTCTTTACATCCATTGTTGCATTAAAATAAGACAAAAGGTACATATTGTTTTTCTGTGTAATGTGTGTTAGTCCACTTTTATCATAGTGTGTAAACTGAGGTGTATGACTCCCCAGATTGAACTAGAACCCTATTTGCCTCACTCAATGTTTCATCCACTAGATGTCAGTATTTGTTCAAGCATGTGGCCACAGAACTCGACCTCCATTACAGTGCATCTTCCGAGACGCTCTGGAAGTCTTTTCTGCGGGAAATGACCAGGAGGGTTGAGAGATGGTTTTGCAATTCGTGAAGGTGAGGTTGCATTTCAGATGGACGACCAAATCCAGTCCTGCTCAGGTTGGTGTTGAGTCAATGAGCTCAAGTTCTCGATTCATGCTGAAGGGTTCGTACAACTCCACTCAAAAAGAGTCCTCTTGAGTGGAGTTGTACGAACCCTTCAGCATGAATCGAGAACTTGATCTACCCAGGAAAGATTGCTGGCATCCATTGTAATTAATCGACTTTCCCTGAATAATCTTACCTATTAAAACCAAAGGAAGCTGATTAATTGATTCAGAATTAATTAAAGTACTTAATTAAAAGCAATAGAACTTCCAGGATTGCACCTGGTGAGGACATGTCAGCATAACAGTGTTTGAACTAATTTTAAGCAGCACAAGGAAAGTATAAAGATCTTTGTGAAATTCATTTAAAGAAAAAAAGTCAATACAGTGCTGTTAAAGTATATAAACCGCTACCATTTACGAACATTTTCTTTATTCTGAAGAACTCTTGTAACAATTATTTACAATGCCCTGAGGAAAAACCGAATCCTTCAGACTTCAAACTCTTTAAACGGTGAAGAGTGCCATATTGTACTATAGTATTGCTAGGTAATAAACGGAACCACAACAAAAGCTAAGTTTTTGAATATTGATGGTATAATTGTGCAATACTATAGTACAAGATGCATCCTAACATTCTTGCCAAGCTTTTAACCAGTATATTTAATTATCCTTCAAAATAATTCCCGTCTTTAAAATTAAACTGTCTGGAGGTATTAAAATCATATATATACTTATTAAGAATAACCTTATAACCAGTGCTTAGCCAGACGCCACAGCTAACTGAGGTTTGGATTTTGGCACAGGCTTAATACTAATTTTGTGAACCAATATTTCAAATTAAACATTAGGGTAAATATCCAACATTGTGCTAAATCCGAGAAAGTGAGAAAAGGTAATGAACGTCTTTAATATGAAAGCTACTACAGTGGCTCTTGGACATTTCACATGTTCCCACGACGGCTGGGTTTGATGTGAAGTGTGAGGACACCCATGAGGAAACGACCCTCGATTCAGTTGTAGAAATAAACTCAGTGCATGTTTATATCTCTATACAGAAAGTATAACGAGGCAATTTAAAAACATCTTGAAGTCCTATTTACAAGGTTACATGGCAATGTGATGAAACGGAGCCATGTAGTCATACTCAATTACAAAAGACAAGCTTTGTGACGGGTAAGGCAAATAAAAACTTCAATACAATTCATTGGTCCATCCAAGTCACACTTTGTTTAAAAGAACAGATTGTCTTTTGTTTTCAACCAAATGCAAAGCTTCCACCTGTGAAAATGAAAGGTTCGTGCCATTGCGGGCTACAAACCTGGACACAGTGTACAGCATTTAATAGCCGTTTACTTTTCCTATGGATTCACAAGGTCGCCACAGTGCCGTTTCTCCGAGACACACTGTCAAAGGGCGAGTCCAGAGTGCCTTCTTGCGTCTGCTCATTCTCAAACAGTTCATACGCGCTGTGGGACGCCATCCCGTTGGTCGAGGGGGCGCCGCGCTCGTCCTTCCTCACCGTCACGGGCAGGTTGGCCAGGCTGATGTTGACGTCCTTGAAGGCGTGGAGCAGGAAGATGCCCACGATGATGGTGATGAAGCCGCTGAGCGTGCCGATGATGTCGTCCGAGCCCATGTGCTGCCACTCCTTGAAGAGGATGGCCGAGCAGGACAGCACCGAGGTGGTGAAGAACACGTAATAGATCGGCGTCACCAGGGAGGTGTTGAAGATATCCAGAGCCTTGTTCAGGTAGTTGATCTGTGTGCTCACGCAAGTTATGAGGCTCAGCAATAAAATCCAAGACAAGGGGTTCCTAAGGACGGGCTTCCCTGCGAACAGTTCCTTTATGATGATGCCCAAGCCCTTTACACACGAGACAGACAGAGCTCCGATCACAGAGCAGATTGTGATGTAGACCAGGATGTTGGTTTGTCCATGACGAGGTCCCACTATAAAGATGAATATCAGTGCAACTATCACAACAAAGGTAGCGAACACCACAAAACCTGGGAGGAGAGAGAAAAAAAAAAAAAAAACATTAACCATTCAGCTCATCAGCTATGAAACGGCACTACAATGTAAGAATGCAAAGCACTAAACTCTTACAAAGCCATTCAAATAAACCACAATTATACAGATGTTGATAAATATTTGATATTCTACCTTAAAGGCATTTTACACAGAGACACGCATGTAGAAATAACATGCCTCTGAAGGCCATTTAATTTGAAGGCTACATGAACATGTTTTTTAGTTTTTCTTTACCTGGATCTACCAGTTTCTTGGCCATTTCATTCAGGCTGTCAATCTCTTCCTCTTGTGGTGCGTGAATCACCATCACCGTGGACCCCAGGATACTGAGCAAACAGCCGATCTTCCCATGCAGGTTCAACCTCTCATTCAGGAAGTACGAGGACAGAACGGCACTGCAAGGCAAGGGTCAGGTGTTACGGCTAGGATAAGAGCACCAAATTGGGCACACGAGTCATTGGATCTCTTGTATTGAAATCTAGGAGACAGGATTCCCTCTGCTTCCTGCCAAAATAAAATCTGGCTGACACCTACTGTCATACAATAGGAAAAAAAGGTATAATCTTTGCCAGGTCCAATCAAGGAGGTATTTGAAAAGACCACACAGGATAGCAGTCTCCCAGGCTGGAGTTTGGACAACACGTCACAACAGGGTGTCCATGCTGACACCTGTCCACTGCCGAAAGCGCCTACAATGGGCACGTGAGCATCAGAACTGGACCACGGAGCAATGGAAGAAGGTGGCCTGGTCTGATGAATCACGAGTTCAAGGTGTTGACCTGGCCTCCAAATTCCCCAGATCTCAATCCAATCGAGCATCTGTGGGATGTGCTGGACAAACAAGTCCGATCCATGGAGGCCCCACCTCGCAACTTACAGGACGTAAAGGATCTGCTGTTGACGTCTTAGTGCCAGATACCACAGCACACCTTCAGAGGTCTAGTGGAGTCCATGCCTTGACGGGTCAGGGCTGTTTTGGCGGCAAAAGGGGGACCTACACAATATTAGGCAGGTGGTCATAATGTTGTGGCTGATCGGTGTACAACTGAGAAAATAGGATCTCGCTTAATAAGCCATCAAGTGAAACAACTGAAAAGGGCTTACCTTACAAGAACACTTAAGGCTCCCAGAGGGGTGACTAGTGTGGCTGGAGCAAACGCATAGGCAGCAAAATTGGCTGCTTCACCGACACCCACTGTGAAAACAGCAACAATCAGCACGTGGACTTAAAAGCAAGACAAACTCTTAAAAGTCATTACGTATTAGATGCATAGACTAATTTCCACCCACTTAAAAATCCCAAAGGTCTTCATGTCGCAGAAGCCATTTGAAAAAACTGCTTTAAAACGACAGAATGCATTGGAGCTGCGTGCAGATTCTTTAATGTGACTTACTGGATAGCAAACCGGCCCACCAGAGCCACTCTTTAAGGTATGCATGACCACCTTGGCCTGGGGAGGGGGGAAACACAAACAAAACAAGAATATAAGACAAAATACCTCAAAAACATCGACCTGAGTGCAAGCGAGACAGTGAATACATTCACACCCAGTGAGCCTGCCAGGACCTGTAAAGGCAGTGTTTCTGCATGGACTTCACTGATCAGACCACTTTCTAAGGCAAGGCAAAGCACACCAGTTATGTTAATAATTACTGACTCAGAAATAAGCATTCAGACTGTTTACCGAAGGAGGGCCATGAAGCTGCAGGGTAATAAAAGTTGTAAAACACAGCTGACACTCACACAAAAGCAGTGCAAACTGAAGGAGGCTCTCTTTCAAACAAACCTGTAGCACCAAAAAGGGCAGGACTATTATCCAGAAAGTCTGAAGGATGTTTTTACATACACAGACACCTTTACAGTTTGAAATAAAAAGCAAAGGCCTTGTTGAGAGGGATCACACAGGTAGTACTGACTTTCTTGCAGGTAAACTGACTCAAAGGCCAAAGAACAAACACAAAAACAGGTTTTATATTTCACCGGGGGAAGACAGCCAGTCTGGAAGTGACTTGGCGCTCTTTTGCATTTGAGGACCAACCTTTTTAACAGACATGGTGAATGTGGTTCAGTACAACATACCTGCTCTCATTGAACCCTTTTTGGCCAAGCGCAGAAGGCCTTTTTTCTTCAGGATGAAGCTGCCTCCGATGAAAATGCTGGAGCTAATGGCTAAGACTAGCCCAATGTAGAAGTCATATTTCCCCCTGTCCTGGCCCATCGTGATTGTTGAGGTGGAGTTCGAATCTGTTACATTGATCACCGGACAGTTGAGTTGCTGATCTGAAGGACAGGGCAGACAAACAACAGATCCTGTGAGGGAAAACATAACATTATTAATATGAATACTGTGAAGGAACATTTAGTTTGAAATAAGAAATCTATGCCATATTTATTTTTCTGCATGGTGAATTCTGTAACTATTAATATGCCTTCCCTGGTTTAAATTATTGATACTATTGACTATTGTCTATGTTATGTGTTTTTATGTATTGTGTATCTCAGACTTCTTTGTTATTGACCCCTCTGGGTTAATATATAGATGCAAGTATTTTAAAATAGACCAAAACACATGGTGGTTGTGGGAGAAGAAAGTCAACTTCATGATGTTTATTTGATAGGATGTAGATGGTGTATTTCATGAATTTATCTGACATTACTTTAGCTGGCAGATTGTTGAGATATGTCTCCTCTTATACGAATATTTAAGGACAAGGGAAACCAGGCAGACAGCAATAAAATACAAACACAACACAAAGTTAAATGGTCTGTAAACATTGCTGTTTATGTTTTATAGCAACCAAGGAGTATGACACTGTGATCAAAGGAGATTAGAGCCCTTTTGTTTTACTTTAGTGTAAAAGTTAACTTTGAAAACTTTTTTCTTAATGTTTTATATACAGTGGCATATTTTTTCTGTAACACAAAAGGAAACAAAGAACAGGTTTTTCCAAACACTTCGACTCGTGATGCAAGAATTAGGCTTGGCTATTCCCACACAATGAGAGAACACATCCCTCCTGTCATTGCTCCAAATTCTCCAACAAGAACACTTAACCCCATGGCTGCCTCTTGAAAAGCAAAGCCCTGCTGTGTCCCCCATAAACAAAAAAAAAAAAAAAAAAACTGGCATTAGCAGGGATGGCCTATAAACCAAACTTGTAGATTAAACTCACTATCTAACTCCATTGACCTTTGGGATTGGTTTACACTGACTGGGGCAATTATTCCCATACCCTCATTCACACTTCTGCAGAGAATGATCTGACCCCAGAGCCCAGAGTGGGTATATCTTGTGGATGATTTAGTCCCGTTATTGTCCTCTACACCTCGGTCCCTTACCGTTCTGACCGGTTACATTCACAGCTGGATTACGCAGTCCTCCCATTGCCTGTCTGGACACTACACCTCTGTACACCTGCCCTGACACTGAACTGACACTGAACTGCAAGTCCTGTCTACTGCACCCCTCCTCTCTGTGACTCTGCAATGTAGTTCAGAAAAAAAATCATCAGGACGCAACTCTAGATCTGAAAATATTAAGCCATTGAGAAGGATATTAACAGTTAAGTGCTGCTTCAAGAGTTAGAACCAGGGCACACACACACAATCAATCAATCAATCAATCAATAAGTCATTTGAATGAACTTAGCATGAGGTGCTGTCCTGTCCTTTATACACCAGCAGACAAAAGCTGAATTTGGGGGAAGGGGAACAAAATAGTAACAAACTACAACCCATTACTAACAAGGAATTGCCAGTTTTAGTTTCCGCAGGTTACAACATATCCTTTTTAAATGACATGCAATGTAATAGTGGCTTAAAAAAAAAACACAAGAGCAAGTGAAGTTTGCGACCACCTCGTTATTGGCCATCATAAGACCATGAGCTGCTGGACCCCCTGAAGGCTGTCCCTGGCATGGACCCGGTGTCAAACCTGCACGGATCTCATACGATACAGGAAGCGTGCAGAGCTCAGCTCATTAGCAGCCTTCATTTCGGGGGTTGTCACCGCAAAGCATTCATGGCATGTTGCACTGCCACCCAATGACACCTGCATACTGCTACAGAAATGGCAATTTAACACACACATCTCCCCTACGTGCTAACGAAGACCCCCCATAAAATCGCCTGTTTTTAAGCCCCCTGACGTCACCACCCCCGTCCGGCCCGTCTCTAATCGTGCCCAGCGAGGCGTCGCCTCCGGTCTGAACCCACACAATGTCCGGCATTGGACCCAGCTCGTCGTTTCGGGAAGCCCACCCCCCACCGAGGACCCCATTCCCGACACCCGGGACACGAAGCTCACAGGGAGGAGGACGGTGTTGGTACCTGGCGGTGAACGGGGCGGTTAGGGGCCGGCGGCGTGAGATTCAGCCCGTCTCTGCCTCTTCCACATCTCGGACGCTCTCCGGCTGAACCCGACGCGCTTTCACAACAACCCGGGCTGCGTGCGCCGTCAGCTGCGTGAGTGGGCGTGCGTGTGCGTCAGCGTCACCGGCGTGCGTGTGCGTCAGCGTCACCGGCGTGCGTGTGCGTCAGCGTCACCGGCGTGCGTGTGCGTCAGCGTCACCGGCGTGCGTGTGCGTCAGCGTCACCGGCGTGCGTGTGCGTCAGCGTCACCGGCGTGCGTGCTGCGTCACTCGAAGGAGGAAGAGGACTCTTCTCATGTCGGCCCTGTAGAGGCTGTTAGGCAATGTCGTTTGTATTACATCATAAACAGTCTTTATCTCTCACTTTAAGTTCTGCTAATTCAGGTATCGCTAACAGAGTGGCATTTATTTGTTAAGCCTTTTTGTTCTGTGCCTGTCATGTTTACAGTGAAGGTCAAAAACAGAAACATGTTATCAAACTGGTTTTGATACGATCTGATCTCCCTTTTTATTCTCCTCCAGTACGTTTATTTGATATTGACCAAAAACAGGAAATGGAAATGGCTGCTCTAATCTACTCCACTTGGCTAAGATTGCACCTTTTGCAGTTATGCAGTTTCAATGAAGAGAGGAGCAAGTTCATTTCTACCTAGAGAAAAAAAAAGTCTATTCCACAATTTCCACTCATAAATAATGACTGCCAAAGCACTGTGCAGAAACAAAAGAGGTGTATAAATGAGCAAACCTTGGGGCTGCTTCTGCATACCTAGATTGGCATTAGTTGGGCACTACCCAATGTTATGGAGGGTCGTCTGTGATCACTGCTAATCACGAAGCTGGGGAACCAGTGTAGTATGGGCTCTACTCAACTCTGAAGGTAAACAAAACCTACCAAACAAGTCCAGCTATGCAACAGATATGTTTACAATTGCACTAAATAATTTACAAGGCTGTGCAACCACAGACCCTGCTGCTGTTCAGAGGTTCTTGGTCTTAAGTGTGCACAGATAAAAGGATATAAGGTGTCTTTTTTCAGTTTGCTATTTCAGTGGCCGAACCACAAGCTCTTCTGGGGATGACGGTGCATTGGAAGAAGGCACACTTGCTGATCCTGGGAGACTTGATGTTTGAATAAAATATTGACACTCTAGAAGAGGGAATTACTGGTTAATACATTTCCCCTTTTGCCTTAACGGTACTTTGTCCAGTTCCTTAAGTGTAATACAAGACACCTAGAAGGGTTTTTATTTTCTTTGCAACAAAAAGAATCACAATACCATCCCTAACTGCTATTCTGAAGATTTATAATAACTTCATACCATAGCCAACTACCATGAATTGATTGTCTTGTTAATTAAATTGATGCAAACTGGAGCATGTTGTACAGAACCAAGACCTACTTTTTGCTAGTGCTGCTTTTTATTGAAAAGTCTTCTACATCTGAACTAATCGTACAGTGGAAATAGTTGTGAGGATTTATAAAAAAAAAAAAATCCTTTCAAACATGAACATTTTTGCCACATAAGGAAAAGGTAGGAAGTGTCGTATGCAACACTCCTGAATATCAATTTAATGTGCCTTGTCATACAATATAAATTAAGCATTACTAAACTGAGCTTTGAAGAAATATTAAAAAAATGACAATATAATAATACAATTTGATATTGCGTAGTTTTTAGTAATTGGTTAAATGCTTGTTATACATCTATAAAAATGTGTGTTAATAATGCCTTGCTGTTTTGCCTTTTGCAATGTAAACAACAAACTTCAAGTGTGAATGCTATCAGCTGTCCTGTAAATTGAAAAAAACTGAAATCTCAAACGTCTTATTTTTCTCTCTAAATAGAAATTCACTTGCTCCTGTCATCAAGCAAAAGAATCTGGAATCAGCAAATCATTGTACATGTTTTTAGAATAATTGTTTCTAAAAGCACACAAGTGTCAGCTGATGCAAAGTGTGTATTCAAGCACCAAAATGCAAAACAACTTCATTATATATAAATGTCAACAGACATACTAACGTAGCTATACCAGCAGTCACATGTTGCCTTATCAACTGGGTTAGCCTTTGAATACAGTCAATATTGGATGATTATACAGATTTTATCCATTCAGTAGTATTTTATTAGAAAACAAAGAAGAACAGAGTTTATTTTATTTTACAATAAGTACATGTAAGTAACCTTTGATCTTATTAAATACATTAAAATATCAATCCAGACATACATCTTTATGAAAACTAAATAAATTATTCCTGTATTGTGCTGCAGTCACACAACTGATAAGCATATATCCGTGTTCTCTAACTGCCCTTAGGCATATGAACCATTACAGCAGATGTAAAAATTACCGAAGTACCTGAGTTTTTGCTTTGAGTTCCTCGAGGTAAATGAAGGCGAAACATACAGGCTTGGCAGACTATTTAAGCAGCCCAACCCTCTAACTTCTGGCATTATTTCAATTCAATGTTTTTTTTTAAAGCTGGAAAACATCTTAAAATAAATAACCAGGATTAATATTGCACCATACAAGCTTAAGCTGTTCCCATTCTCAGCTGTGTGAAGCTCAGCTAAACAGCATTATTTGCCTATATTTGCTTACTGGGATTAGTGAGTGAAAGGAAGCTTCGACGCTGGCCACAGCAGAGAATAAACAGAGCCTGTCCTGCAGTAGAACTAGGCTGCAGAAAGTACAGGTGAAATTCCGACAAGGCGTTCTAGTATGACAGAGAGTGGCAACAACCAAACCCAGCGTCTATGCGTTCATCTGGGCATGGAGGCACATTGGCCAGATCATTATATGCGTGGGAATTCATCTGTTTTTTAATTTACAGCTTACGCTTTAGCAACTAGAATCTGTAATTTATTTTAAACACACCCTCACGCACGATTGAGGTTCATTAAAAATAAATAAAGGGTGAAATACATTCTAACAAATGCATTTTAGGATCTGCAGTAAACTTCCCACATTTAGAATTGTCAAGTGTCCCATTTTCATATGAATCATCAAGGAGAGGATTGCTAGGATGAAGACCTAGTCTTCCTTGATTGGGGCTTTCACGCCTTTCCCATTGAGGCTGGCATCCTGGAAGACCTGCAGGAGGAAGACGCCCACAGCCACGGTGGTGAACCCACACAGCATGCCCAGGCCGTCCACGGCGCCCACCATCCCCCACTCCCGGAACAGGACGGCCGAGGCCAGGATGACCGTGCTGGTGAAGGTCACGTAGTAAATGGCGGCGAACGTGTTGGAGTCGAAGCGCTCCAGGGCTCTGTTGATGAAGGTGAACTGCAGGAGGACACTGACTCCCAGGGTCGCCAGCAGCCCCAGGAACAGGTACAGCGCTCTGCTGCTGGAGGAGCCCCCGCCAAACACGTCCTGCACCACCAGTCCCAGGCCCTTGCTGCTTGGCACGGTGAAACTGCCCAGCAGGGAGCAGATGCTGATGTAGACCATGATGTTGGAGGCTCCGTAGGCCGGGGCCAGCCAGAAGATCAGCACGAGGAGCAGCAGGAGAACCACCAAGAGGTAGGACAAGAACACTGCAACAGGGAAAGACAATGGTCAGCAGTTGACATTTAGAGTGTACACATTTTTCCATGCACAAGTACAAGCAAGCGACTAAAATAAGTTCTACACCTATAATAGGAGACATCACCTTTGACTCTGCTGAGGCCTCACATACCTGGATCTCCCAGCTTTTCCTCGAGCTCTGCCCTGGAGGTCACATGGTCTGACTTTGGGGCGTGAATAATTAACACCACAGAGCCTATACAGCTTAACAAGCACCCCAGCTTTCCCAGAAGATTAAGGTTTTCCTGCAGTATATAGGAAGCCAAGAGAGACCTGAAACAGAAGAAAGTAGCTGTATTAAAGAGCACCTTATCTAAAGGGGCAGTGGAATGAGAGCTCTCATGAACACAGCAGCACAAAGCACTTCTTGTTCTTAAATTAAAAACTCCTACACTCAAGGCTTAGTCTCGTATTAATTCAAAGACCAAGGTGATGTCTGAAACAACTATACACAAAAGTACAGCACAATCGAAATGTAGGCATCGTATAACTCTCCCTCCCTCCCTCCTCCCCCATAGACACACTACTGCGTATTGTCCTCTGTTTTCCCAGAACCCGGCTCTTCAAGGTCAATGCTTAAGATTAAGGTTTTGACTATGGAAAATTGGTTCTTGCAAATATGCTGACTTTATAAGTCCGTATCTGTAAAACTAATAAATATAAAAGGCTGTTTTTGCTTCCTTTACACATCTCCTCAAGAGCTTGTCTGTGAGATTTATATATAATTTTTTTATGAGGTATTAACCTTGAGTTTCAGGGCAAAGCAAGTTACACTCTACACTACTGTGTGTCTGTGACAGTACTGGACTAGATTTGTTATCACAGCCTCCATAACTCAAATGTTCACTTTTGTGTTCCCTATAGAGATGTTAATCAGACCTCAGTAAAGAAGGAAATACCCTTTGGACGGTTTATCTGAGGATTGCTAACGTCATGAATAATTATGAGAAGCACAGGTTGTAATTAGAGGGGAAAAAAAGGCATGTTTTAATTTGACATCAAGTCGGTAGTTGATATACTGAATACTGATGCATTCTCAGAAATGTGCAGAAGTGGAACAAATTGCAAGACTAAACTCTGAAGACAGGTTGGCAAAGAGGGGCTTGTTCAAAACGGTCCTGAATTAGCAAACACATTACTGAAATGCACACAAGTATCCGACTCACCCAAAAGGCACACCAAGAGCTCCAAGTGGCGTAACCAAGACAGCAGGAGCTGCATTATATGCCAAGAAATTCCCTATCTGACCCAGGATCACTGTTTAGACAAAGGAAGTTGAGGCTTGTGAATAATGGGCCTTAGCTTACATCCTCTTGAGTCTACAGCACATGTTCCAGACAGAACAACAGCAATGGAAAGAAAAACTGAATGAAAAAAAACCTATATGCATTTCATATTTTCACTTCTGTGTGGCATTTTTATTTCTTAATGGCAGTTTAATGGCTCTTAATTCTGTAAGGCAATGCACTTGAGATGGCACAATATGTACACCAAGCCCCCAGGCTATATAAATACAAATAACTGTGTCCAAATATTTCAAGACAAATGGGGCCAATAATCTCAAATTGATTTGTCAGAAGGACATTTTTGTGCTCTAGCCTGTATGAGCTGTAGTACACAAACATTATGCATCATTGTTTATTACACGAATCTATTCAGCTCTGCAATTTCATTTATAATGATCACAATACGGCGAATTTACAGCGACAGAAATGTTAAAAATGAGAAATAATGCAATTTTTGTGTAGGAATGATAATTACTACTATCATAATATGCAGCCTTTGAAAAATAATAGAAAACAGCAACATCTGAGAGAAAATCATTAAAGAATAAGCAACTTACTGGAGAGAGTCCCACTCCACCACATGTATTCAGTCAAATATGAGGCACCTAAGAAAGACAATAACAGTCCAATTTGCACCGAACATATACTGGAATATATATATACATATCAATCAAACTAATACAACGCATTGATGAAATATACATCAGTTTTAAACATGGGAAATGATCTCACACCCAAGCTGAGGTGTTTAAAATTGGAATAAAGCAGAATATAAGCCCTGGCAAGTTAGCTAGCACTGTATCCAATGAGAATGACGTGCAGCAACATTATTACCATTATTACACTGCTAGCACTGATATGGCTACATCACTCAATCGCAGGTACCTCTCTTCCGAGCCTGTAAAATGCCTTTTCTCTGCAACACAAACGTCGATCCATTGATTAAACTGGACACCACCGCTATACCTATACCAATACACAGCAACGGACTTTCTTTCAGCTCTAAAGTCATTTTAAAACTTGTCTTGTGGCATAACAGCCTTAATGTAACATCATGCCTTCCGCAAACAACCCAACGAACTGAAGTGTTAGAAAGATACCTAACGATCTAAAACATTGTCTGTTAGTTTACTTGACATAAATGTTCAATTCATTTCAATAACATCAGACACGACAAGAGGGACACTTCTGCACATTGGTGATGCGGAAGCGCTCTTTGGATTTCAAATGAAAACTCGATTGTTTTCTAATGAGCGCCCTCTGTTTGTGCTGGAGAGTAAATGCAGGATAATTTTTTCTCCCTGCTTTTGGAGAGTTTTTAAGGATTTTAAGTAGCTTTCTATGCTAAACGTGGTTTCTGAGTGTCATTAATATCCACCGATCAGCCATAACATTATGACCACCTGCCTAATAGTGTGTAGGTCCCCCTTTTGCCGCCAAAGCAGCCCTGACCCGTCGAGGCATGGACTCCACTAGACCTCTGAAGGTGTGTTGTGGTATCTGGCACCAAGACGTTAGCAGCAGATCCTTTAAGTCCTGTAAGTTGCGAGGTGGGGCCTCCATGGATCGGACTTGTTTGTCCAGCACATCCCACAGATGCTCGATTGGATTGAGATCTGGGGAATTTGGAGGCCAAGTCAACACCTTGAACTCATGATTCAACAGACCAGGCCACCTTCTTCCATTGCTCCGTGGTCCAGTTCTGATGCTCACGTGCCCATTGTAGGCGCTTTCGGCAGTGGACAGGGGTCAGCATGGGCACCCTGACTGGTCTGCGGCTACGCAGCCCCATACGCAACAAACTGCGATGCACTGTGTGTTCTGACACCTTTCTATCAGAACCAGCATTAACTTCTTCAGCAATTTGAGCTACAGTAGCTCGTCTGTTGGATCGGACCACACGGGCCAGCCTTCGCTCCCCACGTGCACCAGTGAGCCTTGGCCGCCCATGACCCTGTCGCCAGTTCACCGCTTTTCCTTCCTTGGACCACTTTTGATAGGTACTGACCACTGCAGACTGGGAACACCCCACAAGAGCTGCAGTTTTGGAGATGCTCTGACCCAGTCGTCTAGCCATCACAATTTGGCCCTTGTCAAAGTCGCTCAGATCCTTACGCTTTCCAATTTTTCCTGCTTCTAACACATCAACTTTGAGGATAAAATGTTCACTTGCTGCCTAATATATCCACCCACTGACAGGTGCCATGATAACGACATTATCAGTGTTATTCACTTCACCTGTCAGTGCTCATAATGCTATGGCTGATTGGTGTATTGTTAACCTATTATGAGTTCCATAGACTGATAGGCAACAACAATTTATTAAAGAAAGTGAGTCCAGAAAGTGCAAAACAAACATACACAAGGAATGCTCAGTGCAGAACACAACAGGAAATTGTAATTATTAAGAAAATAATGCGGGTTTGATTTATCCTAAGTAAGTGTTACCATCATGCAAATGTCAAACGACTTGACATGACTTGTCCTTGCACCTGACATCCCATTGTAGCATAAGCTCTCTTACACAACACTTCGTCCATTGTCTCGGTTGTAGGAACCAATAACATTTGAGGTCACAGGTGAGTAAAAACCCACTGTCTACTCTTTCAGAGGTCAGATGTTGTCAGACAGAAATATGATAAATAGAATATATTGCATAATTGGTGCATATGGAAATGAATGAATCACACATGTGTAAAGTATGGCAACTATAGAACAGAATATTAGATATGTTAAAGAGATTATAGTAAATAAAGGACTGTCCTGTCACACCAGATTCAAATAAAAATAAATTTGGTATTTGTAAACTCTTTTCTGGCTAAAACCATTTTAAGAAAGGGCTTATAAATAATTAAAATCATCATTACTATATGTATTATTGTATGATAGTATGCAGGTTAATATCAGTAAGGTGCTTGAGGAGCCCAACAAAAATATTTTAGTCTTTTAGTGCTTGACCACAGATAGTATGTAAGTTTCTATAACTATATGTAATTATTATTATTATTATTATTATTATTATTATTATTATTATTATTGATAATACAATGGAAATAGCCCCAATAGTAATTAAACTGTTACATCATAAACCCTCTATAATAGTCCAATAAGGAAAAGAACGTGTGGTAAAAGGCAGATTAAAAGTGTCATAAAAGAATAAGAAATGTAATACGAGACCATGGGCTGTGACACTTCTGTCCCCTGCAGGATTGGAGTGTGGTGCACTGTGATAAAAATACAGTATGGCATACTGTGGATAGCGTGGTGAAAATGTGGTAAGTTTTATCGTGGTAAAAGTATGGTTAAACATAAGAACATGAAAAACTAAGTGGTCCAAGGATTCTATCCATTCTATTTTTGAATGTTCCCAGACTAAGTGCAGACTAATAATAATGTCTGGTTAAGGGCATCTGATAGAAAAATAAGGAAAATGCGTTTGCTAAATGCTTAATAACACAGTAATAAATGTATTGCATGAGCTCCTGTTATAGAGAACTGCACTTACTTGAAAGTACCACCTGGTGGCGCTATAACTCGAGGAAAAATGAATGTGCGATGTGTAGGTAAAGCCGCAGCAGTACCTGTGCTGTGGTCCACACAGCCCCCTTTACACAAAACATGATAACGCAAGCTATGTAAGCCTCTGACACTGAAAGTCGGGTAAATGCGCGCTGTGACGCGGCTGTTTGTTTTTGATTTTTGGACAATTCCTGAATCGGCGGTTAGTGACGTGAGGCATGAAGAGCCAGGGATTCAAGAGCACAACGGAGCACGAACAAGAGCAATATACAAGACATTGTTATATCAAATCCAGCTTTCAATAATTATATACTTCCTTAAATCAGTATTTTAGTATTGAAGTCAGTATCAGTATTCAATACAGGTGCACACACACGTGCTTTGCCTGGGCTAGGGCAAACAAATTAAAATCATTTCGGCAGCACGCACAAATGATTGCTATGATGCATTTTAATTATTTTAACAAATCGGGACATTATTTAATATATTGGTAAAAATAACATCAAAGCACTCTGGCCCTTTAAAAGTGCGCTCGCACCCTGTGCCGAGTCTACCAACCTTCATAAGAGCCCGCCCCCTAACTTTGTTCCCCGCTGACGTCATCGGCGTCACGGCTCCAACCCCTTGGCCCGCACGGCTGTCAATCACGGTCCAACATGGATGGGGATAGCCTGCTGCAGAGCTGGTGACGGGAGAGACGGACGCGGAATCAGCCGAATTGAACAGGTATGGACGGCGAGCCCGTACGGCAGAGCGGCTCTAGTCTCAGGACAACAGCCTTGCGTTGCTGGCAGCGATCCTGTCGGGGGCGCTGAGACCGTGCAAGGGCTTCGTCCTGCCGGGCAAAGTGTGGCGGTGATGCCCTACACACTGACTGCAGCAGCAGCAGCAGCATCAACGGCGGTCCGGCAGTCGGTGACAATGCTAAAATACAGGCAGTGTTCAGTGTGCGGGTAGCCGACCCTCGCAGCGGTGCCTGATCCACCTCTAAGGCCGAGGCCCTGCGCCTGGTCCGCGGCCCCATCCTCTCGTTGTGTCTCGACAACCATATGCGACCGTCCTGTTGGGCATCAGTTGCTGTTATTATTATTAGCAGACGCGACATCTTGCCGTGCTGGGTGAAGTGCTCCCGAAGCACCTGCGCGATAAGCACATGAGGTACACATTGGGCATGGTTATGCAGGTGACTTCTTACTGGGATATCAACACACTGTACCAGCCGTATCTTGAGGAATATGCATGTGTATTCCCGGGTTAAAAAAGTGAAATTGAATCTCAAAGTGCTGCCATCGCAATATTTTAGCTGTCATTAGTTGTGTTTTTAATATTAAATGTGGGGAAATAACGATTTCAATGGTTTTTAATGGTACGCTTGTCAAAAATACAAATTGCATGTATTGTATGTGATTCTGTAGTAAAGAGGCACCAATATATGTTCACACACGTTGTTATTTCATGAAGGTGTGTATTGTGTGATGTGCTGTAATGCTGTTTCTCTGTGTGGACAGGGATTGGCTGCTTTTGCAGCCAGGAGAGAGACCAGGGGAAGATGCCTTTTCCATCCTTCTCCCTGAATGCCCAGTCGAGGTTTGACTCCAAATGGCTGAAGGTAGATTTGCAGGTAAGGAGATGTGAAGCAGATGCTCTCTCTCTCTCTCTCTCTCTCTCTCTCTCTCTCTCTCTCTCTCTCTCTCTCTCTCTCTCTCTCTCTCTCTCTCTCTCTCTCTCTCTCTCTCTCTCTCTCTCTCTCTCTCTCTCTCTCTCTCTCTCTCTCTCTCTCTCTCTCTCTCTCTCTCTCTCTCTCTCTCTCTCTCATGTTTCATAAAGCCTGCTTCCACATTTTACATTAGCATTCAGTCTCAATTTCTGAAAGTAATTTTATGGGATGACCTCATTTTGAATATCAAGACATTGATACCCAGGGGCAGTCATTGGCTATGCAAAAAAAGTTTTTATTCCATCATTCTATCTTCCTTACAAATCTTCAGATACAATAACACACAATACCAGGTGGAGATCAAAGCTCCTTTACAGTAAAATATGGGACTCATTTGGGCTATTATGGTACTGTACCTTTAATTTCTAATTACAGTGTATTGTTTAGCCTCATGGTGGCTGCTGAGTACAGCTGTCATGTTTCTTAGTAATTGTTCGAAAGAGCTACTGACAGGCTCTGATGTCGGGTTTCCTGTGCACTGTGACATCAGGAATATTTAGGCAATGATACAGTGTTTTTATTTACCATTCTGTCTTTATATAAGACGACATTTGTCTTTATCCAATATAAATTATATAATGCTTTGGCTAATTAGATTTCTGACCCTTAATCAGTGTCATGGTATTACTCAGTACTGACCTATTCAGGCTACTCACTGCATCTTAAGATAAAATTATCTAGATTTAATATGTAGCCAGTACTGCAAATCAATCCAATAAACTATAATTCTCTTCACTAATGTTTTTTTTTTAATAATTATTCATTATAATCAATTGTAGATTTAATTGTGATTGTCAGCATGCATTAAAAGGATCTGGCAGGTTTCTTGCCTTTTGCTATAGATGTGATTCCTTTGCTCATATATTTCGGGGGTAAATCCAATGTCATTTGTGAATGTGATCTGCTTTGTTAGGGTGTATTTCTACTCAGTATCTCCGTAATAACATGTTCTGGGTTGCAGTGTCGGTGTTTAAATCTAGCTTTATGTTGGAAAGTAATATTTAGTTTCCGGTCCAGGTTGCAGCGAGTGGCGGTACAGTTCTGGCTGGTTATGCACATAGAGATCCCCTGAGTTGGGGTGTGATGATCAGAGTCCTGCCCTCCTAAGCTCAGTAACTTGGCAACTTCAGCCTAGCATCATCGGGTGATAAAGGAAATGGGGCTAAATTGGAGCTGGGAGGGGCACTCCTCGCGTTCACACTGGCTGTTGCTTGTGAGATGACATTGGCTGTTCAAATAGGATAACAAGAAAAAAATAGAGAGGCTTATATACCATGTACTCTGTTAAAAATTGGGAAAAAAAATATATAACGAATTAATGCATGCCAGCAAAATATTTTTTTACCACTTCCTAAAACGAATTGATGTGTTATAGATCCAGACAGAAAGTGACCTTCAGATAAAGGGTTTATTTTATCTTTTATCTTAAGGAGGAAGGTATCTTCTGTCATTTTAACGCGTTATTTCAGTATGCAGTCCATCGTTTGTTTTAATATTGATTCTGATGGAGCCAGAGCAAAAAGCAATGTGTTGTGCTATGGTGGAGATATGACTGATAAATGTGGATCAACCAGGCCAGCGAGTATGAAAACCCTGAAAGCTCATAACTATCACTGGCTAGGCACATGGATATTTGTTATCAGTTACCAAATTCCCATCTATTCCCTGCATTTAGCCACTACCAAGACAATCATCTTACCTGCTGTACTGATGAAACTTATAACAAGTACTTGCTGCTGTGCTGTGAACACTAGCTGAAGTTCAGATGATTAATGGGCAGGCCATTTCCTCTCTTAATGGCTCAGATGATGCTCATGTAGTTTTATAAGCTTCACAGGGCAAGACTGTTACTTAAATTTTCCTGGGAGAACATTTACTGGGAAATTTACATATCATCAAATGTAGGCCTGTGTGTTTTTTGAATGGTTTCATCTCATTCATAGTGATGTATAACTGTTTTGGCAAATACTGTGATGAATAATGAAATAAACCAAGTTATATAAAGAATGCATGGAAACAGGATGCTGAATAAATAATGAAGAGATCTGCAGTCTCATTTCATGAGCTGTTGCACAAGGCTTTGCTATTTTGAAGATTTTGGAAAGGTTATTTTGAGAAGACACTTGCTTAAGATGGAGTTAAGTCTTAAAAACATATCCTAGCGTCTCCGCTTAATGCAGTGTTAATAGTTTGCTTATGAAACAGGCTGACATTGTGGATAATTGCAGTGCTGACATTGAGTTGATAAGTGACCTGTTATTGGTGTTTGTTAAGGAAGGATTTGAGTCTGGCAAGTTTTAAAATAAGTGAAATTAATCAAATTAAGCAGTGGGTTTCAGCCTCTGTTGTGTATTCATGAAGGGATTGCACGTCTAAACCACCTCATATCGGTAAGGCGTCCTGATGTATTCTGCTTCATTTCCTCGTTTGATCAAGTCCTGAATGTATACAGTGTGCTATTGGAGAGGTGCCGCTGTAGAAATGATCAGGCCCACAGCAGTTGGCTTCTGAATATTTAGAAAGGCACGGTAAGGCAATTTCCTGTTTTCTTTTTAGGCAGCTTCAGTGCTACAGCTTCCATTGTGCGATCTGTCTGCCCTGGAGCAGTCATTGAAGAATTTCTCTACATAGCGCTCAGACCTGATCGATCTTATCTTTTATTAGAATTGTTAGATAATTAATAATTAAAGATTAATCATATTGCACGGTTGTTTGTTTTCAGTCGACGCTGAAGATTCATCTGCTATTTACTACTCGTTTTAATGCCTGCAATCCATTTCCTAAATGCTGTTGAAAGTGTATTGCCCCAGTCAGCTGCTCTGTGTGTATTGCAGAATATCGCATGTATGTTTGCTTTGAAAGATATTTGACCCTGGTATTGCTTAAGGATTACGGTGCATGCTTGTAGCCATAATTAGAATGGTCTCAATGGTGTCTAGCAAAACATGTGTCTTGCAGGGTTACCAAGAAGTGTAGGATGTTTGCTGTCACATGTAATTTGTCATTTCAACATCTCGGATAGAAATCCTAGAACATACACATTCCAAAGATTTCAAATCTGCTGCAGCAATTGAGTTCGTACATTTTAAACCCCTGAAGCTGTACTGGTGGATCAGAGCACCAGGAGTGTGGTGTGTTACTCATAATATAGCAGCACATGAGGTCATAGGAGAAAGTGAAAATGAAGGATTGTTTACACAGACATGGGGAAGTTATTTCACATCTCTTTTGTCCCCCTTTGACAGCTGGCAAGGATAAAGCTTGCAGAAAACCCTGACCTCACACTAGATGTGTCTGTATCATTCCACTTCCTACCTTATCACTAAACTGTAGGAGTCTTATTTTTAAGATTTTAATCTATTTCATATAAACGTTCCTGACACTGACTTGGAAGGGAACAGTTTCCCCTTAAAGAAAACGCAAATCTGTCCTCCCTGTCTAGGCTACGGGCAAGAGAAGCTCCACACCAGGGGTAGGATAGTAATTTATCGGCACTACCTTCCTGGGATGAGTTGGTGCTGACCTGGGAAAATTTCACCTACTAGAAAAGAATGGACTACAAAACGGTTCAATGGCTTGTTGCTGTGCCTGATGCTATGATTGTCCTAGGCAGAACTAGGATACTATTTGTAAACTGACATGTGATTATCTAGAAATAAAATGCAGGCAAACCTCTCCACTTTCAGTACATTGTGTAAACTGTACTGAGCCAAACATCTACAAAAAAAGAAAAAAAAAGTTCACTCCCTGTTCCACTCTGATATATATATTTATGATTAGTTTCCTGGAATAGCTCTCGTTTTCTCCACTGCAAATCAACACAGAAAGCTGTCTTGCTATTGATGTCATATTCAGCTCTTAATATATTCTGTGTTAGAGAGACTACTATTTTAATTGTACTGGACCTTGTACAGTGTTAAAGGATACTGGTTTATTTAAACTAAATATCCTAAATATATAACCCATTATATATTAGGTTTAATTTTGCCATCTGGTAGTTCGATAGACATTACATGTAATGCTGTTTTTTGGTTGAACTTACCCTTCTTGGGTAAGGTAAGATGCAATAAAGGTGATTTTATTTTTTAAATTTATTTCTTACTCCCAGTGTATGTACTATATAGGGGCTCATGTCCATTTAAGTAAATTATAAACTTTCCCAATACAAATGTGTATTAATTTTACTCAGACACTAATTAATTTTTTTCTAAAAATGAAAAAGTAAAAAAAAAAAACAATACTCAGTGTGTGACAGAGACAGGGATTTTATTATCTGTTATCATTTATTTTTTGTGCATTAGCTCTTAGCCATTTTCTGAAATGTGGTTTATCCTTGAGATGCTCAAGGAGATGTTCGTTTTGTCCTGCAGCGTGCGTTCTCCCCAGACGGGCTGTGCGAGCTGTGGAACGAGATGGTAAAAGATGAAGAAATTACCTCTAATGGAGAGGAATCTGCACAACCAGGTCAGCCCCATGATATTTCTCCACCCCCCCACCCAACACACACACGCACACACACACACACACGCACACTTGAAATGGGTTGTTGTATGTTGGTTGAGCAGTACTGGTGTCTAAAGACTGAGACAACTCCTCTATCTGTAGGTTAAATGCACCAATATGAACTCAAGTGTTAAGTCTTTGCTGAAGAGTTCACCTTTACATATCCTGCCACACTTTATTTGATATTGAGGTTAATTATATTGATTTGAATTCTTTGCTGTCTTATTAAAATTCAAACTGTGGGGCTTAAAAATGTTACTCTCGCAACAGGAATTGAGACAAGCTGCATGTCAAAGGATTTTAACAACTATTTACAATGAAATGCCATTGGCTATTGCATCAACACATTATATAATTCAATTCTGTTTACACAATTTTGCAAATGGTTTGAACGATTGCATACACATGCGATAAGGTTTTGACTCCAGGCGGCTCCTTTGAAGGATATTTGCTTTCTGTTTTTCCAGATCTGGTGAAATTGAAAAGGCTCACAGATGAAATTGCCTTTTTGTAGAACAGAGGCATCCTGTAATATTCAGCAGGATTGCCATTTACAAAGAAAAACTTGTAGAACTGGAAGATAATTGTATTGGGTTATTTGTGTTCTAGTAGCCTGCCTTGTATGAAAGAACACTATCAACAGAGCTGGCTTAAAACAGAATGAGGGGGAAGAGGTCTCCCATATCTCCTGATTACCTGTTCGACCACACTACACAACTACAGTTTACCAGTGTGATTTTCTTAGGAACGATCTGTGTGCAATAGGCGTATTTCTGCTTTGATTTATTTTATTGCACTCTTCGAATCCCGGCTACTGTATGTCCTCGTGTTTTCCTCCATATACAGTACCAGTTGATACCTCCCTTGTGGGGAACAGTATTCTTGGCACTGAGTAAACCTGGCTTGCTTGGTCTCTCCCAGAGGACAGTGCAGATTGCCTTGGCAGCCAGAAGAAGGATGAGTCCAACGACAAAGAGAAGAAAGAGGAGGAGGAGGCATCGACGTCTGTCCATCACTCCATCATCGAGACCTGGGACTGGGGCCGACAGCCTGGTATGTCATTCTCGGGGCCTAACATCTATAGTACCTTAAATTTTCCTTCTCCTGCAATGTGCTTTACCGTCAATGCCTTACAATATGATTAGATATGGGGCTTTAGAAGACCCAGCCTGGTGCTTATGTTGGTTTCCATATTAATGTGTATTAGTTGTGAAATGGAGAGAAGATGTATTGATTAAAATCCTGATGTCTGCATTACAAAAAAACAATTTTGATATTTTCACTGACGCCTTACATTAGCACTCAACAAGTGGAATTCTCTTTAATCTGTTTTGTTTCTAATTACTGTCAGAGTACTATAATCAACTATTGCAGTCAATGGTCTTTTTTCAGCAAGAACTTGGTAGAATAAATAGACACAATCTCGAGTTCCTTAAAACAGATTAATATATGTAGTTCTGAATTAATTTAGTTAATTATCCCAGTTGTTTTTATTTCATGCTTTCTTTAAGGGGCTTTAGGAGGGATTTTTTTGTGAAGGGTACTTGTGCACATTGCCAAATTATATTTCAAATGCTATAGATTTCACATTTAAATTGAGGCTTCTTTTAACCAAACAATGAAAAACCTTCAGAAGTTATGGATTTAGAATTGAGAACCTGAATATTTCATTTTATGAGTCTCAGTGGACTGTTAATGACAAATGGCTTGTAGGTCGTTAATGGAAGTCATCCAAGGCCCATAATTGTAGTTCTGAGTATTTAAAGATTTCTTTTTGTCTCAGAAATCTGTTGTCAATTGGATTTTTCCCTTATTTAATAACACACTTGCCCATCACACCTGACTGGAATTAAGTTTACTCAATTTCTGGATTCAATACTTCTGGGTTGTGTCCTCTGATGGTGGCTGACTGACTGACAAAGTTAGTTTTACTTGCTTGCTCAGGGAACACATTCAATGTGCTTAAAGTCAAGTTCCAGGAAAAGAAATTGACACGACTTTGCCACAGCTGAACTTTGTCACCTAGTATTTCTTTTGTGACCATTATTAGCACAGGCTGTCCGTATCCATGAAACACGGTCTAAAAATATCTCGTCAAAATATCCTTGGTTTAAGAAACCCATCCGTGCATTCCAAAAATAATGAGACGTTGTGCTATGTTTACAAGCAGAGTAAAACTATCACATGACCACATATACAACGAATCCATGTAAACATGTCAGCATGGAAACATATCCACCAGAAATGTAACTTCAGCATAAGCAAGCTATAGGAATGACTAATATGCCGTTTTTTATTTTTATTTTTCTGGCAAGTTGGAAAAAGACTTCTAGGTTTGTCCTTTTTTATATGTCCTTTTTGTCTCATTCCTCCTAATGGACAGGTTTTGGAGGGATCCTTTTCCATAATAACCCAAACCACTTCCTTCTTATAGCAAAGTGCTTCTTGAAAATATCAGCTGACATTAGAGCTGCAGTCAACAGAGTAATGTGCTTTAGAGAGCAATGGTGGCTATCCACTCACTGTTTGGTGGTATATTAAATAAAGAGAGGAATTAGATTTTATGGAATGTATTGCAAGGTCTATATAATGTTAGAAAAGAGAATCTCTCACGTTTAAATTCCAATTAGTGTCATTCTTGCACAGTTACACTAAAATTTCCCAATCCCAGTTCAATGGCACACAGTAATTTGATTTGACACACAGAAATGGCTTTGAAGATCACCGTTATTCTTCCCACCCGGACCCCCCCGCCCCACCGTTCATTGTCACCAGCTGCCCAGATGCTCCGGCACTTTAGTACTCAGGGCCAGTCACTGCTTTGTGTTGCTCTGTTGTTCATCTTTTCAATACTCCTCCTACTTGGTTTCCCACAACGCCCTTCTATGTGTTGCAGCTGTTTTCTTTTTCTCATTGTGCCGATACAAGCCTTTCTTTCAATCTGATTTGTCAGAGCATACAGTTAAAGTGGTTTCTATTTTAAAATAGAACTGTGTTCTTCATACCTGCTTGCAAAAGTAACACTAACGTTACTGCGATTAATTAGCATGCTGCATCCGAACATTGAGATACAAAAATAATAATTTAAAAAAGCTTTGTAAAACACATGGAGAAGATCTCTGAACTGTATATTTGGATTATTGAAGTGTAACTGTTACAGGTGTGGGCTGCAGGAATAGGTTTGCTTTTGCTCTTTGTGGTTTTAACTGAAGCTGCAGTCATATTGGCACTAATACCTTGAGGTTAGGTTAAAAACAGAAAATAATGGGACCCTATGAATTACTGTCCCCTAAATATGGACAAGGCAACTTTCTATAGGACGCTCGCTAAACAGCTCCCCCATGTACAAGCTCCCCCGGTGCCCAGTGTTTCTCTCTGCTGTGTATTTGTGTCCTCTGGCACACGGGGCGGGGGTGCATTAGGTAACTGTAAAAGCGGTCTGCGGGAGATCTATTTTTATACCTCCGCAGTCAGGACCTGGGCTGGAAGGACCCGCGAGCTGCGATAGGAGGATGTCATTGATCCCGGCCTCTCGCAGACAGCGTGTGTGTTTACAGGCATTCTGGGTGGGTCTGCGGCGTTCGGTCAGGAGATAAGGAGCCACTGTAGAGTCTCGCCCTTAATGTGGGCCTCTTCCTCAGCGCAACCTCCCCGGCACTGTTTACAATTTTTGACACGCCACTGTAGAATAAAAATGTCTCAAGGTTGCTACACTCTTTTGTACCACCCCCCTCCCCATAATGCATTTCTGCTATTTGTATAATTAATTTGGTAATTGTGAAACTTATTCAGCGTTGTAAAGACGAGAATGTTTTCACTCAATTGCAGAAATATCGCTGTTTTATTTATTTATTTATTTTTATTTTGAACTTTATGTGATTTTCTTTTTCTCAGTGGCATGAACCGTGAAAAGGATGGTTTTTATCTATGGCTGGAAAACCTTGGCTGCTGTCTCCTGAAAAGCAGTTTTTTTTTTTTTTGTTTGGTTCTAAAATTAAACCGCAATACACCTTGATGTGTTTTTCAGGTGTACTTCACAAGGACATCTGTTTAAAGAGCTCAGTCTGTTAGAAATGCCCTTGCTTTTGTAGCAGAGGTAGATGTACCAAATGTTACAGATAAAACTCTCTTTACACAAGCTAGTAAGCTTTGGAATTTCTACTTTTTTCTACATGTTCCTCGATTACGGTGAGAAAAATCAGTCACTGAAAAGTATAATTCATGAGTTATTGTTGCATGGTTTCCACTAGCTCTGCAATGATGTTGTTTTAGCCTGTCAACATCAGGATTCATAAAAGTCTAGTTAATCCAGCCTCTGATCAATATGTGATACAGGCAATAATCATGACAGACTGGGTTCTGTCGGACTGTACAGGTTTTGAGCTTCGACTCTCGCATTAAACCCCCCTGCGCATTGAAAAGACCAGTTTGTCTGGGAAACTCTGTTGTGTTTAGTGTCATTTCATTTTAAACTTAATCTACAAGTTGCCTTTCTGAGGTGACATGACCCCCTGCTCAGGGTAGTGATAATTCTTGCATGAAGAAAAAAAAAAAAAAATGTATTCACATGTGTTTGTGTCCTTTTGATATAGGGATTTAAAAATGCATAAATATGTAATCTGGCATTGGCAGGAGCAGTAAGTAATACTATACCATACAGATCCCCCGTTTAAAAGGACAAGTCACTTTTTGCCCAGTTGGAGTTGCTGGCTTATACCGCGTTGTCACAATACTCTTGCCTCGATTTGTTCGGACAGCTGTCTTCAGCTTTCTGACTGAGAGGGACATGTACTTTTCATTACCCAGGGTGATCGTTTCATGGGGGTAACTGAGGTAAGATGCCCACCTCCCCCCCAGTATAGATGTTAAATGTTTACATAACTAAGTGGTTTGAGGACACCGTTTCTGCCCTACTAAAATTTCAGGTTCCGAGCTGACCCTTCAGTTTTGACGGATTATCCTTCACACAGAGTTTGAGTTTGATCCTAATGATCTGTCGGTAAATTTCCGACCTCTCTCTCCCCGGCCAGATGAGGGTGAGCTGAAGGAGTGTCTGTTGGTGCTGGTGGATGACCAGCAGAAGCTGGCGGCCCACACGGCCAAGAGCACCCTGTCAGCTGTGCGGCTGCGCCAGCGGCTGGTTGTGCTGGAGCGCTACCTCATCGCGCTGAGCCGGAGCATGCGGGAGGACAAGTACAAGGCCAGGTGGAAGAGCCCGCCCAGCCCCCCGCTGCCTGCCGCCGACAAGAAAAGGTACAGAATCAGTCGGGCCCACACCATCTACTCGTCCATTACTCCTCTGATGCAGCTCTGTGGGGCTCGGTTTTTGTGAGCCAACAGTATAGAAAAAACAATCTCTCACACACATGTTATTCCACATTCCTCTTTCTCCTCTTGCATATTGGACACTGGATCTGATGTGCCTCTCCAGCCAGTGTTTTTCATGGTTTTAAACTTGTACGGCTTTGTTTTGAAAAATGTTTTGTACTTTTTCAAGTAAATAGTAAAAAAATATATATATATTTTATGCTGATGTTTTTTATTTTTTTATTTCTGTGGATTATTTTTAACAAAATAACATCAGACATTGGGAAATCTGCTGGACAGTATTAAACACATTCTAATTAACTTGTTCACAGAAGGTCTTATTCTTTAATCGTCTGGGTACAATTAACACATTCAGCTTCTGTTGATTTATCGGTCCTTATTTTCCTCTGTGTGCCATTGCCTTTAATTACAGTTGTTTGCCTATGGTGGAACATGGGGCCTAATGTATGCTTACATAACTGTGGATGAGGAGTGTTGTTTATCAGCTGTCACATGTTTACAGCACACGGCCGGCCGGGAAGGGTGTGGAGGGTCTGGCCAGGGTGGGCTCCCGGGCGGCACTCTCCTTCGCGTTTGCATTCCTTCGCAGAGCCTGGAGGTCAGGTAGGCTTCACCCCCTGTCTGACAGCAAACACTCAAATTCATTTTCATTAAACACTCTCCCACATATTGAGTGTTTAAAAGTCAAAACCAGATTCTGTGCTTTGTTTCTCAATGCCAAGCTGTAGTCTGAGGTCTGCGTCGGATCAGAGATGCATACCAGATCTGTCAGTGAGACTTGTCATTGCTATTATTGCCATTTGTAAATTGTTTCCAGATATCAAGGTCAGAGGCTTGCAGGGTTTGGGGGGTTGCATAATCAAGCTGTTTCATAATCCCATCCATAACAGTGATGAGTCTTGTGGTGCCTAAGGAAATGTTTTCTCTGCTTTGTCCAAATCTATTCGTTTTGAAGCCGGACTGGAGCTCCCAGATCAAATGCAACAGCAGAATTTAAGGAATTAATTGCGAGGGAGTTATCATGAATAACACGTATGGTCTAATTCTACCTAATCAATAGAATTCACGCTGTAAATCCCTTCAACGCAATATAGAGCTTCTCGTTTCAATGGTTGTGTGATATCTTAATAGAGAAGCTTTAGTTAATCCCAGCATTGCTTCCTGTTCATTTACACCTTCTCTATTCAATACATATGGAAGTATGGGGTAAAATATAAAATATGAATCCTTTCAAAAGCCCGTATTCTATCATAAAACCGAAGCACCTGTTAATATGAACATTTTTTTTTTTTTTAATGCATCTGTCTCTTCGACTTGCTTCATTGTGTTCACTGTTGACTCAACTATAGCCTCTGGTAACCATAAAGTACTGGGTTTGGAAATTGTGATTGGCAAGTGGGTAAAATATTTTGACTTTATCAATCACAATTAACAATGACTGGAAAGGGGAACCTTCATAAGTACACATTATAGATTGTGTGTGTGTAGTTATGCATAGTTTTCTTAAAGTAAAAACTAGAAATGAAATCCAGTCTATAGCTGGCTAATTACAAAATAATCATGTTGAATTCCAGCCCAGAATGCAATTGCTTAAATCTTCACAAGACTAAAATCTTTGCATTGACTCACCAGCGTGCCTCCTAACTGTTATACAAGCCTGTTTAATGATGAGCAGGGCTGACCCTCCCCACAGGGACTTGGTTGGGAAGCCATGCACGTGACCATCGTGGGTATCATGTAAAGCAACCCGGTGGATTTCACATCATGCTTATGATTGTGACAGTTAGGTCGAGAGATGAGAGAGGACTGAAGTGAGAGCAGAAAGCATGTAGAGAAAGCAGCTTTGAAGGCATAGGTCTCAAACGTTGGTCTCCGAGGCTGCTACCTAAAATACAAAGAATCTTTTAAGTCATAAACTGTTAAACACCTCAAAATATTGTTTGTATACATCTACTTGATAAAATAATTAGTTTAAGTAATTGAGCACTCCAGTTGGAACAAAAGAAACAGAAAATCTGCGGCCCCCAGGGAGCTGGCTCTTGAAGTGCTTTTGCAGATAGATTCAGTTTTCTGTAGTAGCGTTGATTACAATTCCTGTTATTCGCCCCCAGTTTATTGATTGCATCTCACCCACTGCACAAATCCTAGATCTGGCTCCTTAACTCAAACTTAACTCTTCAACCCTGCTGGGTGTGCAGCTTGTATGTTTCAAGGGCTGTGTACCTTCTTGTGTGACCGGCGCCTGCTCTCCTCTGTTTGTCAGGCGAGGATGCCGACCTGTGCAGCGAGCTGCTGCAGGAGTCCCTCGACGCCCTCCGTGCTCTCCCAGAAGCCTCTCTGTTTGACGAGGGAACAGTATCGTCCGTGTGGCTGGAGGTGGTTGAGAGAGCAACCAAATTCCTCAGGTGGATTATTGACAGTTGTGCAGCAGCACCGATCATTCTTGTCAATGAGCTGTTAGACTAGTTCTGACTAGTTCTATTTCTATTTTTAAGCAAAGGAACCTAGTAAAATTCTGTTTATAGCCATACAGTATTCTTATACTTTTATTTTGTATATACCACCTTTTCCACAACACCAATATATCTGCTGCTTCATGCCCACTTGTTTGTCAATAGAAGGGATTAAGAAAGTGTAGATGTATATGATTGCAATGCTATTCTTGCACCCTTTTTACACAGCGATGTCCACGGAGGTCCGAGCACCAAAGGACCGGGCAACATTCCCCTGCAGGACCAGCACTTGGCTCTCGCCATCCTACTGGAGCTTGCAGTACAGAGGGGCACACTGAGGTGAGGGTCACGGAGCTTCCGGGGGCTTAGTATCCCTAATGACAATGTGGTGTTGAGACGACTCCTTATCTCGCTATTGGCTGATGCACTGGAGAGAACTTGAATGTGTTTTTACTTGGCCACATGGAACTACTTTATTAACACAAATAAACCAAAAACATAGAGCATTTGTTCTCAGTCGGCCTCTTCCCGGCGATGATGGCTCTTTTCCCTCTGTGTTGCAGTCAGCTGCTGTCCGCCGTCCTGTTGCTGCTGCGGCTGTGGGACAGCGGCACCAGGGAGACGGACAACGAGCGCTCGGCTCAGGGCACCAGCGCCCCCCTCCTGCCCTTGCTGCAGCGCTTCCACAACATCCACTGCAGCAAAGACCTGCCCAGCGCCGAGGAGGAGATGGAGGTCAGGGTTTACCCCGGCCCCCTTTGAGTGACTGAGCCTTTGCAGCTCTCTGGTTGAGGGTTATGTGAGGGATAATCTAAAATGTTAACAAATTGACCCCATGTCTGTCCCTTACACATTTCCTCTGAATATTGTGCGTGCTTGCTTAGAGACTAGGCTCAGTCCACACACTTCTTTATTCTTAATCACTATATTTTTGTTCATCCTGTACCGCCAGCCATAGTGGTACACATTAAGATTGTACCTTCCCTTTGACTTTTAGATTCTCTCTTCAACGCTGAGTCCCAATGAAAGCTTTCTGCGGTACCTGATCTTGCCTCAGGACAACGACCTGGCAATCGACCTGCGGCAGACAGCTGTGGTGATAATGGCCCACCTGGATCGTCTGGCAGCTCCCTGTAGCCCCCCCCAGTGCAGCTCTCCAACCTCTCACAAGGTACAGTGCCCCCATTCAAACTGCACTTCAGAAACCACTTTATTTATTTTTTTATTAGTGCGGACTGCTTGCTTGTACACATTGATTTTGTCAGTTTTCCACCTTGTGTGGCTGTAAAACCTTTTATATCACTGAATGCACTTTAGGTATTGTGGGACTTGGTAAATAATAACACAGTCATTCTGTATTTGTATCGCATTGACCCATTTCCCTTTCAAAATTAAAAATCAATACTGCACCTCACTTGGTATGTGTGACGATGGGCGACTTGGTTTTCATAGAAATTGGAGATTTAAAATGGAGGATAATTGAAAATAGTGGCAATGGAGCTGTGCTGGTTTCAGCTCACTCTGCTTTTGTTTCCCTCTGTAGGACCTTGGAAGTTTACAGGTATTATAAAGATAATTAACTTATTTTGCATGATGTCTTATTTTAAACCATCTTAGCCCAAATTACACCAAAAGCTTTTCACTTTTGATTTGCCCAGTTCTCATGCTACAGCTGAATGTTATACGTTAATTTAGGAATAATTCAAAGTGTGAACATAGGACCCTTAAAGATGGTCATATAGGACAGTTTTGAATGCTAGTCTTCCATTTCGTTCTTCTTATGCGAGAAAAGCTGACCATCACCGCAGATTACCCTGCTGTGAAAATGAGAGGGGTAGTATAGCAAAACTTTTCTACTTTCATGTGCTTCTTATTTTTTGCCACCTTCTCAAGAACTACAATTCTGAATTTGACCATAAGAATTGAGCAACTTCTCTGCATCTCTTTTCATTTGCCCCTGCCATTATCCCAAACTACTTTGGTAATTTCAAGTGCTTCGGAGTATTCCTGTGCTTCATGAAAATGGATTATGGCAATTTCAAATAGTATTTAACTTGCACAACTCTTTCTATATAAACATGTAATTGTTTATTATACTGTATTGTATTACTTGTGTAGCTCTGAGGGAACCAATTGAGGAGATAGAAGGAGAGTCCTGTGGTTCTCATTTATTTATTAAAGCAGTCACTGAAGGTTTCAAGAGATTTATATATAATTCAACATATAACAAATATATAATTTGAAAAGTGGCAGCTGAAATCATGTAGTCATGGATCAAGTGCTGCATCATTGTGTTACGGGAATAATGTGGTTGTGTTGCGGTTGGTGTTTCAGGGCACCTTGCAGGAGGTCATAGGCTGGGGAATGCTGGGCTGGAAACCACATGCGAACGTGAGCGGCCCTGTGCAGTGCAAGACTCTCGCCAACCTCGGAGTCACCCAGATCGTCTGCTCGGAGAAGGGCTTTCTGATCCTGTCCAGGAATGGAGGCATTTACACTCAGAACTATAAGAGCGCCACCTTGGTAGGACTTTTTTTTTCCCTTTTGTTCTTATTTCACCTGGTGTCTAAGCCTCACTGTGCATTAAAGCATAGTTACTCCTAACAGCACAGTCTGTGTTTCTTTTGAAGGCTCCACTGCTGGTCCAGGGCTTAGCCTCCAGAAAGATGGTGCGGATTGCGGCCCATCCCGACGGCCAGCACTACCTGGCCCTGTCAGCCAATGGGGAGGTGTTCTCGTGGGGCTGTGGGGACGGCGGGCGGCTAGGCCATGGAGACACAACGTATGTATTCACTAATCAATTCGGAAGTGCCTTGTATTCTGGTATAAACGCAGGTCTTATTAATAACATTACAAACATTTGAGCGTATAGAAAACTGTGACATGTATATTTTCCTAGCATGTGTAGATTTTTATTTATTGTACATTTTGTATAATTCGGTTTAACTTTATTCCCCATGCCGTTGTATGCATCTTGGTATTCCTGATGTATTTGTTCCTGTTTCTATAGTATATGATTAGTGCAACCTTGTTCATTTATTTAAAGTGGTTTTGCATTATCTCCTTCTAATATTGAACCTAACTGTTTTGTAGTTTAGCTGTGTTATTTTGTTTGCTGCTTTCATTTGTGTGGCCTTCTTGCTTAACCTACAATGCTAAGATATGTAGTCTTTCCAGCTCTCTAAAACAATGTGTCAAATGAAAGAAGATAAAATCAATATTGATACATTTTCTACAGGTACCTGGAGGAGCCAACACTCATCGCTGCCTTGACGGGGAAGCAGACTGGGAAGCATGTCGTGCACATCGCCTGTGGGAGCACCTACAGCGCCGCCATCACTGCCGACGGGGAGCTGTACACCTGGGGCAGAGGGAACTACGGCCGACTCGGGCATGGTACGTCATCAACTGAGCGTGCTGTTGGTTAGATTCTGAGAGCGCATGTGTGTCGCCCATAGAGATGTTCACAGGCTTTTATATCAGCAATCTTGGGATCTAATCCATAGAGAAGAGAATTGAATGTTAGTGTTCACCACCGTGACAACATAAGCTTACAGACGTGCCGAGTTGCACATCTTCGATGATCAGAGGGGGTTTTCAGACCTACCTGCTCTCCCCGCCCACCTGGGTCCCTTGTCAGATGCACTATTTAATTATCCAGCCGTGCTGTTTTGGTGTTGTCTGTGTGAGCGACGGTCACAGGGTACCAAGAGAAATAGCAAAGGAATGAGAGAGACCTGTAGGTCTTACCGTGCAGTTATTAAAGAACTGCAGTCGTACCAAAGAGATTATATTTAGTTTTTTCCTTGCCAGGTTCCAGTGAGGATCAGACCACACCCATGCTGGTCACCGGGCTCAAAGGCCTGAAGGTCATCGACGTGGCATGTGGCAGCGGAGATGCTCAGACGCTGGCTGTGACCGAGAACGGTGAGAGAGGGATTGGGTCCTGAGAAACGAAAACCGTACCAGTACTGGCTGCATTTCAGCCATTTGGAAGAATTCCTGTGAAGTTTTGAAACTGTTTAATTGATATACCTTTTCTTAAGTGTGGTAATGTTGACTGGACTTCATGTAGTCCGAATGTTTGGTTGTGTCAAGAAGTAGATGTTAGGTCTAGTATATTTTTCATCATTCTCGTTGTTACTGAATAGGTGTGATTTTTTAAGTGCATTTAAATAGACGGACGAGAAGGCTGACGTTCATATGGCGCTTGTTGTCCTTCTCTGCTCTTAGGCCAGGTGTGGTCCTGGGGTGATGGGGACTATGGGAAGCTGGGTAGAGGAGGCAGCGATGGCTGTAAGACCCCAAAGCTGGTGGAGAAGCTGCAGGATCTGGACATTGTGAAGGTGTGCTGCGGGAGCCAGTTCTCCGTGGCTCTGACCAAACACGGCCAGGTGTACACGTGGGGCAAAGGGGACAACCAGCGCCTGGGCCACGGGACCGATGAGCACGTCAGATACCCAAAGCTGCTGGACAGTTTACAAGGTGTGTACTTGCCGTGTGTGGCTGATGTCTGCAAAGTTCCTGACATATCCTTACGTTTCCTAGAAAAGCAAGACGTGGTTCTAAATTCGAGCAGTCGTGGTCTGTTTTTACAATGTTTAAGTGGGTATGTTTTGTCTACCTTTTAAAGGTAAAAAGGTGGTCGACATTGCAGTTGGCTCCACCCACTGTCTGGCCCTCACTGACGAAGGAGAAGTTCACAGCTGGGGGAGCAATGACAAATTCCAGCATTTTGACACCTTGTTCTCAAACAAGAAACAGCCCAAAGCTCTGCCAGGTCTCAATGCCAAACACATTGTGGGGATTTCCTGTGGTCCCGGTCAGGTATGTACGAGAAAACATCTGTCATTTGTCATCACGCCATATGAGATCAAAGGATTCTCTATATTGAAACACTCAATAGACTGATGTAAATGTGCAAAACAGAAAAAGTGCTCTGATATGTGAAGCATCTTCCCAAGCGAAGAAAGCCATAGTATTGTATTTGTATTGTCAGTCTCTGGTCTCTGACCTTTCTACTCTTGCTATTACTATCAGATATTTTCAATATGTGAACTATGCAATTTCTGAATATTTTTTTGCATTATGAAGCTATCCTGTGAAGATCTAGGCATGCATGTTTTTTCAGCAGTATGTATGCTTCAGTGGAAAATGTCATTTGGTTTTATCAGTGTTTTTATTATTATTCAGCAGCTTGAGTAGGGAAGGTCAAAATCTTGATATAAGCGCATGTTTAGTCTGGTACAAACAGTGCTTGATAGTCAGACCAGTGAAATATCTCTTTCCTGGCATATCAAATATTAAAGTGGAGCGGAGGCCCATGTTTCACGTAGCAGCGCTTCAATGGTGTCATTGCCTATAGTTTCTGACCTCCCATTTCCTCGGGTGCAGACCATCTCTTGTGTGCCTCTGGTTTGTGCGGGTGGACGGACGCACGGTCACAGTGTGAATGTCGTTGCAGAGTTTCGCCTGGTCCTCATGCTCTGAGTGGTCGATTGGCCTGCGGGTGCCCTTTGTGGTGGACGTTTGCCCCATGACCTTTGAACAGCTGGACCTCCTGCTGCGCCAAGTCAGCGAGGGGATGGACGGCAGCTCTGACTGGCCCCCACCGCAGGAGAAGGAGTGCATGGTGGTGGCCACGCTCAACCTCCTGAGGCTACAGGTATCCTTTTATTTATATATGTATTAAACTATAATACGTGACCTGGAGTTGGGTGTTTCAAAGCCTATTCCACTTTAAAACATGATTTCACATTACAGATTGATTTTGTTCAAAATGACAGTAGTGTGACTTTCAGAATTCCTAAATAGTGTTCTCTTAGTTTTCACTGGTCTTTTGGAGTGTTTCTACTTAGTGTAAGACTTTCTTAATGAAAATATTTTCAGACCTATTAAATTGAGTTTATTTTCTGTGCCTTTTTTATTATTATTGCTGCAGCTTCACGCAGCCATCAGTAATCAGGTGGACCCGGAGGTTCTGGGTCTGGGCTTGGGCAGTGTGCTACTCAACAGCCTCAAGCAGACAGTGGTGACTCTGGCAAGCAATGCGGGGGTCCTCAACACAGTGCAGTCTGCCGCCCAGGCCGTGCTGCAGAGTGGGTGGTCGGTGCTGCTGCCCACAGCGGAGGAGCGGGCGAGAGCTCTGTCGGCACTTTTGCCCAATGCAGGTAAGATCCTGCCCTTGGGTTTAAACACTTGATTTGTGGATGGCCACTAGAGCAACCACTTGGTTAATCACATTACGGCTAGGGAAATATTTCTGCTTCCTTTTTGGCCCTAGCTGCTGCTCTATTTGTAGCTCATCTGAGCAACAAGGAGACTTGTCTTTGTGTTTGTGGCAGTGTCGGGCAATGAGATGGGTGTCAGTCCGGGCCGCAGGTTCATGATTGACCTTCTGGTCAGCAGCCTGATGGCGGATGGAGGTCTTGAGTCGGCGCTGAATGCTGCCATCACTGCGGAGATACAGGTCAGAGTCATTCTTCTACTGACTGGACTGTTTTAATTCTTGTTGCCACTGGCTAATATTTTATTTAGGGAAGGAATGAACAAAAATAGTCTGAAATTGAATCCAATCCAAAAATGTGTGAAAGGTACAAAATATAAAATGTGATGACTGTTCTTTGGGTTCATATAATTACTTTTGGTCTCTGGAGAACAGAATAAGCATAAGTGATTTTTGAATCTAGATAGTTGATGAAAGCCATTTCTGCAAACATGTTGATGGCTTAATGTGATTTGTTTCCACACAGCCTGGCATAATAATGAAGTAATTTTATCAGAGGAAATTACAAAGATCCAATGAGTTCAGGAAAAAATTATGTTCGATCGACTCCTTGGCTCTTTTTTAGGATATTGAAGCGAAGAAGGAAGCCCAGAAAGAGAAGGAAATCGATGAACAGGAAGCCAACGCGTCCACGCTGCAGCGGAGCAGAACGCCCCTGGATAAAGACCTCATCAACACTGGCATCTACGAGTCCGCTGGCAAACAGAGCCTGCCACTGGTGCAACTGGTTCAGCAGCTGCTGAGGTGAGTGATTTGATTGACTACTAATGACAGTTTCCGTTTTATTTGACTGTGAGTGAAACAACATATTTGTACATCCATTTTATTTTTTGCAAACCTTCTGCATAATGGGTGGTTGTGTATATATATTCCATCTGTGAATTTAAGATGTAAGCTTGACAGTGGTCTGCTTTGTTTGTAGAAATATAGCCTCCCAGACGATAGCCAGGTTGAAGGACGTAGCTCGACGCATATCCAACTGTCTGGATGCAGACCACTTCAGCAAGGAGAGATCCGCATCCCTGGACCTGCTGCTGCGCTTTCAGAGGCTGCTGGTCAGCAAGCTGTACCTGGGCGTGAACGGGCCGGAGCTCGTCAGTGGATACAGTGAGTACCGAGGTTTACCGGGCAGTAGGGTTTAATCCTCTTCACCTCTGTGCGTCTTCCCTATCGGGGTAATAAATATTACATTATTATAACCAGGATGGAGTAAGTATAGCACATTGAACACAGTTTACAGATTGTCTTGGCAGTTTGAGAAATGTTTCCAGTTGATCAATAACTAAAAGGAAACTCTTCTATCAGTAAGGAGATATGTCAGGAAGCTCCTGTGCAGATTTTCCCTCATGGGAACACATTGCGTTACTAGTCCAGTCTCAGAAATGCCGCCTATGTCAAATGAACACTGATGGAGTCTTTTTTTATTTCCCTCCCACCCCAGGCCCTGAGCTTTTAGGTGTGGGCTCCTTGTTGAAGAAATACATTGCACTGTTGTGTACTCATATCGGAGACATCCTGCCTGTGGCCACCAGCATTGCGTTCACTGGCCACAGACATTTTGCAGAGGTCTCTCATATCATTGAAGGCGATCTGACAGGTATCGCTTCTTCTCTTCTCGTTTTCTGTTGGGTTTATTGGTCTTCAGTATTGCTCTCCCTGCCGCCCACTGTCTTTTTGTTGTAAATACTGGTTCTTTCATAAATGGTTAGATTATCATAGATGGTACATCATGTATGACTCCAGAATTCTTATATTGAAGTTGACTGATTAACCCTATAGATGTATTGTATTGGGACTGTTGTTCTGTCCTTGCTGTGACCTGATGGAGGTGTGATTTTCATGTCGATGTTTTTGTGTTCCAGGTGTGCTGTTTCCTGAGTTAGTGGTGTCCATCGTGCTGCTCCTGACCATGGATGCGGGATTGATGCAAGAGACCGGCTCGATCCCGCTGCTGGCTGGACTGTTGGAGCATCTGGACCGCTTCAATCACCTAGCGCCAGGGCGAGAGAGAGACGATAACGAAGACCTGGCCTGGCCTGGCATTATGGGTACACCTGGTTTTATCTCTTTCTGGAGGTGGTGTTCATTTTTGTGTTTTAGTAATGTGGCAGAAGACTGACATTAATAACGTTTCCAATATAGATTTTTAGGATAGTTGGTTGATCATCCTATTTTCGTTAGAGAAGTAGGTTGTAGACCCCCACTCCCTTGATTTAACAGCTGCAGTCATTGCTTATTGGACAGAGAGGATCTGGTAAGATGAGCAAGAGTCATCTGTATTAGTCCTCCTCTCTGATGTGCACCACAAAAAAAATAAAGGGTTTACATTTACTCGGATCTATATACATGCACACAGAGGACAGGGTCAAAGGTCTTGGACGTCACTCATGGCGTTGTGCTGCGGCAGGTTCGTTCTTTACAGGACAGAGCTCCAGAAATAACGAGGAAGTGTCCCTCATTCGCAAAGCCGACCTTGAGAACCACAACAAAGACGGAGGATTCTGGACTGTGATTGATGGCAAAGTGTACGACATCAAAGACTTCCAGGCTCAGTCCTTGACGGGAAACAGCATTCTGGGTAGGAACCTGAGAATTGTGTGATTGTAACATTGGCAGTTCGCAACACTTGTATTGATCTGGTACAGATGAAAACATTTTTAAAAAGCTAAGATTTTCCAACTGGATTTTGTTTTTTGTTGTGCTGTTTCTTTTTTTTTACTGCTGTGGCTTAACACTCTTGGGAGAACCTTGCTTAATATTCATGCAATTTATATTTTCAGCCCAGTTTGCAGGAGAGGATCCTGTTGTTGCTTTAGAAGCAGCCCTGCAATTTGAAGATACCAGGGAGTCCATGCAGGCCTTTTGTGTTGGCCAGTACATGGAGGTATGTGTAAAACTAGCTGGATATCCTTTCATATACACTTCTCTTTTCACAGCACTATTGTTCTCTTAAGAGACCCTTCAACCCTTTCGATTTTTGGAATATCAGTATGAAATCTGATCACATCGCTTTAATCAGTGTGTTTTTTTTGTCCTGTCCTCAGCCTAATCAGGAGACTGTGACCACTCCTGACCTGGGCAGCCTGTCTTCGCCCCTCATAGACACCGAGCGCAACCTGGGCCTGCTGCTGGGGCTGCATGCCTCCTACCTGGCGATGAGCACCCCGCTCTCCCCCATGGAGATTGAATGTGCCAGTAAGTGCAGCCAGGCCTACAAAACACAGAAGCCGCTTTCAGACTGCCCGACGACACGGTTGTCCAAATATCAGTTATTTTACAGATATGGATGCTGGCATCTATAAACTCACACATCTGTGTCTGTCTGCCTTCCCAGAATGGCTTCAGTCTTCCATTTTCTCCGGAGGGCTGCAGACCAGCCAGATCCACTACAATTACAATGAGGAGAAGGACGAGGACCACTGCAGCTCACCAGGGACCACCACACCTGACAAGTGCAAGCTGTACTCCCGCCGGCTCACGCTCAGCGACCACTCGCAGCCCTTCTTGCAGGCTATCGCTGACAACAACATCCAGGACCACACTGTGAAGGTACATCCCACCTTTTGAGGGTGTAGATCAGTTCAGAACTCTAATTGGAACTGTTTTGGTGGCATACATTGGACAGTTGTAGCACAGGGACTGGCCATTCCTTACTGCATGTGGTGTTGGTCTTGCTATCCTGTGGGCAGCAGGAAGTCTACTCTGGTCTTCCCCTGTTGCTTGGACAGCTTGTGGGCAGCACTGACTAGTCTCGCTGGGCTTTAATGTTGATCCATATATGTATATATTTTTTTTTAATTCGTAGGATTTTCTATGCCAAATCGAGCGCTGCTGCAAACAACACCACCTCATCACTCCCATCATCTTCCCTCCAGAGCACCCTGTGGAGGAAGTGGGCCGTCTGCTGCTCTGCTGCCTCCTCAAGCACCAGGACCTCGGTAACCTGGCCTTGCTGCCCTCTGCAGAGGAAAGCCAGAGATAGATACCAGTGACATTGGTGTGGAGGGCTTTAAGACCATGTCAATGTCATGGGAATTCACTGTCCTGTATTGTTATTGTGTATTTTTCTGTGTGCAGTTAAAACCATTGATATTCAAATTATCATTCTATATACTTTAATTTTGTGTGTGTCTGATTTGTTGTCGTCAAGTATGACAATTCATTAGTGTGCTCGGGTTTTCTCCAGGTCATGTTGCTCTTTCACTTGTGAATCAAAGTGCCTTGGGTGTGGATCAAGGAAAACAGAGGTCTCTTCCCAAATCTGTGACTGATGTGTGTCGCATGGTGTACCAGGCAAAGTGCTCTTTGATTAAGGTATGGATGGATGTATTATTATTTTAGGGAAATTATTGTGTTAAGTACAAGTATTATGATCATTATGCCCATCACTGATACCTGGTGGCCCTCCTGGTTTCTGACCTTGGTGTTACTGGTGCCATAACACCCGTTTCGTTCCCCGTTCCAGACCCATCAGGAACAGGGACGCTCCTACAAAGAGGTGTGTGCCCCGGTGATCGAACGCCTTCGCTTCCTGTTCAATGAGCTGCGTCCTGCTGTCAGCAACGACCTATCCATCATGTCCAAGCTGAAGCTGCTGAGCTCTCTGCCTCGCTGGAAGAGAATCGTCCAGAAACTCATCCGTGACCGCAGGAAAAAGAGAGGTGGGACCTTTGAGAACCTGGGCACAAATAAAGTATGCAGTTGTATTCAAGGTGGATCAATCCTAAAAAACTTATAATAAACTTATATATTTTGTAGAAGAGTAGTACTTGTTTTTGAGCTGGAGGTTTGTCTCATAAGCAGTTTGTTAAAGATGCCTTGTGGAGGTTATGTGAATGAGACACCTGACACAGACTGTGGCACTTGCGAAGGCTTTAAGTGCTTTGAGGTTTATTAAATTATCTGACACTATATAGTTAAGCTATTTCTGCCCCCCCTCTCTTTTCCAGTCCCTAAGAAGTCTGAATCTGCTGACGTGGAAGAGTCTAAAATAGAAAACGAAGAGACCAATTTAGAAGACCCCTGTGTGGTGCCCATTTGTCCGGCCCCTGCCGAGAAGAAGCCATTGCCGGTGAAATCACCTAAGGTGAACTCCTCTGTCTGTGTACTGGAGCTGTGAGATTGTAGAGAGTCCTCCCGGCACCCTGTTGGCATCTGTGTCTATTTTAATAGGAAATCAAACTGCCTCTGCTCCAGCAGGTCAGGTGCCAATGATCCTTCTGAGATTGAGCCAAGCAGGAACGGTGCACTGGGCTGCTTCCCGATACGGCCCGTGCTAGTCTCTCAGCCAGTACCAATTTCCGTCTAAGAACAACCTGAACAAACCTTATGCTATTGTATAATAAATCTGGCTTTTTTTTTTACCGAGTAATGGCACAATTAATCACGATTAATTGATAGTTACGAATTAATTGTACATTTCACGTGGTTTGCAAATGGCTGTTTACCAGTCCTGTGATCATGAATGAAGAAGGTATTTTCTTTGTGTATCTAGCAGGACAAGTGGCAGCCGCTGTTGAACACGGTGGCCGGTGTCCACCGGTACAAGTGGCTGAAGCACAACGTTCAGGGGGTCTTTCCTCAGTCGGCCCTCATGGCCACCATTGTGGAGTTTGCACTGAAGGAAGAGCCCTTAGATGTGGAGAAAATGAGGAAGTGTCTTCTGAAACAGGTGAGGGGCAGTGGGTCTACTAACTTGTTTTGTAGCTAAAGCAGGGGTGGGACAATGTGTCAAATGTAACGTTAGGGACAGTTGTCATGATAATTTATTAAGAGGACTGTCTTTTACTACAGGGATTTTGTAATGGCAGATTCCTTTCCCCTTTTTTTCCCCCTTTGTTTTTGCCAACAGCTGGAGCGAGCTGAGGTGAGGCTGGAAGGGATCGACACCATGCTAAAACTGGCGTCAAAGAGTTTCCTGCTCCCGTCGGTTCAGTACGCCATGTTGTGTGGCTGGCAGAGGCTCATTCCTGAAGGGACCAATATTGGGTATATACCAAGTCAATTATTCCCATTGTGTTGAAGATTATCATGGGCTAATTCTGTAAAATGTATGTTCTGAATGTTAATTATAGTACTGACTGACTAAGGCCTCAAAATGTCGATCCAGGTTTCCACTGTATGCGTTGGGAGCAGTGTAAAGGATATCCTAAATCCAGTTAAATAGAATCTAGAACTTTCTAAAACGCAACCGTCTGTTTTAGTAGCTCTCCATTCCATTTAATGGCCTTAGTTTTTGTTTTTTAAGAGACTCTTCCCTCCGACTTCATGATGATTATTCTACTAGTAAACCAAACCTACAGACAAATCTGTTCTAATTCACCCCCAATTGTAATCTCACAGGGAACCTCTGTCTGACTGCTTGAAGGATGTGGATCTTATTCCGCCTTTTAATCGTATGCTACTGGAAGTTACTTTTGGGAAGCTGTACGCATGGGCAATTCAGAATGTGCGCAACATTCTGCTGGATGCCAGTGCCAGGTTCAAAGAGTTGGGTAAGAACCACTATCAAACTTATGCCCTGAGGAATCCTGTTGTGTTCATCGATGTCTTGGATGCACCTTGAACAGTTTTATTCAACAAATGGTCTTAGCTACTTTCTGAATTCATGATGTCATCATCCGTCTCCCTTACAATAACCAATGCATTATGAAAAAAAGTGGCTGCGTGAGTTTGTGTGCATGCTTTTAAAAGAACATAAAACGAACTAATCAATAATTGCTTGGCTCTATCCCCATGTGTCTAGACTTTGAGAGTGGTATGCAGCCAGCTGATGGGGTCTTTGTGTTTTTTTTTTTTTTTTTTTTAGGTGTGCAGCCTGTTCCTTTGCAGACCATCACCAATGAAAACCCAGCGGGACCAAGCCTTGGCACCATTCCACAAGCTCGCTTTCTTCTGGTCATGCTGAACATGCTGTCGCTGAAGCACGGAGCCAACAGCCTCAGCCTGCTACTGAACTCGGGCATGCTGGCGCTGACGCAGACCATCCTTCGATTAATAGGTATGCGCTGGTCACCTAATAGACCCTTTTAAAGTTTAATTTCTAAATCGTTTGTTCTCTTGGCTGGTGGGTGTTGCCTGGAAGCAGGTCCCTTTTATTTAATTGGCCGTGTGCTGTGTGGGCAGGTCCCAGCTGTGACAGCAATGAAGAGGACCTGAGCTCCTGCGTCCATGGGACCTCGGCCACAGTACTGGAGGAATCCAGGAAGGAGGCTGCCCCGGCCCCCCTGCCCGCCTCGGGCCCTGAGCTGGCTGCCATGATGAAGATCGGGACAAGAGTGATGAGAGGAGTGGACTGGAAATGGGGAGATCAGGTGAGCGGTACTCGTCTGTCCATTGTAGTGTGTCTTGCAATGTAGCTAAAGTAGGTATGAAAGGATACCAGTACAGGTACCTGACATTTTCGGGATCTTATTTTCCCCATTAAATCAACAGAAAGGCATTGTAATTCTGCAATTTGTGTATAATCCAGTCACTGAGAACAGTGTATCAAAGAGATGTACACCGATCAGCCATAACATTATGACCACTGACAGGTGAAGTGAATAACACTGATAATCTTGTTATCATGGCACCTGTCAGTGGGTGGGATATATTAGGCAGCAAGTGAACATTTTGTCCTCAAAGTTGGTGTGTTAGAAGCAGGAAAAATGGGCAGCGTAAGGATCTGAGCGACTTTGACAAGGGCCACATTGTGATGGCTAGACGACTGTGTCACAGCATCTCCAAAACTGCAGCTCTTGTGGGGTGTTCCCGGTCTGCAGTGGTCAGTACCTATCAAAAGTGGTCCAAGGAAGGAAAAGCGGTGAACCGGCGACAGGGTCATGGGCGGCCAAGGCTCATTGATGCACGTGGGGAGCGAAGGCTGGACCGTGTGGTCCGATCCAACAGACGAGCTACTGTAGCTCAAATTGCTGAAAAAGTTAATGCTGGTTCTGATAGAAAGGTGTCAGAACACACAGTGCATCGCAGTTTGTTGCGTATGGGGCTGCGCAGCCGCAGACCAGTCAGGGTGCCCATGCTGACCCCTGTCCACTGCCGAAAGCGCCTACAATGGGCACGTGAGCATCAGAACTGGACCACGGAGCAATGGAAGAAGGTGGCCTGGTCTGATGAATGACGAGTTCAAGGTGTTGACTTGGCCTCCAAATTCCCCAGATCTCAATCTAATCGAGCATCTGTGGGATGTGCTGGACAAACAAGTCTGATCCATGGAGGTCCCACCTCACAACTTACAGGACTTAAAGGATCTGCTGCTAACAGCTTGGTGCCAGATACCACAGCACACCTTCAGAGGTCTAGTGGAGTCCATGCCTCGACGGGTCAGGGCTGTTTTGGTGGCAAAAGGGGGACCTACACAATATTAGGCAGGTGGTCATAATGTTATGGCTGATCGGTGTATGTTGCTGCTGTGGTCAGCCTTTAAATGAGCTGGACTTGTCTTCCTAACACAGGATGGGCCTTCCCCGGGGTTGGGGCGTGTGATTGGCGAGCTGGGGGAGGACGGCTGGATCAGGGTGCAGTGGGACACGGGTAGCACCAACTCCTACCGAATGGGCAAGGAGGGCAAGTACGACCTAAAATTGGCTGAGCCGCCACCTGCCACCCAGCCTGCAACAGAGGACTCGGATACAGAAGATGATACGGGTAGAGTAATCCTTGTCATATGTCTGCTGGGACATTGATATAGAAGGTGATATGGGTAGAGTAAGCCTTGTCATATGCCTGATGAACCATGTGCAACATATTTAATTTGTGCTGCCAACAGTACGCCCTTTATAGCGGATCAAGCCGAGTTCAGCTCCAATGAAAAGAAGGATGGCACGCATCTTACACTTCACTGAAGACTTTATTTTAATTGATTTCTTGATTTTATTTGACATGTTTAACTCTTAACACTCACACCCATTTTCGCCTGGTTGGACTTCTTATATGTGCAAGTGTTTAATATGGACATTATAAGGAATACAGGTATATGACACCTATCAAATGAAACTAGACAACCTGTACAGTAATATTATGCATAGCTGATGATGATTGGATAACTTGGTAGTACTGTAATATGTTCTTTTCACAAAAAGCAATGTGTTTTTTATTTTTATTTTTATTTTGGGAAATCATTTTTTGAAAATGTTTAGTTGAAATACCATTCATTGCAATTTGGAGAAGTTGTTGGGTAAAAATACCATAAGGAAAGAAGGAATAATGTACATTTGAAAGAAGAACTAGCCTATGCGGAAAACTTTAGAGAATTTGTACCACAAAATACAAGCCACAAGCATGTGGGACCACTCAAATGAAAGCATACAAACTACAGAATTAGGTTCATGATTAGACGCACTGTATTGCAACACTACCAACTTATTTTTCCTAGATAAATAAAAGCATAATTATGAATTATGACTATTTTAGGATTTTATGAAAACAATGCCAATGTACACTTATTTTTCTTACAATTTCCATTAAAGTACTAGTCAAAATACAACTTTTTAAACAAACTGGGTTTTATGGCGTTATGATAATTTGTGTTTATATGTGTTAGCAATTCTAGAACCCGAGTAAATGTTTCCCCTACTTTGCAAGTCAATATCTCCACACAGCAACATGATACAAAAAATATGTTTCTGGCTATAGTAATATCAGCGTTATTAATAGATATCTCAACTAGCTGGTGGGTTGAAAACAATGGGGCCGAGTTGTAAAGAGTTAAACATCAAAAACAAAATTAGGCCCCAAGACCCCTAGTCCAGCTCTGCTTTGTCAGTTTGGTTCTGCCATGTCTGTGCTTCTCTGTGGTTCTCAGAAGGCGAGCCCGTGGAGAAGAGTGTCCACCCCACAGCTATGATGCTGACCAGCACTGTGAACCTGCTCAAGACCCTGGCGTTGTCGGCAGGTGTCCACGCCGAGGTGATGCAGACCGAGGCCATCAAGACACTGTGCGGCCTGCTTCGAATGCTGGTGGAAAGCGGAGCCACAGATAAGACAAGTAATTTCTCCATCACGGTCTCATACCTTTCCCCCCCCAGTCTAATGGGATCCCTTTAGAGGTCATTACAGATCTTCACAGTATGCGTCACTCGAGACTTACAAGGCTGATTGTCACCAGGTTGCTCGGCCAACAAGCAGGTGTCCAGGGAGCAGCACCGGAGCTGGTGCACCTTGGGCTTCATCCGCAGCATCGCCCTGATGCCCCAGATGTGCAGCACCCTCAGCACCTCCCCGTGGATCGGCCTGCTCATCAAGATTGTGGAAGGCCACCAGTCCTTCACTGCCGTCACCCTACAGCGACAGGTGAACGCAAGCGGCAGGGAGATGCCTAGCGAGAACTTAAACGCCACATCAATCATGCCCGTTAAGCCATTCAACTGGGAAGAGAGATTGTTATTCATGATGTCATTAGAAATTGATTTGATCATTTAACTCTCACTTCATATTGCGCTGTAGTTAAGTGGCCAATTTCATTTTAATTTAATGATCTAGGTCTGCTTTCTTTTTTTCTACATTTGCTATTTCAAGTTGTCTGGACATCTCCTTTCGATTAAATCTGATATTTGTCCTGACTTTTTTTTTTTTTTTCCTAGATCTTAGCTTTGCGCTTACTGCAGGCGGTTCTTCCGTCCTGGGACAAAATGGAGAGATCCCAGGATATGAAATTCCTGGTGGAGAAGCTGTTTGGGTTCTTGGGAAGCTTGCTGAGCACCTGCTCGTCTGACCTCCCCCTGTTAAGAGGTACCGTCCATTTCATGGCTGTCGAAGTAGGAGAGAGAGTAACTCTGCATATGTTCATTTTGGAAGGACCACAAGGTTCACAAGGGGCTGACGCTTGTTTTGTTGTAACTGCGCAGAGGGCTCCCTGAGACGACGCAAGTCCCGCCCCCAGGCGTCCCTCACCGCTACCCACAGCAGCACCCTGGCGGAGGAGATCGTGGCCGTGCTGCGGACCCTGCACTCTCTCAGCCAGTGGAATGGCCTCATCAACGAGTACATCAACTGCCAGCTCAACTCCATCGGCGACGTCATGGCTGGCAGACATCCGGAGGCGGTATGCTTTTGGCAACTGACTCGCACTAAAATTTAAATGACAGAATACAGAGATCTGTGAATCTACAGGCGAGAGGGAGGCTGTTCGGCCCATCTCACCCAGCTGGTACTTCATAGTTTAATGTCCGCCATCTGGTTTCTGGTACCGTGACAAGTAATTGATGTGAATGTAAATATTTGCTTATTGTATCAGCATTATTCTATGAACCATCTATTTATACGCTGCAGTGTGGTTGTGTGTCTGAAGAGCCCCTTTTCTTCCTCCCACGGTTTCTCCTGCAGACCTTCCTGGAAGAGTATTTCCCCGACTCCGAGCGCCCCATCGTGGGCAGTCTGATGGCCGTGTTGGCGGTGATCGGGGGGATCGACAGCAGGCTGCGCCTGGGCGGCCAGGTCATCCACGAGGAGTACGGCGAGGGCACGGTCACCCGCATCACGCCCAAGGGCAGGATCACTGTGCAGTTCCACGAGATGCGCACGTGCCGCGTGTGCCCCCTGAGCCAGCTCAGACCGGTACCTTAACAATCAGAGTGCCTCTACATGATTAATAAACTCTGTCCACCACGGGGCAAGGACATGAAAGCATGAGCATGTGCAGTTGGATGAAAATAACGAGAAGTAACGAGAGGGTGAATTTGTACTAATCTCTAATGCTTTTGCATGAAGGTTAACTTTCAAGTCTGATCTCGAACAAATTGACCACGTTAATTTAAACCCTTTTTTGTGTAGCCCGGTGGAGGTCAATATTTTGTACTGCAGATGCAAGTGAACCACTGTTGTTTTCTCAGCTGCCGGTGGTGGCGTTCAGTGTGAATAACCTGCCCTTCTCCGAGCCCATGCTGGCGGTGTGGGCTCAGCTGGTCAACCTGGCGGGAAGCAAACTGGAGAAGCAGAGACTGAAGAAATCCCCGAGCCGAGGCCTCACTGGTACTGCGGCGATATGCTTAGTTTAAGAAATTCTCTTGAAAGATGTATTGATTTACTCCATATGGACGCTTTGAAATTGAAATTGTCATCTGTAATGGCGATTTAATAAATAAATGATTCCCTCCTTGTTCCCCGTCAGACCAAGTGGACCTGCATTTGCTGAGATGCCAGCAGCTGCGCTTGTACGTCCTGAAAGCAGCTCGGGCTTTACTGTCACATCAGGACAAACTGAGACAGATTCTTTCTCAGCCCGCCGTGCTCGACGTGGGACCAAATCCTAGTGGTAAGCGAATAATAGATTCTTCCTGCTGTTGGCAGCGTAGATAGAAATGAAAGGGATTTCTGCTGAATGTTGTATTTTGTTATTCTGTCTCCTAAATTTAGAACTGCCAGTTTTTGTTGATATTTAAATGTTTGAAATCTTCTACCCATTTGGAAAAGCCCATTACTCAGCCCACGTCTTCTGTGTGGGTTGTGTCAATCCATTTGCAAACTGCTTGGCTTCTGTAATGGGCAGCATACTGACACGGCAGTAACTGCTAATGCAGACGCCCACGGCTGTCTGACACGTCCCGGAGATTGCTGGCGTGCGGTGAGCAGGGGATTTCCCTCCACCAAACCCCAGCAGCTCTGCCCCATAGGGAGCCCCATTCCAGAGATAGGCAGTGGCATAGCCTGGATCTAACCTGGCAACTTCCAGGTCAGAGAGCACAAACCGGATATAACCTGGGTTATAACCTGGCATTCGGAGATTGTTGGCGGTTTTAAATCTATTGCTTTTCAGCTCGTCTTGCGCAGTACAGACACCTTCCTTTGCCTAGTAACAGCAGGCTTTGTCAGGAGTGTGTAGGTTAGGTGTGTGCTGTGGCAGTGTGTGACTCTTGCCCTCTTCCGGTGTGCAGAGGACGGAGTGGTGTCCTCCCCAGATGTAGGGGACCTGTCCCCGGAGGGCCCCCTCCCTCCCCTCATCCTCCTGCAGCAGCTCCTGTCTGCAGCCACACAGCCCTCCCCAGTCAAGGCGATCTTCAACCGGCAGGAGCTGGAGGTAAGTTGCACTGTGATCGTACTAAACGGCAGCTATGGTATTCCAAATACCAGGGGAAAATATGCCCTGTGTTCTTTTGGGAGGCATAATTAATCCCATATACCTGAAATGCAATACAACTGAACTGTTAGCCATACAATAAACGTCATGAGTTGTGAAATCTAAGTGTCTTTAGTTACACATGAAGCTGAAAAACGGAGACAGTAGGTCTGTTTTCTTTGCATTCTTGTTGCACGCCTCCTGCTCCGCCGTGTTTGACCGGTGTCCTGTGTGGCTCTGTGCAGGCTGCAGCCCTGGCCGTCTGTCAGTACCTGGCGGTCGAGTCCACACACCCCTCGTCTCCCCTGTTCGACGACAGTAGCTCCAGCGAGGCCACCACCCCGGTCACCGTGCAGCACGTGCAGCCCCCAAGACCAAAGAAGCAAAAGTCCTCCCCAATCCCGCCACTGCCCATCGTGGTGCAGCTGATGGAGATGGGCTTTCAGAGGAAGAATATTGAGTTTGCACTGAAGTCGCTGTCGGGGACTACAGGAAACGCATCCGGACTGCCGGGTAAAAGGACTGCGTGGTGGAAGGGGTGTAGCTAGGGCTGGGTGATATGACTTAAAAATAATATCTATATTTTTAGAAGTTTGGGCGATATACGATATATATCTCTATTTCTTGGTTTTTATCCAATCAAGCCACAAAATAAGACCAAACACATTCAAACTACAAGTATTTTGTTAATCCTTCAATAAGCAAAACTAACAAATACTACATGCAGGCTGTTATGGTAAATATATGCAGAATGCAACACATTACAGGGCAAGTGTTTCCTACATATATATATATATATATATATATATATATATAATATATATATATATATATATATATATATATATATATACATATATACATATATATATATATATATACACACTCACCTCAAGGATTATTAGGAACACCTGTTCAATTTCTCATTAATGCAATTATCTAACCAACCAATCACATGGCAGTTGCTTCAATGCATTTAGGGGTGTGGTCCTGGTCAAGACAATCTCCTGAACTCCAAACTGAATGTCTGAATGGGAAAGAAAGGTGATTTAAGCAATTTTGAGCGTGGCATGGTTGTTGGTGCCAGACGGGCCGGTCTGAGTATTTCACAATCTGCTCAGTTACTGGGATTTTCACGCACAACCATTTCTAGGGTTTACAAAGAATGGTGTGAAAAGGGAAAAACATCCAGTATGCGGCAGTCCTGTGGGCGAAAATGCCTTGTTGATGCTAGAGGTCAGAGGAGAATGGGCCGACTGATTCAAGCTGATAGAAGAGCAACTTTGACTGAAATAACCACTCGTTACAACCGAGGTATGCAGCAAAGCATTTGTGAAGCCACATCACGTACAACCTTGAGGCGGATGGGCTACAACAGCAGAAGACCCCACCGGGTACCACTCATCTCCACTACAAATAGGAAAAAGATGCTACAATTTGCACAAGCTCACCAAAATTGGACAGTTGAAGACTGGAAAAATGTTGCCTGGTCTGATGAGTCTCGATTTCTGTTGAGACATTCAGATGGTAGAGTCAGAATTTGGCGTAAACAGAATGAGAACATGGATCCATCATGCCTTGTTACCACTGTGCAGGCTGGTGGTGGTGGTGTAATGGTGTGGGGGATGTTTTCTTGGCACACTTTAGGCCCCTTAGTGCCAATTGGGCATCGTTTAAATGCCACGGCCTACCTGAGCATTGTTTCTGACCATGTCCATCCCTTTATGACCACCATGTACCCATCCTCTGATGGCTACTTCCAGCAGGATAATGCACCATGTCACAAAGGTCCAATCATTTCAAATTGGTTTCTTGAACATGACAATGAGTTCACTGTACTAAACTGGCCCCCACAGTCACCAGATCTCAACCCAATAGTGCATCTTTGGGATGTGGTGGAACGGGAGCTTCGTGCCCTGGATGTGCATCCCACAAATCTCCATCAACTGCAAGATGCTATCCTATCAATATGGGCCAACATTTCTAAAGAATGCTTTCAGCACCTTGTTGAATCAATGCCATGTAGGCAGTTCTGAAGGCGAAAGGGGGTCAATTGATATATGAAACGATAGACATTTTTCGATCGTCATACGATATATATCGTCATATCGCACAGCCCTAGGTGTAGCTAATAAATCTACTGCCGGTGTGCCGAATCCAAGTGAAAGTTGGAAGGGTTAGAGGCTTGTGCCGTCTTTTTGTATGACCTCTGTGTCTTGTGTATTTGTGTTCTAGTAATATATATACTGTATTGTCGTGTGAAAAACAGGAGTCTGGGCAGGGGTTAACAGAACTCAGTCTGTGCTGTGTGTGCCTTGCAGGGGTGGAGTCTCTGGTCGGCTGGCTGCTGGACCACCCTGATGTGCAGATCACCGAGCTCTCAGACGCGGACACCGTGTCGGACGAGTACTCTGACGACGAAGGCTTGGAAGACCTAGAGGAAACAGAGTCCACCTACCCTGTGGTCTGTTTTTATTTTTAATTATATTTATTTCAAGTGATTTCTTGTTAAGACTCCTGAAAGTTGTCCACTTTCAAGTCACCATGCAGAGGCACTCCTTCGTGGCGTTGGCTGTCGTAAAGTCCCTTGTGATTTCATGATTTGTATTCTGTGACCACTTATAACACTTGGGATGGTTTTCTTGTTATTATGGCAGCTCCCTGGTGCTGTGGTGACGGAGAGCCAGACCTTCAAGAAGAGATCGGATTTTCAAAGCAACGACGATTATGCCGTATACGTACGGGAGAACATTCAGGCAAGACTCGTCTCTTAAATATTCTCTGGACTACATCCAAAGGACATGCATAATTAGGAAGTCAAATATGACCTATGAGATATGTTGCAACCTTATTTTAAGTTGCAGCTACTCAAGGGTTCTTTTTTTGCTGAAGAACGTTTTGACGCTATGATGGTGCTGAGATACTGAACTTGTTTTATGTAGGTGGGCATGATGGTTCGATGCTGCAGAACTTATGAGGAGGTTTATGAAGGCGATGTTGGGAAGGTCATTAAGCTGGACCGAGATGGACTGCATGACCTGAACGTACAGTGTGACTGGCAGCAGAAAGGTGGCACGTACTGGGTCAGATACATCCACACAGAGCTGCTAGGTAAGCTTGGATTCGCCGTTCACCCCAGCCTGTCCTCACCGGAGAGAGGAGGGTCAATGTGACAGGTCTGCTGACTTCTTTTTGTCCAGGTTTCCCGCCACAGAGCTCTCCTTCGCACATTAAGATTGGCGATAAAGTTCGAGTGAAGCCTTCGGTCACAACGCCGAAGTACAAATGGGGATCCGTCACCCATCGCAGCGTAGGAGTTGTTAAAGGTACGTTTTTGGTTTTGTTGGCAGGGGGTTTTCTGACAACCAAGAGTTGGAGCCTTTTTCATACAAATGGTTTATTTCAATAGCTGTTCAAACGCCACATGGTTTGTATTTACTCTGGGATGGCCATTTGCAAGCTGGCACTGTACTGTACATTTATCTCAGAAATTACAGTATAAAAAATATTTTAAAATCTGTTTTATCACCATTAACATGCCCTTACAACCTTACTGGCTGTTACACCCTATCACAATACATCCCTGTCAGCGATTTTTCCATTCCATATTAGATTCTGGCATTTACAAAGTCCTTATGTCAACCGATTAACCCTTTGTCTGTTTTAAATGACATCTGTAAGAATTGACAGACCTCAGGGTTTCAAGTAAGAAGTGATCGCACTAAAGCTCTCCTGTGTCCTGCAGCTTTCAGCGCCAATGGGAAAGACGTGATTGTGGACTTCCCCCAGCAGTCTCATTGGACCGGCCTGCTGTCAGAGATGGAGCTGGTCCCTAGTGTTCACCCTGGAGTGAGGTATGGCTGGTGAAATTTAGTTTAAACTTTATTTCATGATGCAATGTGTTAAGTGGGTTGCAAACTGCCTGCAGAAGATTTTCAAACTTCCGCCGATGTTTTGAATAAATCAGATAATTGCTTTAATGATTTAATTGTGAAAAAATAGTACCTCCCCCGTCTGCACTATATTAAAGTTGTTTTCTGTGGGCGTTTAAGTTTGTGTTGTCAATGGTTCTCAATCAGCTGTCAAATTGCCTGTCTTGACAGATGTGATGGCTGCCAGATGTTCCCCATCAACGGCCCACGATTCAAGTGCAGAAACTGTGACGATTTTGACTTCTGTGAAAACTGTTTCAAAACTCGGAAACACAACACTAGGCATTCCTTTGGAAGGATAAATGAACCAGGTTAGTTTTTACATCATGAAGGCATAGAAACTGAAATGAAAGCTGTAACTGTAAATAACTTGATCCTTTACCTTGTAAGTTGTAGGCAGTATTTTCTAAGTGTTTAACCTAAGCAATTTTTCTTTACCCGTTTGTGTTTGTTCCAAAAAGAATGAATACATTCTAAGCATGTTTTGTTTCCAGTCAAGTCTATTTTTGATATGAGAGAACTGTATTTAGAGGTTGTATTTACTATTATTTTCAAAATAAGGATGATTTTAAGTATTTCAGCAGTACTGCACTAATCCTCTCTGCCCCAAGATCTCTTGTTTGTAAGATGTGGCAGTTACTTAAGCTGCATTATCTGACAGGACGTCTTTAGATTAAAAGGCTGATCCCTGCTGCAGCATATTAGGAGAGATCGGAGGGATATTTTTGAAAATAAACTAGCGTTTACAATTCTACCCTGACTGATACAATGAGACAAGTCATGTGTCAGATTTATTGTTGGTAAAGAAGGTGGGATTAGATTGTCTAAAAGTATCAGCTTACACTTGACCGAATGGAACTGGATGTCGATTGGATGCTGTCTCCCGTGTTCCAGGTCAGTCCCCGGCCTTCTGCGGCCGCTCGGGGAAGCAACTGAAACGGCACCACAGCAACCAGCGGGGCATGCTGATCGACGAGTGGTCCAGAGCCGTGAAGAACCTGAACGTGTCGTCGTCGGTGAACCAGGCCTCGCGCCTCATCGACGGCAGCGAGCTTTGCTGGCAGTCCTCCGGCTCCCAGGGCAAAGTACGTGCAGCCTTGTGGCACAAACTGTATACTTACCAGCTTCGGAAATGTACAAGCAGGCTGTCTGGGGTGGGAGCTCACAGGTGAAGCTTCTTCAAAGTGATGGGAAAGTTGAAAGTTATTGCCTAGCAAAGGTCTGTTTAAAACAACAAAACGTGGGTAAGAATCCACTTAGTCATCATTGTACTGTGTATTTTTGGCAAGTATTCGCTTATTTTAAGCAAAATAGCTTCACACTTCATCCTCTGAAGTGTCCTAAGTTAACTCATAATGGCTATATGTGACTTGTCATTGGCTCCATGTACATTTTAAACTCTTGCACCCCTCTTTCAGCACTGGATCCGCCTGGAGGTTTTCCCGGACGTTCTTGTCCACAGACTGAAGATGATAGTGGACCCTGCAGACAGCAGCTACATGCCGTCCCTCGTGGTGGTGTCAGGTCGGCATGGATTTGAAATCTCTGCTGTCCGATCCATTGGATGGGCACTTGACTCATGAGATTTAAATCTTGTCTGTTACTCATCATGGTTCTGTTTTTCAGGTGGAAATTCACTGAACAACCTAATAGAGCTGAAGACAATCAACATTAATCCCACCGACACCACAGTCCCACTGCTCAATGACTGCTCTGAGGTAGGGTGTTGGGGGTGGTTATTGAACTGGTTTTGTGCTGCACTTTACACATAGTTTTTTATGTTCAGACTGGTTGTTGGTGGTTGTTGAGCTTTAGACCTGTTCTAGAAACCTCTCTATGGAGAGGCAGGTGAGCTCTGTGACAGCCCTGTTCTTGCTGTTCTTGTAGTATCACAGGTACGTCGAGATAGCCATCAAGCAGTGCCGCAGCTCTGGGATCGACTGTAAGATCCACGGGCTGGGGATCGTGGGCCGGATCCGAGCGGAGGATGAAGACCTGGCCACCGTGCCATTCCTGGCTTCTGACAACGAGGAGGAGGATGATGACAAGACCAGCACTGGAAGGTAGTGGCATGGTAGTGGCATATTTATGAAACCGGGGGGGGGGGGATAACGAAACTCTTGTGCCTTTGTTGGGGGTGCCGAAGCAGAGGAACATGGCAGCTCTGTAGATGAGGAGGGAAGGGGGTTGTCCATTCCTATGTGCAGAGACAAACTGCTGCTTCTGTCTTGTTGCGTTGGTAATGTGGATGATCGACAAGGCAAAGTACGTGAGCTTTGATTCAAGGAGACCAGCGTTGGTTTGAGTAGTAAAAACAAAAAAACTGCAAAAAGCTCCTTAATTCTTCAGGCTTATTGCCCATCAGTGTTAGTAATGGGTAATTCATTTTGAGGACTTAATGGATTTATTTAATATCTGCTTCCAGATTAATTTGTTTGATTCTAGTCTTTACTGCATCCTGTTATAACTGTTAATATATTCCAAATTAAGATACCTTTTTTATGCATTCTTGCATACAAACAAAATACGCCAATATTTCAATGTGTTCTTGCCATGTTTTATGTTTTATTGCAGCAGCATATTTTCTTCTAATTGATTAGAACTGTAAACTATTATTTGGGTACGTTTTGACCTATTGACCAAGTGAATTAGTCACATGACAGGGTAACATTTCACACTACATGATAAGCTATCACCCAGTTTTTGTAAGAAGGAAAGCAGCACACCGTTATGACGATTGATGCTTTAAAACCATCTAGTATACTTGGACTACTGTGTATGTTACACTGCAGGACAGAGAATATTATACAAAAAACATTTAGAACAAAGACCTTATAACCTCTGAAAACAACCAGGGGAAATAATGTAAATGATAGTTGTGGACCACTGCACATCCACTGTTAAAAAGGAAGAAATAAAATCTCATGGTGGGGGCAGTATCTTCAAGAGCCGTGTCCATTATGACACAAAATGGTGAGACAATTATAGGGTGAAACGGGACTCATTAAGTGTAATGCATAGCACATCTTAAACCAGTAATGGCTTTCATCAGTTGCTGACAAGGTTATTCAAATTTTAAAACCTCTTTAGCGTCAATACATTTTCCAGTCTGAGGAAATAGTTTCGAAGTCCAGAGCAACATTGTATTTTTTTTTTTTTTTTTTATACACGGACCAGTGTAATCTCAAATTGGGCTCTTTTTCTTGTTGTCCGGAGCTAATTGAAACTGCCTGGGAGAGATCCAAGAGCTGCTTGAAACAGGAAAAGCATTAGCTGGCAGACATGTAGGTGGAACTGTGTATCATTCTTCTTATGTCATGTGCAGAACTGGGGAAAGTCACAATGTGTAATCCATGCAGGATTTCAGTGCTTTGTTGTTCGTCACGGTTTGCTTTTTTTTCCATGACTTGAATACTAAATAAAAAGTGTACTGAGGTAAAGTGAATGTAGAAAGGCATTTTTATATATAACCAAAAACCTTTTTTTTGTAGCCTTGTTCGAAATAAATCTGCTGGGCTGGAGTCGGCTGCCACGATCAGGACTAAAGTCTTTGTCTGGGGGCTGAATGATAAAGACCAGCTCGGGGGACTCAAGGGATCCAAGGTAGTCGGCCCCTGCTTTTTATACTAACAACTGAATTTGAATTGCCTTGAACACAATTGCATTTTAGTGACTTGTCTCTCTCTGTACCTTTTATGTCATTTTCCACATGTTTTTTTGTGTACAGCGATTTGTGTACTTCTCATTCAGTTACCCAACTGAAAAACGGAGGAGTTCATTTCCCTGGTTCGCTGCAGAGACTTAAACGAAATAATCTTCATTTGGACAAAGTTCAGCAATGTGAACCTGAGTGCCCAGTTCACGTGTCTCTTTGTCTTCGTGTAGATCAAGGTGCCTTCGTTTTCTGAAACACTCTCCGCGCTCAACGTTGTGCAGGTGGCCGGAGGCTCCAAAAGCCTGTTTGCAGGTCAGTTTTCTTCACAGACTGTGGCCCTTGATTTAAGTGGTGGGTGGAGTTTGTGAGTTTCTGCTGGTGCATGGCTTTGGGTAAAAGCGTGCCGTTATGAAGGCTCACAAAGGCCTGCTGTGCACTGTGTTTCCAGTGACCGCAGAGGGGAAGGTCTACGCTTGTGGGGAAGCCACCAACGGGCGGCTGGGCTTGGGCCTCTCCAGTGGCACCATACCCATCCCTCGGCAGATCACCGCTCTCAGCAACTACGTGGTGAAGAAGGTGGCGGTGCACTCGGGTGAGTCTGAATCTGAGCACGGGCATCTGTTCTCCTTTTCTTTGGTCATTTAAAGGTGTGGTGTGTTTTCTGTTTTTCCGATTTGGTGATTGTCTGAAGTTGCCCAGATCACATTAGATCTGAATTTCTTTTGCGTTATGATGCTGAGGCTGCTGATGAGATTTGCTTTGATTTGTGATTTCTGTTCTTCTATGAGGTGGGAGCCTTGCATATATAGTCGAGATTCAGACAGGGAAGTGTGGATGCTTTCAGTGTCTGTTCCCACTTAGAGTAGAGTTGTGGTCTCTTAGTAATTTGTAATGCATTTCAGCTCTCCCTAAGAATTTGAAAGTGACTTTTGCTTCCAGACAGATTGCATTGGTCTAAATGTCTTTCCTTACTTGCAGGTGGGCGTCATGCAATGGCTTTGACAGTGGACGGGAAAGTCTTTTCTTGGGGAGAAGGGGATGATGGGAAACTTGGACACTTCAGTAGGATGTGAGCAATTCTCTAATGTAGCTGTTTTTGTGCTAGATTGATCAGTGTTTAAACTGGAATATGGCTGAGCAGAGGGTGTTCTAACTTATATTTATATCTACATTAACACATTCTATGTATATCATGTGTAGACCTTCTGTACATCTAAGGCAATCTATTTTTTTCTGTGGTGCAGGAACTGTGACAAACCACGGCTCATCGAGGCCCTGAAGACCAAGCGCATCCGGGACATTGCCTGCGGGAGCTCCCACAGCGCCGCCATCACCTCTAGTGGGGAGCTGTACACCTGGGGCCTGGGAGAATATGGCAGACTGGGCCACGGGGACAACACCACGCAGCTCCGGCCCAAGATGGTGGGTTATTTTGCAAGTGCACAGTGCGAGCAGCACCGGTAACCATGCCGGGCCTCGCGGTGTTCAGTCACTGCACCTGCTGCCATTCTGACTCGACTCTTTTCAATTTGAAGTACCAAGTGATATTGAATGAGAGCAAACTTGTGATTCCTGGATACTGATTTACTCAATTTATTTATTTTGTAACGTTCTTCCTCTCCGTCCCTCAGGTGAAAGTCCTTATTGGTCATCGAGTAATTCAGGTAGCCTGTGGAAGCAGAGATGCTCAGACACTGGCATTGACGGATGAAGGTAAACAAGATTTTTATTAGTTGAAATGGACTAGCCTGTTTTTTTTTGTGTCGGCAGTCGTGTAAGACTCTTCTCTCTGTCCTCTGTGGCTCCGCAGGCCTGGTCTTCTCCTGGGGAGACGGGGACTTCGGGAAGCTGGGCCGGGGGGGCAGTGAAGGCTGCAACATCCCTCAGAATATCGAGCGGCTCAACGGCCAGGGCGTGTGTCAGATCGAGTGTGGAGCGCAGTTCTCCCTGGCCCTGACCAAGTCTGGAGTCGTGTGGACCTGGTAGGCTTCTTGGACAATGAAGAAATAGTTATTAGTTTGTCATTCCAATATAAAAAGGAATCTGTGTGTAAAGGGTAACATTACATTTGAAGGAGCTAAAATATACTTTGGTTTCTGTATAGCAACCTAAGGTTTTAACATCCGTATTTAAAGTACTGGATGCTCGCAATTGAGCCATTGATCCATTTTCTTTTCTTTACTGGTGTTCCAGTGGCTATTCGATCCGAGAAGGTCGTGAGCACAAACACCTGTCGTTCACCGTCTGATCACGTTGTTTCCCTTTGATGAAGGGGCAAGGGAGACTATTTCAGACTGGGGCACGGCACAGACGTCCATGTTCGCAAACCGCAGATGGTGGAGGGTCTGAGGGGCAAGAAGATTGTGCACGTGGCCGTGGGTGCACTGCACTGTCTGGCTGTGACGGACTCTGGACAAGTACGTCCAGCTTTATTTATTTCCTCATTTATTGTTTTCTTGGATTAAATTCTTGGTTCATACAGAGTCCTAGAGTCACCAACATACAACTGAAAAAAATCCAACGAGATGATCTTCAATCTCACACACATTTACGTACTGTACATGTTAATCTTTGAAAACAAATTTTACGATTTAGGCCTCTCTTGCAACAAGGGGCACAGTGGGTTATTGCTATATGCCACTCGGCACTAGTCTCCCTAAGGTATGCTACATTTATGGGATTTCCCTGTGATTGTGGGCTGTTCCTCAGTCAGTGTGACCATACAGAAGTGCCGTTCTTAACCACGGCATGGTCAGTACTGTGGGGCTGCCGTGGCTCTGTGTGTGGATGTTAAAGCAGGGTTGTGTTGACAGGTGTATGCCTGGGGGGACAATGATCATGGGCAGCAGGGGAATGGCACCACCACTGTGAACAGGAAGCCCACACTGGTGCAGGGCCTGGAGGGCCAGAAGATCACCCGCGTGGCCTGCGGCTCCTCTCACAGCGTGGCCTGGACCACAGTGGACGTCACCACGCCATCAGTGCACGAGCCCGTCCTCTTCCAGACCGCCAGGGACCCGCTGGGAGCCTCCTACCTCGGTGAGTAGAGGAGACAAAAAACGCTGCCAGTGCTATAACTTATCAATTTTATATACATACTTCTATCTGACCCACCCCACCACAACTTTCATTGTCAGATCTATTAAGTGTCGATTTTTTTTTTTCCAGGTGTTCAGTCAGACAGCGACTCATCCACAGTCAGCAACAAGATCAGCGGCCAGAGTAACGCCAAGCCCAACCGGCCATCTCTGGCCAAGATCCTTCTGTCTCTGGATGGGAACCTGGCTAAGCAGCAGGCTCTGTCCCATGTTCTCAGCGCTCTGCAGATCATGTATGCCAGGTAGGCAAGGAAGAGTGATGGGATTTTCCTTGGTCTGATTTGGTTTCCTGCACATCTGTGTGTGTTGTGCATGTTCCCAGAACAGCAGATGGTATCGACCAAAAAGCTGGTTGCAGATGACAAGTTCACTGACCTAACAGTACAGTTTTTATACGGGTAACTGTGCTTTTTGCTAGGGATGCGGTGGTGGGGGCTCTCATGCCTGCCAGTATGATTATGCCGATGGAATGCCCGTCCAGCTCCCCGGTGCCCCCCCAAGACTCCTCGGCTGCCTCCAGTCCCTCGGAGGCGGAAGGTCCTCCTATACTGGCCGAAGCAGAGGAGCAGCTCAGTCCCAACCCCTGGCAAGACCGCAGAGGAGAGGTGAGGAGAGCAGCGTCTTCACACCGACGGTCGGACGTGACCCGCCACACTCCTTCGGCGACGCCAAGTTAATTCTGGCAGCGTGTTTACTGTTGGCTACTTTTGTGTTGTGATTTAGGTGGCCTCCACAGAAGATGCCGTCACCCCTTCTGCGGTCACTCCCTCATCTGCCGCCGCCACCTCCTCTCGACCCTTCATCCCCGTCACCGATGACCCCGGGGCTGCCAGCATCATCGCCGAGACCATGACCAAAACCAAAGAGGTCGGCTCATCTTCTCTTTATAATCACAGCTCCTACAGTATGCCTAATTTAACAACCGATGGCTGTTGTCACTTCAATTGGAAACTGAAGTCGGGCCATGCGTTAAACATTGAGCATTTGAGACATTTAGTTGGCTTATGTTTGTGAAGGCTTCATATTCTTGTGCAGCATTGTCTAAAGGTGCCCCAACACTTCTGAAAACCCCGCTTTTTTCCCTGAACAGGATGGTGAGAGCCAGAACAAAACCGTGGGTCCTGAGCCCCAGTACCTGGACGAATTCACCAGCCTGCTCGTCCCAGACGACACCCGGGTCATGGTGGACCTCCTGAAGCTGGCGGTGTCCGCTCGCTCTGGGGAGAAGGGGAAGCAAGTGCTCTCCGCGGTGCTGTCTGGGATGGGCACAGCCTACCCACAGGTCAGTTTGTTTGGTTTTTGAAATGGTACTTCTCGGCAAGAATATGTTGAAGTGTTAGGATAGGAATATATGACAGAGAATTTAACAAATGACTAAATATGGGGAGTAAATACACTCACCTAAAGGATTATTAGGAACACCTGTTCAATTTCTCATTAATGCAATTATCTAACCAACCAATCACATGGCAGTTGCTTCAATGCATTTAGGGGTGTGGTCCTGGTCAAGACAATCTCCTGAACTCCAAACTGAATGTCTGAATGGGAAAGAAAGGTGATTTAAGCAATTTTGAGCGTGGCATGGTTGTTGGTGCCAGACGGGCCGGTCTGAGTATTTCACAATCTGCTCAGTTACTGGGATTTTCACGCACAACCATTTCTAGGGTTTACAAAGAATGGTGTGAAAAGGGAAAAACATCCAGTATGCGGCAGTCCTGTGGGCGAAAATGCCTTGTTGATGCTCGTTACAACCGAGGTATGCAGCAAAGCATTTGTGAAGCCACAACACGTACAACCTTGAGGCGGATGGGCTACAACAGCAGAAGACCCCACCGGGTACCACTCATCTCCACTACAAATAGGAAAAAGAGGCTACAATTTGCACAAGCTCACCAAAATTGGACAGTTGAAGACTGGAAAAATGTTGCCTGGTCTGATGAGTCTCGATTTCTGTTGAGACATTCAGATGGTAGAGTCAGAATTTGGCGTAAACAGAATGAGAACATGGATCCATCATGCCTTGTTACCACTGTGCAGGCTGGTGGTGGTGGTGTAATGGTGTGGGGGATGTTTTCTTGGCACACTTTAGGCCCCTTAGTGCCAATTGGGCATCGTTTAAATGCCACGGCCTACCTGAGCATTGTTTCTGACCATGTCCATCCCTTTATGACCACCATGTACCCATCCTCTGATGGCTACTTCCAGCAGGATAATGCACCATGTCACAAAGGTCGAATCATTTCAGATTGGTTTCTTGAACATGACAATGAGTTCACTGTACTAAACTGGCCCCCACAGTCACCAGATCTCAACCCAATAGAGCATCTTTGGGATGTGGTGGAACGGGAGCTTCGTGCCCTGGATGTGCATCCCACAAATCTCCATCAACTGCAAGATGCTATCCTATCAATATGGGCCAACATTTCTAAAGAATGCTTTCAGCACCTTGTTGAATCAATGCCACGTAGAATTAAGGCATTTCTGAAGGCAAAAGGGGGTCAAACACAGTATTAGTATGGTGTTCCTAATAATCCTTTAGGTGAGTGTATATTGAAATTAAGTGTCAAACTATTTTACACCATTGGCAGATTCACACCAGGCTGTCTACTGTAATGAAAGGCAGTTAAGACTTGATATTGGCAAACCAAACTAAAGTGTCGTCTTAAACTGAAAATCCTGTTTCTTTTGTGGCTTAATCCCTCATATTGGGATTGGCTGGTGACTTGGCCGCCTGTCTGCCCGTCTGCAGGTGGCTGATATGCTGCTGGAGCTGTGCGTGACCGAGCTGGAGGACGTTGCCACAGACTCCCAGAGCGGCCGCCTGTCCTCCCAGCCCGTGGTGGTGGAGAGCAGCCACCCCTACACCGACGACACGTCCACCAGCGGCACTGTGAAGATACCAGGTAACGCATAGCCTCCCATTCCAGTGACTGCGAGGAAGAGGGTGAACCTGTTCAGAGATGTTGGTCTCTATTAATTCTCCAGTTTTAATGCATGACAATCCCTCTTCTGTTCACTAAGGGATTATTGACTGGCAGAGCAGAGAAGAATTTCCATTCAGACACTGATTAGTAAAAAATGTAGAAGCACTATGGCATTAAATTACAGTTCATAGAAATGGGAATGGTTGTTCAGGACCCATTTGCTGATCGTTGCCCTCCCCCTGCGCTCTTGTCAGGTGCCGAGGGGCTGAGAGTGGAGTTCGATCGGCAGTGCTCCACAGAGAGGCGCCACGATCCTCTCACCATCATGGACGGCGCCAACCGGATCGTGTCCGTCAGATCAGGTGACCTCTGCATTCTTGTACAGATCACGTGACATGATTAGGGTGTTAAGTATTAGAGTGGATCAGTTGGATTGGTCCTGGAGGTCCACCTTGTGATCAGATTTACTGAGTATAAAGTATATATTCTGCAGGGCGGGAGTGGTCCGATTGGTCGAGTGAGCTGCGCATCCCGGGAGACGAACTGAAGTGGAAGTTCACCAGCGACGGCTCGGTCAATGGCTGGGGCTGGCGCTTCACTGTCTACCCCATCATGCCAGCTGCAGGTACTGCCTCACTGCACCCTCTGGAAATGCAGCTGACCCGTAGAAACCACACGTTACATACAGCGATCAGCCATAACATTATGTCCACTGACAGGTGAAGTGAATAACACTGATAATCTCGTTATCATGGCACCTGTCAGTGGGTGGGACATATTAGGCAGCAAGTGAACATTTTGTCCTCAAAGTTGATGTGTTAGAAGCAGGAAAAATGGGCAAGCGTAAGGATCTGAGTGACTTTGACACGGGCCAAATTGTGATGGCTAGACGACTGGGTCAGAGCATCTCCAAAACTGCAGCTGTTGTGGGGTGTTCCCGGTCTGCAGTGGTCAGTACCTATCAAAAGTGGTCCAAGGAAGGAAAAGCGGTGAACCGGCGACAGGGTCATGGGCGGCCAAGGCTCATTGATGCACGTGGAGAGCGAAGGCTGGCCTGTGTGGTCCGATCCAACAGACGAGCTACTGTAGCTCAAATTGCTGAAGAAGTGAATGCTGGTTGTGATAGAAAGGTGTCAGAACACACAGTGCATCGCAGTTTTTTGCGTATGGGGCCGCGTAGCTGCAGACCAGTCAGGGTGCCCATGCTGACCCCTGTCCACTGCCGAAAGCGCCTACAATGGGCACGTGAGCATCAGAACTGGACCACGGAGCAATGGAAGAAGGTGGCCTGGTCTGATGAATGATGAGTTCAAGGTGTTGGCTTGGCCTCCAAATTCCCCAGATCTCAATCTAATCGAGCATCTGTGGGATGTGCTGGACAAACAAGTCCGATCCATGGAGGTCCCACCTCGCAACTTACAGGACTTAAAGGATCTGCTGCTAACGTCTTGGTGCCAGATACCACAGCACACCTTCAGAGGTCTAGTGGAGTCCATGCCTCGACGGGTCAGGGCTGTTTTGGCGGCAAAAGGGGGACCTACACAATATTAGGCAGGTGGTCATAATGTTATGGCTGATCGGTGTACATGTGACACACGACCGAGTGAAACTGGGTGATGGTGTTTATTTCACATTCACATGAATGTACTACTAATGGAATAACAGAACTACTGTTAACTTGAGGAAACTTTTTCTTGAAGACTGGGTTGTCTTTTCAAAATGTTGTATTGCTAATAATAATAATAATAATCATTATTATTATTTTTTATATCAGTAACGTAATATGTTAAGGAAGTGGTTGTGAGTGAGTGAAACATCCCAGCCGGCCAGTCAGAGAACTCTGTTTTCCTTCAGGGCCCAAGGACCTGCTGTCTGACCGCTGCATCCTGTCCTGTCCTTCCATGGACCTCGTCACCTGTCTGCTGGACTTCCGCCTCAACTTTGCCTCCAACCGTGGCATTGTTCCCCGGCTGGCCGCCTCGCTGGCTGCCTGTGCCCAGCTTAGCGCCCTAGGTGAGTACATGGAGCTCCCAGTGGGCTTCACAAATTCCCTTATATTCAAAATGCACCTTGTTTTTAATGCAGTGATTCAAATACGTATAATCCAGCGTATGAATACATTCAGTTGTTTTTAATTTAAGTTTTGCAACCTGTTGTGTAAGCTGGAGCTGGACTTCCTGTCATGTGGTGTGCAGTGCAGAGTTATTTCCCTTGTTTTCTGATGTCTCCTCCTGTAATTGTCCAGCTGCCGGACACCGCATGTGGGCCCTGCAGAGGCTGCGCAAGCTACTGACGACGGAGTTTGGCCAGTCCATCAATATCAATCGGCTCCTGGGAGATGCGGAGGGCGAGCCCCGCTCTATGGTGTGTCCTCAGGCCTGTGTACCCCTCTCCTCAGTTTCCACCGACTCTGTACCCCCGTGGGGATTCCCAACTGATGCGTCCAACAGCTGTTTAAAACTGGACTGTGATTGGGTCACAATAGGGGTCCTCCATTTTGCATCGTCTGAATGTGGGACTTTGTTCCGATTCTTTATAGTACTGTGTCTAGAGTTTTTCTGTGTAGCATCAGCATCTTAGTACTTTCATAATGGAAACAATGCTTTTGATATTGATTTGCTTAGTTTGATCATAATGAGTTCTCTTGGCCAGACTGGGAAAGCTTATGGTGCCTTCTCTTGTTGTTGCAGGGTTTTACCGGCAGTGCCTTGGCGGCTTTGGTGAAGGGGCTTCCGGAGGCGCTACAGCGACAGTATGAATACGAAGATCCAATCGTTCGAGGAGGCAAGCAACTGCTCCACAGTCCATTCTTCAAGGTACTGGCATAATTACCCACCCTAGAGGTAGCTGGGAAGTCGATATCGTATGTTGTAGTGTGAAGGAGAGGTGGGCTTATGGTAGGTCTATGCCGCTGTCCTGACCGTTCTCTGGCTGTGTTGGGTGCAGGTGCTGGTGGCCCTGGCCTGTGACCTGGAGCTGGACACCCTGCCCTGCTGTGCCGAGACGCACAAGTGGGCCTGGTTCAGGAGGTACTGCACGGCCTCCCGGGTGGCTGTGGCGCTGGACAAGAGGACCCCACTGCCACGGCAGTTTCTCGATGAGGTCAGAGTTTAATCTAGTTATTCTCAGCAATGATGTTTTCCTTTTCTTTTCTTGTCAGACAGAATTAGTTGATTTTAAATGCACTTGTTTTTTTTTTGGTTGTTTTCTTATTTTGTCAAATACATTGGCCGTTTGGTTTTTAATTTTAAATGCATCAGATTGTTTTGGTTTTGTTTATTTTATGGTTTTATTTAGTTTTTGATTTATCTGATGCATTTTCAGTTACTTTCAATGTATTTGACCTTTTTTTGTTTGCCTTTTATCACAAGTTTGTTTTACTGATTTAAGCACATGTTTATTTGAGTTCATGTGTTTTGTTTAAGTTAATCACTTTATGATTTTAAAAATTTTAAGTGATTTTAGAAGATTGATTTTAACAAATTTTTTAATCATGAGTATTACAATTTTTTTTTAAATGTTTTTATTATTTTGAAATGTAAAATACTAAACCCAATAAAACAGTATTTATTTTCTTGTCAGTTGGCAGTTTGCCAACTTACACACATTGTTTTTGATTAATGCACTTTTACACTCACTTGTTTGGTTTAAAGTTTTAAAGGATTTTAAAAGTTTTTTAGAAATTATTTTAGAACTGATTTTAATCATGAGTATTTGAAATGTAAAATACTAAACCAAATAAACAGTATTTATTTTCTTGTCATCGCCTAATTTTATTTTAAGGGTTTGACGGTGAATTTAGAAGTATAGTTTGCAATACAGTGTAACGTAATAGTTTTAATATCAGTAGTTCCTTCCTGTTCTTATACACTTTTGCGATTTATTGCCATATGTATCGGGTGGTTTATAACAGCTTTTGTCCAGTTTTATTTTTATTTTTATGCCAGAGACATCTGTGAAGGGGATACAGTATTAGCTGCAATTGTTCATTCTAAACATGGCTTTCAGTTTTTGGCATTTAATTTGCAAACCTGACCATTCAATCTTCATAATATCTCATAAAGATGTATTTGCATACCAATTACAAGAAAATTCTATTTGATTTGCTGTCGAAAACAACATTGAATTAGAAGAAAATGACACATTGAAACCTAATCAATTGAAGAATGAGAACTAAATTCCAATTAAAATCTAAGGAGTGGTGAGGGGGAGTGATTAATAAGATTTGATTTTGGACATGAAGGCAAAATAACTATTTAGTCCTTTATCAGCTTTTTCGACGGATTAATTAACAACATGAATCAAAATGCATTTAAAGGGACATCACGTGATCAAAAATAAATGCTGAAGCCCAAAAAGCCTTAATTCTTGAACAATTGCAGCCAAATTGGGCGGGGGGTAGATAGCATTTCATAAGTCTTCTGTTGAATGCTGATAAGTTTCGTCTGTTCAGGTGGCCAAGAAGATCCGCGAGCTCATGGCCGACAGTGAGAACATGAATGGCCTTCACGAGAGCCATGATGTGTACAAGAGGGAGCAGGACGAGCAGCTTGTGCAGTGGATGAACCGGTAGGAGCCCAGCGCACAAGCACACGCACACACGAGCATTCTGTCACGTCTGTATGTGAGACGCTTTTCACTTTGACACACAGACGGCCAGACGACTGGACCCTGTCAGCGGGGGGCAGTGGGACGATCTATGGCTGGGGACATAACCACCGAGGTCAGCTTGGGGGTATTGAAGGGGCAAAGGTCAAAGTTCCCACCCCGTGTGAAGCCCTGGCCACCCTGAGACCCGTGCAGCTCATCGGAGGAGAACAGACCCTCTTCGCAGTGACGGCTGATGGGAAGGTGAGGAACCAGCGAGGATGAAGATAAAAAAAATGCATGCTGTAAAAGTGTCAATGTCCTTGAGTTGCTGGCTTTAGTCTCAGGGTTTTAAAGCGTCCAGTTAATAGATTTGGAAATCCTTCAAATGCACAGTTCAGAGGATTCTTTCCAGCAAGGCCTTCGATCAGTCGAATTTATTCAGTTTAACTATTAAGGTATTTATTTTTACCTCATATACACAGTTTACAGCTCCTCTCCTTTCTTGGTGTGCAAACCCGATAGACCTCAGTATAAATAATTGTACAGTGGGGGCTCACGCAGTGATGAGAAGATGGGGAATTGGGGTAACTGGTGTAAAGTGTTAAGCTCAGTGGTGAAGACTGAAGTGCCTGTGCTCTCCTGCCCCGCGCAGCTCTACGCTACGGGCTACGGTGCGGGGGGCCGTCTGGGGATTGGAGGCACAGAGTCGGTATCCACCCCCACCCTGCTGGAGTCCATCCAGCACGTCTTCATCAGGAAGGTGGCCGTGAACTCGGGGGGCAAGCACTGCCTGGCGCTGTCCTCCGAGGGAGAAGTGTACTCCTGGGGTGAGGCCGAGGACGGGAAGCTGGGCCATGGGAACCGGAGGTTAGGATGCGGCGCACAAACTGTTTTCTGCAAAAACACTTCAAGCTCCTTTAATCATCTCCGATTTCCATAATATTAGCAGGGTACAGTGCTGGATATATAATATTTAAGGCAAGGTAGTGTGGAAGGAGAGTTAGAAATTCTTTTCTCATACCTGTTTTTCTCTCTTGTATACTTAAGAAAGATAAAGTCAAGCTAGAAGGTCAGGCCAGAAGGTAGTTTGATTTCTGTTTGTTATTTACGATGAGAATGTCAAACAGTATGATTGAAGTGCCTGCTTCCTAATCCATGTGTTGATCTATGAACTCTGTCCTATAATGATATATTCTGCTTAGCTAACTTTTTAAGATAATATAGTAATGCCTTTCTGATTATAACCAGATCTTTGATTTTGTGTATAAAAGCCTCTGACTTTTTCAAATGAAGACAGAGCAACTCTGGACTCTTCTTGATTCACTGTTGTTCTCCACAACACGTGTAATAAAGGCATTGCAACAAATGTTCCAATTTGATTTGAAGACTGATTGTTCTTCAGTAGTTTTTAATAAGGAGATGATGATGGTTCTCTGGGTGCATTGTGCATTGCCTGTCTTGACCACCAGAGGACAACAGAGCTTGCTCTTCATGATTTTAGTTATTTAGCACAGGTCTTTATCCAAGACAACATACATGGTTTAACTATCACTTGCATGCAGTGCTCTACACACGCAAGGGTTCATGTGAAAGCCATTCTCTTCAAGAGGTTTTATTCTATTGAGCAGATTTTAACTGATTTGATGTATTTTAGGAAAGAAGTGATTAAGAAATGCAGATACATAATGTGCGTGAAGTCTTAGTAAGCCCATAACTTCACTGTTTTAATACATTCTAATTTACAGAAAGATCTCTAACTGGCAGGATGTACCGACTGCAGTGCTTTCTAAGAAATGTTGATGATTTTGCAGACTAGACTAGAGAGTACTTAACCCTCTGTTCTTCTCCCTCCCCTCAGCCCCTGTGATCGCCCGCGTGTGATCGAGTCTTTGAGGGGCATCGAGGTGGTGGACATCGCTGCCGGGGGGGCCCACAGCGCCTGCATCACCGCCAGCGGGGAGCTCTACACCTGGGGCAAGGGCCGCTATGGCCGCCTGGGCCATGGGGACAGCGAGGACCAGCTTAAACCCAAACTGGTGAGTACAGACCCCTTGCTGGGGTTTGATGGTTGGTGTTTGAGTAGAAAGAATTTTTTGCAACATGGCTGGCATACCTTTTATTTTTAATAGTGGTTTTAAGCAAACCATATTGTAAATAATTGATTTTGTTCGCTAAACCTCGTTAGTCCCTGTCACGGTGTGAGGGTTGTGTGGGGACGTGCCGTTGACCCCATTGTGTTGTTGTCAGGTGGACGCTCTGCAGGGACACCGTGTGATCAATGTGGCCTGTGGCAGCGGAGACGCCCAGACCCTGTGCCTAACCGACGACGACACGGTGTGGTCCTGGGGGGATGGGGACTACGGCAAGCTCGGCAGGGGAGGCAGCGATGGCTGCAAGGTTCCCATGAAGGTATTGTGGCCGTTAATGTATTGGTTTCTTTGTTAGATGCGACTTTGAACAGAAACTGAAATGTATATAGAAATTTTAATCTGTCTCACAACCATCTTGGAAAGTGCTTTGTGATCATGTTAGTCAGTTATTCTGTCAGGCGTGCTGAGGGATGTGAAAATGTTTATTCATACGTGTTGCCCCACGTCGGAAACAAAAGATTAAACTAGTTTTGAGGGCCTGATATTTGATGGTCAGTGGAGAGGGTGTTTTCCAATCGAGGAGCGTTTGTCCACTTTTGGTAGTAAGTGTCTGACTGCTCTCTTGGCTGAGCACAACCACTTGTTCAAGAGCAACGTAATGTGTCTATTGGACAGCCTAATGTGTTTAGCGACAGAGAAGGCAGTTAATGCAGGACTCATTCATGTGAACTGGACTGGAGCCGTGTCTGCCTCGCTCTTGTGAGATTATCCCCTCCGTCAACTGTCTGTGCTCAGATCACTTCTCTTTTAACTGCAGATTGACTCCCTCACTGGTCTTGGAGTTATTAAGGTTGAATGTGGATCTCAGTTTTCTGTGGCACTAACCAAGTCTGGAGCTGTGTACACATGGTATGTATCATATTTTAAAAGTAATACAAAATAATGGCAATTCCTTGGACCCTGTTATTGGTGGAGGTTTTCTACAGAACAGTATGAGAATCATCCTTCGAAACACCGAGCTCTCTTACAAATAGTCTTGAGTACTTTTGACCTTCACTCTCACCTGTTTCACCTTCACTCATGATGCTGATGTCATCGGATTGTAACCCATTATATATCCGGGATTAATGTCAAAAGTACCCAATTCTGGACAGGTTTAGAAAGGAACTCCTTATTTGCAGTTTATAAATGGGATAACCCACACAGATAATGCCTGGTTTTCTCTGTATAATTCCCTTCCCAACAATGGTACAATGAAAACCTAACCAGCAGGGGGTATGAGAGCCTCCTTGCCTGGCTCTTCAAGCAAATCTTAATCCTAAACTAAACTACAAACAGTCCCAGCACACTTCTTTACCCTCTCTCAATCTCTCTCACTCTCTCTCAGGGGCAAAGGAGACTACCACCGGCTGGGCCACGGCTCGGACGATCACGTGAGGCGACCGCGGCAGGTCCAGGGACTGCAGGGGAAGAAAGTGATCGCCATCGCCACCGGCTCACTGCACTGCGTCTGCTGCACTGAGGATGGTAGGGCAGCAAACACGCACACCGAGACTCGTACACACGGCCTGGGACATGCACATCTCCACTGTACCATGTGACCTCTGATGTACAGTAAACTCGTAGCCCAGAGTCGTGCGAGATGGGAATTTAGGCCGTGGCCTTTGAGGCGGAGATCAGCTGACGGCGGTGATGATGTGAAAGCGTCTTTTCATCTATTGGTTAATGAGGAGTCCTCTTGTGTTGTTGTGCACCGTCTTGATGAGTGTTGAGTGTCACTGTTCATTCAGAACTCTTGGGGGCTTTTTCTCTGGTTTGGCGTTCAGTTAAGTTTGTATTAAATCAAGATACTGAACAATCAACAAGGTTTTTGTTCTTTACTTGTGTTTGGAATGAAAGTTTTTAAAAGATCACTGTAAAGAAATGCAAAATCAATTAACTTACCCATGTCTTTTGATGTAAATGTTAACTTTTGAGCCTCACCTCCGTTGCCGGTGTCCACGTGTTTATCAGACACGGTTACTCGTGCACACGGTACATATGAATACATTAACATCTCAACGCGGTATTTTAACCCCCCCCCCCCACTTCGGCTCCGTTCTGTTCCTGTGTGACACCGGGGTAATGACTGATTCTCTCGTGGGGCAGGAGAGGTGTACACGTGGGGAGACAACGACGAGGGCCAGTTGGGAGATGGCACCACCAACGCCATCCAGAGGCCCCGGCTCGTGGCCGCGCTGCAGGGGAAGAAGATCAACCGCGTGGCCTGTGGCTCGGCGCACACCCTGGCCTGGTCTACCAGCAAGCCTGCCAGCGCTGGCAAGCTGCCCGCTCAGGTAGGCCCTCGCACCGGGAGAAACCTGTAGGCTTTTCCTCAGCGTTACTTTGCGTCACGTCTAGAGATTTATGGAAAAGGAACAAATGGGAATATTTGTTGAAATTCTCCCTGCTTCACATTTTCAGTTAGAGCTATTTTATCTTCTGTCTCTCAGGTTCCCATGGAGTACAATCACCTGCAGGAGATTCCCATCATTGCGCTGAGGAACCGGCTGCTGCTTCTGCACCACATCTCTGAGCTCTTCTGCCCCTGTATCCCCATGTTCGACCTGGAGGGCCGGCTGGGAGAGACGGGACAGGGCCCCTCCGTGGGCTTCGACACGCTCAGGGGCATATTGATCTCTCAGGGCAAGGTGAGAGCCTGCAGGCCACCAACACAGACGGTGGTGCATGTGTCTCAGGGTGTATAGCCACCATTTTGCCCGTTTCTTTGTATGGTCTTAGAAATGCTGTATAGAATGAGCTGGTTGGCAAATGAACAGGAAGTCCATTTAGACTGAAGTCTGGTCACCTGATGCACAGTAGCACCGATGAGCTCGTGCCCATTGAGGACGCATCACCCTGCAACCAGAGCTGAGCATTTTAGAAAAGATTTTATGCTCTCAGGATGAATTCCTTTGTTTATGAATACACTTCTGAGTGACACACTTAAAGTCAGAGAGTAAATTTAGGCTTTGTTTGTTACAGAAAAAGTTTGAGTCGTCTTGCGCATTGCCATATATAAAACAAAACCAAAAACATTCCAGTCCATTTTGGAGTGAATTTGAAGAGCGTAGATGCATTTATGATGGGTTGCTCTGGTGACTGAGACTCAATAGGGTTTTTAAAAGTCAGCTGTCATGCTGCAGACCATAATGTGTGACCCTCCTCTCACAGGAAGCTGCTTTCCGCAAGGTGGTTCAAGCCACCATGGTCCGGGATCGGCAGCACGGACCCGTGGTGGAGCTCAACAGGATACAGGTACTGACCCTTCAGACTGCTCTGAATCCGTGAGTAGATTAGAGCAAAATATGACCCGGTTGAATTTATGGAGTTATACTAAAACCACAGAAGTCTCCTTGTGTTCTGATGACAATAGTGTTGATTTTGTTTTAACAGTTTTTCAGAACTACAATAAGCTTTCAAATCTGTCCTGTTTTTTTTCCTTAAGCTAAATTGTAGACTGTAGCTACGGCACTGGGTTTGTTTTTGGTAGACTCCTCTAAAACTTATACAACCTTCAGCCGGTTTCTGAGGTGAGCCATCACAGTGACCGGGTTGTCTGTGGAGCTGAGCAATTTGCTAGGAGCGTCAGCTCGTGAGTCTGCGATGACTCTTGGTATTTCCTTTCCGCCTGGCTGACACCGCTCTCGGGCTGTTGATATTTTGCTTCAGGTCCCTGGCTGTGCTCTACATGTGATCTTTCATAATGAAGAAGATTGTTATCCATGTGTGTGAGCTTTGTCTTCATCTCCCCAATAATGTCGGATGAAATTAATGTTTCAGTTCAGCTGCCTCGGATGTTACTTAAAAGAGTTCAGGTCACTGCACCTTGACTTCACGTTACCCAACATAATGGAACGGTGTCCCGGAAGCCTCCGTTTACAAAATTTCAGAGTACAGAAGTGGTTTTGAAAAGGTCTCCTCCAGCCCTAGCATTGTAGGCAATGTCCAAATGCATTTTAATATTTCCCCAAAGAGAACCATACATTCCTCTTTCAACCACAGTGTTTAAAGACCTCACCCTATATATTTGACTTAAACACTGATATTATGGCTGCTCCTTCAGGTGAAACGCTCCAGGAGTAAAGGAGGTCTGGCAGGACCCGATGGCACCAAGTCTGTCTTCGGCCAGATGTGTGCCAAGATGAGCTCCTTCAGCCCAGACAGCCTGCTCCTCCCACACCGCGTCTGGAAGGTCAAGTTTGTAGGTATGTTGGTGTTCAGCTCACTAGGTCTGTGGAAGTGACGGAAGCCCGTTTGAAAGAATATCCACTGGAGAAATGTATGGGAAGGTCAGGCATGTTTAACTTCCCATTGGCTGTGGTCTTCATGAAGGTATTGATTTATTCATTGCTGGCTTCATGGCTCGCAGTCTCCCAGGCCGGCCTGCTCTGTAACGCAGTGTTTTTGTGTGGGTGTCCCCAGGGGAGTCTGTCGATGACTGCGGGGGAGGCTACAGCGAGTCTATCGCGGAGATGTGCGAGGAGCTGCAGAACGGCCTGACTCCGCTGCTCATTGTCACCCCCAACGGCCGGGACGAGTCGGGGGCCAACCGGGACTGCTTCCTCCTGAACCCCGCCGCCAAGTCGCCGTTGCACATGACCATGTTCCGCTTTTTAGGCAAGTGACACCCTTAACATGCTTTTCCACGTGGTGTAAATACATCCATGAACGCTTTTCTGTAGATAAAACCCCATGTTTGACCTCATCCGCATTGGGTTTGTTCTCGCTCACTCATTTAAGTGTGCTGTTGTGTTCTCTCAGGCGTTCTGCTCGGCATCGCGATCCGCACAGGCAGCCCATTGAGCCTCAACCTGGCTGAGCCCGTGTGGAAGCAGCTCGCCGGGATGAACCTGACAATTGCTGACCTCAGTGAGGTAAGCGGAGGTTTCAGTGGTTTAATTCATGGCCTGCACTGAATTCAGGAAGCGCCTGATCTGTCGGTCCAGGTGTGAGTCGGTACCTTAGAAACCTGGGCTCGCAGCTCTGCAAGTCCACGGCACTCCTGTCAGACAGTGGCCCACTTCTGTGGTGTGGACCACAGCCTGAGAGTGGAAAATCTCCACTGCCTTTCCTGGTTCCGTAAAGTAGCTCTATGTTAAAAAATGTATTGGTGAAACACTCTTCACTTAAAATGGGTCACAGATGTGTTATCGTCCTATCCTGTGGTGCTGATAACATTTGAGTTCTCTGTGATGTACAGGACTCTCTGTGGTGGTGGCTCCCGGGATTATTTTTTTATCCCAGCTATACTCACTGTTGGAGAAAATGTCTCAGAGCTGATGGCTGTTAGCGCTGCGCAGTTGAGCGTGGGCACCGGAGTGTTTCGCACCGATACACTTCCCTGTGGCACGGCGTCTCACTCAGGAGCTATTTTTATGGGAACAATTCATGTGTGCAGTAAATCTCAGAAGAAATAATAACCTAAATCGGGTGTGAAATAAGATAAAAGCACATAATAAAACGACGACCAAAAAAAAGTATTGGATTAAACACTTAATTTAGTATTAAATTACAACATAAAAATAATGCATCGCTGTGTATTACTGCTTTGAAAGCTTTTCATTAAGATTTTTAAATGACTAAAGAAATTGGATTTTCAGCTTTGCACTTCCAGATCATTGTGTAATAGATTAACCTCTTAATCTTTGTTATGTAAGCCATGGAGAAAATGTACAGTTTTATATATTCATATCATACAGTAGACTCCAGTTCTCTCTACATTGTCAACTGTTGTGGCATGGATGCAGCTCCCACGAGAACAACAGGGCATTTAATGTTGATGTACAAAATTTAGTTTCAGGATTGAGTGTTTCAAAGTCAAATAGCAAACCTGTACAAAAAAAATACATTTTGGTTCCCCGTGTGACCCCCCCCCCCCAACCCCCAAGCTTATGTTTTAATCATGAGCTTCTGATCGTGCTCAGAGATGGTATTTGATCGTATACAGTCCCGTTTAATGCCTCTGCAAATTACAGAGGCCACTGTTGTTGAACAGTTTTGCCTCGAGACATTTGAAAGGTTAACTAAGAGCTACTTGTACTGGTGGGTTTTTGAATTGTAGCCATTCAGGTCTTTTAACCCTGCAGCCGCCTTGATCCTCTGGACACCAGAAGGGGGGTTTGATGACATGTATATTGCTTTCTAAGAAGTATAAGTAAATGTATGCCCTCCCCCCTTCAAATGTGTTGCATGATATCATAGTCATGATACAATTATCCAGACCTGCCAGAAGAATAGTTTAATGCAGTTGTAGCATAATTAAACATCTGCAACATTGTATTTTTTGAGAAGGTTGGAGGCATCAGTTTAATTTGGTCTGGACCTGGGACACAACACCACTGGCCTTGCTTGGTCCTAAACTCTGCGGTTTGTTGGCTCTCTTCACGGCTGTGATATTAACACGTGCTGTTCCCACGACAGGTCGATAAAGACTTCATCCCTGGCCTGATGTACATCCGTGATAACGAGGCGACGGCGGAGGAATTTGAAGCCATGACCCTTCCATTCACTGTGCCAAATGCGAGTGGCCAAGACATCCAGCTGAGCTCCAAATACTCACACATAACCCTGGAGAACCGCGCGGAGTATGTGCGATTAGCAATAAATTACAGGTGAGTAGAGCAGCACGGGTGGTGATGAAATCACTGCCGTCAGCTTCAGCGGAGTTTTGATGCCTTTTGAAGTTTATAATATACTTTTTGGTTGTGATATATTTACATTTGTCTGGGTGTCTCGAACTCAATCCCTGCAGGGCCGTGTGTACGCTGGTTTTCATTACAAGAGTCCTCAATTACTTCATTTGTTTAATTATTCAATTTGACATTAAAAAAAATAAAATAAGGTGAGGTATTTTACAGTTGATGGTCTAAAAGTGCATTTGATTCAAGGTACAATTGCTTATAAAATATCCTTGGGCCTGGATAGTTGTGTAAATGTATCTAGCTAATTAAACAATTACATCAAATAATGAATTCCCTCCACCCATATTGATGAACCAGTAGTAGTCACATTTTTATACAGACTTATTTTTCGCCCATTGGAAATCGTGATTGACACGCATATATACTACTGGTTTTGATTTACACATAGGGCAACTTTGTTTAAGCCAGTTTCCTTAAGTCTCTTTTGTTTGTTACAGATTTATTTATGTTTTCTGGTTAAATCTCTCACCCACACAGTGGGCATCAGATATTGAGGTTGAGAAATGTTTGTCTAGACTACAGATGGTTTATTAAATGTAAATCAAATAAGAATTTGATAATTAATATAATAAAAATGTACTCAACATTCCATTTTAGAACGAATAACTCTATTGAGGCGTAATACCTATGCAGTTGAGGCTTGTAAAGTTTTGTAAATGCCACTCTTGTGTGTAGTGTGTTGTGTGTAGTACGTTTACCAAGTCTAATGAGGATCTAGTCGTGCGGTTTGTGGCGTGGGAGTCTCTGTTGTGATGTGCCATGTCTCCATGTTCCCGGCAGACTCCACGAGTTTGACGAGCAGATGTCGGCGGTCAGGGAGGGAATGGCTCGTGTCGTACCCGTGCCTCTCCTGTCTCTCTTCACTGGATACGAGCTGGAGACCATGGTAAGCCAGCCCAAGCCACTGGAGACAGTGCCGAAAATATAACTGACATCTTGATTTGTATAGTTTGAGTTCTGCGATTTCTCTATAGGTTGCCGTGCATGCTTGTCGGCAGTCTTTTTTTTTATTTTTTATTTTTTTATTTTTTATTGAATTCTGTGTTCCCCGTGTGGCCTACGCTAACATCTGTTCCCTGTGCCATAGGTGTGCGGAAGCCCAGACATCCCTCTGCACCTGCTGAAGTCAGTGGCCACGTACAAAGGCGTAGAGCCCACCTCCTCCCTGGTCCAGTGGTTCTGGGAGGTGATGGAGTCCTTTTCCAACACGGAGAGGTCTCTGTTCCTCCGGTTCGTGTGGGGCCGGACCCGACTGCCCAGGACCATCGCGGACTTCCGAGGCCGGGATTTCGTCGTTCAGGTCGGTCCGTGCGTAATGTCAAGCTGATTTTTAGCTTGAGCTGTCTTTAGAGCTGCTAAATAAATAAATGCATAAATATCTTGATTAATTTGCAGACTTTCAGTATGTGACTGTGCCTTTTGTAGCCAGAACTATACTCCCTTCTGTGCATCATGACAAAATACACTGCCTTCGGTTTCAGGTCCTGGATAAATACAATCCCCCGGACCACTTCCTCCCAGAGTCGTACACCTGTTTCTTTCTGCTGAAGCTGCCCCGATACTCCTGCAAGCAGGTTCTGGAGGAGAAGCTGAAGTACGCCATTCACTTCTGCAAGTCTATCGACACGGACGACTACGCGCGCATTGCACTGACCGGGGAGCCGGCGGCGGACGACAGCAGCGAGGACTCGGACAACGAGGACGCCGATTCCTTCGCCTCCGATTCCACACAGGACTATTTAACCGGGCACTGAGGAGGTTGCGTCCCGCCTCCACCAACGTAAGGAAACGTGTGAAAACCGGAGCATAAGAAGCTGCCATGCAAAACTGAACAATGTTTTAACTACACTTATTCAACCTAAAATCTTAGCTGTATAAGAGTCCTGTAAATCATTATGTGCAATTAGCTTTGAAGGCACTGTAACCTGGATAAAGTAGGTTCTCTTGGATATTTTTTCTTTTTTTTTTTCTAAAAGATAAAACTGAAACAAAAGAACAAGCTGCACAGTTTAGCTTTGTGTTTACTAATGTCATGTAAATGTTTATATATTATTAAAAAAGAAAAAAAGCAGTGAGGCATCTAAAACAGGGCATTGAGCCTGGCACTGTGGTAGACATATCCAATTGGTTTTGTGATTTTACATTAGTTTGTTGTATATTGGAGATAATGTGCAACAAATTATTAGTATTATAAATATTTCTTTCGACTGTAATAGCAGTGTTTCTTTATAAGAACTTTTTTTGACGATGACAGGATCAGTATTCCTCACTATTCATGTAAAACTCAAACCCGCTGATGTATCATTTTAGAATGTACATTTGTGTCTTCAATTACCTTCACAAGTGTATGTGCCCACTGTTACCATCCTGGAATGTATATAATATGATTGTGCCATGTATCCACAAAGAACGTCTCATTTTCTGTGAATAAATTTCAACCAAAATTACTAAAATTCTTTTAAATGCTTATTATTATTATAATGGTAATAGTCCAGTCCATTGGGATATCGTGGTGGTGGCTGTAGGACATTCAGGGGTCATACAGGGTGTTTTAAGGTGGGGTTTTCCGACAAGGTTTCTATAAATTCTTTTCCAAGGGAGATCCAGGTACCTTGGACATCTGAGCACATTTGTGTGTGTTATTTAGAGATGGGGATTGTTCTGCTTTACTGGCAGTCTGACACATGGTATTGATGAAATTCCTTTACAGACATCCCAGATACTCGAGCTCCTCGCTCTGAGAAGTGTGCCGACGCGGCAGGAAACTTTTTAATAACGTTTCTAGGACACAGCTGATTCGGAATACTAAGTGCTTACCTGGATCTTTTAGCGAGCGTGACATCTAATTAATTTTCAAAGCGCTGTGTAGTAACGCCATCAGCCAGCTGCCTTCGGGGGGTCGAACCTTGGCAGCAGAGTGAGAAACTGATTACATGTGAGTGGTGGGAGCTCTCATGTGAGTGTGTTTCGGGTATGGAAAGGCAGGTGGGACTGAGGGTGTGCGTCTGCCTTTAGATCGTTGTCTCGTTGGATGAAGATATCACCTGAATCCTATAACTAGTCGCAGTATGTTTTAAGATGCACTTATTTTATTCAGGTAGAATTCTAGCTCCTCAGGCAATTTAAAATGACTTCTCACTTCCTGTTTTTGTATACTCTGCAAAAAAAGAAACGTCCTCTCACTTTCAACTGCTTTTATTTTCAGCAAACTTAACGTGTAAATATTTGTATGAACATAAAAAGATTCAACAACTAAGACAAACTGAACAAGTTTCAGACATGTGCCTAACAGTAATTGAATAATGTGTCCCTGAACAAAGGGGGGGTCAAAAGCAAATGTAAATGTGTCAGTATCAGGTGTGGCCACCAGCTGCATTAACTACTGCAGTGCATCTCCTCCTCATGGACTGCACCAGATTTGCCAGTTCTTGCTGTGAGATGTTGCCCCACTCTTCCACCAAGGCACTTGCAAGTTCCAAGACATTTCTGGGGGAAATGGCCCTAGCCCTCACCCTCCAATCCAACAGGTGCTCAATGGGATTGAGATCCGGGCTCTTCGCTGGCTATGGCAGAACACGGACGTTCCTGTCTTGCAGGAAATCACGCACAGAAAGTTTGTGCCCATAGGCGACGTTGTTGCCGGTGATGTCTGGTAAGGACCTGCCTTACAACAGGCCTACAAGCCCTCAGTCCAGCCTCTCTCAGCCTATTGCGGACAGTCGGAGTACTGATGGAAGGATTGTGCGGTCCTGGTGTGTGATATTTGGATGTACCGATCCTGTGCAGGTGTTACAGATGGTCTGCCACTGCGAGGACGACCAGCTGTCCTTCCTGTCTCTCTGTAGTGCTGTCTTAGGCGTCTCACAGTACGGAAATTGCAGTTTATTGCCCTGGCCACATCTGCAGTCCTCATGCCTCCTTGCAGCATGCCTAAGGCACGTTCACGCAGATGAGCAGGGACCCTGGGCATCTTTCTTTTGGTGTTTTTCAGAGTCAGTAGAAAGGTCTCTTTAGTGTCCTAAGTTTTTATAACTGTGACCTTAATTACCTACCGTCTGTAAGCTGTTAGTGTCTTAACGACCGTTCCACAGGTGCATGTTCATTAATTGTTTATGGTTCATTTAACAAGCATGGAAAACATTGTTTAAACCCTTTACAATAAAGATCTGTAAAGTTATTTGGATTTTTACAAAATTCTTTAAAATACAGTGTCCTGAAAAAGGGACGTTTCTTTTTTTGCTGAGTAGAGTTGTAGGTTTACTTAATTTGTATTTTAGATATATTATTGTGCAACCCTTCATCTTTATATATATTTTTTTATATAGAAGTTTTTTTTTTTTTTTTCCAATATTACATATTTCAAGTGATCCCTCAGTCCTTGCCATATGCACAGTGTATTGGGAGAGACGTGTTACATTTCTTCACATCGGTAAACGTCTGTACCAGAAAGTAAACCAAAACCGGGTTTTACCGTCTTTCTGACGTGGCTGGCATTCTTTCCCGGTGTTAACAGTCCTGTGTGAGATTTATAATCTCTCGGTAATTGCAGGCACAGCTTTCAAGAGAGCCTGGTTGGTGGTACTCATTGACACGGATTATTTCCCGCTTATTTCTTGTTTTTAATGTATCCGAGTCTGAGAGGACGCATGGCGAGCATTCCTGTCTTTCCCATGGTTCAGTTCGGTTCACATTTCTCTCTGTACCAGGCGCTAATTAGACGATTGTACCAAAGTTCACTCGTTTGCGCATATTCCTCCCCCCCACCCCTTCATTTCAAAATACATAACCAGTTCAAAGGATTACAGTTAATTTGGCTTAACATCATAAGCATACTTCATCGACTTAGTCTGTCATATTGAGAAACATCACCGTGTACATTACAGTGGAGCGGTCAGGTGCTGCGCTCGTGTATTTACAGCTTCGGGCTGTGGGGCAGGGTCTAGGCCCCGTCCAGGAATGTCCAAGGCCGGTACAAGAATAAACCTGTTGGAGTAATGTGGTCGGTATTTATATCACTCTGTTGTGACGCGAGAATCTAATCAACAGCTACCTCACAAATCCTTCTAAATCGACACCGACCTCCCGGGGGGAACGTAGTTTATTTAGTTTTAGAATTATAGAACTCTGTGCGCACCAATGGGAAGTTATTGTTTTGGGAGGGGCCAACTACAGAGTTATCGGCTACACATGAATTGTATGAGATGTCTTAGGTATTCGTATGTACTTTGTCCCTACCTTGTGATTTAAACCCACTCCTGTTTGATCCAAGTCTAATTAAATGAACATAACCTGTAAGTATTGAGAGAATCAACCCAATGCCCCCCCCACCCCAAAGAGAATCCATTTGAAATGTTTTGGATTACAGGACTACAGAAGCATGTCTCTGAGGGGTTTTCAAACCGGTCCTGGAGTACCCCCTGCCCTGCTGGTTTTTGTTACAACCTAGGTCTTAATTACTTAATTGAATGGTATATTGCTTTGTTAGGTCAATCAACGGTTCAATTAAACAATTTAGACCTTGGTTGGAACAAAAACCAGAAGGGCAGGGGGTACTCCAGGACAGGTTTGAAAACCCATGCCTTAGGAGATCTGTTTATTGTGTTCATACCAGGCCAAGTGCTTAATGAGGTTATCGGATCAACAAGCCGAGTTCTAGTCGGGTCGCTGATACCTGAAACGGCTCCCAGACACAAGGCAATGGGTTTCTGCAACTTGCTGAGCAGGATCCCCTTTGGTGCCGAGTCCTAAAGCCTCATCGGTCCCACAGCACAGTTTGAAGCACATGGTCCCAATGGTGTTCCCAGGCATGGGCACCGTCAGTAAGCGCTTTAGTGTCTGACGTGGGCCAGATGACTTCCTTGTTGGTAATATTGCACTGTTATCCTGTGACAGTCCTCCACAGGGCCCAAAAGAAGTCTATTGTGAAACCCTACAACAGGAATCCATGCTTTATTGCTTTGAATAGCACTAAAATGTACTGTACAGTCTGGGGAGTTAGCTGCTCCTTGTGCCCCATGGGCAGGCGTATCTGCCCTGCAGTAGAATCGGGCTAATCACTGTGTGCATCCTAAAAGCAATTAAATCTCCCTGTGTTCAGATTCCAGCAGTCATGAGCCGCTCTGAAGCACAGCCCTTGTTCTTTTGAGTACAACGATCCCAGTAACAGTCTTTTCTAATCCCGCTCTGGGTAGGGCTTGTGACTGCTGGCAGTTCTGATTCATGACGGGTACTTAAACCGTCTGATGGCCTTCAGAGCCTGCTGTTAACTGATGCACAGATCTCTCAAACAGAAGAAATTAGCAGCACTCTGACCAGGAAATAATAATGGTGAACTATTTTCAATATTAACACACTTCTTACCCTGGGTGAGGGCGCCTGCTAATAAATACCTAAAATACTCCAACATCCAAATCTGGGCCCAAGCCCTATGTCATGCAATCTACATGGATGAAATCTTGGAGGAAAAATATTAAAAAGGCATGAAAGAGAACTGTACCAGTATTCCATAATATGCATACATTCCGTGTAAACCAGAAAATGTACTACGCTAATGGAACGTGCTATTCACTATTTCAGCACTCAGGTGGAGTATAAGAATTAAGTTCTTGTCATGATTTACATTATATGTATTTATTGTGGGAGATATGGGACATGTCTCTTGTCCTAATATTCTAACTTTCATTTATTCAGTAGAAAGTAAGGGACTGAATTCGACCGATTTGCACATTCCTCTGAAGGCCCGGGCCTGTGTAAGGGCTGATCCATGCAAGCCTCCCCTCATCTGAATCCTATTAAAACCTAGTTGGATTAAGCCTGGTTGTCAACAATGTGATCAACTGCTAGAAGGTGCCACTCGACGGAACAGAATGGTGTCTTCCTTCGGCCTTCGGTTCACTGTCGTCTTCAATCGAATCTAAAACCTGAATACCAACAACCCGTGTGCACAAAATGAGTTATAGTTTTTTTGTATGTTTTGGGAAATCATTAACAGTATGATGTGTGTGTTGGAGAGAGAATCACTGAGACACCTGAACAACAACACTGAAATACACCTGAGAGACGTTGCATCAGCATAAATATGTTTTTATCATTAAAACATTAGGAGGTTCCTTAAATTAAATGTATTCACAATAAACTTGTGTTTATAAGCTTGTGCTTGGTCTGACCTCATGAGCTCTGTGCATTTCCTAAAGTATCAGGCATTGCTTTAATTGATGGTCTTGCTATGTGACCCTAATGGGCTCGGCCTCAGTGAGCTTAAGGCTTTGAAGGGAGGGGGGCTATTCTGGTGTTTGGCGTTTGAGAAAAGCGCTTTGGCACCTGTGATTTTCAGACTACGAAATGTTAATCCCCTTAGTGCTCTTAACTCCCTTCTCTCCTTTATCTGTGCAGTGGCATTGGACCTTACTTCACTGTGAAACCTGTACTTAAGGACACTAATCACTGGGTGACGCAAGGGCTGTAAGGAGAGTTAAATCAGGCCTTTTCTGTTTCAGGCCATGTTGAAAAAGTCAGTTTTCTATTATGTAAAAAGTTAGTGTGTGTATCTTAGACAATTAAACGGTACAGTTACAGATTATGTTTGTTTCTATTGATGTATATATTTGAAAGAAGACTGCTTCTACAATATTAGCAAGAATACTGTGTTTATTGATGTGAACTATTTTTAGTTCAACCTTAAATCGATATATATATTTAGCAACAGTGTTTGTTGTTTTGGTCCAAGTGGAGCCCACATTTGTTTCTCTCAGATGTATATACAGACAGGTGACAAATTAAAGGAAAAACCTGAATAAATGAGTGGAGGAACATAACGAATGCAGATGCTTCCTAACAGGTGTACTGCATGATACAATTAAGTAATTAACATCCTATCATGCACTATGTCAGGTATAAAAATGCACAGGCCCAGTTGACCTCGATTTTGGATCAAGATGGCAAGAGGAAAGGATCCCAGTGACTTTGAAAGAGGGGTCATTATTGGATCACCATAGGCACTGGTCTACAGAGATGTGGAGAAACGTGATATGGTCAGATGTGTCATACATCACCACATTCTCGTCAAGTGGGCGAGTGCATGTGTGGGACACCAAGAGAATGGTACAGGCCTGACTGCTGGACCCCTACAGTGAGGGGGTCCGGAGGCTCTGTTATTCTGTGGGGGGCATTTTCCTGGCATGGTTTGGGTCCACTTGTGCCCTTAGAGGGAAGGGTCACTGCAAATCATTACAAAGTTATTCTGAGTGATCACCTTTATCCTATGGTGACACATTTCTATCCTGATGGGAGTGGTCTCTTCCAGGATGACAATGCCCCCATCCACAGGCCACAAGGGCTCACTGAATGGTTTGATGAGTATGAAAATAATGTGAATCATATGCGGCCTTCGCAGTCGCCAGATCTCAACCCAATTGAACACCTATGGGAGATTCTGGACCGATGTGTTAGACAGCACTCTCCACCACCATCATCAAAACACCAAATGAGGGAATATCTTTTGGAAGAATGGTATTCATCCCTCCAGTAGAGTCCAGAGACTCGTACAATCTGTGCCAAGAGCATTGAAGCTGTTGTGGTGGCTCTGGAGCCCAACACCTTACTGAGACACTTTATGTTGGTTTTTCCTTTAATTTGTCACCCGTCTGTATATATAGATATGCTTAATGCTTACGAGAGACTTATTTCTGAAGCATTTGAAGTTTTGAAAGAACAAAAAGGAATCATGGGAAAGTATATCAACAATCTTAAAGATACACGTATGTAAGTTACAACAAAAAGACAAAGGAAGTTGTCGGTCAAAGGGCATCTGTCCCAGAAGCTTTCTTCTCTATCACATGAGGATCAGATCCGTCTCACAAGTCCCCCGACGAAGCGGCTGCTGCTGATCTCTCTGGGCTCTGTGAATTACTGTTCGCGCTGAACTTCAGATACACTTCACCGAGTCACATGCGGCTGCTCGAACAGGATGGCTTCCTGCTCTCCTGAGATCCGGCAGTATTTTTGCAGGGACTCATGTGACAAAGTGCATCACAAGCAGTCTCCAAATGATTAATGAGCAAATCCAACTTTTACAGAGAGAAAGCGCAGGCTATGGTGATGAAAAATAAATGTGCCTATACATTACAGAGTTCCTGAGATAAAGTGAAAATACGCTGAAATAATTATCCTGCTATTCTTACGTATTAGAAGCCTTCTTTGAAACCAAAATGTCAGCTCTCTGCCATATTCCTTTACACCATGTATCTTATAAGACCTTCAAATGTAAGTTGAATAGCATCATTTGAAATTGTCATAAAAATACAGTTTCCCGCTGATGAGTATTATTTAAAGTTTGTCTGATGCTAAATTTTGTACTCGGGTAATGTTGACTTTACAGAGAGATGTGAATTATTCAGACCCTCCTCCCAGTGTATGGCAGTGGTGACAGTGTCTGTGTTTGTCATTTTATATGTGACGTATGTGTGATGGAGAAATGAAAAGTGGAAAAAAGTGATGTTTGTGAAAAGGTACTTAATATCTGTACTTATAAGAGATGAAAAAGTAATTAGCAGCAGCCTTAGAAATAACTTTATTATATTTTCTCTTCTGATTCTGTCTTTTAATTGTTGTTTGTTTGTTTATGTATTTATATTGATTTTCTTATCTACTGTGACTCGGGGCATGGCCTGCTAAATAATGAACTATTCTTTATAATGGAAATGCTTTTCATTTCTTTGTCTGCGTCATTGCCCTGTTCCCGGGTCAGCCTGGTCGGACGAGGCCTCCTCTCGGGTATTCCACATGTTCCCAATCCTTTCTTTCTCTGTCATATGCTGCAGCTGCAGGTTCCCATGTGATAGTCTTTCTTTAGCCCTGTTCCTTCCTTCTGGCACTGCCCTGCACACCGCAGCGTAGCTCTGATGTCACAGACAGCCGCTGACTTACGAAGGTGCCCATTCACTCAAAGGCCTTCATTGTGTTCGGAGTTTAGCAATACAGTTACTGTTCTTCACCGAGGAGATAACCGATCAACACAGTCGGACGTAGTGAAAAGATTGTGTGAATTAAAAAAAGAATAGTATCAATACTATACATAATAAAAATGGTAGTATTCATTTTCAAAGAAAGCTACAGGTTTAATGGCTAACTCCTGTTGGCATTACGTTTGCTGAGCTATGCAGTATGTGTCCGTATGTGTGTTTGTTGAGTGTCTTTATCAACAATGCAGAACGTTCTAGGGAAGTACAATGTGTGGCCCTTGTGGGTTGAAGCAATGAAACTAAATAGTTACCCATTGCATTATTATTACGATGTTTTTGTACTATGTTTACAGTATTGATGTGATGAATTCAGAATTGTAGTGTTTTCTGCTTCTTGTTGCCTGGATCTGCTGGTTGGCACAAAAACAAGAAAAGAATGAGTGAATGGAGAATCGGCTGAAGCAACAGCTTTCTTTGGCCGAGGAAGCAGTTTCAAGCAGGTATAAATCGCTCTCTCGCTTCTTCTTCCACTAGTCTGAATCCAGTGTGAATGTGAATCTGCTAATCCCTATATCCCCTCGCCCCCCTTAATTGTTCCTGCACAGGGCCAACCTTTTTACCCCAGAACCCACAATTTCTCACTCACTAGCAAACGATCTCCCCCGCCACAAACACACAAAACTGACAGACAGACTGCAAACGCACTGCAGCCCCCCATGCCACATAAATCCCAGATCGCTACAAGATTTCATATAATCATCATTGGGAATCATTGGTGTTTTTTTTTTTTTTTTTTTTTACTGTTGTTTACAAATGATGTGTTTTTACTAGTAAATTAAAACATTAAATTACTTATTGACAGATTCTGATAATGTTGAATAAGTCGTATTAGAAATAAAGGGATGCATAAATGTCTGTGGCTGCCGCTGCTTAACCAACATGTCAATGCGCCTTAATCAAGAGACTAATTGAGCTGATTAATGGAATCCTGAGATTATTCATCAATCAGGGTTTTAATTAAGCAGACTACATGGCCACCTTGCACAGGAAGGAATGAAGTGTGGCCTTAGAAAGCGCGTTGCATAAAACACAGGGCCTTAAGTATAAAAGATGCACAATATACCGAGTCAAAGTCTTACCGTTAGCATGAGCAAATCTGATTATTGATTATTAATTTCACACACCACTAAAGCCAAGTTTGGCTGGGAACTACACATTCTTAACATGGAATTTGATTACCAGTTGTTCCCCTGCTTTGAGAAAGATGTTTTTCTTTTATTACATTTTTGACGTCCTTTTAATTCTTGATCCCATTAGCCCCAGACAATTTGGGACAGGATTTTAAAATGACCATTAAACTGAAAGAAATCAACACAAATATGAATATCTTATGTCGTGCTTATACCATGCCCAGCAAACAAGTGCATGATTACAATACTAATATCCAATTAAATGCTTCAATAAATATTTGACTGATGCAATTTCATTTTCAGTTAATTAATATTAAAAATGCCATCATATGCATTTATTCTCCCAATCAACGCAGTAACATTGCTTAGTCCTTCGTTGGGTCTGTGTGGATGCCGAAAGAAGCCCTTCTGAACATGCTGACTGTGTAGTTTAAAGACAATTAAAAAAAAACTCTTTTATATTAAAGCCTCTGGGGATTATTGGACCAAATGGCAACCCTATGTAATGCCCCACAAAATAATCCTAATTGTTTATTTCACTGTAACATTAAGAGTGTTTTCCAATGTGCGGAAACCCTACCTTGGGGCGATTACAGGTCCAAAACTTCACACGTACTTGCTTGTGTATCAGTGACCTGCATAGCTGCTGCCATTCTTCGAAGAGTAACAGAAAGAAAACTATCCTGATTTATTATTCCTCTGCGGCAAGGACTCATCCAAACTCTCAGTCATTAACTTTGACTCAATGTTTCCATTTTCTCTTGTCAAGGTCATTAAATATTGATAGATGTTTGCTAATTTTATACGACAGAGGTAAATAGAGTTAGTTAGGGTATATTGTGGTACAAAAATATATACACAAGAAAATAAAATACTTGATCCCCCAAGTATCGTACTAACCCTGTAACTCTCTCAATTTTAAAGTAATGAGATCAATTAATTCACGTTCCCAACCTTTTCACCTCTCAAATCGTTTATATCTAACATCAGAATCCGGTACATGTAAACTAACAAATTTTAGCTGGTGGTTTTAAAATATATAAAAGGGGGCATCATTCAATATTTTGAATGAGATCAGCATTCAGCAGATTGAAATGTAAAGATCAAAATTCAAACACTCAAAGAGGGGTTTACTTTTAATTAGCCTCGGCAAATCTTACAAACTAGTGTTGAAAATCAGCCCAAACTGTGATTTGTTTGGAAGGCTTTGGTTGTCAGTCCCTCCTTCAGGATTAGGGGCCAAATTCTGTCTGTTCCAGTCAAATCAAACCCTGCCAGCTAACTAGGCATCACATGTTGGGAAGACCTAGGCAGCCTACAACTTTTTCAATTAATGTGGAAAACACAGAGAGGGTCACTCCCACCTCCTGCAAGATGCTGCTTCTGGTGAATTGATCCTTTTTGTGCTCTGCCCAGCCAGAGAGCACTCCTGCTCCCGCTTCTCCCCAGGGAAATTTCATGATCTGTCCCACTCATATTGCATTCGGTTCCAGCTGGCTGGTTTGATCTACTGTCACCTTCGCCCTCAGCCTCATCTCAGTCCATCTCATGGGACAGTGTAGACACTTTGAGACTTAATTACCATCATCTTCATCGTCTCCGTTTTCACCTTCTCCCTCCTCTGAGCCTCCTCCTCATCGTTTAAAGGTAAACTCTTTTCATATCTCACACAGTATTGTAAAATGGTTTTATAATCCGAAATATTTTAATTTTGCAGAATGTGTATTTCCACAGTAAGACTGCATGGAAAATTTGATCTCTGATAGAAACAAAAGTTTAGATGTATATTTTAACTATAGCTTCTTACAAACCTTTCACAGTGTTGGATGCTATGGAGTGGGATTGTTTGTCATTACATTTATTTATACATGATATTTGCATTTCCCCGCTGGGTTTGGTGTCAGTGGGACCTTGGTAGAAATACGATACTTTCCCTCAGCCTTTCCCTAGATAGGTCTTGAAAGTATACATTTTGCTAAATATGCATAATTTATGGAGGGTACAGAATATCCATTAGATATTAAAATTAAAATTTCAACAACCTAAAGTGTGTAAGTGTGAAGTGGCTGTAATGCTTTTAATTGCTCATATGTTTAAGGCTTGACTGTTGTGTCATGGCACTTATATATCATTCGCATCATAGTCTATCAAAATGTTAATTATTCAATTATTCAGTGGCCCTAGAAATGTTAATATTTTTTATTCTTGCAAACTCTGTTGATAAGCTGTATTTTCTTATGTATGTTTGTAGAAATATCAGTGTTTCAATCAGAGACACTGACCAACACATACACACAGACCAGGCTTTTACTGGGGGTCTAAATGGTCAATTAGAGAGTGTGCATCAGATTTACTGGAGGTCTGGGCTATAGGGACCTATATTCTGGTGCTATTGTGTTTATTATTGGTTGGGTTCTTTAAACTAGTCAGTGAACATATTCTGATTTAAATATAATGGTGCATTCCTTTATTCATATGAATGTTTTGATTTAATAGACAGGATTAATTAACTGGGAGTCTCTCTCTCTCTCCATATATTTCTTTTTGTGTAATTTAAATCCCTTTGGGCTTCCCTTGGTACACTCTCACTGCTATACCTTTGCTCATTGCCATTGTTACAGCAGTGTATGTGTCTTTAAATTATCGAATCTTGGATTATTATTATTATTATTATTATTATTATTATTATTAGCAGATTCCCTTACCCAGGGTGGATTACAATTTAAGCACAAGTTATCCTATTTTGTTGTAGTTTACAACAATTTCTGACAGACTATTACTAAATAAGAAGAAGGGAGGCTGTTTTGGTAAAGCTACAGATTACCTCTATTTGGTTAAGGGGATTATCACATTTTTCAGTTTTCTAATCTCGTGTTAGTGGGAAATTTAGGTCAATTTAGGAAACTGTGACTGATTTATCCTGTGACGTAATATGATCAGAAAATAAAAATAATTTAAAAAAACTATCTAGAGGCATTGATATCATGTTAACACACATTAGTACATGGAATCTGGTATTTTACTACTATTATCTGGACCTTATCTGTGCGAGTTAGATTATGAGCTGTACTACTAATTTCTTGCTTGGTAAAGCGGATTTACGGTTGGCGACTGTATGAATGCATTGTGCACCGCTGGCTTAAGAGTAAGTTAGGGCATTACAAAAGCTTAATACAGCCCCATCCATCAGCGTGGAAGAGCCTTGATACTCCTATTTTATAAACAACATTACTGAGGATTGAAAGGATGTTTCCACGATAATGTGAAATAAATGTAATATAGAATTCTGGCTCATGCAAAATTATTTCAATGTCAATTACATTAGTTCTGTTCTTTAGTTATTTAATACCGAAAAAATGTAATGTGTTATTAAGTTGGGAAATTAGGGAAATTTACAAATGTTTTCCTTGTGGTTTGTAAAAATTGTACAAAACCTGTAACTGTTAATGGGTATATTAATCAAAAAGGTTCTTTCAAATTCTGAAAATCCCCCAAAATATTGTTTTAAAATAATGGAAAAATGCAATACAATAAGAGGACCTGCACTGTGAAAATGTATTACTTGCTGTTTGACATTCTTCATTTAGTATTGTTTTTGTGCAATTACTTTCAAACATATCATTAAAATACCAGTGTAACACATTGAAATAATTAATGTAAGAAAAATGCTCTAAATGAAACCGGAGTTATGTTTTACAGTCACATATATGTTGTACATTGCAGTGTACAGTTAAATGAATCCACATTTCTTCATGCCAGTAATAATATTGTTCAGAAGACTGTAAGGAAAGGCCCGATCAGTAATTAGAACATAATCCTGTTATTGCAGGAATCCTGTAGGAGTTTAATCTCTTTGCTGGATTCATTGTAGCTTCTTTTTGTTCTTCTTTTGAAACTCTTGATGGAAACGGAAAGTAGGAGCTTCCCTTTCGCTCTCCCACACACAGACTCTCATTGTGACACTCACAGACACTCACACAGACTTCTGAAATGTGAAAAATCCTTCATTCTTACGCAAACACTTCTTAAATGATTAGTCATAGTTAATATACACGTCTCAATCAGGAAACTAATGTCTCATTACATACGGAATTTGATGTAAGGAAAGAGTAACTGATAGTCCTTTCATAAAGATGTCATGCTGGGGACTGAATTTAACGCAAGGCCAGACTCTTTTGCCACAGGGGACCCGGGCTTCCTCTCTGAATGAACAGACCAAATGTAGAAATAATTACTTATTTAAACTTGCATTTGAACTCCGAGACATCTGGCACAAAGACCATAATGGTAATTATGGTAAATTTTCAAATGCCATAACAGTAAATCAACCCAAAAAATGAAAATACTTAATGTGTGTCATGTAAAAAATAAAGTATATTTGTCTTTGATGGTGTTGATGGTGGTCTGGCAGCAGATCTGGTAGATTATGTTCTTGATAATACATAAGAGCATAAGAAAGTGTCCAATCGAGAGGAGGCCATTTGCCCCATTGTGCTCGTTTGGTGTCCAAGGATCCTATCCAGTCTGTTTCTGAATGTTCCCAAATTGTCTCTTCAGCCACATCGCTGGGGAGTTTGTTCAGATTGTGACGCCTCTCTGTGTGAAGAAGTGTCTCCTGTTTTCTGTCTCGAATGCCTTGAAGCCCAATTTCCATTTGTGTCCCCGGGTCCATGTGTCCCTGCAGATCTGGAAAAGCTCCTCTGGTTTGATGTGGTCGATGCCTTTCATGATTTTGAAGACTTGGATCATGTCCCCACGTAGTGTCCTCTGTTCCAGGGTGAAAAGGTTCAGTTCCTCAGTCTCTCAGTAGGACTTTCCCTTCAGACCTGGAATAACTAGTGCATCATACAGTCTGAACATCACTGCCCTTGTTCTCAATTCTACACTTTTGACAATATACCCTGACATTGTTACTGTAATTGAACTGATCATTAATTTACACACCCAGGTGAATCAAACCTAAAATCATAACTTTTCTATCAATCACACAATACAGCTGGCAGTATGAATAGGTTCCTGTTTCAAATGTACAAAATGTTGATTAGAAAGGATATGTAAGAAACATTTCAACAATGTTCACATCTTAGCCAGTAACCCTCTTTGCTCTTCAATGCAAATGATAGACTAGACTGAACTGAACTTAATTGCATATAGTTAAAGATGCATCACAGCAAATAAGACATTAATCTCCCTCTCTCTCTGATATGATTTATATCATATATATACCTGGGCTCTAAGGTGGGGTCTCTTGTGGACAGTGACTCAGGCAGGGGAGTATGGTGAAGGAAGTGCTGGTTTATTTACAGTGAGCAAAGCAAAGAGACATACAGAAACCACAAACAAAACCCTGGCTCCTTGTTGAGCCTAAATTACACTTGGAACAGATCACTAAATCTATACACAACTAATGAAACAAAGCAAACACTCAGCAACAAGCCCAAATCCACGGTCCAAAGAATAGTTCAGTTAAAAAAACAAAGCTCTGGACCACTTCTCTTTGTGCCATTGTCTCTCAGACTCTCCTCCAACCTCCTCAACAGTAAAGGATGCCGGCACACTGCTTTTATTCAGGAACCGGCCAATGGGAGGAGTCCTGCCAGTCATGTGGTTCCCCCAGAGTGAGTCTTTCCCCAAGGCTTCTGGGGGATGTAGTGCGATTCAGGGCTGCCTTTACCTGCCATGCCCAGCATTGTGTCACAGTTTTTATTTCTGGAGTGTATTAAAAGTTCACTCAACCACAGTGAGTCAAAAGCAGAAATAAATAACTCCTACGAACTCAAAGACCTTGTCCTCTGGACCACTGTGAACACCAGATGAATTGTTAAACTATTAATTAATTGGAAGGTGCAACGTAAATGGAGATTTGATACATTGCTTCCACGGTTCATAGTTCATCCTGCCTGTCGACAACCCTCCTTTAGGGGCAGGTTGTTTTACCTAGTTCTGTGGTAAGTAAAATAAATCCTCAGTTACAAGGAACACATAAAATCTCCATGGGGACTAATGTTGGCCAGTTTATAACTCAGGTCTGTTGCTGGAGAGCAGAGAGATGAAACCAGCAGTGCAATGCCGTGGAGACTGCATGTCAGGGCGAGTGTGCACTTCACATAGAGCCGCTCGAGCTGCAAAGAAAATAAAAGGTTTATTTTGGCTTCTAAACCCCACTAGCTGTCTGTCACTAGAAGTCCTGTTTCAGCAACATCAACCCAAGACACACATTGTTTATGTGTCTGAATCAACAATTTAATGTTATAAAAGCACATACATTTTTGTATTTCTTTTGAAATATCACAATAGTCCCACAACAAATTAAGAGAAACATATCCAAGTGTCTTTCAGTATAACGATAATGGTTCTTCCTCTTTACGAAAGCATTTGGGTTCAAGTTTGTCTTAAATAGTACTGCATAGATATTTTTCAGTGTGTCCTTATGCAATGATAAGTTACACAACTCAGTTGCTATTAACACATAATGGCCAGTCAACATGCAAGACCCTTGTGGACAGGTTTTAAAAGGGTCTGTCCTGTTTAATTAATAGCCTAACTCTCCTGTTAATTACAGATGGTAGGGCACTGTAACCTATTCTGTGAGGATGCCAGGAGAGGGAACAATAGAGTCCTGTGAGTGAGAGGGTGCCACGTCGGAAGGAAATTACATCACAAAAGCCCGTCTGCATGGGTTCTTAACAAAGGTTTAAATCGAGTGAATTGCAGAGATAAAACCGAATGGGATTTACAATGTGGGGCGCTCGAAGCTCACTGACAGAGTTATTAAAAGAATCCATCTACACAGATAAATTATCTAAAGCTGCCTTTGAAATGGGTTCGCAAGGTGACTGTGGCCGAGCACCGGGTCATAGGAGAATTTCACAGCCTTAATTGAGGAAGTGTGTTTTCCATCCTCCTATGCAAGAAATAAGGGGGGAAGAATAAGATAATGAAATGTGATGTATGCCAGTCATGCATAAGAGATATACAGTGTGTGCTTTTCTGACTAAAACAGAAAAGGAAGCAGATTATAAGAGGCTCGGGACAGGGTAGGGGGGAGGAGTCTTAAACTTGTTGACTGTATCACTGATTTTGGTTTAGGTCCTATAACTTCAATCTCAGTGGTATTCTGGGAGGAAATGGAAGAATTTAAAAGGTTCATAAACACATGCTTATGCAGGAAAATTCAGAAAACTGAAATTGCACCATGCTTTATCAGTTGAGGATATAATTTCATGACAGTGAAAGTGATGGCCAGTCAACAAAATCCTTTAACACCTATGCCCTCCTAGGAGCAAACAAACACAAATTATTACTCTTCAAATCCTGAGTTGGTAGTGCACATTTCAATGATAAAAAAATACACAAGCCTGTCTCTCTAGATGGCACTAGAAAAATCATCATCTGAATGCACATCAGTGGAAACCTCTGACAACAGGCTCTGTTGGGAAGCTGTGTGATTGAAGTGACGTGTACTAACCCGACCACATTTCAACTGACAGGTGAAGAAAGTCTATACACAAATACTGAACCAGTTATGCATGTTCAGCTTTATATATATATATATATGTACAGGTCTTTAAGACTTCATACAAGTGGCAAATCAGAGGGGGTACACAAATTAATATAAAAAGGTATTTGACTGCTTGGCAAAATTAAAACCCTGTAGTTTTTAAGGACTGGATCTGAACACCTCAGCCCACCATTTACTGAGTCCTCATCTGAAATGATGCCACACTTGTATGGTGGAACAGTGCCTGCTTGAAAGGTGAGGGACCAGGAACATGAAACATTTCATTATGAACTGAGAAGATGTGGATCTCCAGGCTATAATGTAAAAAGTCTTGAGAGGAGAATTAATTCACCTGCTCCACACAGTCCTGAAGCTGACAAACCTTTTCTTTTTTTAAAAGCCTCACCTGGGCCCACATCACACTGTCCCTGCTGATTTAATCACAGAGGGCTGGTCTGCACTCAAACACCGCTTTACAGCCTCTGGTCATCCCTTTGCTTGAGATCATTGGGCCCCACACTTACGCACCCTGCTGCTTCATCTGCCCTGGCTGCTGAACTGGGTCCCGTCCTCGGACGCTTCTCACCCTGCGCTGGGATGGTCCCCTTGCACAGGCAACCACACACTGCCACTGGGTTGGTAGTTTAGGTCGACCACCACCCATCCACTATGTTGCTGTGCCACCCCACTGCTGCTGGCGCTCAGTCACCGGCTCGGTATCTGCTTCTGGGGGAGCTTAGTCACTGGTACCCTACTCGACCTGCCCGTGGAGGAGTCTTAGAGCCTGTCCGCAACTCGCCGTGAGGAAGGCCATTCGATCTGCTTCTCTGAGCTCCCAGACACAGCACTCATCGCTCTCACACAACTCTGCTCCCAGTCTGAATCTGCCCACGGAGGCTGGGCCACCTCTATTTCCGCTCTCCCCAATCCCTGCTCTCCCCCCTTTCCTGCATGGGGCAAACGTTTGACCTCAGAACCCACAATTACAAACCCAGATTGCTACAATACTCTAACCCAATAAAACTAAAACTAAAAAACATGTAGCATTGACTCAGTCTTTGTTATAGAGGCAATGGCAAGTCGTGGATGACAGGGGGTGTTCGTAGGGGAGAAGGGAGGTATTTTTACCACACTACAATCTTTTATGAGGACAGCCTCATATTTGGCCCATGGACCCGTACAACAATCACTTGTTCCCTTATGAAACTTTTCTATGCTTTCCTTATTGGGCTAGTGTTTGCATATTATAAAGGAATTACTATGTAAAAACAGCTTAATTATTCTCGGGCTATTCCACTGTATGATCAATAATAATAATACATAAACATACTTATATGTAGTGACTTCCATAATATCATGAAAATATATCCTGCTATAATTCTAGAGCTACTAACGTATGTAATTTGAATACTACTGTAGATGTATACTGCTAAATTATACAGTACTTCTACTACACTGATATGAACCTGCATACTACCATGCAATAATACATATCTGATAATATATCATGCTAAACGTACTGTCGCATGCAGAAAAGATATCTGGAGACTCTTTAAATTCTAGTTTGATTTGAACTTACATATGTGAGCACTGTCTTTGTGAAATTAAATTGGTTTTACCCTACGGTAGCCTGGGTGTGCAATGCAATTCTCCTCATCTGATCCCCATTTTGAAACTTTACCTTGTCGTATCAGTTTAGGACTTGAAAATTGATAGTCCCATATACTTTTTCCACATTTTTTTTCAAGATTATAAATAAGCCACCTGCTTTTTTAGCAGAAGCTTGTTGTAACTTGTTTAGGTGTATCTTCCCTAACACCCATGTAAACCAAATTGAATATAACCTCTATTGGTTAAAAATTGCAATTGATATTCTCCCCACAAGGTGTAGCTGTATGCCTTGTTTCAATACTGAAGGGAGACAGTCGTCATGCCTATTGAAATGAGTGCATCGTACATTTGAAATAATGATTTGTGTTTTTAAATAATGGGTAGATGCAATCATTTGAAGGCATTGTTTTAACTGAATTAAGATGGATCAGATGTGTAGATTGTATCAAATAACAGCTGTCACAGAATTTAGCGTTATATCTTTTTCATAGTGTGCTGTTTTTGAACGCATCGGTTTCTAATGCGCTTCGGCGGGTCTATCGTATTTGCTTTCTTTCAATTGACACAATCAGAGCACCCTTACAGGAAACGAGTTTGTAGTGGCGTTTGCAATATAATTTCAAACATTTTACACAATATCCGTGCAAACCTCAACAATGATTTATTGCACGAATCTCGGTGTCACTTCTTGCTCTTAATTGCATTCTTACATGCTTTTTAAATCCACCATTTCTCTGCAAGCATTCTGCAAACATTTTGATGACGTTTACACTTTTGTTTTTAATGTGTAGGCCTGCATTTGTATTCCCTGTATATTTTGCATTATGCTTTAATCTCTCATGACTGCGGGTATGTTCATGCTTTTATCATAATTGTGCAAGGGGAAGTCCATTGCAGGACTTAAATGCATTTAATAGCTTTGGCTTGGTAAAAGGAGCAGACATACTGCAGCTTTGGAGATGTAATCTTGCTCCTGCAGAGGGCGGCCCCGCTGTCTGTCTGCTGCTGGTAATAAATCCTCATACATTTACTAAACCCAGTAGTCCTTGCAAAAGCAGAATCCAAGACTGTGACAGTTCATTCACTTGTTTTTCTGCTATACCTTGTGCATGTGCAGGCCTGTTGCTTATCTTTTCAAATGTATCCATGCATAACACAATGAATGTCCATAGATGCATTAACTTAACACTGCTAATTACATACAACTCAGTTTAAAATATTATTTCAGCCATAAATGTAATAGTCATAATAATAATAAGGTACGTGATCATGACTTTTATATATAACACTAGCACAGCACCTGTATATCTCACTAATACAATGTTATGCACATTGCTGGGGGACCAGGAACTGTCCCAGGGTCCACACTATACTTTGTGTTTCTTGCTCTACATGAAACAAAATTGAATTTGCTGATCAGTGTTGAACTATAGCCTAGTCGTGAAGAACTCTGATTGAAGGCTAAATATAGTTTGCCATCTTAAAATGTGGTGAACGCTATATTTGTGGAAGCTTGTATCTAGATTTCTCCAGGGTTTTGTTTGTTTCTTTCACCCCGTTTATGAAAAATGCACATTTGCTTTCACACTATTGAACGTGTTATATACAGAATGTGAGACTTGCCATGATCGTTCGCAAACAGAGGAGTGTGTTTTGTAATCTAGTTGTGTCTAAAAATAATTGCACCTTGAAACGTGTGATTTGGAAAAACAGAGACAAACTGGATAAGAAGGTAAGGTGAGAAAGATATGGAAACAGTAGTGTTGGGGAGTACGGGGTGACTTGCATAGAGACTTTCCTTTCACAGGAGGTTTGAGAGAGAAACAGATCATGCTTTGACTAATATCCCCCCTATTTTTCCTTTCTTTTAGTTTGGGTGGGATGCCTGCAGCTGGTATTGTGAATGCAGATGTTCTTATTTTCCTTTCTGCTTATTTCAGGAGTTGGAGCTGAACAATTCGGCCAACATGTATCTGGAGAACAAGAACAAGCTGGAAATGGAGCTGACGCAGAAGGTGGCGCAGACCCATCAGGCTCTGAACGGACACCGGACGCCCGAAGCTGTGGCCGGCAATTTCGGGGAACTCAGGCTGTTGCAGGGCTTTTCTGAGATGAGGGAGACCCAGAAGCTGCACCAGAGCGAAGCCATTGCACCCAGCCAGTGTGTCGTCTACGAAGATGATTTCAGCCCAGTGGAGGAGGAGAGGTAAGAGGAGAGATGTGTGCTCTCCACAGTCTGTCAGAGCTTTGAGGAGTTTAGGAGTGTAGAACAAAGTTGGGTTCCTTGCTGAAGGATAAGTGAAGAAAATAGCAAGGGAGACGGCTCTAAAATTCTTCCCTTCATTTCAAATTCTGATTGTCAGAGGAAAAGAGACACTCACAGCGTAGTTTGGTTTGCAGCACTGGGCTCCTTTTGTGGTGTCTGCATTACATTTGGTGTTAGATGACAGCAAGTTTAAACTCAAAAGTCACCTTTTTTCACTCCACGTTGCCTAACCTCTGACCCGCTCACATCAGAACCACTGAATTGGGCAGATTTAAAGATCCATTACGGCGCTTCCATGTCGTGCATGACGTTAAAAGTTGGATGCCTTTGTGGGGCTGCGTTTCATAGCACAGAACTGCGGTATAGAGGGAAGCCTGAAGCCGTTACCAGCAGAACTAATAACAAGCCTTTTGTTCTGTTGAGAAATCACCACAGCTCTTCGGCAGAAAATGTCTCATTTAGCAGCCTCCCCTTGTAACAAGTGCGTTTTCAGGGGAAATAATGAACTTGGTACATCATCTCAACAAGGCCCTGTACCGTTCAACTGAAACTCACATGAGACTACTGAGATCAGAATCACCGGCTGTTTTTTTCCTCCCTATTGGTTGCACCTAAAAATAGTAGGCTATTGTATTAGCCACCTCATCTTGAAATGAGCTTTGGAAAAGGGCGACAAGCAATCTTCTAGTTCCTAAAGAAGGGCTCTCACGTTGTTTTTGGATGAAAGATTTAACCCCATGAGTGATGATGTTAATGAATAAACCTATAGTGTTATATTTATAGCTGCACTTCCAGGACACAATTGCATATAGGATTTGATTACATGGAGCAGCGGATTATAGGAATGCAGAACATTTGTGATTCTGGGAAAAGATTGGCCTGGGACATTAGCCAGGAGATAGATAAGGAAATATTGCGTTGAGTATCTGTTAAATAAAACTTGAGGATATTAAAAAATTCTAATTACGAAATCACTAACAACTTTTCTTCAGAAGTGAATCCAGTTAACATTAATGTTATTATGACGGAGCCCACATAAACCTGGTAAACCTGGTGTACAAATTGACTGGCAAATAATCTTATTCCTGACAAGCCCTGTAAAAGATGGATGCTTTTCCACTTTGTTTCGCCTTAAAAAGCAGATACTTAAAAATAATACCTGTGAAATCCAGCATCTTTTTTCTGGTGCATTACAATTTTAAATCTATTTTCACATCAACAAGTCAACAGTGACACAATTAAATTCTCTTAAGGGCAAAATGTCGTTTTTCTGGGCGTATCAACCTACCACACATGTTTTTTTAATTTTGAGTGTGTAACGTGTCTGTGGGAAAGTGTTGGAAGATACATAGTTGGGTACATCGAGTTTTGTATACAAAGAAAAGTCTACATTTAGTAATAAATCAATCAATCAATTACAGGTCAATAATGGAGCCTTCTTTTGTGGAGTTATTCATTCCTTACATGGTTTGGTGGTTCAGTTATTTTGTTTAAGTCGTGGCTGTGCTTATATTTTATAGCACAGCAACTTAGCCGAATCAGCACTGTATTGTTCTGGTCTGCTTGGCAGTCACTCTTTGGACATTTTATATATTTTAAACCTGTCAGTGTTTGAACCCCCGCATCAGTGGAGCAATTGCTTTGCATAACTGTTTTCTCACGACTTTAGGGCTGTAAAGATCAGGTGCTAGGAGTTATGCCTAAAATGGCGTGTCGGGTTTGAGCCGGCTCCGACCACACATGCTGTAATGGGGCCGTGAGTTGGAACAATGAGATTCATACCGTTTATTTGCTTCTAACCATATCAAGTGTGACCAAAACAGGTCACGATTCGCCGTTTACAGATCTCTCGGCATACGCCTCTACCAGCAAACTCACCTCACGTTCTTGAACACAAATGTTATCTTTCACCCTTCCCCTGACAAGCCATTACACCACAGCACAGGTTAATTAGCTAATGAATATCACAAAAATTACCATGGAATAACTTGGCTACATGAAAGAAGAGATCCACTGAAAAATACATGGAATAAATGACATCATAAACCCATTATGTGGTAATTGGGCTTGTTATTTGAACATAAGTTTCTAACTTTAAATTTTCTGCCCTTAGTATTGGTACGGTGTAAATAGAGGCCAAAGTTGCATTAGTCATCTGTGATAATGGAAATCGTGCAGCCTATTCTTAATCCCCACAAAAGAAAACTTTGAAAGCGCTCTGTGCTGCAGATGGCTTACACAAGGAGTTTACAGCCTGGGGAGGAACAATGACAAGGCCACAGCTTGATAAAACGGCCAGTGCCCATGACCTTGAGAGTAGTACTTTGATGTCTACATCTTAGCCATCTACCTTCACACAGCCTCAGTGCCAGTCATTTCTTAATAAATCTTCCTGCGCTCTTTCTCGCCGCACACCTGAGGCAATCAGCTAGTGGTCTGTGTCTTAAAAAATAAGACTGAGCTCGGTGAAGGGACAAATTTCCTGACAGAACTTTCCAGCAGATGTTTTTGATGTGTTGGTAATTCAGATGAACATTGATTAAATTGATCGATTCAAACAGTATTTTCCTCACTTTGCCAATGTGTATTTGTCTTTGTGGAAACATAGAAAACAAGGAATTCGGGATTGAGGCATTGTGATGTTTGACTATTTTTGACTACCAAGCTTCAGATGTCATGATAACCTTTGTGCTCTATTATAGAGCAGGAAATGATGATTTATTTCTGTATTTGATTGCGGGGGAGGGGGCGTGAATCGAGTCTGGTAGGATTACTCTGACAGGCTTATTCTAAAAGCTTGGATATATGTACTACTGCCTCATTAGATTACACTTTCTACTTTGCTAGTGTAAGCATGTATTGTGTGTTATTTATTTAACTTATTTAAGTTTTAAGAATGAGTTTATGCAAAAAACGACATACATACGCAGAAGGGTTCATTGGGGCAGTACTGGAAAACTCTGTCATGCTTCTAATCCACTTGGCCCGCACATTAGAGTTATTACAATGATTTCACAGTCCATATGCACTGGATTATGGATCATTAGATTGAGGCTGTGGTCATGTGATGTTTAATCCATTGATTTCCCCAGTGAGAGTTTTTTTTGTGTGCGTGCCCCCATCCCCTCCCTTCCCCAAGTGATCCTGTATGAAACCATTTAAAAAACATTATTAAAAGAAAATGCTTGCTTTGGTTTGTGAAGGACTGGAGCACAGCAGTACCCACTGACGAGGGGCTGTAGCGGCGATCGGCTGAATTTTTATTAAACCTCCGTTCTTTGGACTGAAGCAGCAGATGGAAGTAATTGCATTTTTAGAAATTAAAATTTTTCACTTTGTATTCATTTTGTGCTCCCTGTTAATTGTAAAGAACTTCCTCAAGTTGCACCTGCTGACTGTTGCTCAGTGGTATATTTTGTGGAAAAAAAATCATGTCCCTTTTGAAACATGCACTCGTTTGTCTGTTTTGCCTCTGGTGCTGTTTTGCATCCTTTGGTTTTGACTGGCTCTCTCAATCTCCCGACCTCAGTCGTACACAATAGTACATTTGTGTTATGAAGTGAAAACAGCAGTCCACAATAACGAACCCACGAATCCCGTAGAAACCAGACTTGTTTGTCCAGCACATCCCACAGATGCTCGATTGGATTGAGATCTGGGGAATTTGGAGGCCAAGTCAACACCTTGAACTCGTGATTCATCAGACCAGGACACCTTCTTCCATTGCTCCGTGGTCCAGTTCTGATGCTCACGTGCCCATTGTAGGTGCTTTCGGCAGTGGACAGGAGTCAGCATGGGCACCCTGACTGGTCTGCGGCTACGCAGCCCCATACGCAACAAACTGCGATGCACTGTGCGTTCTGACACCTTTCTATCAGAACCAGCATTAACGTTTTCAGCAATTTGAGCTACAGTAGCTCATCTGTTGGATCGGACCACACGGGCCAGCCTTCGCTCCCCACGTGCATCAATGAGCCTTGGCCGCCCATGACCCTGTCGCCGGTTCACCGCTTTTTCTTCCTTGGACCACTTTTGATAGGTACTGACCACTGCAGACCGAGAACACCCCACAAGAGCTGCAGTTTTGGAGATGCTCTGACCCAGTCGTCTAGCCATCACAATTTGGCCCGTGTCAAAGTCGCTCAGATCCTCACGCTGCCCATTTTTCCTGCTTCTAACACACCAACTTTGAGGACAAAATGTTCACTTGCTGCCTAATATATCCCACCCACTGACAGGTGCCATGATAACGAGATTATCAGTGTTATTCACTTTACCTGTCAGTGCTCATAATGTTATGGCTGATCGGTGTATATATATGTAAGTTTTCTGAAGTAAACTACTGTTCAGTGAAAGTCATCATACCGTGCCTATAGAAAGTCTACACACCTTTTGTTGCCTGGAATTAAATTGCAGTAAATGTATTTGTTTGCTTTTCATTTATCTATACATAATTGGAAAATGAATGGAGCAAAGTATAGAAAAGCTGCCTTCTGCAAGAATGACGAAACTGGGATGGAAGTTCACCTTTCAGCATGACAATGACCCAAAGCACACGGCCAAAACTACACTGGAGTGGCAAACTGATCAAAAAGGTATATGTCCTTGTTTGTCAGTCAGAGCCCCAACAAAAATCCAATCGGAAATTTGTGGCATCACTTGAAGATTGCTTTCCATTTCAGTTTTGTATTTTTTATATATATATTTGTTTCACAATAAAAACATGTTCCCCTTCACAGTGTGGAGTACAGTGTGTATTTAAGTGGAAGAAATCCTCATTTAAATGCATGAAACTGAAACTGAGGCACAACAAAATGTGAAAAAGGTTCATGGGTGTGTAGATCTTTGAGGTAAAAGCCTTCGGAATGAATATGCAAGTGTATCATACAGATTCCGATAGCAATACATGATGAACAATTACATAAAGCATAAAGAAAACATGAATGGATGTGAAAAAAACAATACTTCTCTATAATTTTTCAGTGTATTTTTCCTATTAAAAGTGTTGCATAATAGTTACATTCTATGACCCAAACAGTCAGCCTGTGTGAAATGTACCTGCAAGAAACATGTAATTAGATTCCTTTAAGGGAAGTCACCGGTGCGTAGTTTCTGCAGCTAATTACAACAACGATTTTATGTTCTATAAATAAAAAGAGGCTCTTCCACCCCTTTCAAATAAAACCTTGATTTACATAACCTGGTTGAGATGTTTTAAGTTGATCTTCAGTTACATTTGTGATTTAAAAATAAAAACATTTTTCTGCATTGGATTCGCATTGGATTTGCTTTGGGCACGCTGTCTGATCCCAAAGCAAACAAGCCTTTGCTGAAAAGAAAATATTATAGACTGAACTTTAGCTAATTAGTGGTCCCTCTTCTCTAATCTTTTAATCCTAAAAGGACTGTGGTCCCGGGCTGTCAATTAACATGAAAGCTCAGACCATCTGAGCAACAAACCCCATTTCCTGTGAAGTAGTTTATGACAACATAAGCAGTGTCCACTCAAAATAAAAAGTAATTTATTTCCTCTTTCTTTCATAGCATAACCTGATATATTTATATATTTAGTTTCTAGAGTATTTATATGGTATTGCACCCTCTCCAAGTGTCTTTCATGTTTAAGTGTACAGCATTTTCATCCAGTTTCATCTCCTGAGGAAAGTGGATTCAAAAGTAACTACCACAATGTATGACGTTTATTTTAATTGCTTCAGGAATGGCACAGACAAAAGTAATACATTAGCACTTTTGTATCAAACCTACCCTATTCAAAAATTTTGCTGAAAAGGTTGAATCCATTCAAATTGTACATTATTCTGTGTTTTAACGTTCGACCTTGTGCCGAGCACTCACACAAACATCAGGTCTATTTCCCAACAGGAAACATTCTCAAGACTCAGAGGAGAGGATTTAAAATACACTGACAAGCATCAAATAATTGCCGTACTGTGAAGTATTTAAAAATAATATTACATGCAAAGTTTCCTGGACAGAATGATATATTTGCCATTGTTTTTAGTTCTGTTACAAGGCAGTTAAAAAGTTAAAGTTTCAAACCTGTACATTAAATACAATTCCTGTTATTAGGTTTGTCTATAATTATGTAAATTTTATTTAATGTATTTAGTTTATTACTCAATTCTACTGCAATCGACCCCTCTCAAGTACAAGTTCCTCTTGTTCCTCTTCACAATAAATTAACCACTGACAACCATTATTTGAACTACTTACTGTTAGATTATCTACGGTAATAGTTCTGGTTGTGACATCTGGGTCATTGTAAATGTCCACACATTATCTCTGACGTAACAGCAATTTAAAACAAATTAAGTAGTAGCTTTCACAATATCTACAAAAATGTAAATAATACTGCTTTGAATCAAAAATAAGCACAAGCCAAATACCTGGCTGACGAGCGTTTGTAAAATGCATTGAATCGGCTATTAGTGAGGCCTCAACACCCATGAGATATGAGAGAAAGTAGATGCATTTTGTGAACCTGTTTTCCAAAATACGAAAAGCTACTTTTATGGGTTAAGAGAGAATGAATCTTGAGAAAGGTTTAAGATTTTATCCAAACCGAACTCTGTGATTTTACTCTGCTGAGAAGCAATGTTTGTCAGCCCACAGAGTCGGGCCTTGACATTTATTATCCTGTGGATCTTAATCCTCCTAAGTGAAGGAGACTCCAGAGAGCCTGCTTGTACAAGTTTCCACCTCATTCACAAGCAGAAACAATGTAACATCTTCAGCACAACCTTAGCAAAGTGCAATTGGAAACTATAACATATATACTAAGAGCGTCACACATTACAGAAAGAATACAGGGTTTGTCAGAGATCCCTGCCATACCTCGACAATGTTCCCCTGTAAAAGTGACCTTTTTAATATGTTTGGTATAAAATGACTTCAGTGTTTAAGCTCAATCAGCTCACACTCCAACCTTATTTTTTATACTTATCAAAAAATACAGCTGTACAGAAATATTTCAAAAACCTGCTTACGCACAATGGGAAATGTTTCAAATCTCTGACTAAATTTACACCGGTTTAAACGCTTCCTATTGCACAGTATGTCCGTTCTTGGAATTGCATTTCCAAAACAAATGCAGCACAGCGTGGAGCAAAACAGCTGGCTCGGTTTTGTGTAATACTGGAAAGATTTCGCGATTCGCTGCCGTCCTGGAGATATCCTGGCTTTTGACAAAGTAAATAGATTAGATGGTATATTTCAGGCACTTTAATCCTCTCAAATACTGTTATACAACTGTGAAGAGTTTTGTAATGTTAGTTCACTGGTGGCGGTGATGTGCAAATGACAGAGAGACGGCCTCCTCTTCTGGAACGCCACAGCATGAACTCAGCGCAGAAAAAAGAGATTAAAAATGCATAAGTCCATAGAAAAAGACTAACAAAACATGATAGTGATTGCTATTCGCAATTAGTGTGCAATCCAAACGATCCTGAATTCGATTAGCCTGATATGGGGGGTAAATATAACACCCATTTCATTTGTAAACACCAGTTGTTTGGGTTTGAATCTGCAGTAGTAGGGCACAGTAAAAACCGACACTCAACATTTTATTTATCAGAGCTCTTCATCTTGAAAGATTGAGACTCCCAACATAACCCTGAGGAGTCAGCTCATTAGGTTTTGGATGCACACACTATCTGTACATGCAAATCTGTCCACAAGGTTGGGTGTGTATTTGGTTTGGTGTCGCTGTCCATTCGATATGAATCTGTTGGTCGCCGCAGCCACAAACGGATAATTATAGCTTCTACCTTAAAGTGACGAAATACTGTTTTATTGAGATCCCTGTACACTGCGTTTCTCTAGGAAATTCCAGTCTGTGACCCCCACCCCCCTCACCCCCCTGGGACCGCTAGTGAAATGTATGTGGCAGACATAACGTGACGAGACACGTGAGATTCAATCCTCTTTTGAGTTTATTAACAGCTGTTTCACCCTTTTAAACCTCTTACAGTGAAAAGCAGGGACTGGCATCAAAACGTTAACATGAACAAAAACATTGGATTTCCAGGAAGAATCCAGAGCGCAGAATAACAGGCACCTTTTACGTATTACCTGAACTAGATCTGACTAGTGCATCCTGGGAGAAGCTATAGATCGGATTGTTTATTCTTATAGTTTTTCCTTTCATTTTTAGATCAGTTGTCCGCCTTAATTTCAGTTGTCCACTACGACTGGTTTCTAGACTGTTTACTGTACTGGAAGATATCAAGTTAAAAGATGATCCTTAAAAGCAAAATGTCCAAACAAATTAGCATGACAGTTCTTTGAAACCTTGCATAGAAGATGCCGTCCCTGTTTTTTACTGTCAGCTTGGTATTCTATCCATAACACATCATTCAGAAATCCTGAATCTACTGGAGTAGGGTCCATTTCAGGTGTGGCCTCTATTGCTTTAATTTGTTATGCTGATGTATTGTCACATTGTCAGATTGTCACCCCCCTCCCCCACCTCCATTCCCCCCATCTGTGCATTTCCCTGCAATTCAGTCGTCCAGCTGGTAAAGTAGAACACATTTTTATATTGAATATTGTCAAGTCCCATTAACACATATAATTTAACACATCAATTTTCCATTCCACAAAAAGGAATCATATTTGCCTTAAGATGCAAGCTGCCATCTTCTCATTTGAAGCGGCAATGGTGAAAAAATACTCTGCGTGAAGGTGACTGTCTTCCTAACCACGTCCCCTGCCTTGATATTTTTGTCTTGGAACATGTTTTAGGAGATTGAGTAACCTATACATCATCAGAGAGTATTGATTGATAACCCGGCAGAGAGGGACTGAAATATCATTAGCAAGACAATGTCCAAAGCTTCAGAAAAACAGCTGAAAATGCTCCTGAAACCTCTGAGTCTTGGAAGTGAAATAAGATGTGAAACTCCCCCATCTCACCATTTTCTACATAGATGATGGTACTTTATGGCTTTCTACCGAAATTAAACTATACACTGATCAGCCATAACATTATGAGCACTGACAGGTGAAGTGAATAACACTGATAATGTTGTTATCATGGCCCCTGTCTGTGGGTGGGATATATGAGGGAGCAAGTGAACATTTTGTCCTCAAAGTTGATGTGTTAGAAGCAGGAAAAATGGGCAAGCGTAAGGATCTGAGCGACTTTGACAAGGGCCAAATTGTGATGGCTAGACGACTGGGTCAGAGCATCTCCAAAACTGCAGCTCTTGTGGGGTGTTCCCGGTCTGCAGTGGTCAGTACCTATCAAAAGTGGTCCAAGGAAGAAAAAGCGGTGAACCAGCGACAGGGTCATGGGCGGCCAAGGCACACTGTTGCACGTGGGGAGCGAAGGCTGGCCCGTGTGGTCCGATCCAACAGACGAGCTACTGTAGCTCAAATTGCTGAAGAAGTTAATGCTGGTTCTGATAGAAAGGTGTCAGAACACACAGTGCATCGCAGTTTGTTGCGTATGGGGCTGCGTAGCTGCAGACCAGTCAGGGTGCCCATGCTGACCCCTGTCCACTGCCGAAAGCGCCTACAATGGGCACGTGAGCATCAGAACTGGACCACGGAGCAATGGAGGAAGGTGGCCTGGTCTGATGAATCACGAGTTCAAGGTGTTGACTTGGCCTCCAAATTCCCCAGATCTCAATCCAATCGAGCATCTGTGGGATGTGCTGGACAAACAAGTTTGATCCATGGAGGCCCCACCTCGCAACTTACAGGACTTACAGGATCTGCTGCTAACGTCTTGGTGCCAGATACCACAGCACACCTTCAGAGGTCTAGTGGAATCCATGCCTCGGCGGGTCAGGGCTGTTTTGGTGGCAAAACGGGGACCTACACACTATTAGGCAGGTGGTCATAATGCTATGGCTGATCGGTGTGTATATATATATATATATTTGAAACTGCAAGAAATCATTACATTCTGCTATGGAACACACATTGGGAAATCATTCCGGAAAGCCAGAGGGGTGAAATAAATACATATTTTTAATATACTGTGAGTGTAAGTTAAATTTGAATGTAAAATGCAGGTTATTAACTTTAAAGTAGAATGTTATTCATCTTTCGTACATCTTTCAGTAAATGACAATAAAGTAAAAGGTATGCTTATTTTTGCTTTTCAGTCTTAATTTGAAATCTTTTCTTAGGACCGATTTGCCTGAAATTGACCAATCAGGGATCCCAGTGTATAACTGAGGTAAATTAAGCTTGGAGGTATTAATTAGGCACTAGATGGTAGACATTGTCACAGATTTCTAATGAGGGACATAAGAAACCATGAAGAACTGTAATGTCTTTCAGTCAATATATTCAGAATTCTTGTATAAATATATATATTTTTCGTTAACATCCATTCCTACCTTTTTACTCTGTCTTTTAATTATAAAAACAATATGGTTTAATACAGTTTAATGCTTGAAGCTGCTTCTTTTTTTAAATTAAGTTTAATGTTTATTTTTAGATCCAGTTCTTTAATTTAATGCACTAATTTAAGATCTGAAACTGAAAAAAACGGCACTGAAATATTAAGTATTTATATAAATATATAATATATAAAGTATTTAAATTTCGGACAATTATAAACTTTTAATTACGTAGTGAAATAGCATCCTAACTGTGGGATGCCCCTGGCTGTATTGAAGCACGGCTCATAAATAAATCTGAAAATGTGTTTTAAAAAAGTGTGTTAGCAGTAATAAAGACTATTAGATATTTCTGTATTTAAAGGGTTCTCATTTTTCTTTATTAAGAGCTTATATGTATGAAAAAAGTAACCTAGAAACACTAAGGTATAACTGATGCAGAATACTTCTCAAACAAGACAAGGACATTGAACAAGGGCACATTTCTTTCTACTGAATTTCATGAACCCCCCCCTGCGAGGATTTTGTCTTGGCATGAACACTAAACTTGCACATGGTGATGCGTACTAACAGTAGTTGTAAAATGTATGTCAGGAATATCATACAAGGCAATTCCAGATTTGACAAAATGAACCTGCCCTTGAGGTTATATATCTGAGAGCCCCTGTTTTTTCTAAAAGCATCAGGACAACACCAGTAAGAATTTGCACAGCAGGTGTCCATTTCTATTATAGCTACTTTAGACGTATGGTACACACCAACACGTAAACGTTTCTGGCAATGTTTTCCATTAACTTTTTGTGATTTAAAGTTACCTTTGTTAATTTTTCAATGCACAGTATTTATAGCAAAACTGACATGCTCATTAATTGCTACTGTTTTGCATCCAGTAAATGCGTGCTTTTTTTAAAGTAATGAACCTATTTTTACAGCTATAACATTTATTTTTCTTCTGAAAGTGGAAAAAATTATAATTGATACTTAAAATAGGCAAACCACCTTCACAAATAAGTGTCCTATAATATAATAAAGCTGTATTATCTTACCACAAAGAAACTGTTAGAAGTGTCTGTGCTCACTGCAATGGGACCTTACAGGCACACAGCGGGACCCAAAATAGAAAAAATAAAAACACTTCCGTGCAGAAGAGATGTACATATGTGACAGAAGATGAAGGTTAAGTAAGGGAGGATATGTAATCTATCTTGTTTCTAGTCCCCTGCTACTCTCCACTCCTAGTTTCGCTGATGTGTGCATTTGTTACACTTAGTTAATTCATTTTAAAAATGGAATGTGTTTTATCAAAAATAAATGCCTAACAGAGCAAAATGTCTTTTTTTTTCCCAAATGAAGATTGAATCACTTTCTCTGTTTAAGAAGTACTTACTGTTGCAGTAATTATTTACAGTGACTTCAGATTTTTAAATCCCATTTTCTCTCTTGGGATATTGAAATCTGTCTAACTGTACCAAACTATGCTGCTATCAACTGTATGTTAAAGTTGCATAGTAGGTTTTTAGAAAATTGCATGAGTTTTAAGTTAATCAAAATCAACATACCACAGTTAAAACTACTTAAGACTGCTTAAAACTTGCATCGGCTACTAATGGTCAATAGAAATTGAGAAAAAGCTTGGGGTTTCCAAAATGATTGCTATATTATAGTAGAACATAGAGTGTCTTCCTAATTTTGTAATTAAATTGAGTATAGGATAAGATAACCAGATAGACTAGATTAAAACATTTCATGTGAGCCACTTCTCTAGCTTCATGAAACAGGATGTAATAGGAATGAGGGGGTGTCACTGTTATTTCAAGTGAACTGTAGCCAAGATGATGTAACTGTCTGAAAGAGACATTTTGTGCCTTTGTGTGATGCATAACGTGGAGTGAGGACATTCACAAAGCCTGGTGGCAAAGGAAGTCAAGACACTGAAGATATCTCTAGTCTCCAAGGCTTGGCTCGTGCTAACGTACAGCCGGAGACGACCAATGTGTCGTCCTTGTGTTGATGACTCACAATACTGTGCTGCAAGGTCCCCTGATATCAGCCCCATTAGACATGTCTATGATGTTCTTGCAGGATGTGTTTTATCATCACAACACCATCCTGAAACATGGGTAGTGGGTCAACGCTGTGCGTTATTAATGAGGAAGACACCCTCGTCCAAGGCATCCCTGCTTAATTGCCTGGCTATAGGTCGTAGACTGTGGTAATCAAATGTTATACTAAGGAGTGTTCCCAAACTTGGGTGGGACATAAAGATATATTGACTGTAGTTGGTAAGGCAGATGTTTTAGTTGGCACACATTGATCAACTTCTTATAAAAACTAATTTCCAGTCACACAGGCAGGCCTTCATATCCCTCCCCCCTCCTGTGCTCTCGCGTGGTGATCGATGAATAGTAAGATTTGACAACAAATTGGAATATTCTTAACATAACTGATTAAACAAAGACAAGTAAACTTCGGGGCTAGACATGCTTCAGTAATAGATTAGCTAAGTGGTTTGTTCCTTCCCAATTTATAACGAATTAGTGATTTTATTAGCAAAAAGAGCACTGGAGGCCAGCAAAGACAAACTGTGTTTAATTGAAGGAATGAAAAAGGGATGTGACCAGAATGCTGAATAGGTTTAAAGGGACTCAGTAGCACTTGCATTTTATTTACCATGGTAGGGATTAGTGACGTGTATGTGAAAGTGAGAACTTTCTTACAAACTTCCCAAGAGTAGGGGGCTTCTAGGCATAGTGTGTTGGAGAGAAGTGGGTTTCCTTACCAGACTCACCTGGCGCTGCCCAAATGGAGGCAAAATAATTAATCTTTGAGCCAACAGGGGCACCGTGTTCAAGCATTTAATGGCGTTTCTGAAGAACACAAACACATTGGAGACAGAACCACATTTAACATGACTTTAAACCTTCAACCTTTAACAGTAAAGGATCTGAATTCAGTTGCCCTCAAAAAGGAACAGCTGACCTCACAGTGCATGGACTCAAAAAAATAAAAGACATTCATTATTCATCATTTACACTCTGCTCAGTGCATGTAAGGAGATAATTTAACATGAACGGGAACTTTTCTTCACAGCGTGGGGTTTAGAATTCATCCCTATAGACTGTGTCATGTTTTCTTTTTAGCTGTATAAGGTTAATGGTACTGTATCTTTACCTTCCACAGATAGTATTTTACCTTGTGGGTAATTTAATTGTATATGCAGCTTTTATGCCTTAGAAAATTGTTTTCCGTTTGCTGATTCAGCAACCAAACCACAGGGCTGTGCGAAACTTCAACATGAGGGCAGGCAGCCAAGCCCATGACTTGGTTCAGGATTTAGGTCCTGGCTTGTGGGAGTTCATATGGTGTAGGTTAGGTTGCTGTCAATAACTTTCATTTTTATACTGTCCTAGAGGCAGCAACTCGGTACTCCTGCCCTGGGGGGAGGGATCTTCTCTTAGAGGAGACGCTAGAATCCATATCTGCATATCTTCTTGTCCGTTAAATGAAAAAGATATTAAAGTAGACATATAATCAGAAAATGCTGGAAATCCTCCAGGTTTGCAGACACCCCTGTGGGCATTGTTTGCAACAGTTCTACATGACCTGTTGTGCACCAGCAGGAAAATGCAACAACATTTGTCAATCAATTTGTGAATATCCCTCGAGCTATTAAAACAGAGACACATGTCTTTTCATTTGCCACAGATAGCAGACATCCCCGGAGGCTTGTGTGCCATATTTGTTTTCTAAGAGTTTGGGTGCTGAAGGTTACTGCTTTCTAAGAAGTCTAGCGGCAAACCTCCTGAACTTGTGAATAAGACAGACTATTTTTATATGGAGATGCAATAATGTAGACAGCAAGACTTTTTATTGTGTGTGTGTGTGTGTATATCTTCTTTACATTTCAGCGTCTCTTACAACACTGCACATGCCACCCACACACAATGCTGAAGATTATATTTTTTAATGAAATATCCTGAGATGTTCGGTAGTCAAAGGAAGAGGGCAAAGTGCCACAGCTGTCGAGTTCTGTGTCAGAAGCCCAGCTTGAGAGCCTGTAGGGAGGAAACACAATACTGCATCCACAACAACACAAGATAATGAATTAGTTAATAGATAGGCAAGTGTTCACACGGGAGCTGCTTCTGTGAACCTTTATAGAATGTACTGGTATTTGAGACGCTGGCACTTTTCATAGCAGCTTCAGTTAAGTTTTTGAGCCACAGACACCAGTTGCTCATAAACTTCAGTTTGACCCATAGAATAGAGAGCTGGAGTTTATCTTTGGTTAACCGTCAGTCACGTTCCCGCCTGCGCAGGTGGAATGAGTCTGTCATAGGATCCTCAGACAACTTTTCTGTAAGACGGTCCTCCTCAGTTTGTTGTACTGAAAGGTGGAACATCTGGGGGGTGAGGGGTATAGGAAGTATTATTATTATTATTATTATTATTATTATTATTATTATTATTATTATTATTATTATTATTATTATTTTTATTTTTATTTCTTGGCAGAGGCCCTTATCCAGGGCGACTTACAACATAAGTGCAAACAAAGTGCAAAAATACAGTGAAGTACAAGGCATCAATCATTACAAATTCAATTTAGCTAAAACAGCAATTCAAAATAATACATTTTACAATTTCCAATTTACAATTTACACAAGTACAGTAAGTGACTTCCTACATCCTGGACGGTGAAAGCTAAGTGCTGCCAAGATGTAGGGTCAAGGGCTAAGGGAAAGGGAGCAAGGAGGAAAACAATCAAGAACGCGAGAAGCATAATAAGAACTGTGAAGTGCTATCTAGCAGGGATAGAGGACTAATACTACAAGTACTGTCGGAAAAGATGCGTCTTGAGTAAGCGCTGGAATGAGGTCAAGGACTCTGCTGTTTTGACTTCGGTGGGCAGGTCGTTCCACCATTTAGGGGCCAGGGATGAGAAGGAGCGGCTCTGGAGGAAGGAGAGTGGAGAGGAGGCAGAGTTAGCCTTCTGGCACTGGAGGAGCGCAGTGGTCTGGAGGGGATGTATGGAGAGACGAGTGTCTGAAGTATACTTAACGTTTATATTTCAGAAAACTGAGAGGGAGTTGAAGGCAAATAGGTATAATGTGACACTTCAATGTGACTACTGTGTGCTCTTCCTGTTGCGTCCGTCCATTTTCACTATCTTCTTTGACCCTTTGTGACTGCAGACTAGTATTAAGTCTGTGTATGAAATTGACAAGAAACAAAATGGATCTTCATGTCTGTAGCTGCAAGATGGTACTCAGTTAAGGAAGCCATATTTCCAAACTGAATAGAGGGAACTGTGGGCTGTCAGTTGGGAATTTGGGGGATTTATAGCAATACATGCTTATTGTAATGAAGCTTTCTCAACAAGGTAATGGACTTATGGAATATAGTTCTACAATATATATATAGTTTTGCAATAGGGAAGTTGGTTTTGTAATGATGACAGTAATATAAAAAACCTGCAATAAAACAGATGACCTAATTAGGCTACTGTTTAAAAACATTGTATGCTTAAAGAAATAAAAACCTGCCTGGTCTGTGAATTATTATTCGGTATAACTGTGAAATGTCCATATTTTTCTTTCTCGATCCTTTTCAGCAACAACTTCAGTGTAATTGGATTCCTTAAGGGCAAGTCGAAAAGGAGCGCCTACACAGAAAGGTCTACGTTGCTGAAATTTTCTTCTGAAAATGACGGGTAAGTTTCGGTGGAGTGTTTTTCCAGGTTGTTCTGCAAGTGTGCTGAATTATTAACTTATGTGTGGGCATCTTCCTTCCTACATAATAGGACTGAATTTATGGTGATAGAGTTCCTTTGTAAATCTTGGAACTATGTGATGGAAGGCATGTACACAAATGTTTCATTGCTTTATTTTATGTAATTTTATTTATATATACATCAAATATTTGTTGTTTTTATGGACCTTGTCATAATGTATTTGTTTTTTTGTGACACTTTACCTTCAAACAGCTTTACAGAGATACATATTGGCACCTTCACTTTATTGAGGTGCTTCCCAAGAGATTTTAACTTGACCTGGACTATTAAAACACTGTAGGCTCTATATCATGAAGGAAGCATTGCACATAGAAGAAAAATTAAGATTTGTTTACTCCCTGTGTAGGTCTCCTGCCTTGCCTTGTGCGAAGAACTATATGAAGAAATCTAAAAATTATGATAATTTCATATTCGTCTCTCGTGCAGCGCCAGTCCTGTTTGTGTCTTTCCTGTTGTTATTGATTACTTGAATCCAAACTCTCCTACTGCTATATAATCACAGATTGTGGCAACATTTGTTACTTCTTCCATTATTTGACAAACGGCCTGAAATTAGAAGCATAAATATCTAATTTCCCCTTCCGTGTTTGTTCATTTCTGGATATACATGGATTCCTCAGTATTTCAAGTCAAGAATTATAGACTCGGTTCCCATGCAGTTTTGAGATGAAAAGCAATTAATTCTTCAATAAAATCTCCCCATGGCTTGCTATTAAAGTCTATTTTCATTTCAGCTTTATACCCAGAAAGCTATTAAATGTTATACTGTGCGGTGCGATTTATCACTTCCCACTCTAAAACGCATATAAAACGATTTCCCTGGGACTGTTGACCTTAAGAAACCCTTGTCTGATATAGTTCTTGAAAGTATGGGTGGAGTGAAAGCTGTAATTAGGTGGATTAACATTCATGAGAACAGATACGTACTGTATAGCACATGACTTCTTAAACAAAAGTTTTATTTAAACCAGCAAGCTTCTCTGTGAACTTGAGTGTCCACATTTAAAAGGGACACAACTCATCGAAGACAATTGGGGAAACTAAATAGTCTTCATGTCCCATCAATTCATGGCACTAATGAGTCTTCTGCTGCAAATCTGTGTTCAGTAAGTTATCATACTGTTTGCTTAAGTTGTTCTCATACACCAATTAAAATTGCCCTGCAAACCTTGTCAACAGAATGTATTTCCATTGATGCAAATATGCTTGTGTGGGTTAATGCTGACGGATGTGTCTATGGATTTAAGCCATTATCGCACCATATCTAGAATGAGAACTTGTGATGTGAGAGTGTGATTTTCTTTGAGGCTTAAAATTAATAAACTAATAGCCGTTAAATCTTCTCAACACTGATAAATATGTTATTTCAGGCCTAGGACTTTCAAACAATGCTTGTGAGCCTACATGTTTTGTTTTTACAGGTTGATTAAAGTGGTCTGAAGGGCCTCCAGAAAAGATACAAAATAATGCAGCCTTTAGAAGTTTTAAATAGTTATATAATGTCTGTTATTTTCACTTTCATTCTTTACTTTATGGATCTCAAATATGAATTCATATCAACACGTCTGCATTAAGTCTCCATTAATCTCAGCGTCTTTAAATGCGTTAATATTTTAAATCAGCACCTGATACTACGCCACACAAGTTTCATGAGATATCTTAGTCTGAGCTACAATTGATTATAATATTTGTCAGCTGAAATCTAATACCGGGAAGAATACTATTTGTGATCCTCTGCAAACCTCTGGTAAGACTGTAATCTTGCCGATAGTTATTCTTGTAGTTCTTGGTCTTGGCATAAGCTTGTCTGACAGAACAGCCTGTCTGATATTTATAAAAGCAGTGATATCATTCGATTTATTTTCCTTTCCTCTGTACTCAACTTTTATAAAGAAAGACAGCAAAAAACAAACAATGTAACATTTAAGTGTCATGCTGTCTGTCATTGTGGTTTAAAATGATACAATGCTGTCAGCTATAAGTGAAAATGAAAAATACCTAGGTAAGTGACACTACAAGTGTAGATTAAAACCATCAAGAACCCAAAATACGAATATTTTACATTGCACCTTGTAAAACTATATACCAAGTTAAAAGCAATTAATTTAAAAATAAGGAGAACGTGCTTCAATATTATCCCATGATCCCCAGCCCCCACAACCCCAAACCAATGTTCTTGTTAGTTTTTCAATTGCTAAGGTGTTTCAGGGCTTGGATTCAAAATGTTGTGTAATGGCCAAGCTGACAGAGAACCACAATCCATATTCAATTCAAAATGATGCATTAGGGAGATTTAATTGATGACTAATTTTATTTCAATTATAACTACAATAGGTTTATGAGAACCAATGGAGATGTAACCATTACAGAAATGGGCCTCTTAATGACCATTTAATATCCTTTGAGAATTGTTTACATTTTTTTAAATGAGGATTTTAGTTATTAGAGAAGTACAATACTTTTACTTTATTAAAGTAGAAGTCCCTCTTTAGTAAAAATGTAATGCACATTTACACTAAGTATGCGGCTTTAAACATTAACAAAGAAAGAGACTTGTCCGCAATAAGTCTTTCAATCCAAGCCTCTTGGTTATATAATTTATTTGTGATGTAGTCTGTATATGTCAATCAATTTAAAGGTATTTTATATTTGTTCAGTTTCTGGGTTTATGAAAGACAAACAGAACAACAATAACAGGAACGTTGACCGGTCAGTGACATGCGATGGGATTAGATGATGGAAATTAACTTGTTGTTAAAGCATGCGCGTATTAAGACAAAAACAGCTGGATTATTTGCTTATGTAACCAACAGAATTTTTTGTATCATTTTGATATTTATTTCTGAAGCATTTGAAACAACTTCCTGAGTTTTGACAGGTCATGTGTTTTTAGGCAACAGCAATGTGTCTCCAGGAGAAGTGTATAATTATAAACCAAATAAAGCCCTCAAAATCCTTTTGTTGTTTTGTTCCTCCTCAGTTATATTTAAAAAAATAAATAATCCTCCGCAAAATGTCAACATATATTTAACATCATAGGCTACTTTTCCCTGTCATATCTGTTCAAACAATGGCCCCTCACCATACTACTGGGGAAAGAGGAGTGTAATTCTTTCATATCGTTTCTTAGTAAGCTGTGTCTCCCATAGTTAGGCGCAGATATAGACTGAGTCTCTGTCAGGGGTTTTACAGACAGAGTAACAGAGTGTGACCCACAGCAGTAATTAGAGGCATAAAATGGACTCTGCTGGAAAAGACCTGTTAGTAATACCCCATGTCTTGTTTTTTCGATGTCACAGCATCACTTACATGGCACTCCACGACCCCCATGTCATGACTGGCGCCGAGTCTTGGGAGAGCAGTTCCGCCGAGCTGGAGAAACGGTGTCGTCTCGGGAGCGAAGTCACCAGCCTTTCGAGATCGACCTCCACTGACAAGAGCGATCCACTCGACAACCTGCATTTCAGCTTCACACTTTCCAATAGCTTGAGGTGCTTACTTGTTCCACCTGCCAAAGACGAACTCCTGATCTTTCATCTCAACTTCCTTATTGGCCATATTCTTTGATCACATGGTGTTACGCCACCATTTTGTTTTTGCCCCCAGGGCCTTACATATTTAAACCACTTCCATGTGTAATGTTTCTCATGCTGGTCTTCAGGACACTCTGCCATTTTTTTCTTCTTGGATTCAAATAACAGGAATGAAAGGGTCTTGGAGTTGTTTAATGGCCCATTACAATAACACAAACAGTGTTACCTTACCAATGCCTACACAGAGCATGCTAGGTTGCTTTTCTGTGTCTTTTTGGTGACCTTTTATTTCTGCTACATTCTCATTGCCCTGGAATGTTTATGCTAATGATACTTAATTAATGCTTTATTAGGATAAATGCAATATTATCAACCCTCACATTTGTTCTTCAGTTCTTCATTTTACCCCCCACTCCCACAAACAAAACCCTGCTTGCCCACGTCATGCTGCTTATTTGGCTCGAAAAGCGGGGGAAATAAGAGAGCTGAACCGAAACAAAGAAAGATGGAGTGCTGTGCAAGTGTATAGAGCAGGATGATTTTTCTGCCAGATCTATCAGCATCTGTTAATGTGTCTGTCTGCAGGGTTATTGTTGAGAGCTGGGGCTCTCCTCCTTTCCCTGCTGCAGCTGGGCTCTGTCTAAATGCCTTCTGAAGAGCAATGTGCTCCAAACAGTAGCAAGGAATATAAATAAATTGAGTTTGAATGCTTTTTAGTGTGCAGGAGAAGGGTATCTGTAGGATGTGAGGTTTGTGTATATTTTTTTGTATACTTCTAATTGGCAATACGGAGTACAACATCCCAGTTTGAGAAGATTTAAATAGTTTTCGCTGAATGTCAGTCCACATTTGCGAGGAAAACAAGCCTGCATGTATCCATTTTCAAAGCATTTTGAAGAGACTGGGGGCTCTGCATTCATCTCTATCAGTCTTGATAACCACGCCCCAGAAAAACAAAACAAAATCCTGTCTACATGGTCTAAAGCAACATTTTGCTTCATGTATCATATTGCATCCATAACACGGGTCAAATGGAAAGATAAAAAGGATATTTTTTCAGATCTGGACTGGAATCGGGGGTGTAGGTTATGTTTTAGAATTGGGGGGACGCTGTCAATATAGGTGGGATGCTGTCAATATTGGGAGGGTACGTGTCCCCTGCGTCTATGGAGCCGGGTATATAATCCTGGGGGGGATAATTTAACGTTCTCTAAACCTACACCTATGACTGGAATAGGAACAAATACATATGTATTTGGTTGTCTGCCAGTTCAGACATAGTGTGACTGCTTACAGTACCAGGATTGAATTAATGTATTTATTTATTACAGATTTGGATAAAGGGATTTGTTTTATATATCCTAAATACTGTGATTCTTAACCCTGTAAATGCAAGAACCTTCAAAGTCACATTCATCATGTCCATTGCAATTTCTGCTTTTTTATAAATATATTTCAATATAAACTTTAATTACATGGGACTTCATCACGTATTTCGGTATTTTACTGTCGTGACATACTGATAATGGCTAATTCCCTTTCGCGTTCTGATTTCTCTTCCAGATACTGCTTAAGGATTTCCAAAATATCCATTATTTTTATCATTGTAGTCATCTGTTCAGTAAGTACAATTTTCATTCTCTATGATTCAAAGTAGCATAATATATTGCAAACGGGTCATTCTTGTCTCTGGGGAGGGTTTCTAAATGTACTGTAATAACTATCAAGCAAAACATCTATCAAAAACAATATAGGGTTTCCCATGTGTACAATTCTCACGAGATTACATTATATGATTTAAGTGAGCAGCCCCAAAATAGTGTGTGTGTATTCTGTGCTGCCAGTTTGTCTGTTAGTGTCCTAGGTTGCATTGCTTGAAGATTCACACTCAAAGATGCTCTAGATATTACAGGATTCGTAGAAATCCACAACTGGGACCCCAAGCATAATCTTGCCTTGCACTCTAATCTATGACATGTCTTTGTAGCCTAAATCAATAGCCCTTCAACACTGTTAAAAAGAGAATCATATGCATCTTATCCAGTGATCTGGGAGCATCTTGTGTGTGTATTAATGTATGGTTGTATGTGTGTGTGTAGCTTTACTTTTGTGATTATTGTTTTTCCATGTTTTTTTTTTTTTTTCCTGCAAGCTCTATGCTGCACTTTTGATCTTGTCAACTGTTCTTCTGCTTGGCACTATAATAAGTATTCCGAATTTGATAAGCAGTGCATTGAGACATTGGCCTTTGTGTGTGGGCATGGTGGGTTTTGGAGTGAAGTACTAGTCAGAAATTAATCTGAATAACGGATACTCTGACTTTCATATCAGTGTCCCTTTTTTACTCCTCTTTTCAGTTTTTCTTCAGTATGTATCCTGACCGTGAAAACCCCTGGCGCATGCTAGCAGTTTCATCCGCAGACAGCTTTTGTATCCTTTGTTCCTGATCATTGCAGAGGTGTCAATTATTCGCTTGTTTATTCCTTTCGTGGACTGGTGTGTGCTTCACTGTTGATCTGATAAAGCCTTCATCTTTTCAACAAGGCTGATAAGAATGACAACTTAAATATGCTCCTGCAGACTCAGCTGGCTCCAACGGCAGGCCGGTGTGGAATTTTTCAATGTTTCAGCTGATTAATTTAGCTTAAAATGAGGCACCATAGTACTTGGCATCGCAAATGGCTGTGCAAGTGGAAGGTCACCTGAATCGAATGGGAATAAGGTTATCTATAGTTCTTTGGCATTATATTTTATTTAATTAGGACATGGGAATGAAAGGCAAGGAATATTCATATTCTTATTCGAATCCATTAACAGATAGTGTGAAAAGCAACTGCTGCATCTTTAGTGAAACAATGCTGCTTTGGTTTGTAGGAGAATTTAAAAAAAATGAATTATGAAAAAAGAAAATAATTCACATTTTATTCCATGAGTTACATTCAGGATCAAATGCACTGCTTCCTAGAGATCGAGGGTATAGTAAGGGAAACTCAATGATTCCCCACTCCTGCCACATAAGCACATACATGGAAACATGTCTTTCCAGTTCTGGTATTAAACGTCAAGTGTCCAGTAATTTATGATACAGCATAATCATATATTTTTGTTTGTTGTTGCATAGAGACTGGAAAGGGCAAGGCCATAAATATCCCATCCCTCCCGCACTACACCTACCCACCACCACTAGTGACTGACACTCCAGTTTTACATACAGTGACATCTGAATTGCTGTGGTTACCTGAGGGCTCAGAGAACTTGTTCAATGCGATTGGTTGGGCACCGCATAGGTGATACAGGGTCAGCATTCAAATAATTATCAGTTAATAAGATCTCTGAAGAGGGCTGATTAATATTCTCTCCCTGAAAAGGCAATCTGCGTTTTCTAATTTAGATGTTCAACGAAGTGCTAATGGTTCTGACCGCCCGCAATAGGTGCCGGCTCAGAGTTGGAAGGTCTTTTGTCGATTGCGTTGCAGTTTTTTAAGAATGTAATCAACACGGCCTTTTGTTGAAAGGGAATCATTCAGTTACTGTGATGTGCTGTCCACCCATAAAGGTGTGTTTATTGACACTGCCGAATCATACACAATCCGTATAGAAACGTATCCTTTTTTTTTGACAGTTGATTCAGATGGATTGTTTTTCTGATCAATCGAAAGCTTTGATTTATGTGTAATATCTAATGTGTATGGCAAGCCAAATTGTCATTTAGAGATATCTCAAAATACAATTCAAGATATCTTAAATTAAATTGCAGATATCTCAAATTGACTTCCTGTCCTATTTCACATATCTTAAAATAGACAGGAAGTTCATACAAAACATACAGCATTTTCACAGGAAGTCAATTTGAGATATCTCATTTAATGCTCCATTTCAAGATATCTCAAATTGGAGCTTTAAATGAGATATCTCGAATTGAATTTGAGATATCTCGATTTTGCATTTGAGATATCACAGATTCAATTCGAGACATCTCAAATTAACCTCAATTTCAAGATATCTTGAATTGCATTTAAGATATCTCAAATTGACTTCCTATTTCAGATATCTCAAATTCAATTTGAGATATCTTAAATTCACTTCCTGTCCTATTTGAAATATTTCAAATTAGACTTCCTGTCCTATTTCAGATATGTTAAAATAGACAGGAAGTTCATACAAAACATACAGCATTTTCACATGAAGTCAGTTTGAGATATCTTGAATGTAATTTGAGATATCTTGAATGTAATTTGAGATATCTCTAAATGACAATTTGGCTTGCCATAAATGTGTAAATATGCATTCACACTACATTACAAAAGATATGCAGACAACATTTCTTTTTTTACCATGAATTAAAATCTAAATGTGCTTTATTATCGGTCACCCTCAATTAAGACATTTCTTGTCATTGAAATACTTAGACACATTCCTGTAGATCATTACATTCAGATTTAAAATTTATTTACTGTATTTACTTACAGATGAAACCCTTTTCAATGTAAAATCAAGTTCTTAAAATAGCTCTCATTTACAATTGAAATGTATCTAAGATATTGTAATGAGTGAAATGTCATGTCTTGAACTTCTCAGTGCAAGGCAACGTAGACTGATTATTTCAACCCATTCAATCAGCTCGTATATTGTTTTCAAGTGTTTCCAGATCACAGTATTCTGACTTATTAGCATGATACTGCTGGGGACATTGCACATGATATGGAAGCTAAAATGAATCCAAATATGCGTGGAGACTGTGCTAAATGCTCATTTCACGATATTGGGCATAACACACACAAATATTTAGATATACTAATTGACTCCTGGTGTAATTTGCTCTGTGTATCAAGTCTCAGACCACATTAGCTGTTACACCATGACATCAGACACAATGAAAGACATTTTCTTCTTTCTTTCACCGTACACTTACATCCAAGTACAAATCGAAGGCTGAGTTCTTCAGGTGTTGTCGTGGTCCTGGACAGAGTCTGAGAAAACAAATCTTAGGGCTCTGTGTAGGACTAATGTAACATCTTAACAGACGCTTTAAACAGAAAGCATAGTCTCATAATCTGATCCATTAAAGGACTATCTTCTATCTTGTAGGCTACGAGCATGTCTAGTCTTTCCAATTTGCAAACCATCTCAATGAATACTATATAATACACTACAATACTATACTATACTATACTATACAATAAAATATTCCTGCTTCATAACATATCAAACATTAATATGTATTTGAAAGCAGCCATTGGAATGGGTTCAAAAATCAAAACATATGTGTTCTGATGAAAAAAATTGTAAGAGTATTATGACTGAATTTGTGGGGGATAAATTGCATTCTGAGAAGGTGTTAAAGGGGAGAAAAGTATTTTTTGGGTACCCTACAGAATAATAGCTGGTTAATGTGTTACAGTATTCTGAAATTAGTTTTATATATTTTTGTTTCACAATTTTGCAAAAAATGTATTTGTATTCTCTTTAACCGATTGTTGCCAGCTATGAATCTTACAGATTTTAGAGACAATGCCCTCCTAAAGCTTCAGGTGGGAGGACCCTTTGCTGATATTGTGGCTGACAGGACAGCGCAGGAGTATATCCTCATTGAAGTCGAGCAGACCGAAGAAGCGGGCCCGAGGAGAAGGCGGCCCCAGCAGGTTATAATGGTTTATGGAATCGATTCCTTCAGACCTCTCATTCGTTTTCTCCCCACTGACCTGTGGTTACCCGCCTTCAAAGTGATCAATTTTCATGAACATTTTCTTGTAATATGTTGTGCTGCAAGCCACTGTTCTTTACTGGCACTGGTGACAATACCATCGATTTCTCTTTGGCTTATTGTCAGCCCCTGCATTCCCGCTACTGCTTGTTGTCAGCTTGATTTGTCCTTTAATGCTGGCAGCATGTGACTGTGAATGCAATTAAAGATAACAAAGCTATCCTTTACAAGTAAAACAAATAAAAATATCAATCAATTAATTAATTCATGTAATTATTAAAGGCGTTTAAATACATGTGACTTTGATAATGTTTTAAAATAGTTTGTTTCCAGCAGGAAATTGAATATGTGAATATACTCGCAGATAAATATGCTCCCCTTTGGAGATAAAAAGGAAAAGTTCAGGGGAAGGGAAAGGGCTGCCAATGGTACTATGAACTGGCAGTAGTGGCATATTCTGTGAAAAGTTCAGTTTAATATTTAATTCTGTCATATCTTCTTGGTTAAAACTGATTATTTTCCATACTTTGTTCCTGTTGAAAATGGCCATGTAACAGATTGCAGTTCACTATTTAATCTGAAAATGATAATTGAAGGAGATGGGGGAAGTTATCAGTGCGGCACACAATGCTTTGCCATTGTTGTCATACTACTTTACTTCCTCTCGCCAAATGGAAAATAAGCTGTAACAACAATCACTCATTAAACCTCCATCCCGTGTTGTAAGGGACAATGCAGAAAGTATACATCTGGGAAGCATTATTTGATTGTTAAAACCCTATTGTGCATAGAGAGAAGCTTACTTTCTCTCTTCCCCCAGGTAACATATAACTGGACCATTCCCATACACCCGGAGAACAATCACCAGATGCTGAGAACTAGAACCTTTGAGATGTTTAATAGGTATAACTCTCCTTTAGACTTCTTTTCTTGTTGTAACATCACTCAGTACTCATGAGGTACTGATGTGCTAATCCTGTGGTATTCATATATTCATTCACAAGGAATCACACCACCTTATTATAAAGTGTTACAAAAAATCTTATTGAAAAAAAAAAAGGTTTTGTTCAAGTTTTTCTTTAAGTTTAAAGAGCTTAACGACATTTATAATTTACAGCGTCTTGGCAATGTTGTTGTAAGACATTCTGAGTAATGTCTTATTTATGCTTTTAAAGATAATTTCTAATTTTATTTTATCCTACAGGCTGTGCAGTGGGTATTGTAATAATCGCCTAATTGAAAACAGATGTGTTACTGAGATTAGAGGAGTCTGTTAATTGTTTTCTTCTGCTCGTCTCGGCAGCGCACCCATCTCTATCAGCATCCAGGCCTTCCTGCAGGACACTCAGGTGGTCCCTCTGTCGATGACTCATCAGTCCCTGTATGTAAACGTCGAGACTCAAGTTGCCATCGCCGGCGTCATCCTGACTGGAGTCTACGTCCTTATTATATTCGAGGTAACAGGTCACTAACATCAGCCTGATTCCTGCTGTGACTCTTCGTGATTTTCTTGCGTACTGTAAAGCAATCCGCACATCTGTGTGAACTCGGGCATTGTTTTATGTTTACTTTCCTTTTTAAGAGAACAATCTCTTCTCGGGGCCACAGGTCTCTATTCTGTAACTCGAGGAAAAGGCAGAGATTTATGTTATCTGCACTGTTTGATCTGAGCTGCATTCCTCAAGGTTATGTCCCGGTTAGAGGAGCAATTGAATCTAATCAGGCCTCTGGAAGTGCCTGTCCTCCGATTGTACAGTTCAAATGTGTCGTCTGTTGAAGCCGGCCCAGCTAGTCACAGGACGAGGAGATCTTACAAGTGTTTGGTCAGATCCCAGGCTAGAGACATAACTCTTGCTTTCTCAGTTGTGTCTAAGTAAGACTGTCGAGGCATCTGCCACTGTATTGCATGTATTTCCTCAATTATAATGAATACTACTTGGTTCCAGAAATCCACATCCCCTGACCAGGACCACAACTACTATAAGATGTTGGTTCCCATAGAAATTGATTTATGGCCTTGAAAATATTACAAAAATAGATAGGTCACTGTCCATTTTCTTTTTAGAAATGGTCCCCTCACGTCGAATGTGTGTTTTTATTACTTTTGTTTCACCAAATGGTTGTTGTCCACCATATTTTTTGGGCAATTCCATTCCAGCTTGTCTTATATAGAGTATTTATGGCAATCTGCCCTTTCCCATTCTGCGATTGAAGTTATATTTTGATGAGAAATGTTTGCCAGCAGAAACCGTATATTAAATTATCTTTCAACAACGTTAATGGATATATTTTCCTCGAGATGCATTAATTACACTAATTCTTCGTGTCTTTAAAAAACAGTTCAGTTTATTCCAGTTCCTATAATTGTGTCTGTCAGTGAATGTCTGTTTCAAACAGAATTAATAAAGGCAGGCTGTTTGATCATTGGACTTATCATCGCGTCTGGCTAGCTGATGATTTTTGTTCTCTGAGGTTAAAATTAGAGGAGATTGTTTGCTAGATAAATACTAATCTGTCGGGCTGGGAATGTGCCATGCTGGGGCGGGTCGCTGGAGGTCTGGGTATCATGCACAGGAATGCTTGCCTGAAGATTTAGATGTGACCTTTTTTCCCCCATAGCGAATTATTGACAGGAAGCTAGGGTATGAAAATCTGATAGCAGTGTCACTTTTTTTTGCTTAAACACTGCTGCTGTGTCAGTTTTAATAGGCTTTTCATAGGAAGGAATTTTATTATTAGCCACTTCGTGTTAATCTTCTTTCCTATAGATGAAATAGAAAGGTAAAGACGTCACAGGAAGCCATTATTATCCTGATGTCTGTGTTTACTCATAGGTGTAATATGTATATTTATAAGCATACATACAGTCAAATTTCTAGGGACAGGTCTCGATCAAAACATTTCAGAGCACGAGCAGGGGGACATGTCTCTTGGTTGACCACTGGATGGCGCTAAGGTTTTCTGGGGAGAGGTTTCCTGAAATGTCACTGGTGATTTTTGATTCCATATAAAACCCTGAGCCACGGGGATTTAGAAAATCGGCATCACAAGAAAACACAAACAAGGTCTGCTCTGCTGCCTGCTTTGCCTTTCTATGAAGAGATGAACTATGGAAATGTTTAAAGAGCCTTATTGATTTCTGTAATCACTGGGTTTCTGTGGGAGTCATTGTGTCAAAAAGTGCCCCTGTTACCCTTTGTTTCCTGAGCCTGCTGTATGATTGGCACTCTCATCTGCACCTAATGTGATTGAATGAAACACCTCATCCTGCCCTTTCACATCCAAGGACTTTCTTCTCCTGATGCTTAATTTTTTAGTTTCACTCTGCAATACAGCACACTGTGAAGATTTTTCCTATCCTTTTGTTTGTCATCTTCCTCAGACACTTACGTAATTTCTAATTAACCACATGGCTATTCATGCACCGCAATGGACATCTCTCTTTCTGTACTGGGTTTTCATTAGGATATATATATATTTGCCTTTTAATTTGAGTTTTCCTTTTCCCTTCCAGTTCCCTAATGCTCCTAAAACGTCTCATAGCCCAGGAAATTGAGATTGCTGTACGTACACAGGATTTTATGTAATTTTGGATTTGTCTGACTGTTCGGGGTCATTAACCCAGTGAGTCAAACTCAAGGGGTTTGCCTGCCCAGCCAATTAGTAGACTAGTCACAGCTTGTCTAAATACGATGTATTACAACCTGCAGGAGATCATTTGGTCCAGCTTGCTTGTTTAGCTGCTGAGAGATGCTCAGACCCCGCATTTCTTTGAACCTTGCGTTCCTTGAGGAAACTCAGTTGGTAGTTTGTTCCAGACACTGATGTCTCTGTGAAGATCCGTGCCTCCTATTTTTAGTCCTCAATGCACCTGGGCTTCGTTTTCAGCCGTAATGTTGGGTCCCCATTCTTTTTCTTCATCTTGAAATAAGCAATTCAAGTAGAGAAAGCTGTGCGCAGCCTTCTGACTGAGAGCTGAATGTACACTCCATTATAAGGCACAATAGTTTAATGGAAGCAAGGATGGCAAATTGGCAGTAAAACGTACCTACTTACATAATTGATTCTCAATTCAAAAATATTCCTTTGCCATAAGCCAACATTTTTTTTTTGCTGTAAGAAATACGTTTGACTGCAGTGTAAATGTAAACGTAGACCTTTTTTTTTTTACCACATTTCAGATTTGCCTAATTAATGGGGAAATTATACTTTTTAAATCCTTTGACTGAGAAAGTGGTTCTTTCAGGAGTGAAGTTACATTGACTTTCTTTCTTGACACAAGGCTCTTTGTGTTTTTTTAATGACTACGTCAATTTGCACCTTTTTTAATTTTTTTTAATTCTACCATTTATCTTGAATGTTCTTTCTTCATTCTTTGGAAGGTTGTAATTGAAAAGAGTGATTTTAGTGGAAAGTCTTTCTTCTAGGGTCAGATGCTTGTCTGAAACTAAAAAATAAAATAGAAAGGCAAGATGTAATAAAGCATAAGACAGATACCTTCCAAGTCAGTCATACACCGTTATTTTACCAATCTTTGATTATATAGAGATACATTGCCTGAAGGTTACACAACATTTGAAGAATATCATATGTTACGTTTATCTGTAATGTTTTATGGTAGAAACTGTGTGTGTGTGTCATAATTGCTTAACAGTCCTTTCTGCTGGTCTTGTAACAAGATTATCTGTCTACTTTTAGACCTTAAGGTAAGGGATAGCATTCCAATTTGTCGTCTTGAACGGGTAATTTAATTTCAAACCCTTTAAGTGTACATGGATAGCCTTGATGTCGATGATACATGAAATCTAGTAATCTGTGTCCTGCTAGTATGAAAAAAAGATACATCTCTATTTGTGCTGAATCAGAGCATTCACGTGTGTTAAACTATACATTATTTTGTGCTACTTCCACACTGCAAATGCATTTTATGGCAAAATCTGATTAAGAGATTAGAGAGGTGCTCCAATTAATCTATGAAGTAATTCAAAGTGCTCCCTAAGAGGCTCTGAGACACACACGGACCATGTTGCTATTTCTTGTTTTGTACACTTGGACAAGGGGATCTCTCTTCATGTATTGAATGGTCTTAATGAAACTAGAGTAAGAAATGTATTTTCCAAAAAATAATCAGTTTGACAGTAGATTTTGCCAGATTATCAGATGCTACAGTTACATAAAAATGATATTAATCTTCGTCTAACAGTAGATGTCTCACAGTCCAGATGTTTGTGTACCCTCTACAACACAAATTTGATTGACAACTGGAAGTAATGTGAATGACAATTATGACCACCCTTCAGGAGAGACTTTCACAGCTGTTCCAAAAACCAGACTAGGCTGTAATTACATATATATATATATATATATATATATATATATATATATATATATATATATATATATATATACACAGTGAGGGAAAAAAGTATTTGATCCCCTGCTGATTTTGTACGTTTGCCCACTGACAAAGAAATGATCAGTCTATAATTTTAATGGTAGGTGTATTTTAACAGTGAGAGACAGAATAACAACAAAAAAATCCAGAAAAACGCATTTCAAAAAGGTTATAAATTGATTTGCATGTTAATGAGGGAAATAAGTATTTGACCCCTTCGACTTAGTACTTGGTGGCAAAACCCTTGTTGGCAATCACAGAGGTCAGACGTTTCTTGTAGTTGGCCACCAGGTTTGCACACATCTCGGGAGGGATTTTGTCCCACTCCTCTTTGCAGATCCTCTCCAAGTCATTAAGGTTTCGAGGCTGACGTTTGGCAACTCGAACCTTCAGCTCCCTCCACAGATTTTCTATGGGATTAAGGTCTGGAGACTGGCTAGGCCACTCCAGGACCTTAATGTGCTTCTTCTTGAGCCACTCCTTTGTTGCCTTGGCTGTGTGTTTTGGGTCATTGTCATGCTGGAATACCCATCCACGACCCATTTTCAATGCCCTGGCTGAGGGAAGGAGGTTCTCACCCAAATCAATTTATAACCTTTTTGAAATGCGTTTTTCTGGATTTTTTTGTTGTTATTCTGTCTCTCACTGTTAAAATACACCTACCATTAAAATTATAGACTGATCATTTCATTGTCAGTGGGCAAACGTACAAAATCAGCAGGGGATCAAATACTTTTTTCCCCCACTGTATATATAATCTAAATAGATAAACAGACTACATATGTGTCTTGTACAAGAGTATATATAATAGTTGTGAAATGTATTTCATTTTTTTTTTTTTTATCATCCCTTTCCTTCCTTCACCAGTCATTGCACTGACTGCTGTTTTATGGAGTCCTTGTTTAACACAGCTGTTTTGATGGCAGGCATCAATTGAATGACCTAGTTTGCTGACATTTTTGTGATGCAATAAAAGTTAAAACAGAAACAAACAAACAAAAAAACAAGAATGGCCTCCCTGTCAGCTGTAATTGAACTCACATGCTCATCTTAATCTTCAATTTTTAATGCTGGATACCACACTCTCTTGCTGAGACCTTACCTTTAAATTCCTTACCCAACAGTAAGCACAACTTTAAAGTTTTCTCGAATTTATGGGGTCCATTTCAGCCTACTAAATACAAAAACATGCCTATTATGGCAAGCCAAATGATCATTTAGAGATATCTCTAAATGCATTTCAAGATATCTTCAAATCATTTAGAGATATCCAAATAAGGTGCTTTTTAAAGATATCTCTAAATGATTTGTAGATATCTCTAAATGATTTGCAAAAAAAAAAAGATTTGCAAATCATTTAGAGATATCTGCAAATGACTTCCTATTCATTTAGAGCAGGGGTTCCCAAACTTTGTGACCCAGGGACCCCTTTGCTGCCCAGAATTTGAGTACCCCCATCCAACAAAGGATGGCAGTTGGGGTGATGACTGCAAAATAGCATGAGAGTGGGGGGTGGGGGGTTAGTTGGGTGCTGACGGTTTAGATTGTGTGTGTGTGCGTGAAGGGGGGTTCATTTGATCGCCTCATCAGCCTTTTGTTGTCTTATTTGAAAGATATTCAGCCATTACATTTTGTTTCCTAATGCACCCCTGGGGGTGCGCGCAACACAGTTTGGGAACCGCTGATTTCGAGATTTTGGAGATATCTTCAAATGACTTCCTATGTTTTGGCTGAAATTATCACTTCCTGTCAGTTACATAGAAATGAATGAACAAGTTAACAGTGATTTGAAGATAAACAGGAAGTCATTTGCAAATATCTCTAAATGATTTGCAGATATCTGTAAATTATTTCAAGATATCTCTAAATCATTTAAAGATATCTGCATCTCTAAATATCTCTAAATGATAATTTGGCTTGGCTGCTGGGAGCTCCAGCAGTATTCTGTTCATGTTATCATGTTATTAATGGATTCTGCTGAATGTTTCTACAGTTGCCCCACTCAACTTTCATTTGAGAGTAAGATTTTCACAATTAATTTCCTTTCTTTCGTAACTAAATATGCCCAAAGAGATATATTGGGGTGCATGATAATGTAAACTACATTTTAAGTACTGTATGAAGTTTCTCATGTCTAGCATTAAACTAATAATAATAACAATAATGAACTTGTAATAGAACGCCTGGACAACCATTCCAGTTACTGTGAAAACACATTGTCCTGGCCATGTTTTAGTGGCTGTCAATCTGATCAAATAGCACATAAAATACAACTCCTGGTATGTCCATTGTTATCTAAAAACTACATACCAGGTTCATACATCTTGGACTCTGATATCCCCGGCTTCTGTGAGCAGTGTAAATAACTTTTCTTTCCAATCAAACTTTCGATTAAAATGATCAATGCCAAATCTATAAGATGTCACAGCTGTAACCAACACATGTACCAGTAAGATTAAACAACAGCAGATGCCATTACATCTCAGACGTCTGGCAGCCTCTGTTTCTTTGCCACATATCACCATTTAATGTTTCCAAACTAGCAAATATGAAGGGTATTATTTTTCTTGCCCTACACCTACATACCTTTCAGACTCGGAATTGAGATGCTGCAGTTCTCAGCTCAAGATTAATCTTCTCAGCCTTTATTTACAACTTTGCAAGCTATTTTTATGGTGTATTGCTTTTGTATTAGGAATCATAAAAAGAGGTTGAGGATTGACTAGGGATGGCGCCTTGATTTGATTGTTATGCATTAATGATGTCTCAGGCTTTTAAGTCCTTTAAACCTACTTTTGCAATTTGTACCAATTAAGGAAACCTTGATTTAAATATGTAAGATAATGCAGTGCTGTTCGACACTAGCAGGCACACTTGTAGGCGATGAATTCAGATGTGTGGCATTGCATCCTAATCTTCTGAGTTCAACATGAAGAGTATTTTCAAACAAGGTTATCTGGATGTTCTTTCATTTCGCATAATCCGCTCTATCTTCAAATGAGCCAGGCCATATGCAATTTGATGATCATGATACATCTCGAATTTTAATTCTTTCCCACTGGTAGCATTTTATAATAGTGATAAATTAAAGTTCAGAGATTTCTGTCATTAGTGCCGCTGGTACTTTGATGCAACCTTTACTGAGGTCTTTGTTTCTAACCACTACTGAGTGATTACTTGTGCTCGGCTTGTAATGAGGTACGCCTGGTGCTTAATCTGCCAAATATCAACAGGCCAGGTTTCCAAATTGCATTTTCATATAAACAGGTGAAGTCTGATTAATATTATTTAGCCTTTCTAACTTTGGCATGACATGCATGACCAGCGTTTGACTGAAATCATAACAAACTACAATCAATTCTCTTTTATGTAGAGGTCTATTAAAATGTTTCCCTGTTAAACACTGAAAACACACACACACTCATGTCTTACTATTTGTATACACTCATTTTTCTTTTATCAACACGATGGCCAAGATTACAGCACAGGGATATGAGACGTTACCTAACAAAAGAGAGAAAAAGAACAGAAGTAGATTCCCAAATGTGAGAAATATTTTGATTTAACTGGTTTTAAATCACTTTAAGGATAATCACATTATCACAAACTGAGGGAAATATTAGCAACCTAATCAATGTTTAGCCAAGTAAATTATGAAATCCGCCAGGGCCTTATATAATTATCTCCTTTTGCTCATTTATTTGTTACACTCTCAGACACCTGCTTGTGTTTGTGTACAGCAAATTAACCCCTTCAGCTTATTTTTCACTGCTCCTCAAATAAGATCCTAATGTGAATAGTCCTGAATACGTTATCCTGGTATATGTTTTGCTTGATGGATGATGAAAAATGCTAGTAAGCATTCAAAAAAATCTAACATGGTGCAGACATAAAAGCTACCAAGCACTGAACTAATAACAATGTGTAAATGATTGGAGATTGTGTTGCCTAGTGTAAAGATGTCCCTGCTATTACAATATCCAATTTTTTATTATTTTATTTTTATATGTCATCCATGTTCTAGCTGCACAGTTTAGGATTGTAGGATATTGTGATTTGATTTTTATACTTGGTATACTTGGTCTATAAATAACCGCAGCAATGATGCTAATTCTATATTAGGCTGGGTACATTTCAAACTACCCTCTTACACATCTTACGTTTGTTATTTGATATTAGAAAATGTTTCTCAGGATCAGTTTCCAACCCTGTAAACTACATTAAAGCATTGTTATAATGCTGCATGCTTCTTTAGGATTACTATTCTATATATAAAAGTCATGCTCTTGTGTTTCCACAGATTGTCCACCGGACTCTTGCTGCTATGCTGGGCTCCCTGGCTGCACTGGCTGCTTTGGCCATCATTGGCGATGTAAGGTTTGAAAAATCGACTTCTTTCTATTCCTTCAGAAGACTTTCAGTGCAGAGTTGCTTATAGTTTGCTAGTATGTGTTGTGTTTCTATAGTTTTAGGCTTTTTTCCTAATGTCTCATGATTTCAAAAAGAGTACTAGCAGTCCTTCTACTTCAGTTAATTCCGCCACTTTTTGCCGTCGGATACATTTGTGAAGCCTGTAGTGTGATATTAGAAGCCCAAATGGGAACTGGTGGATGTGTACCAGCAGTGACCTAGAGAGATTTGCACTTTTAGTTCACTTTGATAACTCCTAATCTGATCTGTGAGGCTCTGCTCCTCTGAGGTGTTCCTTGACCAGGTATCACCTTCAGCTCCAGGTCAGGTATTGGTGGCCCAGTGCTGATTTAGGTACCATGTCTGACAGAGAACTAGATATATTTAATCCCAGTTCTCCTTCTGTGTCCTGATCTTCACTGAACCTTGTCCCCCTGAGCCAGGTCTCAGATATGAAAACAGGAGCTCATCTCGTTGTGGCTCTCCCAACACCACCAGTATCCTTGACGGGTTAGGGCATCTCTTCCACAGTTGGTTTGAGACTCAGTCAATCTTGGTTTGGTTGAACTCTCAATATCTACCACCATCTACGGATGCTGGTTATTATAAGAGGGCGATGTTTACAGAAGCAACACATACGTTTCTGGACAATTGGAAGCCACTCAGATAGAATGTGGAAAATAGAGTTAAAAACATTGTAATGTACTTGCTAACACTAAACAGACAATCCAGGGAATTAAAGACATTCATTTTATTATTTTCTTGCAGAGACCAAGTCTGGGAAGGGTGGTGGAGTGGATTGATTATGAAACACTTGCGCTGCTGTTCGGCATGGTAATTAAAATGTTTAAAGCCTGGTATGAACTAAACCAGTATAAGTAAATTTGATTAGCTTTTTTTTTTAAATGTTATTTTCAGTTTCTGATGGCTTTGAAAACTCTGATACCTACTTTATCTAGAATATTTCTAAGCAACACTTATTGGGTACCAAGACAGAAATACCATAAGGCTTTATTTAAGCCATAAAAGCATATTTGTAAATGTTATTTCTATGTTTTTTTGTAGCAACCGAATTATTCTGTAAACACCATCTCATTTGAGATCTGGAAATGCTCAGAATCTGTCCCCATGACAACAAACAAGTGCAGCCACTTCTACTGCAAGATGGCTACTTACAGCTAAGTTGTTCTGAATGAAAGGATAGCTGTATACGAGAAAGGACATGATGGGAGCTACAGTCCCTTCCATCCAGTCATTTAACGTGAATCATCCTGAAGATAATTGTTTTATTTACAACAAATTAACAACCATGACTTCCTTCTTTTGTTGTTTGTTTCTTTTAATATGCATGCCTGCCTTTGCTACAATATGGAAGAAAAGATTTGTTTGTTTTCATGATTCAGGTTTGTTAGTTAATACTACAAAGTCCCTTTCTGAAATAAACATATTTTCATATTTAAAATGTTTCAGTCTAGTAAAATGAAGATATGAATAGTATGTTTAGCAGTAAGGTGTAATATTCTGCATATACAGCTGCAATACTGCATATCTTATTGGTGCCTAAAAGTTGTCCCGTTGAAATGCATTTCGTTTTATATTTGAAATAGACTAAACTAGCAAGGACATCTGGCTTTGCTCGTAACTGAAAATAAGTGCTGCTCTTCAAGATAGGTGATTTATCTGAAACAACACCTATTAGAAATTGTGTTCTTTTAGAGAAGGTTTTAAAGTCACATAGCAAGAACAAGTAGCCATTATCTTTTATGATCTTATTTGTCTGATATGTGAAATTGCAATTCTAACAGCTACAGTTAGTGAACTGTAACCCTTCCAGGTGATAATAAGATATAAAAATTGGTCTTGGTCAGTAGAATAGAGACAGCTACAATACTTTTATTTGTGGGATTGTGTAAAAGTCTCTTAGAACTCCAGTTGGTTAGGTAAACAATGGAGCAGCTGACCTCGGTTCCACACCAAACCATATTTACAATGTAATGTGAGCATGTTTTTAATTAGTTTCCAATACTTTGAAAAGTCCTTTTGTTGATACATCTCTTTGAGGCATAGAAATTGTGTGCATCGAGATTTCTCAATGGTAAGGTGACAGTCTGTCAGCTATCACACTCACAAATTGTGTAAAATTGAAAACAATGTTCATTTTTCACCAGATAATGGCTGTCACAGATTTAATGGAAAGTGTTGGTCACACCCTTTCCTGCTTTTCAGTATTGCAGCTTTTGTATAGATTTAGCACAATCACACTGATATTAATTCTCTACCAAGACCTCAATATCTGGAAAACATATATGTTTGTACTTTTCATATTGTTGGTTGAATTATTTATAGCATGCCATCACAAATAGGTGGTCTTAGAAGTTCACCTTTAACTGCTTTGGTGAACTTGCATTGCAGACAGCTCCAGTTACTGCATTTAGATTTGATTGTTACAGTAAATAAGTGATGAAGTAGAAATTAAAGTAAATATATTTACTTCATTTTGCATTCTGAAAAGGATTGAAGAAGGAAGTCATCTGTTTTAGATGTTGAAAATGCCTCGACAGCTACAGATACATCTTTTGCAATTCTTTAAAAAGGGAGGGATGTTAGAAAGTGATTAAGATCATGTAAATGTTTAGAATTATCTGCCTATATTTATTTTAAATGATGTACATTTTTGTAAAACACAAATTCACTTAGGATTTAACAATTAACTAATGAAATCTTCTGCACATTGGTCTAAAATAACCCTTTTACTTTGATAGTTGTAGTATGTGAATTTTTACCATACAATTTATAGTGATAATAATAACATCACACTTGTTTCACAGAAAGACTGACTTTAGAAAACTGAAATGAGTATTCCACAGCATCACGTTAACATTTCTCTTCTACAAAATCCTATTAGTTTTTCTCTTACATATTTGTGTTTATACACTTTATTAACAGGCATTCAGAGGTCACATGCAAATTCTAGTCTTTTTGGATTTGCCTTTGCTTACTAATAACGAGTCGTTTTGATTGATAGTGCTTGAAAGTGTACATATTAATTGCATTGCCTTTGCTCATACTATATACTCGTCAGTGTGAATCCATGGTGATGTGGAAGATGAGACATATAGCAGTAAAGGTCGATCTGACTTTCACATCAGGCATTAATGATCGAGCTTCTGACTTCTTTCAACTATCCTTTAATATAATGTAGAATTTAACTTGGGCCAAACGACATAGACATCTCTGTTAATTGCATTGTCTGTTGACTGAGAAAGCGACAAAGAAAAGTCATTACTGATCTCCATCCCCATAATGATGCCCTTGTGATTGTAATTATAAGGGTCTATTTTCTGAATCCTGTACACTATTATATTTTGTTTTAGGTGAAGCATGCAGTGTAATTGTTTTACTTCTTAAATATGATTAGACATTTATTTATTTTATTATATGTATTTTCTCATAGATGATTTTGGTCGCAATATTTTCCGAAACTGGCTTCTTTGATTACTGTGCTGTAAAGGTGAGTTATTTTTGTATTTTGTATTGTATTTTTGTAGAGTTGGGTAATCTATGTCTTGATTATAACCATACTAGAAACATAAGAAAATTTACAAACGAGAGGAGGCCATTCGACCCATCGTGCTCGTTTGGTGTCCTAGAGCTCAGAGCTATAATGGAGGTTTCATATCTGTATCTGGCAGTGTAAGAGCATTCTCCGTCACCTTTCATGGACATCAAAAATGAGCAATTTGCATAAAACTTAAACTGCCAGAGCTTGTGCGTAGTGCGGTGTCAGGTTATTCTGCTCATACGGCACTAAACACGTGACAGGATTCTGTTCTGAAGAAGTCAATGAAGGGGAAGCACACAATTAGTACATCCCTGTTTACTCCTACAGAAAATGGTATTTACAGATTTGTCAAGATTTGTTAAGTGGAAAAGAAAACCCATTAAGTGAAGCTGCTTTAAAAACCACTGTCATTCACCGTCATGCTATAGGGCCACATCAACTGTTTTGGTTTAAATTTGTAGCAGCTTCCTTTATTATTATTCATTTTCTTGCTGGGGGGATACTTGTTACTTCAGGCTGAATTAAGGGAAATTTAGTTTTTCACCAAGATTCTGGACCCCAGCACTATCTACAGTGAGGGGAAAAAAGTTTTTGATCCCCTGCTGATTTTATATGTTTGCCCACTGACAAAGAAATGATCAGTCTATAATTTTAATGGTAGGTGTATTTTAATAGTGAGAGACAGAATAACAACAAAACATCCAGAAAAATGCATTTCAAAAAGGTTATAAATTGATTTGCATGTTAATGAGGGAAATAAATATTTGATCCCCTATCAAATCAGCAAGATTTCTGGCTCCCAGGTGTCTTTTATACAGGTAACGAGCTGAGATTAATCTCAGCTCGTTACCTGTATAAAAGACACCTGTCCACAGAAGCAATCAATCAATCAGATTCCAAAGTCTCCACCATGGCCAAGACCAAAGAGCTGTCCAAGGATGTCAGGGACAAGATTGTAGACCTACACAAGGCTGGAATGGGCTACTAGACCATCGCCAAGCAGCTTGGTGAGAAGGTGACAACAGTTGGTGCGATTATTCGCAAATGGAAGAAACACAAAATAACTGTCAGTCTCCCTCGGTCTGGGGCTCCATGCAAGATCTCACCTCGTGGAGTTTCAATGATCATGAGAACGGTGAGGAATCAGCCCAGAACTACACGGGAGGATCTTGTTAATGATCTCAAGGCAGCTGGGACCATAGTCACCAAGAAAACAATTGGTAACACACTACGCCGTGAAGGACTGAAATCCTGCAGCGCCCGCAAGGTCCACCTGCTCAAGAAAGCACATGTACAGGCTCGTCTGAAGTTTGCCAATGAACATCTGAATGATTCAGAGGAGAACTGGGTGAAAGTGTTGTGGTCAGATGAGACCAAAATCGAGCTCTTTGGCATTAACTCAACTCGCCGTGTTTGTAGAAGGAGGAATGCTGCCTATGACCCCAAGAACACCATCCCCACCATCAAACATGGAGGTGGAAACATTATGCTTTGGGGGTGTTTTTCTGCTAAGGGGACAGGACAACTGCACCGCATCAAAGGGACGATGGACGGGGCCATGTACTGTCAAATCTTGGGTGAGAACCTCCTTCCCTCAGCCAGGGCATTGAAAATGGGTCGTGGATGGGTATTCCAGCATGACAATGACCCAAAACCCACAGCCAAGGCAACAAAGGAGTGGCTCAAGAAGAAGCACATTAAGGTCCTGGAGTGGCCTAGCCAGTCTCCAGACCTTAATCCCATAGAAAATCTGTGGAGGGAGCTGAAGGTTCGAGTTGCCAAACGTCAGCCTCGAAACCTTAATGACTTGGAGAGGATCTGCAAAGAGGAGTGGGACAACATCCCTCCTGAGATGTGTGCAAACCTGGTGGCCAACTACAAGAAACGTCTGACCTCTGTGATTGCCAAAAAGGGTTTTGCCACCAAGTACTAAGTCGAAGGGGTCAAATACTTATTTCCCTCATTAACATGCAAATCAATTTATAACTTTTTTGAAATGCGTTTTTCTGGATTTTTTTGTTGTTATTCTGTCTCTCACTGTTAAAATACACCTACCATTAAAATTATAGACTGATCATTCCTTTGGCAGTGGGCAAACGTACAAAATCGGCAGGGGATCAAATACTTTTTCCCTCACTGTAGCTCTCTATTGTGACAGCGTGAGAGGGGTGGTACATGAGGCAGGTACTTTAGGACCTTATGCTTTCCCCATTCACTTTTTTCCACACGGTGTAACTGTTAAAACGCCACGTCACCCTCCTGTCCAGCCGGTGAAATTTCACATGAGGTGGAGAATGCGGGCATAGCTATACCAATTGCGAATCAAAGCCATGACCCAAACTGTACACGGCTCTAACCCCTTGCTGTACCGTAGTGTAAATCTGTCTATCTATCTATCTGCCTGTCTGTCTATCTATGTATCTATCTATTTAATCTCTCTCTCTGTCTCTAAATTGAAGGCACATTAATAATAAGTGGGTGTTAAAAAAGGGAAGGATCCGCTATGAAGTAACCCACCTGAACCCTAAGATAAGAAAAGAAGGTCCACGTTCAGTGACACCAAGTTTTGTAGAGGCTCTTTGTGCCACCATTTTAAAATTTGTCATGTTGTTAAATCATATTAACTCAGGAAAATTGTTTATTATAGAACTTTGATCACATGGGAATGGCCTCAGACATATACATTGTTTTAATTTTGTTAATCCCTGTTATTTGTTCCTTTGATTTTGACCATGATGTACATGATAATATAAGTTGGTTTCAGTACATATCTAAGAACTAAGAACTAAGAACTTATAATGTATGAGAAACATTTCAACTGTTTTATACCTTTCAATATGCTAGAGCTAAACCTGGGTGTTTTAAGAGATGTATGCTTTTACCAACTATACTAATAATCACTAGGGACAAGATCTGCCATTTCGTATTTTTGGGGGATTGAATTTGCTAACTTTGTGTTTTGAATTCCTTGTCAAATATCATTTAATTGTGTGACAGGCTTTGTTTATGGAGTCTGACATCATTTTCAATCATTCTATGGCAACACCTTTTCCTATATTTATGGTGGCAAAACTAAATGTGTTTTTAAGTATTGTCTTAGTAACGTCTTTTAATGAGATTTTATAGCATTAAATTAGAGTTAGATTACTAGTGAAATATTGATTACTGCTGGCCTTGAAGCAGCAGGGTTTAACTCATTAACATCTTAATGTTAAATCTTTTCCCTTCAGCCCAGAGTATCTCAGAATGGAATTCCTCATTTGTTTTTCTTCATTCTCAGCAGACAAGTTAATTTATTTCATGTGAAAAGCGTTCAATAAAACAAACATTTTCTATTGGTTTTGCATGGCTGGGCGTTGGAATATTTAAATGTGATGGTGAAGTGCGAATGCTTCTGAATGCTTAATAAGACAACTCGTATAGTGATACACCCAAACTTCACAATGGAGGCAGTGTCAGAATATCCTCAGTCACCAGGTTAAATGCCTTGTAGGAAAATTATGTAGGAAAACTATCTGTCGATAGTGAATATTCTTTCTGAGTTATGTTTACTCATAATTATACCATATCACTCATAAACAGGTTAATCATCTTAAGAGATTAATTGGCGGCAGTGAAGTGGTATTGAACCCTTGTTGTTTATTGTCTTGTGGAGTGCAGATGGTCCTACAGGTGATGTCATATGGAGGAATGACAAGAGGTTTACAGTATATAATCAGCCTCACCTCTAATAAGATATGTGTTGAGGAAGAATACATTTTGACTCCTGCCAGCCTCACTGGTTCCAAATGCGAAGCTCTTGTTACTCAGACTAAAATGGCTGGGAGGGGTTAAAAATGGTTCATGTTGGAGCGATTTAGCACTTTAGCTGAAGAATAGCTGTGTACATTTTTACTGATTAACTCATAGTATAGTAACTCATAGTAACTCATAGCGCATAGTAGTCAGGGAAAATGCGCCCATTGATAGGCCTTTTCAATAATAAAAAAAAAAATATATATATACATTTTGATTTGGGCAAGGTTGGTTAGTGTTTGTCAGTCATAATGAAATACAGTTGGCCCTCAATTTACACTTTTTTTTGCACGGTTTGTAACAAAATCAGCTCTGGGTTTGAAGGCTGCAAAAGACAGACTGACCCTGTGGACTCTGTGGAAATGTGGAAAGGTGGTTTTATGGTAAAGACAGTGCTGCTTTACAGAGTCAAGAACCCCCTGTGTGCTCAGGGGCAAAGATAAATGTCAGTTACCAGTTTTTTGGAGGTCTAATCAGTGTGCGTGGGTCAGCAGTTTTTATGGACTGGTTTCATCATTATTTGGTTACACTACCTTGCATCAAAGAACCAGGCATTTAAGGTGCGACTGTTGATTGATGACTTGATGATGCTTCAAGCCATTCTGAGAGCCTCCAGGTTGCACAGCCCAATGTGGAAGTGGTGTTTCTAACCCCAATCACCACATCACTCCTCCAACCCCTTGTCATCGCAACTTCATTGCAAAGTTCATTACACTCGCCGCAGCTTTCACCGCACCCTGACGCTATGGGCAGTGATTAACGTTTCATTACATTATTGTCATTTAGCAGACGCTCTTATCCAGGGCGACTTACATTTGTACCCATTTATACAGCTGGGCATTTTACTGGAGCAATCTAAGTGAAGTACCTTGCTCAAGGTACTCAATGTTTAACAGTGATGCAGTGCTGGAAGAATTACACCATGGCAGAGTGTATTCAAAATGTCCGTGGATGAAATACCGTCCTCCAACATCAAAGCATGTTGGAAGAACCTGTGGCCCAAGGCAGTGGATGATTTTCCTGGCTTCCCTAAAATATGACATGAGGTGGAAGAAATGAGAGAACAAGGCCGTCGTGTAGTTATGTGTAGTTATCACTTTTTCTTTAATTTGCTTAAACAAGAGGAATATATTTTGAAGTCTTTGTTTTCAGTAAGACTAATTTAGGCTGAACCTGTCATTCTGACTTTCACAGACCACATTTAGCTTTAATGTGTCGTATGGCAAAGCACTCAGAGCTGTGTATGAATGAAGGGCACAGTATATGCCTGAATGTGAATCGTACTGAACTGTACTGGAGAATTCCTCCCCTTCAGCTTTAGTTAAATTGTCCATGGCCTTCTTAATTAGGACTTGGAGTACATTTTACGGCAGCAATTTTGTGACATTAATGTTAACTTATCTTCAAAGAATGACAGAGATCTAAAGCCCTGACCCTAGTTATGATAGATCACTTGAGCTTTAATCATCACTGTTTAATGGGACAGGAGACTGTGCCCATTGCTATAACCTAATTGTGGAGTGAGGATTTGTGTCTGGTGAACAAGCTGTTCTCAAAATGAGGCTGCCACCACTCCTAGCAGCGACTGGTCCTCTCATTCTATTATTCATACTTAGAAATGGAAAGTCATTTTTCTTTGGATTGATATGTGCAGCAGTGCAACCATATGAATAATTTTACATTTTAACAAATATTTTCACAGAGCTTTGTTTCCCAGGGCTGTAAGGGTATGTCATTGGAGCACCTTATTTAAAATAAAACTTCACTTTTCTTTCCATTCCTAATTTTGATGTATTGATATTTATTTACTTATTCATTTGAAGCATTGAACTAGTTACAGGTATAGAAAGTCAGTCATAAAAATGGCAAAGCTGAAAGGTGCAGTAGAGCTTACGAATGCCCAAGGGATGTCAATAAGTATGAATATTTCCATGAAAGTAGAAGAAAATAGAAAAAAGTCTGATGTGCAGTAAAAAAAAATAAAAAAATTAGAGAACATGATAGAGACCTAAACTAAGGGCTTACCAGCCTAATCCTTTAGATCTCAGTTGTTTAATTAAATCCTTTGTTGACTTAATAATGTATAGACCTTTTAAGTATTGTATCCAGTCCCTTAAATAAATGTAAGTTTGCATTTTTTGGTAATCTGGTTAAGAAGGAAAACAATTAAATATAAATATCCTTAAAATGAACCATTCACTGAAGCATTAAATACAGTAATTGTGAGCTCAGCAGGACCACAAACCAGAAGCTTAGAGCGGAGGTTTGGGTATCTCTGCCTTCTATTATTATTGTATTTTTCTCACACAATAATAATAATGTAAAAAGCCCTGCTATACTAGCAGAACACAATGAGAGGTTTGAATAGGCAATCAGTAAACACAGTGGACTGCAGGCATTTTAAACCATGCACAAATATCAAGAGATATAAGCACATAGTTCCCATCTTTCACTTGAAAGCGTGAAGTCGCAATTTCAGTAACCTTGCCTTCTTGGATTTTTTTGAACTCCCTAGAAGTATAATTGTAGTTTTATTTAATTTCCAGTTCAGCCCAGATGACCATATGAACATCAGTTTCTAGCTGTTATGATTTAAATGTATGATATATATAGCTGTCATTTTTAATATTGCGTCTCTCTACAGGCCTATCAACTGTCCAGAGGAAGAGTGTGGCCGATGATAATGATCCTCTGCTTCACTGCAGCCATTCTTTCAGCTTTTCTTGATAACGTTACAACAATGCTTCTCTTCACCCCGGTAACTATCAGGTAAAACCCAAATGTCAACTGTTGTATACTTTCTGTGCGATGTATCCAAGCGCTAATAGTCTAATGAGTTTAATGTGAAATGACGAAACACCAGCCAGTTTCCTTTTGAGAATACCCTTTCTAAACTGTCTGGAGAATGGCTTCATCCCTCTCTCCCATTCCGGTTGGATAAATGACTTTCATTCCAAATTGCACTCTTTAACTAAGAATTTTGCTTACAGCATTAACTGCTCTTTCACTCTAATTAGAGGCTATGTTTAGAAATTTCCCATCGCACCCGAGGAACAGGAAATCCTAGGGGTAAACTGTAATGTGAGAAAGCTCCTCAGAGTATGTTTGTTACTTGGAGCTTTATACTAGAGCCAATGATTTTCTGCTGAAGAAACAAACATTTTTAAGTTTTACTGTTCAATTCTATATAGCGTTTAAAGTTATAAAAGCTTTTTAGGTGGTTTATACATGCTCTAACTTTTTGTCCATTGGTAATTGTAATCATAAAAAAAAGAAAAGAATACACTTTATAAACTATTCACTTCATTAGTCATTTCTTAAGATTCTGCTTCTGGAATTGACGTCACTGCAACTTTGTGGAAGTTCGCAGTGTGCACCATGGAGTTATTGATGCATTTAAGTCATTTTCATTCAGTATACGTGTCACTGTGATTAGATAAATAAAATAAATGTTAGTGAAAACATTACATTGAGTACTTGACACATGTAAGAGTGTGTGTATGGAGTGCTTCGTCAATTCAGCCTGACTCTTCCTTGCCAATCGGTCATTTTTGGCATGTAATAGGTGATCATTATACCATCAAATATGATATATTAATGATTCAAAACATGTTAATGAAATATCTAAGTCAGTTTCAAGTTTTGAATGGCTTGCTTTCTTTTCTCCACAGTCGCAAGAGTCATTGGCTCTGCTTTATACTGCGCAACACATCTTAGTGACAGCCCCTCCCATCCCTTTGTTAAAAACCCCCGTTACGATTCAAAAGCCTTGAAAACAGAAGGCATATTAAAATAATATAGTGCGTGCTATTTTTTCTTCTTTCCTAAAAACAAAATGGTGAATTACATATTTTTTAATTATCTTCATGGTGGAAATTAACCATCCATAGAGAGATTGTAGGAACAGTACAATATCAGACAAACAGATCTTCTTTATTACTTTCTGTGGCCATTAATCTCAGTTCCCCTAATGCTTGCATGTAATCCTGTGTTTTATTGTGGGGAATCATTGCCTTCTGTTTGTCACATGAAAAACCTTACATGCTGTCAACAGAAACAAAAAGGTAGAAAACATTGCCTTGATCCGCGATATCAGGACATCTCTATTCTCCATATACTAATTGAACATTAAATGAGAGTCAAAATGCCTTTTGGAGACATAGCCTAATTCTTCATGGCAGTGTCACATCACTGTTGGGAGGGAAAAGGAAGGAGTGGGGAAATATTTATGAGGTTTATGAGTTCTGCTTCACAGTGTGGACAATTAAGGCTTTGATGCAGCTTGCATGTTGTAAGGAATACAATTATTACATTTTCCAGCCCCTCCGTCTTTTTCACTGCTTGTCCAGTAAAATAGATGTTAGTACTTGTCTTAAAAAACCTCTGTTATAATGAGCATACAGCTCTTTCACACTGTGACTAAGCTTTTATTGTCTAGCTTGGTGTTCGGTTCACACTGTTTGTCATTCTGCTTCAGTTTTCACACTGAAGTCGTACCTTCCAGGACTGTTTAGACAGCTTGAGAGCTGTAAATCAAGTTACGGTTCTCAGCAATCTAATCAAGACTTAAGGGCTTTTCTGTTTCTGTTTTTTTATACTGCAGGTTGTGTGAGGTGCTTAATCTAGACCCTAGACATGTCCTGATTGCAGAAGTAATCTTCACAAATATTGGAGGAGCTGCCACAGCTGTTGGGGATCCACCGAATGTGATTATAGTATCAAACCAGGACCTGCGAAAGAAAGTATGTAATCTTTAGCACTTTTGGCAATGCAGTATTTTACCTGGGGATTCCTTTGTGGCAATGGTGAATGATGTGCTCATTTCATGTTTAGTATAATCCCGATTTTAGAAACAAGCTGTGTCAAGCTGGAACGCACTTGAAGGAGACGCCTGGTGGGGCAAGGATTTCGTTGACATGCTTTTTCTTAAATGTCTTAAATTGATGTATATTAGCTGAGTATTTTCTAATCTGTTAGTTTCCCACATCCCAGTAGTTCTATTTATTTGTTTGTTAATTGATTGATAGATTGGTTGAAGCTGCTGGTTCAAATATTTTGGGGATATTAATTGAACCTGACTTTTGAGAAAGATTTCGGCCTCCAGAAAACCTCCGTCGGGGTTTCAGTTCTTTCCTTTCTTTATCATATACTGGGGAACAGGGCAGAACTTTGAAGGATCGTTCGAGATACTGTACCCTAGCTTGAAAGCACAAGAGAATAGAGCTCTCTTTGATCTCTAAATTGAAAAACACTCAGTCAACAAGACAAACATGTGGAACAAAATAAATGCTGTAATCTAAGTAATAGGGGCGGCATTGAGAATTAATACGGTGCCACTGCAGCAGTCCTTCACCTCGGCGACCTTGGCAATCTGTGATTGTTAAAGTCTTGAATTATTGCACAATAACTCAACACCCAGTAATGCTCAGATACACGGAAACACCTCCTTCTTCATCGTTCTTTTCTTCCCACTACCATGGATGGAGCATGTTTTGTTTCCCCCCTGCGCTCATGAGTTAAGACAGAACCATACCAGGCACTTAGCAAGTAATGAGTTTCTCCCTCAGCTAAAGCACACCCAATTCTCCACAATAGTGACGGGGCTGGAGTGGGGGTGGGAGTAATACATTACTAATCCCTAGTGGGACTTCAAAACTTTCCACTCTGGGAGTCTGCTGGAGCGAGAAAGCTGTCCCTGAACACCGAGCTTTAAAACATTTATGTTTATTTCCACAGCTAGGTTTAAGGCTGTTGCATCTGAAACCTACATCTCTGAAGGGTTTTGGCAAATCAAATGGACATTGATATTTCTGCAAAAGTGATTCACGATATATGATTTGTACAAACACGGACAAAAACACACATATGCCAATTTAGATTCCTGTCAAGGGGGAAATTGCGAGCAGGGTCTCTTTACTTTGCTTAAATAATTGGGTACATGCTTTCTCAATTCAAAAGCAAAGTTGCTTTTATGAGCCTTTACATTCCCTGTTGGCCGAACCCCCCAACAAACAAAAGGAGCTTAGTCCTCAATAGTGCTTTTGTCTGCAGCCACCCACACAGTCACCCACCCACACAGTCACCCACCCACGCAGTCACCCACCCACTCAATCTCTCACCAAATCCCTACCACTCTTCTCATCCAGGAAGACGTACACAATACAGCAGCTACACAATGTATACAACAACCAACTCATGTGTGCAGACAACGCACACACAGGCACCTGCATGCACACACCTTCCCCTGGTGTGGACTCTGGCTTGTCACTTCAATAAGTCACAACAATGTCTCCCATTCAGCCAGTCCTTACTACATACTCAAAGTATTTCAGATCTTTTAAAGTGGGTGTAGATCCTGGTGTTCTGTGCTACAGTTATTCAGTTATAAAATACCTCAAGTTTCAGTGTGTATGCTGGCTGTCACAAACAATTCGTGAAATACAAGGAACATTTAGCTTTAATAAAAATCCTTTCTTTGCACTTGAAATCGCCCCCTGTTTGCTCCTATGACACGTGAGGGAGTATGAGAGCTCTCGGTTTCCCTATGAGTTGGCATTTCTGACTGAGCAGAGTTATAAAGGTTGTGATATAAGTGCAGGGGAAATGCTCTAATGCAGATGAAGCACAGTTGATTACTCCGAAACGTCTGCCGTATCAAAATCCGTCTTTTATGTCTTCGGTGTGTGCAGTTGGCATGTAGTTATATTCTTACGATGCTCCAGCATCCACAAACGCTCTTTTCAGTCTTTGTAATGACGTCTTAACAGATGGTTTCTCACCCCACGTTTGGAAAGAATACATCAGCCGGAAAAAAACTGACACAGAACAAAAAATGAAATTAAACGGTTGGTCGTGCTTCCATTAGTACATGAAAACAAGGCATAAAAGAGGAATTGGTTTTAAGTAGCTGTAGGCAAGTGCTGGATGTGTATCTTTAACAGTAGATTGATTATGGGAGTTGAGAAAAACAGAACACCCTAGCTTAAGTCATCTGTTAAGCTCCAATCATCCATTCAATCCTTGTAGCAAATGGAACCTTAATGAAAACCCCCTTACATACTAATGAACGGATAATACCACAGTCTATGGCTTAATAAAAATGGCTGTAGCCATGTGTGTTACATAAGTGAAGCATGGCATTCTGAATTAGGAGACAAGAGCTGGGGGAGAGAAATGAACATTAAGTTCTTGTTACTTTCCCACAGAAATAATGGTCTTTTTGATTGGATGGCATTTAATCGGAACTGGCGATAAATCATATTTTCCTGTTCATTATTATAATACTGCATCTGCACAGCTTTGTGTGGGCGACAGATTGTTGATTCAAAACACTACTCAGAAATGGGATAGGGCTCCTGATCTACAGCCTTGGTATCTCACTAGAAAGGTCTTGAATCGGTACAACTGTGCTCTGTATGACATTGCAAAAATACTTTATATAGATAGATGTATAGTGTTTAGTAAAAAACATAAAATGTGCCTTCCTAATTGGCCACAGTGCTAGAGTGTTCTTTAGTGTATTCTGTGACCTTTAAATGCAGTAAATGCATAATCATGTTCTTATGATGACTTATTTCCTGTGCTTTTTGGTTTAAACTGGACAGCAGTTTAAAGAAGCTAATAAAAATAAATCCTAAGGACTGTTTCTCTGTCAGGCAAAATGTATTCATGTATTTATTACAGAATTTGAATATTTTCACGCAAATCACCATCAACTGCATTTATGAAAAGAAATTCAACACCATGATAATTGCATGTATTCGTACATAAAGGATTGAAGTCGATATCAGAAATGTCCCATGCTGTAGACTGTGTACACCTCTCTGCACCTTTTAATCAGTTCTCCTCAAAATTGCTTTATTTGTAGCACCTCGGCAGTGCACTGAGCTGAGCCGGGGGGTGGGGGGGAGGCTGTACTTTTCATCTCTCAGGTGCTGTTTTGTTTAAATTGGTTTTGAAAGAGAAGTGGCACATGAGTTATATGGCATTTCAGTGCCAACTCATGTTTTCATAATGCCTATTTATTTGTTTGTGTAAAGGTGGAGGTGGCTTGCTGAAACAGCAAGCTTTGTACATCTGTGAGGTTGTGAATGGGTCATTCAATGCTCAGTCAGCACATTTCTCAAATGGCTCCCCACTGTTAATAGCTTTAGAGATAGGACCGTGGTCAGGGAGGCGGGGGGACGGGGGTGTACACAGATCCTACAGCTCACAGCTAGCGGAGATGATTTTTGCAGAAATGAAAGAATCTTACATGGGCAACTGAAAGCACGCTCATTAATCAGAGCATCTTTATGTTAAAAAGAAAAAGAAGAATGTCCCTATGGCACTGGATACTTGCTAATCTATCACATGCCTGCTAGAAAATGAAGGGGTGGGTTTCCCAAACTTGGCAAGGTGACAACTGTTGAAAGTATGGAATTAAAAAAAAAAGGAAAAAAGAAAAGGCAGTTCATTTGTTTGCTTGGGCAGCTTACCTTCAGAAGGGGAATAGGGACGATGTTGCCATACCAAATAGATTATCTTCTAAGTACAAAAATAATGACTCTGCATATTAACTGAGGTCCTCGCTGATTGTTAAAGGAGCCTCTGTTCTTTGTGAGGTGGTTGTTAATAATGGCTTCCCTTTGTAGAACGAGGCATTGCCTATAGAGGGCGCTGCACACCAGGCTTGACTCTCACACACCCCTCGCCTTGGTCACTGAATACCTTGCAGCACAGCTGGAATTCCTATACAGGCAGGGACGTGCACAGGGGGTGGGCAGGGGTGGCTTTGTGATTTTGTATTTTTAGGTAAATCTGAAAATTACAGTGTTTCCTGTAAGTACATTTTTCTTCCCATCAGCCTATCAATTACTTGGGTGACTTTGGTGAATTTTGCAAAGCCCAGTGATCATTTAGAGACATCTAGAAGTCTGAGAATCATTGCAAGATATCTTCAGACGATTGCAATGTCTTGATTAACGTCAAGCTCTCGAGAAAGTGTGTCATTTTCAGATTTCTTAACATGATTTGGAGATGTTTTCCACTCAGGCTTTGCTTTTAGATGACATTAATATTTTAGCATGTTTTCATCTTAGTAACAGTTTCCTTTTGATTTAAAGGTCTCAGAGTGGCATCACCTGGTCTTAGACATAGATATCTGAATATAAATGTGTTAGTTTATTAGATAATACAAGTATTTATAATTTTATTTTTCAATGGGAGCATCTTTCAGAACTCCAGTATATACAAATAAAGCATAACACATTTAAATATGTATTTCCGTATATTGCAAGATACACAAAAGATTTTCAGTGCCTGTTTTCCTTTCCTTTCTTAACTTCATTAACATTTGAATGCGTGTCATTCGTTCATTTTGTGATCCACATATCTATTTTTGTTAAGTTAAAACCTATACATAAATTATAGATTACTATAAATGCACTGAAAATTATAGGGATCTAAAAATAATTGACAGAGATCTTTTACATATCTCCAAATTAATTATAAATGGCTCCTAAATAGACCAGCAATTATTTAAAGTAGCTTGTATGTATTGTTTTTTATTTATCTTTAAATAAATTAATAATATCTTAAAATGAACAGGAAGAGATTTGTGGTTTTGTTCTTTAAACAGTGGTAATTTCTATTTTAGCTATAGAAGTAAGCAAGATTACCTACACCTGCCATATTAACTCACTCAGTAACATTAGTAAAACTAACCCTATCTTTTGGCTTTTACTGCCAGACGTTGCTAATGTTGTGTACATTGTAGCTGAGGCACTTGCTAAACATATGCTTTTCTGTTTAACATCTGCATTTCTGCAACATCTGCTTTCAGAATGTATGTAGGTCTACGTGTTATTTAAGCCTGATGACCTCTGAGGTAAACTGCAGGCATCAGGGGTATATTTAATACATTGCGATATAGTTCTGTAGCAGGTGCTGTAGTTATTCCTGTTTGATGTATGAGAATGCCTATTTAGAGTATCACCACATTATCACATGAATGCAGAGCTGCACTGTCACAGTCACTGTTGTGCTGAAGCGTTTTCGAGTGTGTGCTTGTGATGTGCTTGTGTGTTGATTTACACTATCTCCCGTCTGACAGTGGCTGCTCTGTTGACTGTGTCTGAGGAGAGATGCATTGGGCGCTGTGATAAGCTGAGCCTCCAAAATGTTTGCAGTGATTTGCTCTTATTTATTTTCCGATCTATAATTTATGACCTCCTCTGGTAAAATGTTCCACTCCCAATCTGTGACCTTCAGATCCCTCAATCTCAGCTGCTGTGACAAGCCGAGGCTGACGCCTGATTGGATACATCTGGACCTTTTGACAGGCAAATGCTGAGCCAGTGTTACACCTCCAAATCCACTCACTTTATCACTCACCTTCTTTCTTGAGTGATTGCTGCTTTATGGACCTTGTGCCGGCTTCCTGCATGCTACATACCACACGCTATGTACATTTAGCACCCGTTAATTATGCTTGCAATAGTACAATAGTGAGTGCAGTTTGGAATAGTTATTTTTCTAAGCTGTTGAAGCTTCCCTTAAATCTTGTATTGCCAGTTAATGAATAAGGTATTTAAGTAAACAGGATGTCATTCTGAGATATACATAGAAAATGATTTAGGCGTTGATTAAACTAAGAATGGATACTGTATATCACTCTGCGATGCAATTTGTCACTGGCGCCCTCATCACTGTGATCTTTATACTCTGATTAACTGGCCTTCACTTCAAACACGTGGGCTACGTCATTGGTACAGTCTCATTTATAAGACATTAATTGGAAAATCTATCTCAGCACACTATTAACAATATCAGTGCCCTCTTCGATCAAGCATCCTGATTAGCTTAATTGTCCCTCGCATGTCGACTGCTGTTGGGTGTAACTCACTGCAATATGCGTCTGCAATGAGTTACAATCAAGAATCAAACTCCCTGTTTTTATTTCGAAAGCAATTTTCTGGGCGTCAGATGCTGATTATTATATATTTTTTGAATATACCTTTTAATGTTGTGATTTTTGTTTAGTTTTTTGTGTGTATGTGTTGATTGCTGTATTTATGCTGCCTCTTGGCCAGGTTGGCATTTTAAATGAGAACTTGTTATCTTGATATTTTTAAAACTTCCTTACATGGATAACTGTGTTATCTTTCAATTCCGAAACCATTCCCCAAGGGCGTATGGGTCATCACCTTCGACATGGAAACACAGGAAAATAAGTAAAGAAATGCAGCAGATAGGCTCTTTCCCTTACTGTACCTGTATTGACTGTATTGTCATCTGAGCAGGGCTATGTTTTCTTCCTGCCCCTTATGCCTGAAACTTGCTACAGTTCCTTGGGTGTGGTGTCCACAATTCTTTCAAGATTGCTTTGTTGGCCTGTTTGGCTGGAGCAAAAGAGGCAGTTCCAGCTGTATACAGTGTATTTGGGCTGTAATAGGTGGCTTTTCATGTGTTTCCGTGTCTAAGGTGATGACCAGTGCGCCCTTGGGGTTTCGGAATTGAAAGATAACATGGATCCACAACCCAACATTATCTAAACATTTCAAGATGTCAGGAAATAATTTTGAGATATCCTGTTACACTTAACACTACTTGAAAGTACATTTAGAGATCTGTATTTCGAGTATTTGGATAAACACAGCTGCTTCTCTGATATTGTTCATTTCCATTTTCTACTTATTTGGCAGACATGCTCCCCCCAATCCTATGTGCTGTGTAAGATATTTATATTTTCAGTGCCACTGCATTATACATCAGTAAAAAGGTGAAGGCCTTGCTATTTGTAGTGCACATTTTGTGTTTTAAAAGGGAAGTGACTGTGGCAGTGATGTTATATGAGGGAATTAGAAACTGGGTCTGTGCCAATAGCTCTGAAGATTTGAAATGTGGAAGCAATTATTATTAACTTAATATTTCCTTATTGAATGCTCAACTTTCTACATACTGCCATTCAATGGAGCCCTTTAGAGACTATAATACCATAAATTACCAAACTGCTTTGTCAACAGGTGATCCGTTGAAAATCCTTCAGGTGGTTCATTATTTAGATTGCTTAGCAGAAACTTAAGAGGCATTGCTATATGAAAGAAATACATTTGTGTTCAGTGATGACAGGAATATTTCTAATGTGGCAGCAGATGAAACGGTACAGGTTCTTCAGCCACAGTTTCTTCTTGTGGGATTTATTGATGGTTGTCGGTAACTACAAACTGTAAATGCCACTGAAGCAAACTGACAAACAATGTTTATTCAAAAGCACTTCCATTATTCCTTTGAAATGTTTTAAACCTCTGGAAAGTAAGTTGTTTTTCCCTTGTTGTTGCAGGGGATTGATTTTGCTGGGTTCACAGGGTATATGTTCCTCGGAATATGCCTTGTTCTGCTGACATCGTTCCCTTTTCTACGACTCCTGTACTGGAACACCAAGCTGTACAATAAAGAGCCTAGTGAGATTGTCGGTAAGCCACGATGCTTTTTATTTACATTTTTATATAATTGCTTTCAGTGCTAGGACAGCTAGGGTTTGGGTACGTTCTTCACCTTATAACTAACAGCAGCGTCCCGATTGTATTACAGTTCTGCAATGTTTGTCAATTCAAGGTCCTCCACTAGTATATATAATATCTACTCTTGTAGCTACAAAAAAATACTTGTACAGATTATTTTACCTCTTCTGTTATTTCAAGATGTGCGTCCTCTTAGCCCGTATCCCTTCAACAAGATGTAATCAAGTAGCTTGAGTGTTTTATTTAGAACAAACTTCTTCACAGAATGTGGTGAATTACGTCATACATAATTCATTCAATCTCCTGGGTTTAATGTTTGCAAAATTGTATTTCTACATTTTTTCAGACACTAGGCCATTTATGAATACTTACTGGGCTCACATAGACTCAAAAAGTGTTGTCTGCCACAATATGCAATATCATTCTGTTAATATTTGCTGGTGGTGGCCGTCTCTGCATCTGAGAAGGTATTGTGTTACATAAATAATAATTGCCCTTCTTGTATAAATATAAACCTATTTTCTTTACATACAACTGGACTTATGGAGACCCTTTACATTCTGACCATAAATAAAGAGAAACACATAATGCCTAGGATGATATCATATTATTAATTGAAATGTAAAATGTTTACAGACCAGACCTTAAAATCACCGAACTTTCATTTCTACACTTGGAGCGATGTGATTGTTTGCTGTTATTGTTCCCTTTATATTGGCTGCAGCAGGTATTTATGTACAAATGGATGTGAGTGACTCTGTGGTATGTGGTCATTTTATTAAACTCATAGAAGGCATCTCCATGTTTAATTTAGTATTTTATTTGATGGAACAAGATCAGACATCTGTTCCTTGCTTTGACAGTGTTAAAATGGCATTTCTACTTTTCAGTGTTTTTTAAGACATACAAGTTTCAAGGTTCAATTCAAACACAGTATTTATTTATCTTTTTCTTCTTTTATCTGAAAAAAAGAAAGAAAAGTCAGGGTACATTTTGTATTTCAGTTATAACTGGACTAAAAATATATGTTTTCTCATCACGTTGACCTAGATCTCAGAATCCGCAATTTTGATGTTTATAAATAATAATAATAATAATAATAATAATAATAATAATAATAATAATAATAATAATAATAACACCAACAACATAGAAACAAACAAGCAAACAAACATACAAATCTTTAACTAAAAACTTATGCTTAATATGATTTCCCACTGAGCTGAATATAATGGTGTGAAAACTAATACATTTCTTGTTATTTTACTGCACTGTAGGGGCAAATTGGAAGTATAGCAGAGATTAATACAATCTATTCAGGTAGGATGTTTAGCTTTTTTTTTTAGAGGGCTACTGCTGTCCCTTCTTGTTTATATAGACACCTGCTGTGGATCCCTATATCTCCTCTCTGAGACAGTAACCCCTCCTTTAAACATTTACATAATGTATACTGTACAGGAATTAAACAAATATATATTTGTATTGTGAATTTGTACATTTTTATTATTATTATTCCCCTCAGTCAATATATTTTAATTGTCATCCAGATTATTTTATACAAAATATATATATTTGCCTGTGGGTTTCAAAAGAGTTACTTTAGATCTTTTGAATTCCTTGTCTCTGAATTCTGCCAGCTGCGTAGAAAGCGTGGCATGTGGCATTAGTCTGGCATTAGTCTGCTCTAAGGTCCTTAGCGTCTCACTAATAGGGACTCCTTTTTCTCGACCACTCGCATTTGGGGGTATGCAGTATCATGAACTGGTTAAAATGTAAATCTTGATGAATCTATTCCCATTGTCACGTCTCTCTCAGAGCACTGTAGGTTACAGGAGAATAAAAGGACAGCTAAGGGTGGGACTGAGCTCAGAGCAGCTGTACACAGGAAAAGGTTTACATCTGTCCTACTAAAGCACCAGAAACATTGAAAATAGGCTTGACTAGCATCATGCCCCTTTCATGATCTTTGGTCCCATGAAGTACTTTCTTGTACTTTATAATAACCACAAAATGTACTTCCCAATAGTCCTAAAAGGTTTTTATGAACTCTACACATGTAAAGATTAGATTAGAACAACAGAGCTGGAGACAGCAGGTAAGCAAGACACCTCAAACACAGTTGTTTTTTAATGCTACCTTAAAATAAAAAAACACTTTCAGGAGCCTGCTGGTTCCAGAGGACCTATCATCTATATCAAAACATAGCCTTCAATTGTTTTTGATAGTAATAAAACAACAAGAAAGAAACAAAAAACATTTCCCCATAGTATCATAGCAATAATAAAAAAGACAAGACCTGCTGGGTTAACAATAAATGGTTCAAAGAATTGAAATAGCCCAGCCTTAAAATTGCAATTAAACCTTATGAGTCAAGTTGAGTTGAGGTCAGTTCCTTGGTACAGATGTGCTTCTTGGGTGAAACCCTTCATTTTGTTCCAATATTTGTTTGCTGACTAAAACTAGTGATTCTGTGTGCTCAACACAAATGGGACATCAAAGTAATGTGAGAAAATATATATTTACATTTCTTTAAGTTTATCAATAGAATGACTATGTTAATCTTGCTGTGACTCCTTTTAAGATGGTAATTGATGCCATTAGACCAAGTTCTATCATGATGCAATAAGAAGACTGATATAAATAAAAGTACATGGTGACAATTATGTCTGTCTGAATATTGAAATTCTAAACTGACATTATAAAGGAAAATCTATTCTCTCCTGAGTGCCTAAAATAACAATATTTAATGAAAATCTTTATATGGAAAATACATATTTATTATGATTTTCTTGCTTTAAAGTATTATTCTTCAAAAAATGTAAGATACAGGCAACGGTTGTTTAAATGTAATGTCTATCAGAATGTGCTCAGACACTGTATTGAGTATAGTAAACCATTACTCCTCCTTGCCTTTCCCTCTGTTGCTCACATTTGCTCTGAACAGTTTTGATTGGCTTTTTGGAGACTGAGATTTTTTTTTTTTCCCCACCTTCTCTAGAGTGCAACATATTAACATGAACTCCCTGACTGTCTGTGCCGTCTTATCGCTGCCAGCTCTTCTTTTCAGACAGCTTCTCCGCTGCTGCCCTAACCTCCCCTATTCCCACTAGCTCCTTCATTTCTCCTCCTTCCTGGGACCTGCTCCTTTTCCACTCACAGTTCCCTGCCTCCCATGATGGGGCACTGCCTTCTGCGCCTTTGTTTCAACATCTGAACTGTTCAGAGTTTCTGGCATGCACTGCTCTCTAATTCCCTTCTATCAGAGGCTGCTTTTGGACCTGCCTTTTTCCATAAAACAAGTTGTCCCTTGGTTCTCTCCCCATTCTCCCTGGTGTGTGCGTGTCTTACTTGTTTTTTGGTGTTGTTTGGCGCAACTTGACAGCTGCAGTTCCCAACATGACAATCATAATGTTTAGCTGCTGGTCTTCTTCTTCAAGTCCCAGCTGCAGATGATCTTTATGACCCTGCAGCTTCACTTCCACTGGAACCTCTTCCCATCTTCCCATTGGTCACCATTGGCTGCCACTCTTTGCAGGCCATTTGGTCTTTGCCCCTCCACCATACATACATAATTTTCTTCTTTTCCCCCAAGCTGCAGACACTAGAATTGCCACGCTGGCCACTTCCCTTTCACCCACTCTACGGGCGTTTAGCCGGCCACAGCAGTAGCTGTCTCTTTCCTCTCACTTAACCTTTAGTTCTCCAGAAATCTGCCACAGTCACTGTTTTCTTTCCTCCTCACCTTGTGGTCAATCTTTCTTTCTTTTTATTCACCCACAAGCTGTGTCTTTCTTTCTCTCAGTGGTGGTTCTGCAGCCTCTGTTGCCTGTTTCATGCTTTTCTGTAGGGATGGGTACATTTATCCTTTCCAGATCGTTAACATTTTCTTCTTAGTCGTTATATTTACACAAAAGGGCTGCTAAAAATAAGTCCAGCTTTTGGGTATCCCTCGTTCGGAAGCCCACACAGAGGAACCTCAAATACTCCAATACCAATACCAATACTCATTAAATAAACTGTGGACTCAATTTGCTTTCAGTTTTGTTGATGATTTGAAAAATATGTACAAAAATGTTTTGAAAGAATAACTTCATTGTAAAACATGTTTGGTTGAATTGGTTGAGAACCTAATCTCCCCAGGCCTTTTGGGAAATGTAAAATCAAATCAAAACATATATTTGTTGTGCAGTCATGATGACAATACATTTCAGATGTTTGGTTTTGTGTTTTATTTTAAGAAAGGGAACTGATAAATACTAATTGATATTCTGTCTTGGCATTTAACAAAACATGTAACATTGTAATAAAAAATGTAATATACTAATATACTGTATATTTGCCAAATTATGACGTTGATAGTTTGATATGTTGTAGGGTCATCACACAAGCTCTGTTTTTCATATTCTGTCCTCTTGACTATAACCAGAATTGGACATTGACTTTGACCTGCTTTTGACTATATTGTGTGTTGGCATAGGAGGCCATTGTCACTGGAATCATAACATTGATTAAAATCACTCTTGGTTGCTGCCATTAAAGCAATGTATGTAAGATTAGAAAATGAAGTAAATCAGAATGGCTGATTGACATAACGGAAGCTCTTGGCACAAAATGTCAGGTCAATATAAAATACTGGAGAGATTCACTCAATTACCTCGTCATCCTGAAGACAATTTCTCTTCTGCTTACATACCTTGTGCAGTAAGAGATGTTTGCCATCATTGCCTTGTCACACTAACATTTATTACTGTTTAATAGCAAGTGGACTGACACATTATTCCTCTGGGGTCCATACAGTGTGTCTGTCTTCTGTATTGCCTGAAGATACTGATTAATAAAGGAAAAGACAAACTGTAGAATGGCACTACATGCATATGGTCATGACTCCTTCAAAACCAATCTTTGTATTAGTTGTAGGTTGACAATGACAGAGTCTCCATAATAGATCAAAACATCGATATATAATGAATCATCCTTGTCTATTATGATCATAGATGGGGCATATCATATTCCTGAACTCATACTTGTGACTTATACTAGGGAAAAATGTCGATCTGACACATTTTTGTGGTTTAAATTTAGGAATAGCTGATATTACTGTATATGTGCCTGTGTGTATGTATATACACATACACACACATATTTCTTGATTCACAGAAAACGCAAACAGAAATAGAAAAAAAAAACCGACTGAAATCCTAGCTGGGGTTTTTATTTTATTTCTCATGGTCCTATAACAGTATAAATTATGTATATGCATCCCCCTCCCCATTTTGCTCCAAATAAATGGCAGTAGGCCACATGATCTCCGAGGACATGACTGTGAGCACACAACGTGAAATCTCATCAGCTAATCATGGCTCATGTGTGGATTTTGTTTCGGTGCACATAACTTATTATTAGTGTATCTAAGTACATTCAGCCTAATCGCTTCCTGCTGGAGAGAGCCGTGCCAGCTGTACAGGCCCGACACAACTCAGCACGTAGTTTGCCTGGAGCAGGAAGTACCACGGAGCTCCTCTGAAGGTGACTGGTCGAGGAAAATTAAAAAGAAAATCCATAAAGTTCAACCATGCCGAGACTGTAATTTATACAGCGGCCATATTCACATAGGTGGAATAACAGCTGGCCTTAGGTCTGGCGGTGTTATTGGCTATGAGACACTGTGAACTGTAATTGCGTTGATTTATTAACAGTGTGTTTTACCTTGTTTTTATTAGATCGTATTAAGGGTGCTTCCTCAATTGCATAGAAACCTGGTCAACAACTGTCGACGGGAACCTGCCTATACTGCACCCTCACCCACAAAAACACACTTTTCTGTGCCTGAGATAGTTTTCTCACCCCCCACCCAGGTCTCATCAAATCCCACTGCAGCTTGGCAAGGCTAAATCTCTATCTTGGGGGGTAAAGTGTGGCATTCTTGCAATGTGATGTCTGCCTGCATTCAAAGTGGCAGACTTATATCTATCTAATTTGTCATTTCGTTATTAAAAACTCGACACTGAAAACTGAAGGCGTGACACTGGGCAAGCGCTGACTGTGCCTGCCACGCTGATAAACAAGAGAAACCGATGCACATTTTAAACCCATACAAGCCTGCAATACATATTTTGGGTTTTGGAAAAATGTGTGACACTTACTCCACCTACACCACAATCTTACCTGCACATCTTTATTCCCTTTCAGAGTTAAAGCATGAAATTCTCGTCTGGAGACTGACAGCACAGCGCATTAACCCTGCCAGCCGAGAGGAGACCGCTGTAAAATGTCTCCTAATGCAAAAAGTGCTTACTTTGGAGAGCCTTTTGCGGAAGAAACTTAAAACCTTTCAAAGGTAACATCATTTATTCATACTTTTTTGGGGGGAACAGGCTGTGCTTGAAAAACAGTCCTTGTGAAGGAAAATGCTGAACAGATTAAAAATGTACAGTTCAGTTTGCTTTACAACCTTTGTTCAGGACACAAATTGCTTTGAATTAAATAAAGATTTGAAGGTCTAAATACTTCTAATATTCTTCCATTTCATTTCTCTTTCATATAGAGCTTTATATTATTTATTATTTATTTCCTTCCTGCCCATAACACAGCACATAGGTTGGTGTGTGTGTGTGTGTGTGTGTGTGTGTGTGTGTGTGTGTGTGTGTATGTATATATATATATATATATATATATATATATATATAAAATCACATGTCTCACAAATGTCACGCAGTATACGAAAGGTAAGTTCTGTGGAAGTATGAGAGAATCAAAGCCCACTCTTCCCAGCATGCAAAGGTGGAATCCCACTGGAATATGACAATATGAGAATATTAAAACCAATGGAAATGACTAGCTAGTAGAATGGTGTTCTTTCATGTATAGATACTTCAATTTAAATCCAAAACATACATTTCCTGTCCAGATACCACCGTGAAGGTGGACAATGAAACAGAACAGAACACTTGTCTACTTTCTTGTGAAAAGCTGTTGTGTTGTTTTTTTAAATATTAATAGTTTGGATGGTCTTCCATTTGCAAGCTGTGTTAAAAACTGAAGGTGGTCACAGTCTGAACACAAATTAGTACAACGAAGCATCACGTAGAGCTTATATTAGGACGGCTGCTGTGTTCCTGCTGTGATTTGAGTAAAAATGGCAGGTGACTTCTCCCCCCACCTATTCCACATAAAATGTGTTGAGTTACATGTGAATGCAATCTTGGCACTCAATCACTGATTTGTGGAAGTGTGCCACAGAGGTCACCTTCATATGCCTTTCTTGTAAGCTGTCAGGTCTATCAGACTTTAATTTCTCATTCCATTTAACTCTGCGGCCTGTATTTGTGTGCATACATATAGCATGCATCAGTTAGAGACTTTTGGACTGTCACATACACGTCTGGATCAGCTGAGGAAGAAAAGCAAATGGTGTGTGCATTGTAACATCTGATCAGAAGAGACTGAGTGTGTGTTGATTCTGAAAAGTGTGCATTAGCATCTCTGTCCTTCCGCCATTTGCTCACAGTCTATGAACTTGCATTTTAAATATTAGATCATACCTTTGTTTAGGTGGTTTCTAATAATATTAATTAATTCATTCATAAAAGACTGCTCTCAGTTGCTGATTCATGCTCATCCTAAGTGTAACTGCTATTATATACAGGTTTGTCGTTTGCTATTAGCAGGTGGATCAAAGTTCTTTATTTAATCTGGCCCTAAATCCTATGCTGGCTTTCTTACAGATTCAGTGGCCGAGTCTTTGAAGCAGGAAACTTGAAACTGCAAAAGACAATTCTGCCACTATTCATTTATCGATCTGTAATTTCAGGCAAATTTCTCAAGAAGACAAAAACTGGGAGACCAATATCCAGGAACTGCAGAAAAAGGTGAGGGGAAAGCACAGCTCAAGAATACAAACAACCAAGCTAAGACATCACATTTACTTTCATTTGACGTTGACACAGCTTTACATTCATTTGAAATGCATGCAAGTGATGACTGGCCAGTGAATGTATCATCGGGGTGCTCAGCTGCTATCCTGGAAGCAACGGTGCATACCTTAGAAGTGAACTGGACCAATTTAATAGGATTTCCTAGTTCTTAGGATGCTGATGATTCACAGATCTATAAGGGCTCCTGGCCTGTGCTCTTCTAGGACCTGAGCTGTGCCCCCCACGAGGTATGGGCTTCCCTACCGATCGATGTCTCTGCTTGTCCGATATTCCCCCCCTGAGCTGTGCTTCACTGCTGGAGTACATCAGTACCTTAGTTACTCATGATAAGAATCTGTCCTGCTTTCGGCTGTTACGATTAAATATTCATGGGAACGAGCTACCCTATTACATTACTATTCAAAGAGGACACCTACATTGACATGTCGCCCAAGAACAATGCCACCTGAGAATGAATTTGTTTTATTTATTGGATCTGTGCAATTAACAGCGTATGTTATGTTAAATTCCCAGGTGCAAGTTGAGGCAAGTTGATTGTGACAATTTTTTGTATTTATTTATGAGTAAAGAGTGTCTTTTTTGTCCCTGTCCCCCTACAGCACAGGATATCTGACAAAATCCTTTTGGTCAAATGCATTTCTGTGCTGGGAGTTGTCATTTTCATGTTCTTTGTCAACTCCTTTGTCCCCAGTATACATCTTGATCTCGGTAAGTGTTTTTTTTCCTTCTTCTTTATTATACAGGAAGTAGATAACCAAATTGTCAGCATTGTCCTCTCACATCCACTGTGTAGTTGTCGGCTGCTTTTTGTAATTGTACACCACGGCTTCATTTTGCTAGGAAGTGTTTGATGTGATCCATAATTATAGGATAACAGAGAAATGGAAATAGGAAATTACACAGAGAGCTATTCAGACATGTCAAAAATATTTATATATTCAGCAGATAATTATCATAAGCTTAAACAAATGTAGATGCTTTTGTTTTAATTTAAGTAATCTGACGGAAAATGTATTTATAACTTCACGTAAGGAAAAAAAATCATACACATTGATATGGTAATATGGTGTATTCTATTATCATTTTAATGTGTACCTTTATTAATCTGTCTGTTAGTGCAGCAACAGGTCTTGTTTAGAAAACCACCCTTTGTATTTTAATCAGCTGCATAACTGTAGGAGGCCATATTTGAGACACAATTTGCTTTGTTTTCTGAACAAAATCCCTCAGCCAAGTTTATACCAGTTAGACAGAATTAGAGCTATTTTTGCAGTTGCTTGTGGGGTGTCATCCATCTCTTTATCTATAAAAGTCTTTTCCAGCTATGCATGCCTTCAAGTTACAAAGCTAATTGCTACCTCTGCTGGACCACACTGCTCTTCTGTGGCTGCCATTGTTTTTGTTTTTTTTAGCGATTTTTTCAGTTGAAGCACTATAAAGCACGTAGCTGCCTGTGCAGGGTACCACTAAAACTAAACACAGATGTTGAGGCAGATTAGTAATATTAGTAATAAAACAAGGAATAGCAAACAATTGAAGAAGAACAATCGGGGAATAAGCACTACATTTTGTCTTCAGTCTTTATAGGAACGCTTGGCACAGGTGTAATGTGCAAATATGTGTATGTAGCTCCTGCATTCAGACCAATCATTCATGCAGAAGACCAGAAGGTACAGAGGTCAACAGGTCATGGATCATCTGACCATTGAGCCAGTGAGCAACACAGTGTCATAATTTCTGTTAATCAGTAGTGCAGCTCTTATGCTTATAGTATAAACTCATAGGAAGAGCTCAACTAGTTATTATCTTCTTTGCTTTCAAGCCTGGGATACCTACACTTCCTTTTGAATGTAAATGAAGCATAAACTACACTGTTTCATTCCTACGACACCCTCAGTACAAAAGCTTTCCCTGGGAGTGATCTAGATCATTTTGACGTGACTCGTTTTGATATCTGACCTTTTTAATAGTAGTTTAAAGTGTGTTTCATGTTTTAATCAACTACAGCAAGGGAATGATGGGATCCTTGGAGCCATGGCAGTGTTGAACTACAACCTCGCTCGTGACTGTGGCATCAATTGAACTTGCGAGACTCTAGGCGTCAGATTCGACTTAAATAAAGGAGAATATGGGGCCATTTTTCAAGCACCCCTCATTAACACGTGTGTTTTAAGGCAGAGACAAACTGCTAATGGTAACAGTGTATTCATTTGGAGATGTTGAGAAAATTAACTGTCATTAAAGTCTCATTAAATTGACGCTGCATTTAATTTGTCCTTCAAAATTGCCTGGTCATTTAATCCTTGGATGCAGTACAGAGATGGAATGCGAGGGGAAATTTACTGGCTCTGCACGTTGCTCTGACGTTTAAACCTGCACCATAAAACAACATGTCTTACGCCTTAAGCGCTCTTGGAGGTGTTACTGTGGAAGATGAGATGAGAGCTTGAATCTGAGTGACATATTATTCCATTTTACAACTGGCTTAGAAATGATGTGTATCTAGTCCTTAAGCTTCAAGGTTTTAATCAAGTGAATAAAAAATGGCCCTGTCCTGTGCTAAATTTAGACATTGCATGAAAATAAAATTATTTAAAAAAAAGAAGACATCAGTGAGGTAAAGCATTCATCTGTCACAGAAAATGTGACACTACAATTCAGGGGAAAGTACGTATCTCTTTTAAATAAACAAGGTGCCAAGACATCAGTCTCTGCCAGGTTTTAAATGTGTCACATGGCTCTAAGTGATGAATGAGGCCAGATACACTTGCCCAGACCTCACTATGAAGAGTGTTTAATTGGAAAGTTGTGGTCTGTTGTATTTTCTCTGGGTTTAGAAGGACACTGTTGAGAATCACGATGTCGACAGGAAATCAAAAGTTATTACAGGCCTGTTTCTCGAAGTTATCTGGATGGATTGCGGGAATTTTCTCTGGAGTAACGGTACAGCCTGTGTATTATGTAACTGGGTTGTATCGATACTGTTGTTTTTCCAGACATTGTCTCAAGACACTTTGGTCTTCTCCTCCCTCAGCTCTATACTGTCTTCTTTTGTTCGTCATTTGTTTTTAAATTGAAGATATATATATCTTTTTTTCAGTGTAAGTTATTAGGATAAAGTATGTGTGTGTGTTATACACCGATCAGCCATAGCATTATGAGCACTGACAGGTGAAGTGAATAACACTGATAATCTCGTTATCGTGGCACCTGTCAGTGGGTGGGATATATTAGGCAGCAAGTGAACATTTTGTCCTCAAAGTTGATGCGTTAGAAGCAGGAAAAATGGGCAAGTGTAAGGATCTGAGTGACTTTGACAAGGGCCACATTGTGACGGCTAGACGACTGGGTCAGAGCATCTCCAGAACTGCAGCTCTTGTGGGGTGTTCCCGGTCTGGAGTGGTCAGTACCTATCAAAAGTGGTCCAAGGAAGGAGAAGCGGTGAACCGGCGACAGGGTCATGGGCAGCCAAGGCTCATTGATGCACGTGGGGAGCGAAGGCTGGCCGTGTGGTCCGATCCAACAGACGAGCTACTGTAGCTCAAATTGCTGAAAAAGTTAATGCTGGTTCTGATAGAAAGGTGTCAGAACACACAGTGCATCGCAGTTTGTTGCGTATGGGGCTGCGTAGCCGCAGACCAGTCAGGGTGCCCATGCTGACCCGTCCACTGCCGAAAGCGCCTACAATGGGCACGTGAGCATCAGAACTGGACCACGGAGCAATGGAAGAAGGTGGCCTGGTCTGATGAATCACGAGTTCAAGGTGTTGACTTGGCCTCCAAATTCCCCAGATCTCAATCCAATCGAGCATCTGTGGGATGTGCTGGACAAACAAGTCCGATCCATGGAGGCCCCACCTCGCAACTTACAGGACTTAAAGGATCTGCTGCTAACGTCTTTGTGCCAGATACCACAGCACACCTTCAGAGGTCTAGTGGAGTCCATGCCTCGACGGGTCAGGGCTGTTTTGGCGGCAAAAGGGGGACCTACACACTATTAGGCAGGTGGTCATAATGCTATGGCTGATCGGTGTATATATGAAATTCAAACCTGCAATGTCTGTAGGAATACACTGTAATACAGAATTCATCGTTGACATCATTCTGCAGTTTTCATAGATTAGATACATTTAAAAATAGTCCGTTTTTGGATTCCCCAAAATGTTTTGTACTTGCCCACGTTTCTACGGTTGTTTAACCAACATTTTGCTTGAAATCATAATCCTCTTACAAGTTCTTCAAAGAGTTTGTACAGGTTCTATAATACATAGGAGGATACGAAAAAGACACATAACAATCATTCGGTGTATTAGTTTACTGTGCCCACGTTCACAAGCCAGAAGAACAGAATTGAAAATGATTTAGAAATGTGTCATTCTTAGAGGCCCTGTAAAGGTGAATTAAGGTATTTGTTTCTTCATCTAACAAGTACTGAAAGGGAATTGAAATCTCTCTTAGCAGCTTCAAATAGCAGCTGCTTGTACTAAACACCTGCCATTGTTCTTTGTTTACAACCATCATGGAAGGCATTCATTCAGATAGGTAGCAAATGTAATTATAAGACCATTCTGAATATGTATTGCTTATATTTGTTAAACTATGAGGACAGCTGAGCTCATGGTTCTGTTTATAATCACCCAGTCCAGGGATTGGCAGCCAAAGCTTAGACAAATATGTATGGAGTTTAAGAGAAAATTAAACACTTATTGGAACCAGCGTGGCTTCAAATGGGTTAAAATGAATACCCTGCATTTTCTATCCAGCTGCCGCAGTCCTTAATTTGTACATTATTGTTTTATGCAATTTATAGAGACACTCTCATGACTGTAAAAGTAACTAACTAAATAAGCAACTAACTAATCAAGCTTAATTCATATGGGGGTGGTGAGCAAATACAGTAAAAGCTTTTGGCAAACTCCTGTCTTTCAGCAGCCGTCAGTGGCACCGTGATTTCCCTCCGGTAAACAGTCAAATTCACCTCTTTAATGAAACTTTGCTTCAAGTGGGTACATACTTTCCCCTTCCTTACAAATGTGATATTTTTAGATATTGGCCATAGATAGGGTATTCCCTGGTATGAATTAATATTTTTAAAATGTCGTGCCTGCACAATTACGGTATCCACTGAAGCCTGGCCAGTTCAATCAGGTAGTGTCAATCAGGGGCATCACTTGAGACAAATAGATTAGTGTATAATGAGCTAGGCATAGCTGCAAAATTTTAAAATTAAACCTGATAATAGCCCATTGTCCTAAAATGATAATGGTTAAATATTTCTATATATAATTAGACATTTCCTCTCAATTGTACAAGGGCCGCTAGCAAAAATGTCAGGCATTATTATAGAGCATAAATGAACCTTATGGGTGAACTTAATAGTATGGAAATTGAAATGTTACTCCGAATCTGTGCCCATTATGTTTAAAGGAATATCGTAGAACATCTGAGGATATTGAGCTAGAACATCCCATTTGTTGCAAGTTTAGGAGCAGATCTTATTTGATTTTGTTTTAAACTTTTAACTTACATGAGCTTTGAGTGTTTTTCATATATTGGAGTCAGGCCAACTTCATTTAATTAGGTTCACATCACCAGATCAAGTTATGATAGAGTTGCAATTATGATGTTAGTTTTTCAACTGGGCACTATATGGGTGAGCTATTCTGTCATTCTCCCAGAAATTAGTAAGTTTAAGATACACATTTTAAAAGACTTTGACTGCTGTTTTAGGAAACTGCCTTCAGCAAGGAGTGTCTGCAGAGTGTGAGAACATAAAATAAATGACTTCGCCCAATCTGCCAGTGTAAGTCATGTAGGACTTAAAATGAGCATTGTACGCTACATCGCTTTTCTCCACATGTCGAATCCACGCGGTGTACAGCCGAATGAAACAGGAGCCTATCATCTAGTCTGCGGTGTACAGTTAAATTTAATTAAACCTCAGTGAACCGGAATTGCTCAACACGTTTTTTTTGTTTTTGTTGTACATCTGTATAAAAGTACAGTGTCGTGCTATTTTTAAGTTGCACCAAGATCTGCAGTGTGAATTTTATGTGTAACAAATCTGCTGTGACATTGACCTCCAAGTGGAGAATTATATTGTTATACTTTTTATGGGTGCTTGAGTTTCTCCCCAGGCCTGTGGGATTTCTCTCCATCCTGAATTCGATGTTGAAGTGCTTTCATAATAGTTCATGACAATCAAGGTGGTCAAATTCCAATCACTTTTATAAATACAAATGATAGGTCCATTAAAAAACTTTATTAATCATTTCTTAAAAGCTATACTTTATTTAATGCATATGTCTTTGTTTTATAACCCCAGATGACCCAATTTTCATTTTTTTTCTCTAATATCTTATTGTTTATTCATTTTCCTTACTGATTTATAAATGAACAGAATATTATTGCCATTAGAGAGAATTGCCATTCTGGGGATCATGAGGGTACGGAGATAAAGGGAGCTTCAACAGGATTGCTAATTAGGCTGCCAGTAAGCCTTCATTTATTGTCTGTTTTATCAAGGTGCATAAGCTGTAGTGAAGTAAATTTGTATGTAGGCCCAGTGCCCCACTTCCTATAATAACTTGAAAGAATGAAACACTTGGTAATTGTGTATGTTGACCACTGTCACACAAGGATGTAAAACATCATTTAAAACAGACTAATTGCTACAGATCATGGTCCATTTATATGGGCATGCCCTTATTCGGTTTCAGTGCTGCCTTGATTGAAAATACGAGTCCCAGTGTTAAATGTATAACTGCTGAAGTGCACAGGGCATTGCCAAAGGCTAAACCCTGCAGGGGCATAGTAGGGCTTTGTAGCAAAACAGTACTGAGAGGCAAAGTATACAGGGGACAAGAAAATGTGGATATGTGTGTTAAAATTCATAAACAATTAATACCGCAAATAGTTACATTTTTCCAGGGTTCTAATGGAATTCATTTCTAAGCAATATCTTTTAGTTAATGGAGTACAGTTGGAACCAAATTATATTACTGTGATTTAATTAAGGCACTTTATTTCCATAACTTCACTGGTTCTTGAAAACTGTTATTATCCCCTTTACATTTATTTTCCAGCTGGAAGTTAATCGACTTAGACTCGAAGTGCCGACTACATCGTTTTTCCACCTTCATTCCTTTATCTTTTCATTATTGCCTAGCTCCTATTATTCACTCTGCTCAATCTACACACACACACACACACACACACACACACACACACACACACACACACACACACACACACACACATACACACAAATCCCTTAGAAAACACAAAACTACATCGGATCACTGAATTGTGAAAATGGTCATGTCATTTGAATGGAAGATACTAATTTGCAAGAAACTGTACCTTTCATGTTTTCCCGTAAGTCATGGTCCATCTGAATCTCTTTGGAAAGACACTTCTGCTGTTGTTTGAAATGGTGTTTATCCTCGTGTCTTGTGCAGGATGGATAGCGATGCTGGGAGCCCTGTGGCTGCTGGTTCTAGCGGATATCCAGGATTTTGAGATGATCCTGCACCGAGTGGAATGGGCCACCCTCCTGTTCTTTGCCTCTCTATTTGTTCTGATGGAGGTACAGTGATTGCACAGCTCTCTCCTTTATAAGCAGGCACTGTATATACAGAATTTTATCGGTTTTGTCCTCAGACTGTAATTACTCCTTTGCTGTCACCTAGATAAAATTAAACAAAATATATATAATTCATGTAGTCAATACTTTTTCAGGTGAAGAGTTGTGAATTTCTGAGTTTGACAGTGAATACAGTTCCAAAAGCCTTTGAATCTTACAATTTTCTTTGTTTCTAGATGTAACAATGTTAAGTATCTATCCAATTTAACGTTGATATAACACGTTATGTTCTCAAAGCAGTAAAAACAACAGCTGTACAAAAGCCAACCGGAAAATATTATTTGAAATTGAAGACTTTCTGAGTTTTCCTATATTATATTATATCTAAAAAGATAAAAATAATTTTGTAAGTATTGGTGAAGTCAGTTTAAGGTTACCGAAGAAATGCTGCATTGTTTTTAATCCTTTTGTTTTCCGAGGAGCGCACATGTTGGCAGAATCACAACCTTGAGTCCCATTGGGAAGCTTAATGCAAGTCAAGAATAAACAGTAAGCTTAACAGGAGCTGCCAGCCAAAACAAACAACATATGTGATATTGTTCTAACTGCCAAAAAGCAAAAGTTAGCACCTTTTTTCATAGATTATTGGTTAAAGCTTAGACACTTTGTTAAAAACATTAGAAGCTTAACATAGTCTTCTTTAACGAGGGATCAATCGTCCTTGTTCATCCTGCACACGGGTTCATTGTTAATTTGGGATTGCCGGGACCTTTTTTTCCCCCCTCCTTAATTACAGAAAAAACAACAACGTGATAAAATATGCAAATTTTCTAAATATTAATGTCCTGCAGGCTTTGGCCCAACTCCAGCTGATCGACTATATTGGGGAGCAGACGGCTGTATTGATAAAGGTGAGTATACACTATTTTCAGGGCTGACAGATATTTTATGAGTCAACACTAAAAGCTTATACTTACATTTCCAGCAAACAGGCTCTTTCAATTGTCTGTATGTGTTAGGAAAGTGAAAACAGGTCTTGGATACAGTATTTCTTATTCATCTTGACTTAATGCTGCAACTTCAAACTGAATCGGCAACCCATGAGACCCTCCGGCCATACCAGCAACTCCAGACCTGACAGCATCAGTAATAAGTCAGTTATGTGTTGCCACTTGGGCTACAAGTAAAAGTGGATGAGAAACACAAATGAATAAGTTCTAGGCTGTAGGATTTATCCTGTTCTCTTACAGGAGACTGTCTGAGCCCCTCTGGAGTCTTTGTGTAATATCTCCCAATCATATACATTTCTATGCTTTTTTTGTAGATTCAATTTGAGATTAGTTTAGGCGATACAATCGTCACTTTATATATGGTTTCTAAAATAATATTTGACCACAAAGGTGTACATTTGCATACAGAGTGAAAATTAGAATTGGTAATAACATATAGTTAATGAAAACTAATAATGAATAAATAAAGCAAATTTGGATAAAGGCATCTGCTAAATTATTTGATAATAATATTAATACTACTAATAATAGCCAATTAGTTAATCATATTATGAGTACTTTATTTATATGCTCCAAATTGAAATGCTTTTATACATGTGATTTGCTGCCCATTATCCATAGTGTCCCTGTTTTAATTAACGTTCGGGGACCTCTTTAAAGTTTGTATTGGAATGGTATTATCTTTATTGCAGTTCAGCAGACAATCTCATCGAGGAAGCAACATGTCTGCTAGGATCCCAGGCCACTAATCCCTGAGTGTTTACAATCTCCTCGTCCCTACACTGACCGTCTAATTAATTTAGTTTGTCCAAAGAGAGAATACAACATCTCAGAGAAAGTGAGAATAAATGTAGATATTAGGTTAGTTCCAACATGCCTATTGATTGTGGCCTTAACATAATCAGATACAAGTCTTTGTAGAATGTTCTGAGCTGAGAAAGTATTAATATATGAGCTGGTCTAGACCATCTTCAGTCTGGCACCGTCTCGATTACTTAAATTCCTTAATCCTACCAAATATTTTTTTTAATATCAACGTTCCCAATCAGAACTTTGCACGTTTCAATGATGCATATTACCTTTGTGTTTTAGATCCCACCTACTGAGACGTACATATTCGATTAGTGGAACAGCGTTGGCTTCAAAGCTGGCTTGGTCGCTGTCTTGTGTGTTATCTGGTGGTTCAATTTTCCCCCTGACATGGATGAAATCTTACAACCAGCAGCAAAGCTCCCGTGTCTGGGTAATACAGGCACTTTAGAGGCAGCAAATTTCTAATGGAATTACAGTCAGATTGACATGTCAGGTTTCGTTTGGACAGTAAGATTTCACTCGGTGTAATGATATATGACAGCCAGTGCACAGCTCTGATTTTCCTTTTTACAATCTAAAGTGAAAACATAATGAAAGAGGATACGGTGGATCTGTTTTCCCTAGTGCGAGTGAAAAGAACTTGAGCATTAATATTTTCTGGGACTCTGCGCTCATATCATGCTTCAGTGCCTGACAGTGCTTGTGTTGGGGGCTGGGTGTTAGGATGTGGGGCATTGGAGTCCACAGCCTGATGCATTGTGTGGCTCTGAAACCTCACATAGACCTGCTGAGGTTCCGTATATAATGGTGTGTCACCTTCCCTCCAGGAGGGTCTAAAATGAAGATGTTTCATCTCGGCGAGTTCTTCCTGGTAATAGAAGTCCAAATTGAAAACATAACAGATCTTGCTCAGGTTGGCCTTGGGGTATTCGCCCAAGTGTTGTGTGTATGGCAATGTGTTTGTGGGGGGGGCAGAAAGTAACTATAGACTGTTATTCATTGTAATAAAGCTGTAATAAAAAAATGTGTACCTTTTCTTGTACCCAGGCTGTGCCGGAAGACCAGCGCCTGGCCATCGCGATCATTTTGGTGATCTGGGTTTCTGCTTTGGCATCATCCCTCATTGACAATATCCCCTTCACTGCCACCATGGTGAGATACATGTGTGTGTGTTAAATCAATAGTTAAAGGGTGTGAATTAATTTAGAGGCAACTCCATGTAATTCCTTGTTTGTTTTTGGGTGCATGTGTGTGTATTTAAAAATTAAATACATAAAATGACCTGATTAGAAATTCAGTTTAATGTCAGGATGCTATAGGTGCTGTGGTTAGTCCTTTGAGCCTCAGTAGTTTGATTCTACACCAAGCCTCTTTGAAATACTTAAATTACCATTTTATTTAAGAAAAAAATATCTTTCCTATATTGTTCTGTGTAAACTTCTATAATTAATTGCATTATTTTCAAAATGCCATCAGCAAACACAGCGAGGAATACAATGAAATTCAGCATCACAGCGACAGTGCCAATTGTGTTTAGACAGCATCTTTTATCACAATTCTGCAGCTATGTATAACGACTTGCTCTAAAGAAGATATCTGTTTCATATGCTCCGTAAATACTTGTCCATTTCTACTCGTATATTGATTAAACATCATCCAGGTATTTTATTTATTTTGCATAGTTTGTAGTTCTGAGAAATAAATTGAAATGTAAATATGGCAAGCCAAAACACAACAACTCTTCCAAAAATGAACTGTGTAATTTATTCAAACTATATCCAAAGTAAATTGGCAAAGGAAAGCAGGTCAGTAGCAAAATAAAGTATTTGCCTGTTTCATTCTTTAAAAAAATAATTGTATGAATCCAAAAAAGCCAATTTTGAGGACGATATTTAAGAGTTCTCAGGAATGAATTATCTTTTTTATTATTTATTATATTTCTTATCCAGGGCAACTTACAATTGTTACAATATATCACATTATTTCTATGTAAAATTACCCATTTATACAGCTGGGTTTTTACTGGAGCAATCTAGGTACAGTACCTTGCTCAAGGGCAGTGTCTCCCACCTGGGATTGAACCCAGTACCATCTTCATTAAAGAGCAATTCCTAGATGTACAGGGAACATTACAAGAGTCTTTACTGCATGTCTGTGACTGAAGAACTGATTCGGAGAAAGTCCTTGTCCAGTCTCTGCTGTCGTAAACGTCACATTTTAATGAAGTTATTTTTCAAGAGCTCCAATGTGTAATCTGTTGAAACGTGTCTCATATCTTTAGTTGCAAAATGTTTAAAAGCTGACATTTCCTAATAGACAGGGTCTGTACATTTTTCTTAAGTGGCTCCTTTCTGCAGGATCTTCAGATCACACCAGGTTTCTACTTCTGCTATGCTTCTTCTATTCCTCTTCTATTATCACAGTTTTTCTCTACAGACAACATTGACAATATGCCAATATCCTGCCCAGGAGCAGAAGCAATTTAACGCTCGTAAGATTTTCTTTTGCAAGCAATACTGGGGTGCAGCCAAGCGGCACAAATTCAAGGAGGAACGCAAGCGTTTTCTTTGTTAAACTGAAACAACGATCATTTACTCAAGCACTTGACTAACCCCTCTCTAATAATTGTGCTGGATCAGATCAAACATTTACCAATGGGTGTAATTATGTAGACTAGTATAATTGTGCTCAGAGTGCTTTCCAGTCCTGTTATAGAAAATTACATTCTCAATAGCCAGTGCAGCGTTTGATCTTGTGTTCCTTATATCGCACTTATTAATATGTCTTGTATATGCCACTCAATGAATCACGCCAATATTGTATTACTTGAAAATGAGCCTATGGAGTTTACACTTCACACAAACACTGACTTTATTTCTCTTACATTCAGGTTAAGATGTACTGAATTTTAATTGTGGAAGAGCCATGGGAGATGTCTAACCATGTTGCACACTGAAAGTTGATAACATAGCTGAAAGGTGGAGAGCACTGTTATTGTTCTCGATGACACAAACTGGCGAGATTTCCCTGTCTATATGTTTTGTGTCAGAGTTGACTGAATATCATGGCCTGCGACTCAGAGAGATGGCCTGCAATACGGGAAGAGAAAGCATGAACAGTTGGAACATTTCTCCTCATGCTACCCTCTCATATCAATTCAATTTCAGTTCCAGTTGATGTATCTGTCTGTAACTAAGAATGCCCTGAAATGCGTTTGTTTATTGCTTTCCTGATGTTGTGTCACACAACGCTGAATTATGATTCAATCTGCTAAAAGCAGGCCCGAGATTTAGTGTGGTATCATACGTATAATACAGATATGACTTATTGTTGGTCTGGGGGAAATTGGAAGAGTTTCTTTATGATGATGACCCTGGTATTGTTTCCTCTACTTTTCACAAATTTTAGTAACTAGTTAGCCTGATGAAAGGGTTGATTTACAATGACATTAGGCGTGACATGAAGCAATATTTTAGATCAGTGGTATGATTTTACCGATGTTGTCCTTAACTTTTCCACACAAACAAATTCATAGAAATATATTACTCTTTTAATATATCACGCCAAACCAACCACTGTTGTTTATAGTGTGTGTCTGGAAGCTAAGTGTTCCTGTGAAGTGTTACATTTCATAAAGCAGCTCATTTGTGTAAGTTGTGTTTCTGAAGAAGGCCCAAAAAGAAAGAAAGAAAAAAAGACTGCATACCAATATTAATGCAATGCACTCTCTCTCTCTCTCTCTCTCTCTCTCTCCCTGTCTCTCTCTCTTTTTAAGATCTCTTGTGAGTGATATAGTGATATAGCCAAGTGGTCTGTAATAATTTGACCAAGTGTTGTTGTAACGCTATTTGGTGAGATTTCACTAAATGGCAGCCAAACAATTTCCCAGTGTACGGGAAAGTGAAATGTCAATACAGTCGCTCACTTTAACAAACACAATCACAGGGCAATTCAAAGGTGGACTCAGGCCATTTCCAGGTGGAGCAGTAAAAGTCAAATTGATCTCAGATGCTATATCATACACCTCTGTTCTCTGTTAATGAAATACATGTAAAAAATACGTTTTTTCTTTCTCAATGCTGCATTAAAATGTTGTTCAGGTCCAAAATGCATCCCCTAACTGAATAAATTTAGCTCAATCTGTAAACAAACATTGCCTAACGAATAATAAATACTATTGTATGGCGTGTGTATTTAAATGATCCCAATTTGCTATACTGAAAGTCCAAAAATATGTACTGTTTATATATATATAGTGTATAGTATATTTTGTATATTTTGTGTTTAATCTCATATCATATGGAAAATGGTAAAGCAAAACAAAACACAATACAGTCTTATATGTTAGAAAGTGTTACTTTGGATGGGAGACGTGTCAAGAACTGAAGAGCTGAAATGACCAGCCATTGAAACTCCATCCTAGTCACTGAACTTAATTTTCATTGAAGGTTACTGTAACTGGCCTACACTCTGCTGCACTCAAGGCAGTGTTTTCTGTTTGATCAAATTATATCTCTGTGGTAACACAGTTTTGCTTTGCTTACATGACATATTGTTCATTGTAATTCAGTATGTGCGTTCACTTATGCATCCATGTTTTAATTAATGTTATTTATTCCTTAATCAGATTCCAGTCCTCATTAATCTAAGTCAAGATGTTGATGTGAACCTGCCGGTTAAACCTCTGATTTTTGCACTGGCGATGGGGGCTTGTCTCGGAGGTAAGCAGCAGAGGAAGGGCCTGGTGTTTTAAAATTTGATATCGATTGTGTCAGGAGGCCCCCTGTTTGCAGATTATGGCATGCCTTTGCACACAGGAAAGGTAGAAGCAGACCTGCTGAGAGAAACGTGGAGCCCTGGGACATGATTTTGGCTATAAGCCATTCACATCTCTCTGAGTCAAATTCATAGGTTTTGGAGCCGGTGTGTGGAGATACGGGGGCTGTGTTTGCACCAGGGTAGGGGGCCATGTTTTTGTCTTTTCTCTTTCGGAATCAGTGCCTTTTCCAATACAGCGTGAAACTCTAAAAAACTGCTTTTCTTTTGTTTCTGCAAATGATACCCTAGACCAGCTGATCGTAGCAGGGAGCATTTGCTTTTGTGGGCGAAATGTGAAGAAACAAAAGGAAGGAGACTTGCCCCTTGAGAAGATTGTGGCAGGGTGTCCTATTAGACATTACTCTCCCACGTTAGCTCAGGAGAGGCCTTGACTTCATTAACCTCCTAGCCTACTCCTGAACTCCTACGACAGTTTCTACGCAGATATGGGGACAGTAGCCATTATCACAGGCCATTGCTCCTCTGAAGGGAACCGGTGTGACAGTAGAAACCTAAAGTTTTCACTGTCCATGCAGTATTCAGTGTGAACAAAATAAATCGTTTTTCTAATGGATGACAGCCGAGACCTATTGTGTGGCAGCAAATTGGTACTTGTGTAGGCAGGGAGGACATAGAGGCAAACTTGTTGCAACATTTTAGCCTAATCACCCGTGCCCTGACAGCTCCGTATCGATCGAGGAGCTGACGCTATCACCGCTGATTGGCTTCTCTTTCCCCATCACAGCTCCTTCTGAGATACATCCTGTAACATGACACCTGTTAAGCAGAGATGATATTGAGTTGTACCACCTGTGGGCACAAAGCCTGCCTGAGTTTTTAGGTTTGAAACTTGAGCAGAATAAAGTTGACAGCATTATTTTTAACAGGAAAACTTAATAAGGATTATGGGCAATTCAGTGTGCATGCGGTGCACTTATTCGTGTGCTATGAAAGAAAATGTTGGTAACGTGATATTACTGCGGTTCAGAATAAATGGACATGCATTAAGGAATGCGTCGCAGACTGGCAGTAATGGAGTGAAGTGTCTTTGTGCTGATTAATGTAGTCTTGAGTGTATTTTAGATATTTTTGAAGTGTGGCAATTAAGAGGACTTGCCTTTGAGATGTGAAATATTTTTATAGGCAATTTAGGACAAATTATATTTCTTATAAAGGGTCATTTAAAAGCACAGGAAATTCTTGTGTAAGGTATCATTTATACCGGTGCGTTCACCATAGGAAACACTCTCTGGATAATCTATTTTCAGAGACTACCTGAAAGGGTAGTGGAGCTTTTTTTTGTATGTACCAAGAGTGATTGCTCTTTTCAAATTTTTGATTAGCAATCAGTACAATCAAAACTGTTCTGCTGAAGTGTGTAGTTGTCATTAATATGTGTGATTTACATAGGATAAAAACAAGAGACCACATTTCTTGATAGCCAAATCAAAAGGGTTTCAAGTTTTGTAAAACACATCATTTAGTTGACCTTTTGAACTAATTACAGAGGGGCAGCCTATTATGACCTGTAATAGTATCTTAACATATTTTGGAGAAGATGTATCCAGCATATGCTACTAGATATTATCTATATTTAAAAAATAATAATTAATAAACATTTAAAAGGGAGTAAGATGTTTTCCCTGCTTAAAACATCTAATAACTGCTCATTTTGTATGCCCATTTTTTCTTTCCCGCCAGGAAATGGGACCCTGATCGGGGCCTCTGCCAACGTGGTGTGTGCTGGGATTGCGGAGCAGCATGGCTACGGCTTCTCCTTCATGGAGTTCTTTAGGTAAGGGCATCTCAATTAATTCTTAAGCAGTTTTTACGGTTTCATATAAAACAGTGATTATATTTGCAAAACAAGGGAATGTCAGTTTGAGTAAATTGTTAGGGCTTCTAATTTCTAGTAAAGAAATGTTCACCTATTCTTATTCTTATTTGGTTGTATTGGTGTTGCCTGATAGACATAAATTACACGAGAATACAAAAACATTAAGAGTTGCAGACCCTTTAACACTCAGAACAGCCTCAATTTGTCAAGGCATGGACTGTACAAAGTGTCGAAAGCATTCCATGTTGATTCCAATGCTTCCCACAGTCGTGTCACGTTGGCTGGTAATGGATCTCTACTGCGAATAGCTCGTCCCATCTCATCCTCAATTGGATTGAAATCTGGGGACTGGGCAGGCCAATGCAGTAAGCAGAATTCACTGTCATGTTCCTGGAACCATTCCTGGACAATCCAAGCCTTGTGTCATGTGTTATCTTGCCCAAATCATCCATTAGCAGATGGATACACTGCTGCCATGAAGGCATGCAACTCATTGCCAGTGATGTTTCGCTATCCTGTGGCATTCAAACGTTATTCCACTTTTATGAAGGGGCCCGATGTGTACCATGAAAACACACCACCACCAGCCTGTAATGTTGACACGCGGCATGATGGATGCATGTACTCGTGATACAAACGGGAAACTGTTGAGCGTGAAAAACCCAGCAGCATTATAGCTGACACACTCAAACCGACGTGCCTGGCACCTACTGCTATATCCTGTTCAAAGGCACTTAAATCTTTAGTTTTGCCCAGTTACCCTCTGAATGTTACACAATCTTTAACCCGTCTCCTCCCCTTCATCTACACTGATTGAAGTGGGTTTAAAAGGTTACATCAATAAGGGATCACAGCTTTCACCTGGATGCACCTCACCCATCTGTCTCAGGAAAAGAACAGGTGTTTCTAATTATTTGTTCACTCAGTGTATATTGAACTTCTCTCCACCCCATACCTATTAAATTCCCAGCTACGGTTCGAGTCAATTATCCACCCAGTTGAAAAGAACTGTGAGTGGCCAACAGAACTGGGGTTATACTGCAGGAGGGGAAGTGTGGAGGTGCTCTGACAATTTTCTTACCTTCTGCTCAACTACAACCTTTTACTTTTACTCTGGGTAATCTGTGTTTGCAGTCAGTAAGGCACATGTATGCATCTACCATCTTTAAGCTATTGAAATATCACAGAAGCTGGCTTCATTCAAGAGATTACCCTTTTCACATTTAAAATTAAATAAATAAATACTTGGCATTTATTATAATGAAAGAGAGAAATGTACTTGTATCAAGACATACACACAACATTTGAAATATTCCTGACAGCTAATCCTCAATACTTGCTCAGTACAGTGCCTTGTGAAAGTATTTACCCACGTTGGCATTTTTCCTATTTTGTTGCCTTAGAATCTGGAATTAAAATGGATTTTTTGGGGGTTTGTATCATTTGATTTACACAACATTGCTACCACTTTGAAAATGCAAAATATGTTTTATTGTGAAACAAACAAGAAATAAGACAAAAAAACTGAAAACTTGAGTGTGCATAACTGTTCCTCCCCCCCAAAGTCAATACTTTGTAGAGCCACCATTTGCAGCAATTACACCTGCAAGTCTCTTGGGGTACGTCTCTATAAGCTTGGCACATCTACCAACTGGGATTTTTGCCCATTCTTCAAGGCAAAACTGCACCAGCTCCTTCAAGCTGGGTGGGTTCCGCTGGTGTACCGCAATCTTTAAGTCATACCACAGATTCTCATTTGGATTCAGATCTGGGCTTTGACTAGGCCATTCCAAGACATTTAAATGTTTCCCCTTAAACCACTCAAGTGTTGCTTCAGCAGTATTCTTAGGGTCATTGTCCTGCTGGAAGGTGAACCTCCGTCCCAGTCTCAAATCTCCGGAAGACTGAAACAGGTTTCCCTCAAGAATTTCCCTGTATTCAGCGCCATCCATCATTCCTTCAATTCTGACCAGTTTCCCAGTCCCTGCCGATGAAAAACATCACCACAGCATGATGCTGCCACCACCATGCTTCACTGTGGGGATGGTGTTCTCGGGGTGATGAGGTGTTGGGTTTGCGTCAGACATTGCGTTTTCCTTGATGGCCAAAAAGCTAAATTTTAGTCTCATCTGACCAGAGTACCTTCTTCCATATGTTTGTGGAGTCTCCCACGTGCCTTTTGGTGAACAGCAAACGTGTTTGCTTATTTTTTCTTTAAGCAATGGCTTTTTTCTGGCCACTCTTCTATAAAACCCAGCTCTGTGGAGTGTATGGCTTAAAGTGGTCCTATGGACAGATACTCTAATCTCCGCTGTGGAGCTTTGCAGCTCCAGGGTTATCTGTGAGTTTTGGTGGGCGGCCCTCTCTTGGCAAGTTTGTTGTGGTGCCATATTCTTTCCATTTTTTAATAATGGATTTAATGGTGCTCCATGGGATGTTCTAAGTTTTGGATATTTTTTTATAACCCAACCCTGATCTGTACTTCTCCACAACTTTGTCCCTCACAAGTTTGGAGAGCTCCTTCATGGTGCTGCTTGCTTGGTGGTGCCCTGTGCTCAGTGGTGGCCTTTCAGAACAGGTGTATATATACTGAGATCATGTGACAGATCATGTGACACTTAGATTGCACACAGGTGGACTTTATTTAACTAATTATGTGACTTCTGAAAGGTAATTGGTTGCACCAGATCTTATTTAGGGGCTTCATAGCAAAGGGGGTGAATACATATGCATGCACCACTTTTCCGTTTTTTATTTTTTAGACTATTTTGTGTATGCCCATTACATGAAATCCAAATAAAAATCTATTTAAATTACAGGTTGTAATGCAACAAAATAGGAAAAATGCCAAGGGGGATGAATACTTTTGCAAGGCACAGTAAACACCTTTCATTTGTTGGGATCTCCAATTATTGCACAATTCTAATGGAATTTTCCCCCCAAATCAGAATCTTCCCTAAAATAGTAATCTGTTGATTTACATGTTAATAACACACAGATGTCATGTCAAACAAACAGTTGTATTAATGTCCAGAATCTTAATAGATTATGAAGTATGTTCTCTGAAGATTTTGTATTTTTGTGACGTTTGCCAGCTCTGCTTGATGTCTTTATACTAATGTTTAAGCTTCATTGTCTCTGTGAATAAACAAAACTGAATTAATTTTGAAAAGCTAAATGCTCAGTTCAACAACAACTGCAAGTTATGTTTCTGGAAATTCCAAGACACCAAAATGTTTTTAGATGTGGTATTCAAAGGAGCCTGAAGGAATTGTTCCTGACATGGTAGCTGGTTCCAGTGGTCTGTATAATTGAAATTAAGTACCTATCTTGTGACTTAAATTCCATGAAAATAAACCCATTATGTTTAAGCATTGTGGGTTTTGGTGCGAGTATCGATTTACGGAGAACGCATTACACCACTTAGACATAAGCCCTTGGGAGAGAAGAAGAGTCATCACTTGCTAAAAGCAGCCTGGCTATTGCCCCTCTTTCCTCCATGGGATTTTGGTTTCATCGATTTCTAAACTGAGCTGAAAACAGACCTAAATTAACTGATAGTGCGAAATATATATATTAGTTGTTAAAAAGATATAGCCTGCATTAGAACTTTTGAACTATGTGTACTGTAATTTATCATTCTAACTGTGTGATCTTTTGGGAAACACATTCACGTTGATTACTGGAATATGACCTTGTCACTGGGGCACAATGTGTCTTCCTGTTTACTGCTATGTATTTTACATTGGAGCTTTATTAAAGGTGTGAAGGTTTTTTTTTATAAAACATATTTAATAGTTAATTCTGTACAATATACATATAGACATCTTTGTTTTCTTTATTGTTATTTAAAATACTGAGGAAGGAGGAAATTGAAAATATTTAATCTCTTCCTTCAAAAGGTAACTGCACAGTTTAAGAGTGAGACTTTAATTAGTAACTATTGAATTTTTGTTTTTGTTTTGTATTTTTGTGCTTGAAATTATCACTTCATTTGATTTTGTATTTCTTCATTGCTTTGATATTTTAAATGCAAGAACGCCGCTCAAATTCGAAGACAATGTTCCTGAACAATAAGGTGACCATTAACAACCTCAATGTTTTCCAAACAAGCTGAAGCCTGGTCAGTACAGTATGTGTTTCAAAGGGCCAAAACATTGGAAAACCCCTAAAGCAAAGCTGGGCAAGGAGTAGCGGAATTCACTTCACCCAAGTCCCATAATGTGGACTGCAAATTACCCCTGAGTGCTTTCTGCATTTCATTTACACCCTCAGTCTGGAGAATGAGGTGGCAGGCTCCGGCAATTTGTCCCACCTGTTCCCAGGAGCACGGATAACATTTTGATCTGTTTATAAATTTATCGGCCTGCCTGTCAGTTTTTAGATGAACTCCCACCTTCTGCTGAGGTTCAGGCTGCACAGCATGCTGTTTAACAAATGAGATAAACTGCTCATCTTTGATGCCTTGCAGACAGTTGTAATAAAAGCTAATGAAAGCCATCGCTGATTTTAACCTTAAGTTATTTAGTGTGAGCGGGTGACACAGTTTGTGACTATAAAATATGTTCTAGGCCAAGACTATTTTAAGCCACAGATAACTACAGACTTTTAGAATAATTTTGAAGGAAATATTCTGTGTTGGATTAAAAAAAAAGTGATTCAAATATATCAGAAAACCTTAACAAATAAGGTCTCATTTGTGAGACCTAAAATCCTACAAAGAAGTGAGGCAAGACTTTGACATCTGGGGAGCTGCATGGTTTCTGAATGGTTATGTTAAAGTCAAGTCAAGTCAAGTCAAGCCAACCTTTATTTATAGAGCACATTTAAAAACAACAAAAGTTGAGCCAAAGTGCTTTACAGATCAAACAAACAAAATTACAGAGTAATATAAAAACAAATTAATTTAAAATGAAATATAAAAAAATGGAATACAGCATCATAAAATGTATCAATTTGGATATTCAATAATCTAATAAAAAGCTACAGAGTAAAAATAAGTTTTTAAAGAAGATTTTAAAATGGCTAATCTCACATGGAAAGGGAGACAGTTCCAGAGATTAGGACCTATTGCAGACAAAGCACGATCACCTTAGATCTATAGTGACAACGAAAGACCCTTAATAAAAGTTGATCAGAAGACCTAAGCACTCTGATAGGGGAATAAGGGTGTAGAAGATCACTGATACATTGGGGCACAAGACCAGATAGTGCCTTATAGACACAAATCAAAATTTTTAAATCAACCCTAAATTTCACTGGAAGCCAGTGTAGAGATGCTAAAACAGGGGAAATGTGATCCCTCTTTCTTTGACCCTATTAAAAGCCTAGCTGCCGCATTTTGAACTAGCTGTAGGCGGGATAACGCAGTTTGGGGCAGACCAATGTACAATGAATTGCAACAGTCTAACCTTGATGTAATAAGTGAGTGGATTACAATTTCCAAGTCTTTATAAGAAAGAAAATGTTTAATTTTTGCAATAGATCTCAAGTGGAAAAAACTACCCTTAACAACAACCTTGAGTTATATTTGTATTGTGTGTCTTGCTTTTTTCCCATCTTGCTACCTGCTATATGGCTAATGGAAATGGTTTTCAGAGATTGGTGTCTTGCAGGTTCATGGTCTGAATGTCATAATAGATCAATAGTAAATACTATACACACATATATAAGCCTGATTATGTTATATATTTATGCAAAGGGCCATTTGGTCTCTTTTGGTTTATAAAGTGTATGTTTTTAATGCCTATTCAATACGGTTATATCAATATATCTCATTAAGTCCATAACTCATTTAAGTTATGAGTGTTTCAAATGAACTTCTGTGGAGATCCAAATTCATTTGCAAACTGACTAAATGAAAGATGAACAGTGTTGCTTATTTTTGGTCTTTCCGCTATAAAACATTTAAAGTGACTGGGGTTCATAGTTAATTATACATAAATAACAGACACCATCTCCTTCAGCGCAGATTTAGCCCACTTCTATATGACACGAAATGCTCTGAGGAGGGTGTATCTAGGCAAGCTGACAAGATTGTTTTCTGCCTAGCTGAAGGAGCCAGATTTCCTTGGCAGAAGAAACTGATATCTCAATACACCACACATTTCACCCAGTTAGCAGAGTCCATTACATGGTGGCCTAGCTTAAAAAAAAACCTTTCTCTTCACTAACCATGTGGAAAAGCAGTGTAGACTGTGGGTGGGGGGAAGGCGGCAGTCATGGAAAGCAGCTTCAGGCAGTGGCTATCAGGGATTGTCAGGAACCTCTCAGCTGTTGACTGCTCCTGTGTAGAGCCAGCTAGGTGGACTGCTAATGCACCTCGCCCCGGCACAGACATCGGTGACAACAGCTCTGTGTCACTCCTGCACAGCCAGAGAGCATTCGTGTGTACAATTGACCCATTACACGCTTTTGGCCCAGGTTGTGTTTTGTTCCATGTGACATATCAGATGTGCTTTTACTGCAGTATAACTTCCATTAACGTTTGAAGTGTATTTGAAGAAAACACATCTCTATATCCTAAACTGGCAAAAAATAAAAGAAAGGGACTTAAGACCAGGGTTTGTCTTAAAATGTCTACTCTTATAAAAATAGTATAAAATTAATAAAGAATGGTCATAGTTACATTTTTAACAGACTTTTAGGTATAAATTGTCTCAAAAGTGTGACTACATTGTATGTATGCATCTATAAAGCTTATTACATTATATATAGTCTTGTAATTACACACCTGTTACCTATTTTTATTACACAAATAAAGCATCAATAAGCAGCATGTTAATATACATTGTTACACTTAAATTCTGATGCAAATTGGGGAAACAAAAATCAAAGGATATTGACAAGCATAATACTAATTGCACAGCTTTATAAAATTAAATATATATTTGGGAACTGGTGTCCAAAATAAAATAAATATTGAGTGCAGTTGATCAATAGTAAAAAGTAGTAGTAAAATCAAGCTCTTGGTGACCAAATTTACTCCCAACATTTGCATTTTGCCAGTGAAATGATTACATTGCCTTTCTATAATAATGTTCATTCTGCCTAAGGGGTGACTTGAGTAGATATGTGCAAGATTAATTTGATGCCGCAGTAAGCAGGGTTTAACTTGTTCCATAAGCTGACAATTAATAATCACAAAAGGATTTCAAGTAATTTCTGTCCAGGTGGCATTTCACCCTTTAGCAGAACGGAGATGTTGTGACAAAGCCTGTCAAAAATGCTAAGGATCTGACGTCTGCTCCCTTTAACTGCAAACACTGTTCATCTGAAGTGGGTTTAATGCAGTAGTAAGAGATCAGTGTCTTACAATGAAGAAACTACAGATAAATGGATTTTAAGAGTGGGCAGTATACTGCGTGACTAAATTACAACGACGAGCACACTTTGAGATAAGGAATAATCAATGTATGCTAATTTTATGCAAAATCAATCTCAGATCCACAGAGAGAAGTCGAATCCAGTGTTCCCCCTCTCATGTTTGGACTTAAACTTTTCAGACTGTCAAGAATGACTGTACTTTGCACTATACCTCAATATTGAACAACACTCTGTGAATGAAAGCCCTGTTATATAGAAATGCAATTCACTGGGGACAGGAAGGGTGACTGGTTTCTATCATTCTCTAGTGACCCTTTTTCTGTGGGAGAATTTCAGTAGCTTTATTAATGTAACTACTAGGGAAGTGCCTAAAACAACTAATGGTATGTTACTGTGCTTATTGTTTAAACATACAAAGATGCAGTAGCTATTCATTATACACTGATCAGCCATAACATTATGACCACCTGCCTAATACTGTGTAGGTCCCAAAACAGCCCTGACCCATCGAGGCATGGACTCCACTAGACCTCTGAAGGTGTGCTGTGGTATCTGGCACAAAGACGTTAGCAGCAGATCCTTTAAGTCCTGTAAGTTGCGAGGTGGGGCCTCCATGGATCGGACTTGTTTGTCCAGCACATCCCACAGATGCTCGATTGGATTGAGATCTGGGGAATTTGGAGGCCAAGTCAACACCTTGAACTCGTGATTCATCTGACCAGGCCACCTTCTTCCATTGCTCCGTGGTCCAGTTCTGATGCTCATGTGCCCATTGTAGGTGCTTTCGGCAGTGGACAGGGGTCAGCATGACTGGTCTGCGGCTACGCAGCCCCATACGCAACAAACTGCGATGCACTGTGTGTTCTGACACCTTTCTATCAGAACCAGCATGAACGTTTTCAGTAATTTGAGCTACAGTAGCTCGTCTGTTGGATCGGACCACATGGGCCAGCCTTCGCTCCCCACGTGCATCAATGAGCCTTGGCCGCCAATGACCCTGTCGCCGGTTCCTTCCTTGGACCACTTTTTATAGGTACTGACCACTGCAGGCCGGGAACACCCCACAAGAGCTGCAGTTCTGGATATGCTCTGACCCAGTCGTCTAGCCATCACAATTTGGCCCTTGTCAAAGTCGCTCAGATCCTTACGCTTGCCCATTCTTCCTGCTTCTAACACATCAACTTTGAGGACAAAATGTTCACTTGCTGCCTAATATATCCCACCCACTGACAGGTGCCATGATAACGAGATTATCAGTGTTATTCACTTCACCTGTCAGTGCTCATAATGCTATGGCTGATCGGTGTATATTGATAATCAGTATGTAAAAAGCAAACTATTTTCTAAAATGGTATATTTTGGATAAAACAAATTGAACACTCAAATATAGCTGGTTATTTGACTTTCAAAAGGAAAAAAAACATAAGTGAATTACTTACTGTAATTACTGAAATCACCCTACAGTTACCATTTCATCTACAGTGGACCATACAGTGATGCACACACCTTTACAGCTTTGAATTAGTCTGTGGAAAGACCTGCCAAGCCTATTGTGCTTGTTAAGTCCCCCTTTGTGTGGGCTCAATTCAGTTTTCATCTGAATAAAGTTAGGAAAATGAATCCTAAATCTCCTTTGATGGAAAAAAATATATTTTCAGTCTATTTAATTTCTTAATTTAACAACTCATCTGACCAGGAGCAGGATTGTGAATCCGTGTAGTAGAGATGCTCTGATTTGTTCAAAAGAGAATGATGTTTGAAACTTTGGCAAGGTTATTTTCTAAAATACTTCAGACATGAGAAAGGATGTGCCCTGTGGATTATATACACAACTGTCAGCATGTCTGGTTGTTGATCGGCAGTGAGGTTCAGCTGCATGAGGCTCTGTGCTTAAGTTGCGCTGCTCCTGCGGTTTCTGTGGCACAGAAGCAAAAGAAGGAAAGATACGTTTTCACTAATGCTAGTTATCTCTTTTGTGCTATGAAATATGTGAATGCAATCCAGCTAATGTTTGTATTGTCCTCTTTTCTTTGCCTTCAAAGCTGTTGTCACACAACTGAGAGAGAAAAGGAACTGAAATCTGTGCTAAATAACAAAAACAAGAACATATATATACCCTGGTAAAATTACTCAATGATATTTAAAGCTACATGAAAATAAAATTGAATTAGCAAGGTTTAAAGTGTCCTGGAATGAGCCTCCTGTGCACACTCACACTGTTTAGCTGTTTCTTCATGTTACGTGCGGCTTCAGGTTTTCTCACACATTCATCGGTTCCACAGAGAATTCCTTGTGTAGGTAATGCAGCTGTGTGGGCCAGTTTACGCGAGCAGAATGGCCTCGGGTTTCAAAGTGGCTGAAAAACAAGCAGGGAGGCAACAGATGGTTTGATAATTGCTCATTTATCATTGGATGCCCTGCGTTATTGGGAATAAAATGTAGTCAGATAATTAGTATTGGCAGTTAATGTCATTTGAAATGTGTTCCCTGAAGACAAATCCCCAAATAACATTTTTTGGGTGTTGTTTCTTAAATGTGATACAAACTTTAATTGTATGTATTTATTCAGGTTTTCTTTGGAATGATTTTGAATGCTCAGCCATCTGTAAGGAGAATAGGTGTGTAAACAGCTAATGTAGTCCAATAAATCACTGGAGAGTGAATACATTACAAGTCTTCCCATGAGGCTTTGGGCCTGGTAACGTTCTTTTGTAGTTATGTGATCTGGAAATGGGGCATACGTTTTTAAAAATGTAAGAGTCTGCCCAATTCAGCACTTTACTCGCATTTGCTTTTTTATGCTCTCCGATCTGGATTATTGTGTTTACAAAAATTATATATAATAAGATTTGGCATGTACTCTTGTCATTTTGCCTTTTTTGCCATGTATTAATAGAAGATTTATGGTGGAAAGTGTCTATCAGCATTTGCATGTGGAAAATGTGGATCATAGATACAAACCTGGCAGATAATGCAGAATTGTGTTGGTCTTTCTGATTAACTCGAACCACCAATATTGCCACTCTTTGAATTTTGAATCGAGGCATCGCTGAATAGGAATATTAGTAAGATGACCAAAACCAGAATTAGAAGACCACAAACAATTTGCCTTTTCCCCTGGCTGCCCCAGAGTCCAGAGAACTGTTATCAAAACTTGTGGAATTCCCAGCTTGTGCTCTTGCCTGGCAGTTGTTTAGATTGATGCCCTTTGACCTTTGTATATACATCTGGTGTAGTTCAACAACCTCCCTACTGATGCAGCATGATGACTTTAATTTGTTCACATGTATCTCTGTGGCAGGTAGGAACAGCAAGCTTTTAAAACATCTAAAAAAACAAGCCAGAAGCAGACATTAAAGTCACATTGTGCCTTATAGCATTCCTGATTTTGAAGTGTTAGTGAAGTAATCAACATCAATTACTCTACTTCACAAGAGCTAACTCCTCCCTTGAGTTAAAAGTGACTTTTCATCTGGTTTTTACTGTAGACAAAGTTTCATAGTTGACCTGCTCTTGACCCACCGCACAGTGAATGGATTTTATGCAATTACAGAGATTTAAAGGGCCTCCATAAATTTTTGTACTGACACATTTACAGGTGTCTGGCAACTGTGTGAGCTTTTAAGATCGGTGGGTTGAATTTGATACGGGAACTTGTAGGTTAGTGAGTCATTAAATTTTATTGAAAAAAATAAATCTGTTCCTTTCTTATGAAAGTATTTCTGTTAGAGGTAAAGGGGGACAAAACCTTTTTATATATATTTTTAATGCTTCTCATTAGAGTACCACATCTATTTTGTCTTTGGACAAAGGATGATCACATAACTGTAAGTCAAAAATAAGTGTAGTGATATCACGTTATGGTAGCATCGTACCGTAAGTAACCCATATTGGGATTAGTTCTGGAGTGATTAAATGTGGGGCCTAAAATTGCAAGACTAGCCAGTCTTTATCTAGATGCAAGACTACAATCTTCAGGCTCCATGTAGAGAGGATGCCATTGTTCAATATTTTGGAATATATTACTGGGTGTAATGTTCACTGTGGGATGAATCTCATTTCATAGTTATGTTCAGGAGCAACAGGATTTCAGACTAAATTGAATTTACAAACTAAATACCAAAAAACCCCAGTATGCCTTCTTTTGTTGGATATTCCCATTTTGACTTTTATGTACTGGTAGGTTTTGTGGAAAGGACCACAGGCTGTTCCATGAATATTTTAACTGTAATATAGCAATTTCCAACTGTCTTGGTTGACAAAGTGATACTAGTGAAGTGAGGAATGAATTCTCTGTGCCAGGCTCTCGGTGCAGCTGTGTGGTCCTCAGCGGTGCCTCGCATCCCTTCCGAAGGAGAATCACACACACAACCACATGATAAATAATTTTGTGCCTCTGTTGCTGTTGAACTCTCTTTTGCCAAATGGAGCGTGCCTTTCACTGGGAAATCTGTGTCGAATTATGAGTGTTTTGAAAGACCCGAATACATTTAGTCACTTGCCTCGTTTCAAGAAAAACAATAGTTGAAGCAATACTGACACTGGGTTTAAATTTTAAAAAGGCCTTTCCGTAATGTGAATGGAGAACACGTTGATGTGTTTTGAATGTGAAATGGAAGCATTCCTGGAATACCACTCACAGCCTTGAATGCCCATTCATTTAACATCTCTGCCACCCTTGTTTCCCCAGATCATTGATACCCTTTTGAGAAGATATATATATATATATATATATATATATATATATATATATATATATATATATATATATAGATTACATTTGTGTTTCTTGTCTCAGTAATACAGTACAGGATTCACACTCAGTCCTTTATTTGTGTAAGTGTCATTAAAATGCACTCTGCATGTGGCTGAAAGTGATTTTAAACAAGAGAATCTTTATTTAAACATTGAACAACTTCTTAGCAAAAACAGTTATTGTTGCTATAAGACTTATATGGACAAAAACAGTATATTTATTATACAACCTGATCCACAGTCCACAATTCTGTATCATTTGCTAATGGCATACTAAGCAAATTATTGGACTGTCAATATGTGACAAGGAGATTAAAATTCACACCAAAGCACAGAAATTAAATAAAGAACGAAGCCCTGAAAATCTTAATTCTCCTCGAGTTCATGCCTTGGAGGTTATTATTGTTCATTTGTTACTGTGCAAATTGCCCAGACAATCAACCAAATAACAATACCATTTGATTCTTAAATCAAAACAAACAAAAAATATCATATCATTTGACAATGTTTACCCTCAGTACAAGCCATTCTCCTTCCTCTAGTAAATCACGGTTAGAATCCCATAAAATTAATATTTCCTTTTGGGATTTTAGTTTGTCTGTTTGCATCATTAACCTCAAAGCGGGGAGCCTATAAGTTAAACAAATGCAGTGATGATGTGTCGCCGGGGGGGGTGGTGGGGGGGCGTACAAAAAGGATCGCCCTGGCCACTTGGCATGTTGACAAAAAGAAAGAAATCTATCCTTGAAACCATCTGTCATATTGATATCTTGTTGTAATAAATTGCTTTAGTACGCAGTCGAGATTTCATAAAAAAAACATATTTTCCTTGATTTTAATACTAAAAGAAAAACATATGTTCAGGCAATATTACACAACCCCAACACTGCCTGTGTAATTCTGTCTGCTACATTCTGTGATGTATACTGTATGCATTCAAGTGTTTTAAAAAAGCGCATGCCAAATACCAAATAGGTTGCTGTGCCATGGACAACCTGATATCATGTAGCTGCATTTTTGCATGACTAGGCTTTTGGATTTGTAGGAACATCGGTATGATTGTAATGGATATACTTGGGAGGTACAGATGGGTGACAAATTAATGGAAAAACCAACATAAAGTGTGTCAGTAAGGTGTTGGGCACCACGAGCCGTCAGAACAGCTTCAATGCTCTTGGCACAGATTCTGAGAGTCTCTGGACTCTACTGGAGGGATGAACACCATTCTTCCAAAAGATATTCCCTCGTTTGGGGTTTTGATGATGGTGGTGGAGAGTAGTTCATCAGTAGTTAATTTTCTACTGCGGCCCCCCATCCCATGCAACCTCCAGATATTGGCCCTCCATCACCAGACATTGGGAACCCATGTTCTAAGTGGACAAGTGGACCCAAACCATGCCAGGAAAATGCCCCCCACAGCATAAAAGAGCCCCCGGACCCCCTCACTGTAGGGGTCCAGCAGTCAGGCCTGTACCCTTCTCTTGGTGTCGCCACATATGCACTCGCCCACTTGTCGAGAATATGGTGAAGGATAACTCGTGACCATATCACTTTTCTCCACATCTCTGTAGACCAGTGCCTATGGTTTGTGTACCACTGAACTCTCACATGTGCATTTGTCTTTGTAATGAGGGGTTTATGCGCTGTAGCCCTACTGTAATATCCCTCTGTGTGTCGTTCTCGACAGGCTGTTCTTGCTGACACAGTCTGATCACGTCCTGCATTGACATTCTCACTCACCTGGGAGTTGCTCTTCTGTTTTTCCTTACATATCGCAGTAATGCACGAGCATCATGGTCATCGAATGTGCGCTTTCGACCACAATGTTCAACCCTATTTACTGATGTCTTTCCCATAGATCTAAATGCAGATGTAACTTTAGTCACTGTTCCTTTTTAAACACGAGCCAGTTTAGTGTCTTTGTGACTGAAGCTCCTGTCATTCGTGCCTCAATAATGACCCCTCTTTCAAAGTCACTTAGATCCTTTCCTTTTGCCATCTTGATCCAAAATCGAGGTCAACTCGGCCCGCTCAGCATTTTTATACATGCCACAGAGCATGATAGGATGTGAATTGCTTAATTGTATCATGCAGTACACCTGTTTGGAAGCATCTGCATTCATTATGTTCCTCCACTCATTTAATCAGGTTTTTCCTTTAATTTGTCACCCATCTGTATATTACTAGGCCTAGAATTGTGAAGGTTGTTATTGTAATTGTAAGGGTACTTATTTAGTAGGTAAGACTCAATTTAAATACTCCAGTTACAAGAGGATAGTCAATAACAAATGCTTAAACAACATCACTAATCTTGAGTATAGCTGCACTGAATGTACAATAAGGCACAATAAGGTGTCAGAACATACCCAACATACAGACACCACCTTTAATTTATTAAGTTAAACATATAGAATAATTGAGAATCATCTTACCATCTGGAAAAGGGGTAAATACCAATTAACTTTAGAGTTGTATGTTCCTAAATGATCTTAGAATAGCAGATCGGATAAGGTACATTTTTGGCCCTCTTTTCCCAGCTACAAAACAGTGCCTGTCAAATAAGCAGCCAACTAGAATGTGATGAGGTTTGACTGGAGCCATAGATCAAGATTGTATCAGGACTTACAAAGAAGTTCAATCGTCTCTAATTAAATCACAGCAGGAGCCCGCTAAGTAAAATTGGATTATCTGTCAAGGTGAACCATTCTTGCAGTTTAAATTTCGAGATGTTCTTTTCTGCAGCTTTCACACGTATACTGTACACGATGCTTTGGACTGAAGTAACTCAGACAACTACAGCAACAAAAACGGTGGTCGAGGAAACCTAGCTTTTATGATGGAGTCAATACGGTTACAAACTTTGTGGTAATTGTTTGAGTTTGACTAAATGAACCCAGATTGCCTGAAGGAGCTCTAGTTTTGCCTGGTTTTGACTCATGGTGAGAGGATAAAACTGTGCTATCCTATTCAGCATCCAAAGCTTAGAAATTTACATAACTAAGCTTATACCTTTTCTAGAATTAATGTGCAAATATTCTGAAAATGCAGATTTTAAAATACAAAGCACACATACAATGAAGTGCCATTGATAGTGGTGTGGCTTCTGAGACCCTGATATGTGTTTTTAATGAAATACAGGTCTCGGGAATTACATAACAACATAATTACATGGTCTGTCTTCAGTGTGGCATTTAAAACTTTTTCATAGCAGGTGTATAATCTGGTCAGTGTAAACAATATGTGTGTTTACTAGTAGAATGCCCGCCTACTAAGAAAAACACGGATGATTTTGCGTGGGATTGGGTGATATGATATGCTTTTAATACTTGTATCATTTGGTATCTAATTGTACAGTATAACCTGCATGGGATATAGTTTCTGGTGGTGATTAAAAGGCCATTAAAACTGATGGAAGTGACCCAGTTTCTGTCTATTTTTAGAGCAGCTGTTCTTTCTCATTGTTCAGATGGTGGATAGGATAATATGTTCTGCCTTAATTAAAAATGGTTGCAGATTGATTACACACCTGGTTGTACATTTATGATTGGTTTCATTGGGGGAAAGCTCTCGAATGCGACAGATACACAGCATTAGCGATGAAAGGGTAGGAGAGCCGTCATCGGGGGGCTTTGCAGGTTTTAATAGGGGGTATCCCCTTGACTCCTGTGGTTTAACTTACATTTATTACAGGGAGGTGGAAAGAAAGATCTTAACAATATTGATTTCATTTTGAAATTGCATTACGTTGGTTTGTGGGGTCTATACATTTCTCTGGATGTCACGCAATTATTCTGATTCTGTCTGCTGCTTCAGTCGATTAGCTCCAAGAGGGTTTCCTTTGGATGTTTTTCCTTGAGTGTCAAGATGAATGAGCTGGTGAAGAAGTTCAAAAGACAGGGTTTGCTCAAACAGCATGCCGTGGTCTGGGAAGACAGCAGATTGGGGGCCATTTGTAATTTCAAACATATTTTGAAATTAATTGCACTTACATCTAATGGGTGCATGACTATAATTGTAATGATACTATGTACTTTTATATAATCAATCGCAGGTCACAATATTTTCTATTGGTCATCCTTGTATTTTAAGAATTTCAGACACGTACACTGATTTACTGTTGACAATTCTAGCAAATGCAACACATTTCTGAAGAGACTTAAGCCAATCAATCCAATTAACTTCAGAGAAGCAAGGTATAGATCTTCCTTTTGTTCAGGCAGAATTAACTGCAGTTTCAGTTCAAGTACACATAGGCTGCCTATGATCTAAAGACGTACTTTACCAAACTTACTCATTCAGTTCCATATTGGGGTTTGCGGTGGGATCTCATTATATTTGTAGTGACTGTCCCCAGTGCCATGATAACTTCAGAATAAAGTACAAGCACTTGAGTAAAGACATCTTGGAGTCCTGCACAGCTGCTTTGAACATATTCACATCTATGAAGAACTATAGTGAGAGTTACTAGTATTTTTAAAATAACTATTTATGACGCCATTTGTTTGAGAAAGTACATATTACCATCATTTTAATTTGAATAGACCCCCAATTAAACTGACCAAATACCTCAGTTTTTTTTAAGTAAATTAAATGACGAAGTAAAATGTTCTAAAAACCTTGAGGGGTCTACTTAAGCTAAATATATCTAAAAGTGTGTACATTATGAGCACTTCTCCTCTGCAGATATTGGAGTAAATGTGTCTGATTCCATCATATTAAAGTTACATAGGCACTTACAAATATTTTATCAGTGAGCAAAAAGACCTTTCCAGGAAAACTCTTATAGCCCTGCAGGCTTAGAGCCAGGCCATTACAGTACATGTTTAAGCCTTTTCTTTGGGTAAAATGGAATGCAAAGTGATTACTTTAACCCAGCTTGAGCACCAAGGCACAAGTACCCAGTCACTGTTTTAAATAAGACTCACAGTGTTTTTTTGGTAATCTTTAAAAAAAAAAAAAAAAGAGATTCTTTGGCTGGTCCCCTGAGAAATAAACAATCAAATTGCTTTAGAACCCACAAACACCCTCACAACAGGTTTTTTTGTTCTGAAGGGAACTTTATTTAATTGTTTACTTTATTAGCGGTAGCACTTTCCACAGCAGAGAACCTTTATTGATAATTGGAAACAAATCGATGCAGTAGTGAGATCATTGCCTGAAAGCTGTATATATGTAACATATGTTTTTCAAATTATTTATTTAAGCTTTCAAGCCTTAAAGCCAGTACTGATTAAGCATTCAGTCTTTCTGTATTGAATGTAAATAACATAATTTGACCTTAAAAGGCAGGGACCCAAAGAAAACACTTTATATGGGCAATAAACCAATCATTAAGTTTCCATTCCTTATAATTAGTGGAATTGCCCGAAAGTTAATAAATTGGTAATTTGCCTAAAAAAACTCTGAATGCTGTGATTGAAGGCGAACATGGTTCAGAAAAATACTGTACATCTTGTTGAAATGGATGCAAAATAATAGTGCATTCCTAAGCTGTACAATAACATGTTCCTATATGGAAACAAACAAACAAACAAAGTTAAAAGCAAGATCCTTGTGTCCTCAATACACATAAACATACAGTGAGGGAAAAAAGTATTTGATCCCCTGCTGATTTTGCCCACTGACATAGAAATGATCAGTCTATAATTTTAATGGTAGGTGTATTTTAACAGTGAGAGACAGAATAACAACAAAAAAATCCAGAAAAAAACACATTTCAAAAAAGTTATAAATTGATTTGCATGTTAATGAGTTAAATAAGTATTTGACCCCTTCGACTTAGTACTTGGTGGCAAAACCCTTGTTGGCAATCACAGAGGTCAGACGTTTCTTGTAGTTGGCCACCAGGTTTGCACACATCTCAGGAGGGATTTTGTCCCACTCCTCTTTGCAGATCCTCTCCAAGTCATTAAGGTTTCGAGGCTGACGTTTGGCAACTCGAACCTTCAGCTCCCTCCACAGATTTTCTATGGGATTAAGGTCTGGAGACTGGCTAGGCCACTCCAGGACCTTAATGTGCTTCTTCTTGAGCCACTCCTTAGTTGCCTTGGCTGTGTGTTTTGGGTCATTGTCATGCTGGAATACCCATCCACGACCCATTTTCAATGCCCTGGCTGAGGGAAGGAGGTTCTCACCCAAGATTTGACAGTACATGGCCCCGTCCATCGTCCCTTTGATGCGGTGCAGTTGTCCTGTCCCCTTAGCAGAAAAACACCCCCAAAGCATAATGTTTCCACCTCCATGTTTGACGGTGGGGATGGTGTTCTTGTGGTCGTTCCTCCTCCTCCAAACACGGCGAGTTGAGTTGATGCCAAAGAGCTCGATTTTGGTCTCATCTGACCACAATCTGAATCATTCAGATGTTCATTGGCAAACTTCAGACGGGCCTGTACATGTGCTTTCTTGAGCAGGGGGACCTTGTGGGTGCTGCAGGATTTCAGTCCTTCACGGCGTAGTGTGTTACCAATTGTTTTCTTGGTGACTATGGTCCCAGCTGCCTTGAGATCATTAACAAGATCCTCCCGTGTAGTTCTGGGCTGATTCCTCACCGTTCTCATGATCATTGAAACTCCACGAGGTGAGATCTTGCATGGAGCCCCAGACCGAGGGAGACTGACAGTTATGTTGTGTTTCTTCCATTTGCGATTAATCGGACCAACTGTTGTCACCTTCTCACCAAGCTGCTTGGCGATGGTATAGTAGCCCATTCCAGCCTTGTGTAGGTCTACAATCTTGTCCCTGACATCCTTGGACAGCTCTTTGGTCTTGGCCATGGTGGAGAGTTTGGAATCTGATTGATTGATTGCTTCTGTGGACAGGTGTCTTTTATACAGGTAACGAGCTGAGATTAGGAGCACTCCCTTTAAGAGAGTGCTCCTAATCTCAGCTCGTTACCTGTATAAAAAACACCTGGGAGCCAGAAATCTTGCTGATTGATAGGGGATCAAATACTTATTTCCCTCATTAACATGCAAATCAATTTATAACTTTTTTGAAATGCGTTTTTCTGGATTGTTTTGTTGTTATTCTGTCTCTCACTGTTAAAATACACCTACCATTAAAATTATAGACTGATCATTTCATTTTCTGTATGCTGCTAGTGGATCTTTTTACAGTTTCCTTTTTAATTTCCCAACAAAAGCAACTATAGAGGAGGCCTTGAGAAAGAACATGTTTGAATGGGATTTTAAGAATCTTACAATTCAGCAAGTATTACATCAGAGAGTTGAAAGCAAATTACTAAAGCAGAGCTAAACCTTCCCATTTCTCAGGAAATGAAAAGTCTGAAACGTGCATGATAAGCTATTAATTTGAATTCTGGGTGGCACAGGGCTTATTGCTCTTCTGAGACAGGTGAGGAGAGAGCCAGTTCATACCCCTGCTGTGTAAAAGGTGGGGAAGGTGGATACTCACATCTTGGACACATCTGGATAACAGAGGATGGTTTTGTTTGCATCAGATAATTCCTTTGTCCTCTTGAAGTAGACAAGTTTTTATCTAATGAATGACCATATGAAGATCTAATTAGTGCTGACCATACGACTGTCATTTTCTTTTTACTTTCCTGTCAAAGCTCTGTGGATCACAAAGGTATATGCTCAGTGATATACCATCTGCAATGTTACCATTGTAAGCAATGTAAGCTGATAGGGAACTAACTTAATGCAATTGAAGGAAAATAGTGGCAGATGGATCATCAGATATATAAACAATTGAGCATCCCAGCATCCCTGCATATTTTGATTAATTATTTCTCTGACATTCTTCATTGCTATTGTGATCTGTTGGATGGATTTTAGTCCTGCAGGGTTTTTTGAAGCACATTTATTAGTTTCTGTCAACCTCTATGTGACTCAAAGACAAACAAACAAAAAACTTCTCTTTCAACTGACAACCCTGACCTTACACATATTTGCATACAGATTACTATAGTAGTGTGATGTCTATTTATTCCAATATTTGTGTTCTAAAAATCTGTAAAGTAACTGTTTCATTAAATGTTTCATTTTGCATTTGTATAAAGATAAAAATACATGAGTACTTGGTAAATATCATCACAAAAATTGAATTACATTATACTAGTGTCAACAATTGTTGTGAGCTGGACCATTTATCTTGCAGTGTTGAATAAAGTCTTGAATTCCTAGACGTGCCTCATAAAGAGACACAAACTTGCTGGCAGAAGTCATTTGAATCGTTTATTATTGTATAGATTCCTGTAGCCATAATTACATTCATGTTCTTGTAGTTTCCTTTTTGTACAGTTCTTTTAATATATAAAAATGTTAAAATGTGCATTGTAATTGGAATATATGATAGCATCACTTTTATGTAATGATTACAAAATATTATACACACAGTTAGGTCCATAAATATTTGGACAGTGACACACTTGTCATCATTTTGGCTCTGTACGCCACCACAATGGATTTGAAAGGAGACAACTAAGATGTGCTTTAAGTGTAGACTTTCATCTTTAATTTGAGGGTAGTTACATCCAAATTGGGTGAACTGTAGGAATTACACCCATTTTTTATGTGCCCCCCCAAATTGTAGGGGCTCAAAAGTATTTGGACAAACTAACATAACCATTAATTAAATTGTGAGTTTCAATACTTGGTCTGGAACCCATAGACATCACCAGATGCTGGGTTTCATCCCTGGTGATGCTCTGCCAGGCCTGTACTGCAGCTGTCTTTAGTTCTTGCTTGTTCTTGGGGTGTTTTGCCTTTTGTTAGTTTGTCCAAAAACTTTAGAGCCCCTAAAATTAGGGGGACCACATATAAAAATGGGTGTAATTTCTACACCGTTCACCCAATTTGGATATAACTACTCTCAAATTAAAGATGAAAGTCTACGGTTAAAGCACATCCTGATTGTTTCCTTTCGAATCCATTGTGGTGGTGTACAGAGCCAAAATGATGACAACTGTGTCACTGTCCAAATATTTATGGACCTAAATGTATATGAATAAGTTCTGTTACATGTACTAATTGACAAATATTGGGTTTGAATTGGTGTTTGTAGTACCAGGGTACTTGCAGGTGATGTATCAACTAGAATCATCTATACATTCTCAAATCTTTCACCTCTTATGACAATTGTTGTCAAGACTGAAGTGTCTGTGGTGCTCCTGATCCCAATTTTGCAGGAGGGAGTAGACCTTGGGATATTTCTATCCTTAAACCCATAATTTGCCACTTTCTGGATAAGCAAACAGCCGGATTATCAGGTTGGAGGTCTAAAAGAGGTACACACACTTGTAACTGACCTCAGTGTTGGATACATTAGCTCAAGAACCTTGTGTGGACACTAGAGGTAGACCACAGGTAGGCTAGTGTCAGCAAGAAGAACATTGTAAAGGTATGCATGCATGCAGAAGGATGAATTTGACAGCTTTGTTGGCTGTTGCCAGTTGCAAAATAAATGTAATCCATCATACTTGACAACATAGAGCATAGCTGGTTATGTTGAGTTTAGATTTGTGGGAATGACAGTGACCTACACTGCATGGCAATCATTGTGTAACCACGTTCCCAGAGAAGGCAAGTGACCAGTATTCTGTTATTTATGAGTCCCTGGATCGAAAATGAGTGTATTATCCAGTCACTGGTAAAATAAAAACCTTTTAAAATAACTACTAGTGCAATGCTTTTGGAATATAATTGATGAATATATTAATATGGTTGTTTGTCACAGTAAATAAAATGTATTAAGCAAGATAAAATAGTTGAGACAGTATAGCCTGCATAGGCATAAAGATATACCTAGATCTCCTCTCTTATTTTATGCGTTCCACTCCCTGTTTGACATTTACAACCCATTTCCCTTTTCCCCCACTTTACCACCTAGCAATATCGGTCAAGTCATTTCTGACATATCAACAGTACAGCTACAGCACTTAAAATATAACATTAAAAGCTAAAACATTAACTCTGTCGCAAATTTGAAATTTTAATCTATTGTCATTAGCTCTAAACTGCAGCATGCATCACTGATCTTGCTATGCTTCTTACTCTACAGGGTAAATCATCCCAAAAAATCCCATGTAATGTATTTAAATCAGTCCAGCGTGCATTTATCTTAAATGGATTTTTCTAGTTTTTACACCTTAGACACAGTCATGATCTGAAATAATTATAAAGGGTTAATATGGTATGTCTTTTGTGCAGCTACATTTGCAATTAGCTGTTATCTTGAGTTATTGTGTGGGAAAGGAAAATGTGCCTATGGCTGGCGCTAAACACAGCTGATGCCTTTATGAAGATAACAGTCTTTTCCAATGATTAATGATTGAAAGGGACATATTGCAGATTAAGTAATCTGCAAGAACAGATTTATGTATACCATTGTTATAGTTGCTTTTTTAAATACATGCTTGTTGAAGTAAGGTACATCTAAAGTTTTTTCAGAGGGCAAAATAAGCAAATATGTATATTACTTTTGATCTACCAGTATTTGAAAAGCTGTATTCAGCCACTCCAGCCCACACAGCGAGGAGGGTTAATGATAGATAATTAGACTCCAGATCATTGTCATATAGTCACACAATGACCAGTTTCACCTTGTGACTCCCCCTCACCAATGCAGGTACCTCGTCAGGTGGGGCAACTGTAATAACTGGTTTTATATGAGGTTTTAGATTTTCTAACTACAGAAAGGATCATCAGTTCTCAACCAAAGTGCAATAAGTGTCATTGCAGAATCCATCACATATTTAAGTATAACCAAATGCTTCTTTATCCCACAAAACCATAACTTGATCACTCTGAAGAAGTTAGGTCAAAGCGGGGCTAGAAACAAAACAGAATGACATGTTTGTGCTGTCGTACTCCACATATCATGATAGATTTCATTAATTGAAAGCAGATGTTTCTCCTCCACTTTAAAGCTGATTAGTTGATGACCCTGTTCAAGTAAATAATGAAGATTAATTTGGTAACAGCAGGTGTCTAGTAAAGGATTTTACATTTCCTCCTGTATAATTATGGGTTTCTTAGACAGCATATTTGTATTAATATATTAAGAAAACATTAAATTTCCCCTTAATTAACTCACAGGGCAACTCCCCTTTAGGGCAGATGCAAGCCTGCCCCAGATAATGTAGCCTTTTTAGGCCTGTGAAATGTGTGTTACCCTACTCTGCTCCATTTTACCAAGCCTGTTATCTAGCAGATGTTTGTGTCCAACATGACTTCCTGAAATGTGGGCTGAACTATACTCTCCACATCTGCAGCTGTGGACCCACTTCCAACTGATCCTGAGGTTTAAGACTCCTCTGGTGGATGGGTCACAAAGATCATCACAGAGTCAGTGCAAATTCATAACTTTTAGACTAGACCACACTTTTACACAATACTTCTCCCTATGAATACACCATGTAAGCTGGAGGGATTATAGCTCTGCTTAGTTTGGTTAGTCATTACAATAGGAGGCTAGGCACTTATGCACACAAAGAAACTGAAAGGTATACTTTTTTGTCTAGACATGCCACCTAACCATGACCTTTTGTTTTCTCAAGCAGCTACAGCTTCAATGCTTCAAATTGTACTTTTATTTTGCCTGTGGAGTTTGTGTTGTTCAGCACATCTTCAAATTGTAATCTTAGCAAAAAGTAGATGGCATTACATCTTTGCAAGCATGAGTAGTTTGTTTGTGTCATTGCCTTAAAACAAGTATCCAGATTTTGAAGCCCTGCAGATATATAATTAAAAAAAAAGTTTTAAAATGGTGTCACCATCGTACGTCCTGAGGCAAGGCAGAAGAAAAAAAAATGCAACGGGTTCAACAAAGCAAAAAGACATCCTCTGTAGTGTGACAGGATTCTCAGATTATGGTGCTACACAGTTCTGATTACACTTGTAATGCTTTAGGGTGGATTATATATATATATATATATATATATATATATATATATATATATATATATATATATATATATATATATATATATATATATATATATGTTTTATAATCAAGCAGATAAAGTGCTTTAATGTCAGTGGGACTCGGAGCATTCAGGGAAAGTTAAATCTAGTAAAGCTGCTTAAATTTCACTGCTGCTTAGGACAGATTTTTTTCTTCACTTTGATGTATGGTTAATGTTATTTGAATTGCTCAATAACACAGCGAGAGAATGGTTCTGAAGGGCTGTTCCCTGTTAAACCCCATGGGCCTCTTACTGTTAAATCATTGGACCAACAATTTAGCGATGCAATGTCTTCTCTGTTTCGAGGCTCTTCCTAAAGAGGGAGGAGTGATCTCACTGATTGTGATGATTTACCGTTCCCTATGGAGGGGTTCAGGAGCAGTACATGTGAAAGCTGGCTTATTCGGCACCAGGACTTGATCATGGCAACACATGCTACAGGCAGCTGATGTTCAAAATGCCCCTTTTTGTGTATTTTTGCTGCTTTAGAGGAAACCCATTACTTAAATAATGTTTGAGAAGTGAAACAAGGATAGGTTGCGTCACCCTTGCTGTTAAAATGAGGCTTAATAGAGACAGAGATAAAAATAAAGCAATACTCAAATGTTGTAAAAACTATCCATCTGTCCATCTGTGTGGCCCTCTTTAAAGAAAGAGATTAACTTACCTTGACTGACCTTTCTAGTCCTGTGGAAAAAACAACTGATTTACATTAAATCAAAGTCATATACTAAGTCTATACGTTCTCCAGCAAACTGTGTGTTTTGTGTTTTTTATTAAACCACTGAATTAGTGACTCACATCAGTGGTAGTATAGTGTGGCAGATTGTAGGAAATTAACTGCTTTGTTTATGACTTCATTTAGCAGACACAGTGACTTATTGAATTCACCCTGCTGCTTACCTTTTGTGTTTGGTAACATGAAATTAAATTATAGTCCAGTGTTACCAATACCTATGATATCACTGGCAATCCTTGTCTACCTGAGATGGCATCACCAGACATAAACTGTAATATCCCAACACCCCTCAAAATAAAACACAAGAAAAATAACTCTTGTTCTAGTTTCAAGCTTTGCTGCCCACGTCGAATCAATTTTATGCTGCTGCCCCTCTGACAAAGGGTCAGCTGGGTTTTCCTCACCGTAGAGTGTCAAGAATTAAACCTGGTCGTTCCTCTGTGAATTAAATAGGAGGCCATTGTTATCGAGTTTCATTGTTCAGTACATTGTGACACAGGTGCCAGCTTAAGTGATGTTTTCTCTGACAGATATGCTTTACACATGTGCTTTCAATACAGCCAGACCAAAAAGCAGATGCCTTACAGGTTTGCTTTAGTGACACTGTTTTATTTCATTATTTAATCAGAATACAGGAGCTTTTAAAATCGACCTTACAAAAAGGTTTGGCTCGTACACACCGAAGTAGTGCTATGCTGAAATATTTAATGTTGTTTAAAAGTGTATGAGCTAAGAGCAGACGATACAAATACCAATTGAATATGCTCTGTTTTCTAAGTGTAGTAATTGAATGTGCATTTGTATAGGTTAGTGATTATTTCAGTACTATTATATATATTTTTTTCCCCTTAGAATTAGTTGCAATACAGGAAAAAAAACTACATCTACCAAAATGTTTATCTCAAATCTTTTGCACTGACATTTAATTTGTTAATGCCGGGGTACTCTACTTGGTAATTACGAAATGTTTATTCTCACAAAGCGCTGCATGTCCACTTGTGTGCTGTTATGTTATGAATCTAAATGTGTAGTATGCATGTATTTTAAGGCAATGACAAGATAATCTGTTTACTGTCAGTGTGAGCAGGAGCTTGAAATGTTACCCAGTGATCCTATTCAGGATTTCTTTGTGCTGGGGGTGGGGTAGTGGTGGGGAGGGGGATAATCCCTATTCTTTATTATAGGATTAATCTGATCCATGAATATCAGTAAGTCTTACATCCGAATATTTCAATTTCATTACTCCGAGGGCTGCAACGGAAGATGGGGAGGGGTCGGCGGAGCGGTGGGGAGGGTAGTGATTGAGTAATCCATGTGCACTTGATGTTGATTTCAGTTTCTCAAGCTAATATTTCCAGGCAGGACACCCTGAACCAGCCTCCAATGTTGATTTGTGTTGCAGGCTGGGCTTTCCCATGATGCTCATCACCACCACCATCGGTATGTGCTACCTGCTGGCCACTCACGTCGGGCTGGGCTGGAACACCTAACTCGGAGAGAGAGGTCTCGAACCAAAGAAAGCGGCACGTGTGTGTTGTTTTCTCTCAGATACACTTGAACAGTCTCTGAATTGACGGAGACTGCTCCCTTGAGGAAATTAAGATGCAGCTCAGTTCAAAATGATGAACAGCCCAACGTTCGATAACATTCCAGGTTTACTGTACGGCGACAGAGAAAAGTAGAACAAAACACAAATCTCCATCTCTGAAGAGCTCCACAAGGGAATAAATAACAGTGTTGACCATGAAGTCTTACAGTACAGTCAACAGTACTATCAGGTGCTACTACAACCAATCTGTGTTGTGAGGGGAGGGGATTTATGCCTTGTGGGATTTGGGGATGTTTGTGGTTTCGATTTTCCAACCAAAACAAATATTTTGTGTAGCCATTTAAATTTGTTTAATTTTTGTTTTCAACTTTGAACTGAAATGCAACTTAAATGTTGAAACAATGGGTCTGAACTGCGGTATAAACTGTACTTGTGTGTAACAGGAAGTCAGGGTGAAATGAGATGAGCTGTGACCCCCTTTTATTGAAGGACTAATCACAACTACATTAAAACAAAACAAGCAAAACAAAAATGGATGTACCTTGCTGCTTTGTTTGTATTGTGTTTAATCACTGTATAAACATAGAACACTTGAAAAATATCTTCATAAGGTTGCAGAACCAGCACACTGTTCATCAGACACCTGCACATGCGGGAGAGAATGTGAACAATACAGGTATTAGCATGTGCTTTATTTTTGATACACAATCACTTTGGTATTTATTTTTTGCTCACTTTATACCTTATGCTCTTAAAGGTCTTATACCTTTTCCACAAAATTTTGCATACAATCATCTGTGTATCAGCCATCTTAAAAGACATAAGATTCTGGATCCTTCTGTAGCTCACATGCTGGAGAATGACACTGTAGATGTGTTATTCATATACGAATATAAATGTGTGAGACTGAGTGCGTGAGACTGGCTGGGATTATGAACTTGGTTATTAGTGCAGCCCTCATACCAGTGCAACACCTTTTTGAAGGAGGAGGTGACTTTGAGTCACAATCACCAATTGTCCGTGTAGGCAGCACGGTGGAGCTCGGATACAGTATGACTCATAATATGTTCACATTTCCAAATCAAATCCAGACTGGATCTGATCTTCACCATGATAAAATATACACCACAAAATAAAACCTTAAACCTTTTACATAGCTAATGCATTAATGATTAGTCTTGTGCAAAAGTGGCCATAAGAACCTCTCTTGTTTAATCAAGCGATCTGAATTGAGTCAGAGACAGGAACTGTGGTACAGATATCACTTTAAATATCAGATATTTCAATCAAATGTGATTTACATCAACATTTGGGCATCCCTTTAGTGGATATGTTAATAAATGAGTCTAGAGAAGCTTTGGATGGCAAATATGTCTTCTATTACACACTGCAAAACTAATTGAGTCTCCCACACGGTAAGTATGTTATACACCCAGATGGGAAATAACTACATTGTAACCCAACGGGGGCCCAATAGAAGGAATTATTTTAAAGCAATACACTTCAGTCAAGACTCTTCAGAGGCTTGTTTTGTGTGGACTGTTGACTCCCATCAATAATACTGATAAATCCCCTGTGCAGGACCTCTCTCTGACAATTGTAATCTCCTCGGAGTGATAGGACTCCCGATCCCAAATCACACCATCATGCTAGGCTGCTCAAGGATGTTCAGAATAGACTGGTGGCCAGTTAAAATCAGAATGACTTTTCTTTCATCGTTTTCACCACATCAGGCGTGCAGAAAGGCTCAGCCGAACTGACAGATGTTTCAAAACAGCTTCAGCATGCTTCAGCTGTCAATGTCCGATCAAAATACTAATGGGGCATTACTGCTTTCTGTGTATTTCCATTTTTTCATGTTTGGTTATAACACTTTGTTGTTTTGTCTGCATTTACACATGATTTAGAAGGTAAGATAAATGTTGCTGACTTTAGTTTTGGACATTTGTCTTTCCAACCAACAATTTTGTTTTTTTATATGAAATGCATATTTTTTTTGTATCAATATACTGTATATGGTGGCTCCAATGCACATAATCAGTTCTATTCACTTTCCTGTATTATATTCTTCTTTATTCCTGCAACAATGATAGACTGATTTGCTTCCTCGTTTGACCCTCACAATTTTAAACACTCATTTTGTTAATTCCATTCCCAGTTCAGGTTCTGATTTTCCTTGAAACATTGGCTCTTTATAAAAAACAGGCTTTCCTCCATTTCATAAAATCTTAAGCATATTCAAAGTCAATCTTTAATAAGTTGAACCTATAATCTAGTGGTATATATTTTAATGTAATTTGAGACTTTCAGCTTGGGCTTACCGATCTGTTATTAACAATGAATTCCTGAGAAGGACCCACGAGAAAATGCGAAGCACGACAGACAGAATAAATGTCTGAGGTATCAGCTTGAAGGAAAAATTGCTTTCAGAATTCAGTGAAGACTAGACTGAAAAAGTGTCAGTGGTGTAAGACAATAGAGCCGATTTTAAATAATCATTATACAATTCAAATAAATATGACTGTCATCACTTTAATCTACATAAAAGTAACATTTAAATTGCAGGAAAGATTATTATTTTTATAATTATTTTTATTATACTGTGCTGGTGGTGATCTTTTTGATATTTTTTTGTGCTGGAAGAAAAAAACCTTGGGTAGTCTTGGGTAAAACTTTTGATCATCGTTGCTGTTTAACACAGTATCCAGTAATTACACTACCCACTGTACACTGTGCATACATATTTTTGCATTGATCATAGAGAGTGATGCTTTATCGTTATATACAGACATATATTTTACCTTAACAAATATCACTGTTAATAGTTATATATTGTACAATAAGGATTTCTGCCTATTAAATTATATAAAGTGTATGTCTAATAGATTTAATAGTAATTAGTCCTCTGCCTAAATTAGCATATATACTTCAGTATGATGGTGCAATCGAAAAAAGTGAAAGGAGAGTCACAATTTTACATTCCCACGTCCTTGGAAACCCTAATACACATTCTGAACTGTGAATAGCCTGCAATGCCTCACAGTTAATGTTGTCCACATATTTTATTTTTTGTTTTACAACTGCCTGTTTCCTTCAAGTACAGCTTCAATCAATCCCAGTAATGGCTAGAAACATAGACAAGAATAGTCCTGATCCATACTGTTCTTTTGTGATCGTGTGCTTCAATTATACTTTTTATTTTTGACACATACTTATTTTCTGGTGTTCATTCAGCATTCTTTGGTGGTTGCCCTTGCCTTTCATGATATCCTTAATTACTTTTAAGCTACAGATAAAAAATAAATCTGCAAAATGTGTAATGGTTTCTGCTGTCAATTTGACGCACTCAGTGAATTGCTGCTTGGTATCCTGGTGACATTATTCTTTGTATTTTCTGTTTTCCATCACTTTTTTTACGTGGTCACAGTCTATTTGGGATCATGTTTATCATATTATGTAAACTTTCTGAGCATTGAAACCCTGATTCTTATTCTGTCATGCTGCAGGTAATTTTTCATAAAATGTAGTCTGGCAAACACTGGAAAGAGATGCATCCAAACACCTGAGGCAACAAATAGAATAAAACACGGTAATAACTGAGAACAGACGTTTAGTCAGTGAAGGGAATCTGTTTTTATTAGAAGCATGTAGTTCTATTTTACACGTTCTTGCCCGGCAATCTTCTCTTCTTGTCCTTTCCTGGAAGTAGAAACTAATAATATTAACTTCATTCTGATTGACTGGGTGGCGGGGAGGGACAATTAACTCCATTACTACAAAAACAAAATAATTACAGCAACAACAACAGCAAGAGAAACATAATCGTGTCTCCATGCATCTTTTACTTTCCCCCAGTTTTCAGATTTGTATTCTGTAAAATAATTTTACAAGATATAGAATTGTTATCTTTGAGAGAGGTTGGGTACATTCATTCCTTCTAACATTAAATGGTTCATTGCACCAGTAGACGTATAAATGTTATCCTAATGTTGGCTTCCGTTTGGCCTCTGTCTAGGTTTCCTACAAATTGCTTTAAACAATTTGAACAATGTGACACTATTATAGAAGGCTTGAGACTCTGGCACCTTACAATGAATTTTATTAATAACTAAGTCCTGCAATAGGGATTAAAATGACTGGAATACGGCCAAACCCCTTTGAAAGCAGCAGATGTTGCCTTTTGTGGCTGGAAGTGAAATTGAATAAATTAGATGTTTCTTAGAAAATGAATCCTTTGAAATTTGAAACGCTTAAAAAAAAAAAGTCCATACATATTTGCACCATCAATTTATACTTAAAATGCCAGTTTGGAAAGGCTTGCTGATGGTATGCTGCCATAGTGTGTCTATGTGGTCTACAATAGCAAGGGGGGGCACTGTATAAATTACCAGCGGAAAGAGATTATAGTAATCCTAATCATTAAAAAAAAAACACATTCTGAGAACTATTATGGTTAGGCGGGAATGCTATAGTTTCTGGATTTGTACGTTATTTTTGTTTTCATTATTATTTTTTATGAGGATTGAAATTCGTTAGCAAGACATTCCTTTAAAGAGATTCTTCCATTAATGTAACAGAAACTCTCTGCTTCAGCCATGGTCTTGGCTCCCAGTGTCTCCTCACCTGGGATACACCATGTGACACAAATGGGCCTCAGTGATGGCTCTGTGATTTAGAAGCAGAGAAAATCAAGGACTGCAACGTTACAATTGTTTCTGCTTCTGTAAAGTATAAAAAGAACCCCATGCTGAGCACTAATCTGAAATGGCGTTTGAATATGCACTCCCTTTTTAACCCCCAATTACTGTCTGTGCCACCAGGTCTGTCAGCACATGCCTGGCTGGGGAGTGGGAGATTGATGGGGGTTTATTTCCTGACTGCAGAGCCCTCCAGTGTAACAGTGCGCTACGGTTGAACTTCAAGCCATGCTTTGTGAAAAGGCTTTCTTTCTCTCTCTCTTTTATTTCCCAGTAAGTATAGGCTGCAACGTCAAGTGACTCATAGCATAGATTGAACGCACATTACAATGTCCGTACCATCTTATTTTTTAATTTAATTACTTATGATAATTACCTACATCCAACCGCAATCACAGAACCTTCTACAAATATCCTATTATACCACACGCAACATTTCCTCTCATGTTGAAAAAAGGGGCCTGAGACACAGTATACAGCAAACTGTTGCACATATATTGTTTGAAGTAGCATTTGCAGTATTTGTTGTATATAAATCTATATACTTTTCTATCAGCGTAGCAAAGCTTTCCGCTCCTGGATTGCCTGACAGTAATGTGTCGGAGCAGTGGCTCTGGCCCCGGTCAGTGTTGCTTATACCAGTAGAGCATTCACCTGCATTAAGTTTTTGTAATAAACGTGTTACTTCGTCATCAGTGTATTCTGAGAATTCATGAAACAACTTCACAACACACACAGCCGAGGGTAATGTATACACACAGAGAGCCACCGAGGGCCGCAGTGTGAGTTTGTTGGAAGGATGACAGCAGACAGTCTTGATTAATGATTTTTTTAATGTATTTTTGTTTGAAGGGGGAAATGATTTTTCCATATTTACATATTTACAAGGCCATAAAAACAAGGAGGCGTGAGAGACTGTCTTCAAAAAGGGATGTTCACTGCAGAGATGTCATTGCAGTCTGCGCTGTCTCCACCACACTCTTCACTTGAAGGCCACGTCCGGGATCTTCCCTTGAGCCTGAAGGGGAAGAGGGAGAGAGAGAGAGAGAGAGAGCAAGTGAGAGGAGGAGAGAGTGAGTGACAGAGTGAGAGTTTGAGAGAAAGAGAGGGAGAGTTTGCAAGAGGGAGAGTGAGAGAAAGAGAGAGAGACTAACCTGGAACTGGGTGAAGATCTGAGCTGCTTTGTTGAAATCCCACTCATTGTCCTGTAAACACCTGCAACACAAACACTACTGTTAACAAGACGCAACACACATCAACACACACACGATTGTACATATCAAAGTGGAGCAGCGGTCAGCAGTCAGTGTCTAGCAGTTCGCTGTCAGTGGTCCATGTCCCACTGCGGTCAGTGTCCAGCACTACGTACTTCTGTGACCACTCCAGTTTCATGCCGGACTGCAGGGAGAAGATGGACCGCATCTCCTGCTGCTCAGTGGTCAGCGTGGGCAAGGGGCTGCTGGGCGGCATGGGGCGTGCTGTAACGAATGCCCTTCTGAGCTTCTCCATTGTTGGGTTCCACACATAGAGATTGTCGCTCAAAACGCAGAGCCTGGGAGGGAGACAGAGCTCATCATTCACTATACAGTACACAGCCTGGAGAGAAGGATGGAGGGATGAGAGGCAGAGATGGAGAAATGAGAGGTGCTCCTACCCAGCGTTTACTGCAGGGACGGTGAGGAATGTGCGGGAGAACTGGTTCACCGAGCCGCAAGAGTCCTTGTCCACTGAGAGAGGGAGAGGAGAGGAGAGAGGGAGAGTTAGTACCAGTCACTGTAGAATAGAAGAGTCCTCCCATCTTCTCTCAGACTGTATTTGCTATACACTCCCAACCCCGCCCTACTCACCGTCTTTAAACACTCCCCTGACGGTGAACGACAGCATCGTGTTCTGGAAGAGAGAGTCAATCAATCAGCTGATCAATAGAGCAATCATTGAAACACTCCCTCTCTTGTACCCACACTGTGACACCCAGAGAGAGAGGGACACCTCTGTTTGAATTGGACACCCAGAGAAAGAGAAAGAGAAAGAGACAGACAGACACCCAGAGAGAGAGAGACGCAGACGCACGCGGGTCGGTGGTCACTCACAGTGTATGCGTTGACTTCCACCACGAAGGAGCTGGTGTCGTGCTGCGTCTTGGGCAGATCGTTCAGGAAGGCTGCCACGTCCTGGCGCGTGCGCCTACGCAGGTGGAGCCATGTGGCTGTAGCTGGAGGGGCAGGGGGGACAGTTTAGAGGGGCACGCACAGGAGTCCATCACACGACACACACAATACAATACTGTGTCTGCGTGAGTGTGTTTGTGTGTGTTTAGTGCCTGTGTGAGTGTGTGAATGTGTGTGTTTAGTGCCTGTGCTCTTTCTATCGAACTCACTGTGGTCTTTCAGCTCCCTGCTGTTGCAGCCATAGAAATCTCTGGGCCTGTACACAAGAGAAACGGAGAGAGAGGGGTCAGCGCTGTCACACATTGAACTGACTGACAGACACACGCACACACTCTTGTGGTACCTGGAGGTCAACGGGATGTTGAGGGCGAAGGATGCGCCGTCGTGGTATGCCTCGATGAGTGGCCGTCTGTCCCCTGAGTCGTACACTTTGTAGTAACTGACAGACAAGACAGACAGACAGACAGATGAACACACTGTAGTAGCAGACAGAGGGAGGACGTTAATAAAAAGACCGACACCAACAGTCACACAAACACGTTCTGACTAGACACTCACTCGTGCAGGAAGGGCAGAATCACGCGCTTGATCTCCTCCTCATCAGAGTGATTGGCCTGCATAGAGAGAGAGGGAGAGGGAGAGAGTGTGTTAGGCAGACCTGTTCTCACTCTGGGTCATCAGCTATAATCTTTATGGAGGAAGGAATGGAAAGTACCTTGGTGGCCGGGCGTGCGGCTGGTTTTTCAGCTTCAGTCGCTGTGGGCCTGGGGAGGACATGGCCATCCTGAAAGAGGGAGAGAGAGAGAGAGAGAGAGACAGGAGTGTGAGGGTGAGATTGCATTCGACTGTGTGAGCGTCAGAGTGTGATGCGTGAGAAAAGTGTATCTGTGACTCTTACCAGCCTGAGCAGTGTGGGGAACATCTCTCGGATGACGCTGTCAGACAGAGAAACAGGAGAACAGCGTGACTACACAACCACAGAGCGACACTCTCTCTCAGACACACACACACACACACACTCTCACAGCCGCTACACCTCCATTCCCTCAATCCATCCCTTCTCTCTCTCTCACCTGATGTAGGACAGCTGGTCTTTGAAGTGCGCACACAGGGGGTTGTGCTCCAGCCACAGCTCCTGCAGCTTGAAGCCCTTCACCTTGTCCAGTTCCCTCTCTGACTTCAGCTGGACATGGGGACAGACAGGAGGGGGGGAGGAGACAGTTGCAGTATATAATCAGTGGTCTGGTGTAGACAGGGGCAGCTTGGGGGGGACAGGGGCAGCTCTTACCATGTTGTGTGAGAGGTTAAGGATCTTCAGGTTGGGCGATTTGCTCACTAGGTCATAGATTTCGTCCAGCTTGTTCAGGCCATTATTGCTGAGGTCCAGAGAGACAAGCTGAGGGGGAGAGAGGGAGAAAGATCAATATCCCCCCATCCTTGTAAGAGGAGGTTTGCTGCTTCTCTTCTGAGTAAAGGACACAACCAAACCACCCCCCCCCCCCCACAGTGTCCCCAGTGCGGGCTGGTTGCTATGGCTTACCTCAGGGAAGATCTCTGCGATGATCTTGTTTATGTCCTGCATGCCGCCCATCTTGTTGAGGTTCACCACGATCTTCTGATCCTCTAGGTCTGAGAGAGGGGGGGGGGTGGGGGGGGTTAGAAGGGTGACTGTGAGGGTGACACAGTGTGTGAGAGTGAGACAGAGTCATAGCGTGTGTGTGTGCAGGGAGCACGTGTGTTCACCTGGGTCAGTGCCAATGCTCTTGAGGTCTAGAGCTTGCTGGGAGTCATAGAAGCGCTTAACCAGACATAGCTGGAGAGAGAGAGGAGAGAGAGAGAGAGAGAGAGAGAGAGAGAGAGAGAGAGACAGGGGCGTTAGTTCACCGCTGACTGTCTGTCTGTCTGTCTGTGTTCCTGTTGCATTCTATGTTATTCGTCCGCCTGTCCCTCTCACCTCCAAGTGGTCCAGGTCCTTGGGCTTTAGCTGGTTCACCACGCTGGAGGGTGGGGGGGCGGGGTTCATGGTGATGGAGACCTGTGGGGAGGTAGAGCAACAGAGCGGTCACACCCCTGAACTAATTAACCCTGAAGATTAACCCAGAAAACAGATACACAATCAGACACAGCTCTGCTCACCTTGTTCCCCTTAGTGTCGGTCAGGTTCTCCGACACTTTGACAAGCGCGTTGGCTGTGGCTTCACCCTCCACATAGAACATGACTTTGCTCCCCTTGTTGTGATACTGGAGAAAGAGAGAGAGAGAGCTCAGTGCACAGGGCCTCACACACACAACAGTTTAAAGCTGCCTTCTCAGTCACCCGGTGCACAGACGTCAGTTTCAGTCACCGTGATTGTCTTTCCTGTCCTGGGTCACAGATATGAAACAGGCAGAGAGAATGGGACGCACCTGTACAGGGGTGAAGGGCACTGTGCAGCCGCACTGCAGGGCAGAGATCAGCCACGTCCTCTCGTAAGTTTTTGCTTTCGGGATCTGGAGCCGGAGACAGCAACACAAGAGTGTAAACAGCAACACACACACACACACACACACACAGTGTCACCCACATAGCAACACAATAACTTACGCTGCTCTGCTCTACTCACCGTGATTTTGAACCAGCTCTTTTTGTCCTTTGTCTTGCCACTGCCTCCCTGCTTGCCCTTGTTCTTGTCAGTGGATTGGGCGGTGTCTCCGTTGCCCACCCTGGCCTTAGGCCGCACCGCCGCTGCATTGCCACCGCGGTTGTTGTGATCGTCACCATTCGGGCTCTGGGTGGTGCCGCCATCCTGGCAGCTGTTGTTCATAATTACATCTCCATCGTCATCATGCAGCCAGGTAGACACGGGCTCCCTTGCGCCCCCCAAGTGCCCCTGCTGGGCCCCGGCCTTCTTGCCCGTGGGGTCATTGTGCTCTGGAGGGAGAGAGAGACTGAGTCAGTATAATGTGTAATTAGGTGCTTTCATTATCTACCATATACAGTCCAGCAGGGTCTCCAGCCTGCCCTGGTCCTGGAGAGACACAGTACTGTACCGCAGGGTATGTAAACACACTTTACAAAAGTTCAGTAGTACAAATCAATACAAAATTAAACTGAAGCACTACCAAAGTGCACAAGCATAATCGATATAAAGTACAATTAGAGCAAAATATGCAACAACTTGCATACATACATCTAAACTCGCCATTTCTGTCAATGCGATGTCGGCCACACGGTTAGTATTCATGACTGGCTTACCAGGCGCTGCCACCCACACAGAGCCAAGGCACTGGAATAGTCCATTATTTTGACAGGGTGATTTTCATCAAAGTAACATGGTTGACGGAAGACTACGGACACCACTAAATCGTTTTTATTTTTTTGCCCCCCCGCCCCTAAATTATGAAATACATATTTAAAGAATAAAAGGACAAATGCAATCGGACATTACTGAAAAACAATCCAATACTCATTTTTTTAGTTTAACTGCTATTAGATGGAACATGCCAGGGAACGCGACAAAAAGCATCTTTTGAATTGTTTGAGCAACAACAGTGAATGATTTGATCTCAGTTGATAGTATGATACCTAAACACATCTAATAATATATTTAAAGTGTAGCTGATTCATTTAAACTCAGTTCATATTATATGGAAATATATCAGAGGGACGAAAAGGGCGCCCGCTTCCGAGAATGAGGTATTTATATATGAATTGAAGGATTATCTCATGCTATGTTTATTACGATCGTGTTTTTCGCGGCTGTGTTGTCAGTAATGATGTGAGAGGCGGTGTGTCGCTGTTGAAATGCAGTGTTTGTGTAAACGGTGTCATTTTAATGTAATTATTAGTATTTAATATAGGCTCTACAGCAGCCGCCTGCACCCACAGCCACTCCGCACAAATCGAGCGCCATCTTGTAAACCGCCGTACGGCACGGTTTCCCCCCAGACATGTGCTTTTTCACATTTGTCGACCACTAGGGTTGTGGGGACTGGGGGGCACACAAACAGTAGCGGACAAGAGCCGGGGGGTGGCGATGGAGAGCGGGGCTGATCGGGGCCGTCGTGCCCAGCCCATCCCAGCGCAGGGGCGGCGGGTCCGTGGGCGTCGTGTTTCTTGTGGGACACTTGACTTTGGGAAGTTTTTTTCGACGCTTTTACCGTCTCTCTTGTGTCTTTGTTGGACTGGACCCCCTATCCCTCACAAATCAGTATTACAGAGCTCAAAACAGAGAGAGAAAGAGCGATATTTCGAAAAATAACTCACGCTGGTCTCGCCACTGCAGCTTACTGTCTTTGTTGGTCCGACAGAACATTTTGTCGCTTTCAATAATCTTTATTGCGATCTCTGTCTCTTAGTATGAGAGTAGTAAAGGTATACTGTGTCTCTTAGTATGAGAGTAGTAAGGGCATACTGTGTCTCTTAGTATGAGAGTAGTAAGGGTATACTGTGTCTCTTTCTTCAGTCGGAGTCGGTCTGAGGTTTCTAAGTTACAAGGCACAACACCAAACATTCCATCTTCCTTTATTGTGACGCAACGCGGCTAAACGACGTTCTACTGTACGGCATCACTGTACGGTGTGTATAGATAGGGTGACCAGATTTTCGAAAGTAGAAACCTAACAATATTCATAAAACAAACGACAACACTTAAACATATGGTATTTGTTAAAAATAAATAAGTACAATTTAAAAAGTGTTAATTTTCCTGTATCTGCTGCTGTTTCATTTTTTCATTATTTTTTGAGCTGTGCGTTTGCAAACAATAACACATGTGTACGACTCCTCCCTACATCAGGATACCAATGATCCTATTCACAATCATTGAAACAGGTTCTGTGAACAAAATATTCCAAACCATTAGTTTAGGTCCCAAAAACAAGACTTTTTCAACATTTGTATACGCATTATTCACCTGTTTTCATACACATTTCAGATTCATTAAACTGTTTTTGCTACACCCAACACACAGTTCTCTTCATAAAACACAGTCTTCACCAGTGACACCTCATGTGTTCATGTAGAAAGCACTGCTTTTCAATATACCAAATTCCAATCCAATCTCAACACTGTTAACACACTGTCCTCAAGGTGCAAACACTATGAAACTTAATTGTTCAACAAGCAATCAGAACTTTGGTATGAATGACAGGGCCACAGGTGAGCTCACCTGTGTTTTGCAACATCGCTCTTTGTTAGCCACCACCATGCCACCCCTGGCCCATATAACACAGACCAATGCATTTGAATATATTTTGAATTACAAAATGACTTTGTGTCTGTTAGCTGATGCACCATGTGCTGTAAGCTTTAGCAGTTGAGACCTATAGTCATTGTTGTGATTGTGGATTGATTGTTATGAGTGTCAATTGGATATTAGGACATAAAATGTATTAAATCAATGATTTTCATATTGATCACAATGCAACTTTAAACATGCTTTTGATAAAGGGGTTTAAATCAATTTATTAATAATTTACATTCACCAAATCTGCTCTAGGGTTTATCTGAAAAAAACAAGTTTTTCTGATGAACTGAGGCTTTCAAAGGCATATTTATGCTCTCTCTCTCTTTAACAGACATATTACAATAATATATTCCTTATCACTTTATATGGACATCACCATAATATTTGACTTATTTTCTATTACATTTTAAAGAAAGATTATTGCAATTATGGTAAGAAGGCAACATTTCTCCCACTGAGTCAGATGTGATGATTTTCTCTCAATCAAAATAACTGCATAATGTAAGATATAATTGAAAAATACATTGCCATCAATTAGAAGAGCTACACGTTTCAGGAACCATTGTATGGTGTCCCACAGCAGCAATTAGTGGCAGGAGAATTTTTCTTAGTGACATGTAGTAGGGATAGATTGTCCATAAGTGTAACTAAACAACAGAATACAGGTAAAGAAAATTTGTAGCATTTAGCCTTTAAAAAAAAAAAAGCTTTTGTAGGGAGGTGGAGGACTTTATGGAGCTGGCCTGGCAGCTGAAACTGTGTTTATGAAATGGATCAAAAAAGCTCTGTAAATGTCTCGTCTTCTTCAGTTGAAAAACATTGTGGAAAAACACTGAAGTGCTGAACACAGATATTGAATTATCAACATTTCTCCTTCCAAAGGCAGGGTCCTTATTGGTAATGCAACGTTATGCTAATATCTCTAGTATGTGATATTCTGCTCAGACAAAGAAGAATGAAATGCTAATGAGGACAACTTTATAGGCAGCAAATAAGCAGTATTTGTCAATTCATATATTGTGGGTTCTGTAACGATCGAGGATGCTATCATTAAATCAAGCAATTCGCAGTGATGTACTTGTACTATTTGGGGGCAGTTCATTCAAGTGTGCTATTTTCTATTACATTTCTGAAAATAACTAATGAGATTTACTGATATTTTGTTTTCAAAATGTAGGACGATTACATCCAAAGATCACTGTGGTTGTTCTGTCCCACCAGGGCTAGTGTATTTGAGATAATGTGCTTCATATTACCCTGGTCTTCACTCACATGAATGCACAACTTACTGTCTCTTCAGGTTTGATGTTAAACATGGTAATTGGTTACTTTCTGTATTCATTTTAAAAAGTTGTCCACCAGTGTGCAGCATTTATGCTGATGTTGTTTGCTTGAAAAATAAAACATAAAAACAAAACAAAATAAAATAAAAATCACAAAGCAACCAGATTTTGAATACAAGCCCTTATGACTAACGAGGTAAATTAACTACATTAACTATAGGCTGATTATCTGTTACTGTAGTGAAGTGGACCATTTTGTAGAAGCTGTTATCAATATGAATCTGTGTATGCTGTTTTACATGATATGTTCTATTATTTGTATGTCCTGAGCAATGCTGTGAAATGAAAAAGTGTGACTTCATATTCAGCACCATGCCATTACCTTTCAGTGTGACCTTCAAGTGAGAAATAATGCCAATATGAGGCACTGAGACTTCTGACACCAAACGCTAAGAGTTTCATATAGAACAGGATTCTGTACTTTTAAAACAATGCTGTGGTCATTTGCAAGTACATAGGAATATATGCAAAACAAAATAACATGTGACTTGACCATTGGAAATACACATTAAAGATACAGAAAATCATTGCTGCCTGTGGAATGCATGGAACATTAAATTAGAATAAGAGAATCTTTACATTTCTCATGAGGTAAATGACATTTGCAGTTTAATGGTTCAGTGCAAATTGTCCAGTTCTATGAGAGTTGACAGTTTGGCATTCAGTACACATCTGTAGTAAGGTGACATATCTGGTAATTGCAGGTTAGCAGGGAAGCTCAGAGCCTACCTGAGAGTGGAAGTCTTTAAGATGCCTTACCTTTGAGAAACAGAGCCATTACCAAATTTAATTAAACAATAAATAAAACAATAAGGCATCTACTGGCTATCTACAGGTTAAGTGAGTCATCAGACACTGGATGCTATGAGCTAATGGGATGAAAATGAAGGTTTTAACAGTTTAGTGTGTGGGGAATATGCTGTATATGTCAGTGTGGGTGGGTGTTTGGGAATCGCTAATTCATTCTGAACACTGTGCAAATAGACATAGCTCGCCTTTAAGTATTCATAGCATGTTGTCAGAACATTTTTATGTGATGAATTCTTAATGCTAAGTTATATCCCCTTTCAGCGTATGTGTGAAAGATTATGCACAAACAAGGTTATAATAGGTTATGGCAGATAAAATGGCTCTAATGAAAGGCATGATGATGTCTTGAATATATCTTGGGGAGGTGCTTGGGTGATGTAGGGTAAAAGACTGGGTTGGAATTGTCTCCTTAATTTGTTGGTGAATTTTAAGAAACAATTGAACAGAGTGTATATATTGTGTGAGAATGTATATATTCAAACACACATGTTTGTATAGGAATGAATGTTAATGTTATGCCCTGTTGTAGATGTGTGAGGTGCATCATACTGCATCAGGACTGAAACTTGTAATGAGGGCTATAAGGATAGTCAACTAAATTAAACAGAATCGTGACAACAACTTCAGCAGGCCACAGGGGATCACGTCTCACCACAAATCTCCAAGACCCAAATCTGAGAGCTTGTTAAAATCGTGCTGTTAGCCTGGTGTAGGTGACATCAACGGGGGACCATTGTCTAATGGTCACATATGATGTTCTCGGAATTTCCATCTGAAGTACCATTCTGAGGTGAAAGTGTTAGGCTGTGGTGATGTATTGGAGAAGAGAAGTAACTATGTTGCAAGAAGTCATATGCTGGATATGGAGCGACATCAATGACACTGGAAAAATTAGTCTGCATTTGTCAGTTGTGACTATGCACTCTGAGACAACATCACTGAGTTGCATTTAGTGTCAACTGCTTTTTTGTGTTTAGTCTCATGTTATCGATGACCTCTTTAGGACAGATATTCACACTGTACCTTGCAAGCAATATCTATGGACTGCTTGCCTGTTTGACGTGTGTGGGACATCCTTGGTAGGTGTTTCCTTAAGTAAGAACTGATCCTACAGGTGCTATAGGAGTCAGGTCAACTGGGTTGTCTTATTAGAGCCATGGAACTTTACTACCAAACCTGTGCTGTGACATACAATGGACCAATCTGTTACCAATGCCAAATGAGAAATGGGTTGTAACCCTACATCAACCTTCTGAATGAAGGATTGCTTTCAGTGTCATTGCTGGATGTTTCAGTATTGATCTCATTCACATAGAGTTTTGGAGTTCTGTGAGAGTTCTGAATTACCCCACATTTCTCTGTGCACTGTACACTATATTTATTATGCAGTGTAGAAGAACTGTCAGTTTTATGTGGTTAATAATAAGACTTACAATATTATGTATCAATCACTTTTTCCCCTGCTCATGGATGAGTGAAAGTGTTTTGTAAACAGAGATGAAAAAAAAAAAATCTTAATGTACCATTTTATAACCCAGATTTGTTGCAGAAATGTCAGCGTTTTCTGAGTTCTGAAGTGCAGCTGAGCGACAGGATATATATAGCAGTTTTGTTTCAGATATGGCAAGATTTGAAGCCATGTCACATCTTGTTGTCAGCTCTGATTTACATTTGTGTCCTCAGCAAGGACCCCAATTCTGTGCATATTTATTATAATATATTAATCTTGGATACGCAGCTGAAAACACTTAAAACAATAGCCATCCTCATTTCTCCCCATTGAGACCACATTGCAGCCTCTCATACTGTAGACCTGTTTCGAGTTCAGTGGAAAACAAACCGCTTTGACGCGACTGCAGCGCATCAGAGGCAGGCAAGACTGTGTGGGTGACTGGCAGACAAATCACTAAGGCAGCTACAGCAAGAGACCAAAACACAGTTAATTCCAGTAAGATAAATAATGTGAGTGTGAGCAGGTCTTCACTGTTACATTGACCTGATGTTTATTTTGAAGCACCTACTGTTCGTAATAACCTCCATAAAAGTCTTGCTGTTAACAGAGATGTCAAGCTACCTTCTTTTGGGTGGGGGGGCAGGGGATTTGCTCTTATAAATGCATTACAATTATTTTTTAAATCTTTAAATCTACGTATTTATCACACTCATTAGAAACACAGGATCATATGTTGGGAAGTCCTTTGGGAGATTTGACTTTTTTATGATTGCCGCAAAAGTACATTTAGGTAAGGCATTATGTAACCTAGAATATGTACCGGCTACACTTCTACAAAACACCTCACCAGCAACACTGTGAAACAGGATGGCTAAGATGGCTAAGTTAGGCAGTGATAAATTACTCGTATTTACCATTCTCTGCTTATCTAAAGTATTCATGAAGATCTTTGATCAGATCTTGTGGAGAACACTGCACTGGCATCTGGTACATGCTTCCAGATTTGTTAGGATATTGAGTCAATTATATTTGGGGTTCATCGTTATGCGCCCTCCCTCCTTTCGTTCTTATATTTTTTACAGGTTAACTTCCAAGCTTTTTGGTTTTCCTCCTCACATTCATTCACCTTTTCAGTCTCCAGAACCCTCATCCATCTTTATGATGAATATAAACCACATCGTTACTTTGCATTAGATGTAGAAAGGAGAAAAAAATGCATTTAATTATGAAAATTTGCAGATTATAATTGTTTCCATAAACATCAATAATTATATGTCCTTCATCACTTCATCAGTCCTGAAATAATACAATTAATTCTTTCTCAGGATAAATGATCTCAGATGTGCTGTCTACTGCAGAAAAGTTAATTACCTTAGGATTTTGCACACTATTTCACTTACCAGAATCTGCTATTTTACTGACTTATCCACTGTAGTGTCCCTCAAGCCATCAACACATATCACTGGACTGATAGAAGTACCATATTATGCAAACATGTACTGAGGTTTTTATTGGACAATGAATGTTCCCAGGGGGACTTAGTGACCAGGAGATTGTCTTAAACAAAATGTCAAGGAAAACATTGTAAATATTGTCTGTTGTCTATTGTTGGTAGGAAGACTATGCTGTAAATGCTGGAAGGCAATTTTCCTAAAATACACAAAGCATAATATTTACTCTCATTTTGTTTGCACTGGCTTCACATAGAGTACTTTAACACCTTGTGTTGTTGTTGTTTTTTTTAACATTGACATATTTTTGCAAAACAACATTAAGAGACTGAAGTGTGTTCAATATATCCCAGCATTGGATGAGTATGAAATATATGTCTTTCTATTGTAGTTCTCTATCATCTTGTATCTTATTTATAAAGCTTCCACTCTCTGGAAGCACTCATTTGATCTCATGGGGAGAAATGTTTTTCAGCATGTCCAGATTGAATTTAAGTCTCAATTGTGGTGCTGATCCTGTTCTCATACAGATGTACTTCCATTCCCTAAAGCTGCTTTGAACGCAAGGGGAAGTTCTGCATTTATTCTTTATCTGGTTTCTTCGCTACAGAAGAGTAATTAAAATCATCGAACAATGCAGATGATTTACAATAATGCATCGCTAGAAGGACGAGGATACAGGTTACAGTAAAAAAGCTCAGCTTGACTTTATTTATCGGATTCTTTTCCCATCCTGCCAAGATTAAGGGACGGGCAACCTCTGATGTTCTTGCTGTAAAGGTATTGATTAGCTATAATGGAGTCATTTTATTGTAATTACAAGCAGCTTCTGTGGGATGAATTGAGTTGTTAATTGAGTATCATTATGTTTACTCTTGATCGGTGGACATGCTAGTTACAGAGCCAGGTTAGACTGATAATAGTTTTGGTGCGAGTCGGGAGACAACATCAATGTAAAGCAGAAAGTCATCAAAGGTCACATAAAGACTTATAGGTTTGGGCTGTGATGGCTTGAGCTCTACCCAACTCGGCAATAACACACATTGACACTGGGTGTGCGATTTAACATTTACCCACTTGAAGAAACAGGTTGACGCTTCCATTAATTACACTGATTGTATAATTCACAACTTGTTAACATAATATGATTAGTAATCAACACTAATGCAAAAGTAATTATCCCACACATTCTGGGACCTATTCTTGTGCTGCCAGTGCCTTTAGGAATGTGCCTTTGCACCTTTGCTGTTTCCCTGATTTAATTTAAGATGATTAGAGAACTATAAAAAAGTGTTTTTTTTTGTTATTGAATCCATTTACTTTCAATCTATTTAATTTATTGAATCCATTTACTTTCTTTCTTTCTATCTGATTATTGTAAGGCTGAAAACAGCGGTCGATCATTTTGCAATGCTCAATAGCCTGTCCTTTTTCCTGCTCAGTGCAGCAGTGCTTTTGGTTTGCTCTGACCTTTCTTGAGAGTTTATGTGCGCGGACAGTGGCCGATCGGAAATGGACTGAGCTCTTTGAAAACACACAGAGGGTATTGAACAAGAAACATCAAAGCATTTCTCTCCAGGGTACAATTTAAACCTTAAGAATTGTTTTTTTTCAAGTAGTTTCAACCACTCTCTCATGTAAGAGTTTTTTTTTCTCAATGTAGTATTTTGTTATATAACGGAAAACAGAAGCAGTGCTTTTATATACACACACCAGTTATATATAATTCAGTTACATTTGCTTTGGAATCATTCAAATCACATAATTTCATAGGTTGTACATGTAATTAATACCATAACTACACTTTTGTTTAAAACCAATTTTCATATATCTAAGTGCAGTTAATCTATTTATATTTTGTCTCAAAACCACTTATCTGAATTACATACATTTTGTTTGCACTGTGCATCTTAACATATATGGTCAACTTATAATATTCTTAAAAATTAAGGGTATACAATGCCACCAAAGATGTAAACACTAACCCTCTTTATGCAGTTGCAAGCTTGAAACATTCAGAAAAAACCCTCATGAACTTCTGATGTTGTAGGCCATTGTAAAATGACAATAAAGGGTAAGAAAACAAAGTTAAATTATGGTCTGGCATAGAGAGGTATAGGAAACCATGATACAAACCATAAAAAAACAATAGCAAAACACATAGCAAAGTGCCAGATTTGCATGGGAGAATTGTTAAATTCTGGGATGATTGTTCTTACTTGGATGCGTCATTTTCTTATTTAATATGAAGGATTTTGTTATGATTACTATGTATCCAGTACATAACGAGTTAATACACTTTATCCCTAGCTGGCAATATCCCATTTAGTGCTAAGCATAGAAGTATGCAGAGGAAGAAGGTCAGAGTCTGCTGTGTACATGGAGCATTAATATTGATAGAACCATCAATACAACGGCATGTAATGCATTTGAGAGAGGAGGGGGGTGGGAGGGTGGTATGTATTGCCTGGTTATTTTCACAGGCTGGGAGTTGGCATTTGCTTCCAAAACGTTTGTAAAGTCAAAGCTGATAAAGACAAAAGTGCAGCTACTACTGATGACTGTTGACTGATAGAAACAAAAACAGCACCAAACGAAACATTGTAGTCTCTTTAAAATGCATCAAGTATGGAGAGAAGATTCAGGTACTTCATAATTAAGCCCATTAGTGATTTCACCTTCTGGGTTGAGGAAAATAGTAAGTAAATTAGTAAATAGCTGTACTTGCCAGAGAATACTAATTTGCCAAACCCATATTCCAAAATGAAGTAACTCTTCCCGGTGCAAAGTTTCTTAATCACGGCAACTACAATACTTGTGCACTAGTGAAAAGTCTGGAGTTGGATGCTGCAACATATCCCCCGGGCTTTTATCGACTCGGCAGTGGTTAGAACAGCCGTAATTTCCAATTATACTAAAAGTGGTCACACAGATAAGTAATTAGATCATCTTAATTGACATCTTCAGAGATATTAATTAATCTTAATTCATATATTCTCTGTAGCAAAGCCCCAAGTGTGAGCTGTCCCCTGCTTTGATTTTTCACCAGTCCTAAAGTTTGCTCTCTCATTTTCTCCAGAGAGCTAGGACTAACTTGAAGATTCTTACGAGAGGACTGCAAGTCTGTGAATGATTTATTACTTTATCTCATTCCCTTTACTTTCCCTGTTTTTTCCATCTGTTTGAGAAATCCCTCCAGGTGAGTGAGCCTGGTACAAAGGTACAATCAAGCAGTCTGTTGTGCCTTCGGTTCACCTTTCATAAGACGTGACTCGAGAGCAATGCAAAATAGCCTTGTTTAGTCTTGGATCTATATCGTGAGCTACATCAAGGTGTGCAACGACTGTTTAGTATCTTGGGTACCTGACTGTTTTAAGTGAATTTTGACCGGCAAACTGAAATTGTGTAGCACTCTGGCAATGTTCCCTGAAAGGTGAACTACTTTTGATTCTCTTTTGTTGTATGATTTATGATTTCAAACCTCTGATCAGCACCCATAACGGTATGTTAAGAGATTGGCCCGCTGATGCAGAGGGGGATGTCACCACCGCATGCTTATATCATGCACAATGAGCCGTTTTTCATATGTATGTCCTCTTCCCTTCACATTTTCGATCAGAAGAAAAGTCGTTTGAAGTTTTTCTGTCTATCTCAGCACTTATTTGTGTCTTATCCTTTACTACCTTCTCTCTGTGCTTTTCAGCCCTTCCTTTTAAATGGTTATTTACCATGATAACCAACTATTTCAGTGAAACTAGCTTCATAAATACTTCTAGGGTCTGAAGTAGAGAGTATGAATTGGGTAGAATATGTTTCACAATGGTTGAAGTTATTAATAATTCATTGATGACTGTCTCAGCTTGGTGCTGCTCTGCTCTTCTCTCTCTATACTGTTTTTGCTACTAAGAATAGAAAACACTTTTGAAAAGTTATTTTAACTGAAAGTAGCATGACTTACCAAAACGGAAAGAACAGCAGGATCACACGGAATGGAAACGAACCAGAGATAATCTAAAAGTAATACATGAAAAAGTGTGCACAGGTTAGAAAGATAATCCAGTCCATACACAGCCTAGCAGGGTGAATGTTTTGATGGAAGAATAAAAAGTGCAATTGAAAGGAACAAGTTGACCGTGAGTATAATGTGGGATTAGTTTTGGAATATCCTGTGTATTTAGTGAGAACTTAATGGAATATAATGACTAATTAAAGAAGCTGAAACTGCATACTTTTAGGAAACTACATCAGATCGGGACCTGACCGAAATAATTGTTCTGGAATCATTTACATTTTTCTTAGGAAGGTATGATTGCACTCCAGATCATGAAAAAAAATCTGTTGTGCAACACCTTAGTCTCTGCAATCAAACCAAAGCAGCCAGTGGAAGTGATATAAACAAATTGGCAGGATAAAATGCTGTTCGGTTTGTGGTGTATCAAGCTGGAAACACCTAAACTTGTAGAGATCACCTTAACTGGACACAGAATGAGTAGACATAGAAGGAAAAAAAATCCTCAAACCACTTAGCTGCTGCAAAGGTCACTCAGATCTGACTCAGATATGACTCTCAGGACATTTCAGCCCACAAAGGAGCATTGGCTAATTTTTCACTCAGTCACTTGTTAGTTTCGATTTCTGGATTGGTTTGATTTCTAAAGGACAGGAATGCACGCTGACAGTGATTTAAGATGTCTATTGTGTGTTGGGCAGCATAACAATCCTCACAAGTGGATACAGAAGTAATATTTCTAGAAATGACATCTGTGTAGATGATTGCATCAGATCATTGAACACAAATATAAATGAAATGTAAAATAATAATAATAATAATTGTTTTAATAAGGTTAATTTGAGAATAGTTTAAAGGCACAGAAATTATTTTAGAAATGTGCTTAGATGCTCAAAGTAAAATGTAAATGACATTAATGGGTTGAAATCAAATCACAGTTCAAAGTATTTTAGCTAGTATTAGGCCCTATGTCACTCATCTTCTTTCTTCTTTTAAAATTATATTTGTGTGGAATGATGTGCATAAAATAATGTGTTATCACATGGCTTTAATGAAAACAAATACATGTTGAGAGTTTGGATATGCAATTGAGAGATGATGACTATGTAAACCAGTTCTTGAGGATAGTAGTATGTATAAAGTGTTCATAAAAGACTATGGGACAGACTTGGATATTTATAGACTATTGTAAGGATCTGGCGAAAAACCTGATATGAATGCAGCAAAAAAGCATTTATTTCTCTGTAAAACATTCTAACTCCTCAGCTTGTCTTTCGATCTCAGTTGTCTTTCAATTGGGTGTAGTCTTACTCTCGTTCATAAATTTTCATGACATCAGCAATGACAAGAACCTCAACTGGGTTAATTCATCTAAGACCTCGAGTGTAATAATATTTGTATAGGGATGTATGTGTCGAAGTTGTATCATGTCCATGGAGTAAATTTTTCTAGTATAATTTGCTGAGTGTTTCTCTATGGTTATATACCACTTTTTGGAAGTCAACAAACAAACAAACTAAACTTGTATTGGAACAAAAATGGTTGAAATCAACAGCAAATATCAGTAATTAATTATTCATTTTACTAATTTATGTAAAACAAATTAGCTTACCATTTTCAAATGCACTAAGTGCTGTCATTTAATCATCAGTGCATTTGACCATGAACAGTCATAGAGTGCAAAAGAACAGTGTGCAACCAGTCAGGTAGACAAAATTAATGCTCTAATTTAGTGTGTAGTAATACGTTGACAAGAATATTAATTATCTGTAAAGGTTGTGTAATAAACATGTTTAAATCATATAAAACGTTCTTCACTCCACTTCACTATGAATTTGTTCCTTTATTGCTAACACTTTAGATTATGATGTCATTAATAAATGATTGGTAAATAGTTTATAAAACAGTTAGGAACTATTAATGAGTCCTTTCATAAATGATCAATAAACCTTTATAAGATATGATTGATAATTTTTTATAAAGATTTGAAATAGTGTTGGTAGCTGTATTTAACTTTATTTTGTTTCACTTTTCTTTCCGAAAAATGATCAATCATATATTAAAGGTTTATGGATCATTTATAAATGGAATTATTCATGGTTCATATACTGTTTTATAGAATGTTTACCAATTACTTATTAATGACACCGTAAGATAAAATGTTACCAATATATTAAATGTACTCTGTAAATAAATCTGTGTAAATACCGAAGTTCCGCCACCATGTGAGACATCTGGTTTTGTGTACACAGAATCACAGCAGGGACGGGTCTATCATTTAATCTTCTCAAACAGGAAATCTATGGAGAGAATGAAAGCTGCCATATACATATATATAAAGAGTGAATGCAGCTTGAACCGCCTTATAGTTCTTCATGGCTCGGTTTTATGAAATAATTGAGTGCAACATGAAATAAGCTGTGGCAGGAGTTTTTTTTGTAAAATGCTGTGTAACTAAAATGGGACTTAGGAAATAATGGAAATTCTCATGGGGGAGCATTCACTTTATACCAAATAAATGTACTTCAGAGTCCACAGGATGTTTTTTCTTCTTCTTCTTCGTTCTACAATCTAGTTATGCTGTTGGGAATCCCCATAAGGAATTTCATAAACCACTCTTAGCGTGTAAGTCTATGGGCATGTTCCTCGTTGTAAATCGTAATTAAATTACACTTTTCAGTTTAATACCATCTAGACCCATTTATTTTAAAGCTCAGCTCTCTAGCATTTTTCTTTCCTCCTTTCTTCCTTTCATTTCCCGCTGGGCAATGTGCATCCAAGCTGAGCGGACTCTCTGGAAACAATGGCACAGTGCCCTGAGTCTAGTACTCACTGCTAGATTCAACGGTTATGGCTGAACTACTAAAGCTTTTATTTTTGGATGGTCTATTGATTCTGGAGCTTTTTTAATTTATATGTGAGTTTCCCCACAAGTACTTATTGCAGCTGTTCAACGAACCGCAATTATACATTTTTATATTATAATATATTTCTATTTTTAAACTGCAAATGGAGATCACAGCATTAGAGATCCCTTAGTCTCCTTTCACAGACACTTGTTGTAGTCATTATTTTAGAAAATATAATGTTCACAAACTAGCTGAGGATTTTTAGCCCTCTTCACCTGTTTGATGTCTTTCAGATCATTAGAGTGTCTGATCCTGAAAATAATGTTTTTCTTTAAGGACCCAAGAAAGACAGCTTCATCTGTGTGTCTGGGTTGTTTGGTAATTACCCACAATTCTTTGTGCCATAAGTGCCTCTTCATTGTCATCCTAAACGCACCTGCTCTTAAATTCCCCTTACGGCATTGGATGCTCATTCCACGAGAGGTTATTCTAAATTAGACCATCATGAGAATTCTGTTTATGGTTGAAATAAACTGCCCAAGATTAAGATTTTATGTGAAAACCTTCTTTTAAGATTTTGCAACACGTGCCCACACTGCATTGACGATGTATGGCAAGGCAAGGAATATTATAAACAAAGGATGTCTGAAGCAAATCCATAACACCTTTGATTTATCAATTTGGCCAGAACCAGAAGGTATTTTTCACAACAGCACTTTAATAATGTTAAACATACAAAAAGCGTATTCAACATAGCTTTATTGTACACGCTGAACACTTTGTTTAAATAATACAAGAACTAAACTGATTTTCACCTGGCAACCACGGCTTTCATGGCCTGATTTTGCAGGTGTAATTATTTTCTGTGCATGCATACAACACTTTCAGAGAGCACTTTAAGTCATGGCTCATATCATCCCCTGCCTTTCCCCTCATGTGTATGATGTTGTAAGAAAAGTGGATGTTCCCGGAGAAAGCAAACTCTTGCCATGGCAACAGAACAACGGCCAAGGTGATTCATTATTTGGCTCGAGAAAAGTCTCAAGAAAAGCACGAACAGAAACGTACTCTTTGTCTTTACCTCTGAGGATTTCGAACACCTAAGTCGAGTCACCCTTGTTCATGACATTCATTCCCTGTAACCTGTATGTGTATGACATTCCTTAGAGACCAGGAGTAATTTTGGTTGCGCTTCTTTCTCTTTGTTTCTGTTGCAGAAATGTAATTTTACTGATGCTGACCAAAATCTATAAAAAAAAGTAACCATAGACAATATAGCAGTGTCTTAGACAGGAATAGCCATTCTATTTTTAGTGGAATGTGGACTTCCTAAAATATATTATTTTGCCAGGAATATTCTGTTCATAATAATAATGATTATAAACCCAAATGGTACAGAATGTTCTCTTTGTGACATCAGATCAAAACTTCCTTTTTCTTTAAAAGTTCTGCTTGTGTCTTGGAATCCATATTTCAGATGAGCACTGCCATGTGATGTCACAAGCCCATATGGAGCGCAGTCTGACATAGTCCTCTGAGTCTAAAACCTTGTTAAATTTAATGAAGCACAAATACAGCTGCTAGCTTAATTCATTCAGAAGAAATGCACACTTCTTTGGGCTTGGCTTGGGAGATGAGGAGAGACTATGGTGCAGATGTTGCCATCTCTCCATCATCTCTTCTTGCCAGAGTGGACAGAAAAGCCCCCCACCTCAAGCTGTTTGTGAGCGGGTTCCTATTGGGCATGCTCAGGTGCTTTATGTAGGAAACATCTGTTCCAGGTGTTCTCTTTGTGCATGGCTCTTTATTTGTTTTTCCCCCCTTAACAGAAACGGTTAGTATGGAAGACAGGACGGGAATTCTTGCAATGTTGTGAAAATTGACAATATTGTTGGCTGTCAATCGAGATTTTCATGGTCCGGCTTCGAACTGCATTATCTCTTTCTGCTCCGTCAGCAATGTCCCATCTGTCACTTTGATAGCCTCCAATTTAGAGCGGCTCGTTTTTAAGGTTTGTTTGACACACTACGGGGACCTTTACTGTGCCTTTCTTTCTGCTGGAACAGACTCCAGGGAATCGTTCCTAAGAATCCGATCTTTATCACACTTCTCTCAGAGCCTCACTCCTCTGACTTTTGATCTGCTCTGATGTCTTTTTCTTTGAGTTTCTTTTTAACCAAGGTTGCTATTATTGTCATTATTATTAATAACTTTTCTTTGTCTCAGAAATAAATACTTTTATTCTGTTATTCATTCTAGCCTACAGTATTTACACATTGTTACATTTGTGAGGGACTGTTTATATCAATAATAATAATGATAACACTTTAAAAAAAATGGCCAGTAATTCATGTTTGAATATCACAGGATTAACACATGAATACCTAATTTACTTCATCTGAGTTCTAATGTTGATCACATGAACTCTAACCCTAACCCTGTTACATGTAATTAACATCAGGACTCACTTAAAGTGCATGATGTATTCATGTGTTAATCTAATTGGAATTCATACATTCATTCATAAGGAATACTGACCATTATTTTAAAGTGTGACCATAATTATAATAATGATAATGATAAAAATTATAATAATAATAATAATAATAAACTAAAATACTAACATCAAACAAAGCTTAGTGTGTGATAAAGTACTGTAGAACTTGAAATGGACTAATACATTAATTGAAAACATTTAACATTCAAATAGATTAGCATTAATTTCTGTATATTGACATACATTTAACATACGTTGTGCCATTAATAAAGAAAGAGGGAAAGTGTGTTTTGGCAAAAAACGTTTAAAAAAAAGCACGTCTGTTGCTGTGTGTGTGTGAGATAGTCACGGATAATGGATCATCTTCTTATTAAGTAAGAGGAAGCAATACTTAGACATCCTAGTCCTCAGATCAGTCAGCAACCTTTCTTGCCATGCAAGGTTTTAAGTGTCACAGATCGGTATCAGAAGATGCTTAGGCACATTTCATTCAGAATTACTTTGCCATTATATTTGAATCTCTCGCTGAAGTAAATGAGCCAGTGAAGATCAAACACAGGCAAATAGGAAATAAAAACAAGAGCCTTCTATTCAAATAAATGACTACTTTTAGAACGATATGTTACATTTTCATTCATTCAAATATTTCAAATGGGAAAATTATGAGCAAAATCATAAGTACCAATTTGAAAGCGATATAGGAGAGATTGCAACGAAGAACAATGTTTGGAACGTCAACAGTAAAGGATATTATTTGGACTTTTACTGTTAATGATAGTAATTTACGAATCCATTACAGAGCTATCTAACACAATTCTATTTTTTATTGTTATTCATCTTGGTGACAAGAAACGCTAATTTCAGAATAAATAAAATGGCATACTCAATCTTGAATTTTTATATAAATTATATATGCACTACATACTATGTAATGTATGTATAGTATATAGTGCATATATACAGTACTGTGCAAATGTTTTAGGCAGGTTTGAAAAAATGCTGTAAAGTAAGAATGCTTTCAAAAATAGACATGTTAATAGATTATATTTATCAATTAACAAAATGCAAAGTGAGTGAACAGAAAAATATTTTTTCAAGGAACTCGGCAGGTGGGTTGGCCCAAACATCTTGGAGAACTAACCACAGCTCTTCTGTGGATTTAGGCAGCCTCAGTTGCTTCTCTCTCTTCATGTAATCCCAGACAGACTCAATGTTGAGATCAGGGCTCTGTGGGGGCCATACCATCACTTCCAGGACTCCTTGTTCTTCTTTACGCTGAAGATAGTTCTTAATGACTGTCTCTGTATGTTTGGGGTTGTTGTCATGCTGCACAATAAATGTGGGGCCAATCAGATGCCTCCCTGATGGTATTGCATGATGGATAAGTATCTACCTGTACTTCTCAGCATTGAGTTGACCATTCATTCTGACCAAATCCCCAACTCCATTTGCAGAAATGCAGCCCCAAACTTGCAAGGAACCTCCACCATGCTTCACTGTTGCCTGCAGACACTCATTCATGTACCGCTCTCCAGCCCTTTGGCAAACAAACTGCCTTCTGCTACAGACAAATATTTCAAATTTTGATTCAAATCATTCCAGAGCACCTGCTGTCATTTTTCTGCACCCCAGTTCCTGTGTTTTCGTGCATTGTTCAGTCGCTTGGCCTTGTTGTCATGTCGGAGGTATGGCTTTTTGGCCGCAAGTCTTCCTTGAAGGCCACTTCTGACCAGACTTATCCGGACAGTAGATGGGTGTACCAGGGTCCCACTGTTTTCTGCCAATTCTGAGCTGATGGCACTGCTGGACATCTTCCGATTGCGAAGGGAAGTAAGCATGATGTGTCTTTCATCTGCTGCAGTAAGTTTCCTTGGCCGACCACTGCGTCTACGGTCCTCAACGTTGCCCGTTTCTTTGTGCTTCTTCAAAAGAGCTTGGACAGCACATCTGGAAACCCCTGTCTGCCTTGAAATGTCTGCCTGGGAGAGACCTTGCTGATGCAGCATAACTACCTTGTGTCTTGTTGCTGTGCTCAGTCTTGCCATGGTGTATGACTTTTGACAGTAAACTATCTTCACCTTGTTAGCTGAGTTTGGCTGTTCCTCACCCAGTTTTATTCCTCCTACAGAGCTGTTTCTGTTTCAGTTAATGATTGTGTTTCAACCTACATATTGAATTGATGATCATTAGCACCTGTTTGGTATAATTGTTTAATCACACACCTGACTATATACCTACAACATCCCTGACTGTGTGCAAGTGTACCTAGAAGAATTGATGCAGTTTTGAAGGCAAAGGGTGATCACACCAAATATGGATTTAGATTTACATTTTTCTTCTGTTCTTTTTCAGAATGAATGGTCTCCTCAATGCTGAGAAGTACAGTTAGATACTTATCCATCATGCAATACCATCAGGGAGGCATCTGATTGGCCCCACATTTATTGTGCAGCATGACAACAACCTCAAACATACAGAGACAGTCATTAAGAACTATCTTCTGCGTAAAGAAGAACAAGGAGTCCTGGAAGTGATGGTATGGCCCCCACAGAGCCCTGATCTCAACATCGACTCTGTCTGGGATTACATGAAGAGAGAGAAGCAACTGAGGCTGCCTAAATCCACAGAAGAGCTGTGGTTAGTTCTCCAAGATGTTTGGGCCAACCCACCTGCCGAGTTCCTTGAAAAAATATTTTTCTGTTCACTCACTTTGCATTTTGTTAATTGATAAATATAATGTCTAGTTTTGAAAGCATTCAGCATTTTTTCACACCTGCCTAAAACTTTTGCACAGTACTATATATATATATATATATACACACACACACACAAACATAAATACATATATACAGTGAAAGCAAACTGATGAATCCGAAAATTATAATAATAATGGTAATAAACAGCATCATTAAAATATAAATGCTACTTTTTGTTTTAATAGAGACTTGTATTTTTATATCCCCATTGCAAGTCTCTGATGTGTAAACCTTTTTATGGATACCTTCAAAGGCAGGGCCCCACATGCTTGTGTAGACTGTTGGAAAAACACAATTTCAAGGTTTTTTTTTAGGTGCTGACAATGCAAAAAGCTTGGCCTCTCTAAATTTCCCCAGAGGGTTTCAGACTTATTCCTTCTTACTATTCAACTTCTGTGCCTGTCCTGTAGATACACACAGACAAACCAAGATTCAGGTACATTGTCTTGGAGAACAGGAGTGTTGTACCTCCACGTGTCATTGCTAAGTCACGTTCTCTCAGAAAAAGCTTATCCTGTGAGGACAACTGCATTATTCTAAGTAAGTATTCTAACTGTGTAATTCCTTAATTACTTCTGGTTGTAGCTCTATTTGAAACTTATCAACTAATTGCAGCTATATGTAAAAATGACTGCAATTTAACAGTGTTGTTGTTTTCTCTTCAGAGTTTCAGAATGAGATGCTATGCCATGCATTTTGGCATCATTCTTTTCCTGAATTATAGGTGCAGCTCAATCGTTGGTTTGATTTTAGAAACCTTGAGAAGTTGATTTCAGTATGCGAACACAAGAGACTGATGATGCCAAGTACATTTAAATCAATCCAAATTTGAGCCGCTATTTCTGATCTGTAAGCAGCGCTGGGTTTGATCACACCATGCCTGGGATAGTCTACCATTGAGAAGGCGGTCCATATGTGTTGCTGTATGCTGTTATGCACACAAGTCTATCTTTGTGGGTGTCTGGGGGCATCAACAGACATCAGACACTTGCAGAGTAATTTTTTGCGAATTGCAAGCTCTTCATTTGCTTAAATAAACAAGCAGATGGGTGTCTCAATACGTTACTTGTCTATTATTAGTTAACCCAGTTAAAATATACATTTGGTTTCTTACTCAAACAAATTTTACAGTCTTGAACAGATTTAATATTTAAGATAGAATATTTATTTATTTGTTTGTTTGTTTTTACTTCACTTAGAAAATAAGAATGGGTCTTGCAGGTGGGAAAGCTTTTCATTTTTTCGTTATTTGTTCATTTACATCGTTTTGGATTTGCTTCAGAGAGTTATTCCCTAGCCTGTGCTTTTCTTTAGAACAACATTACTGATTGGAGAGCTTTGCCAAGTAAATTATCTTAAAATGCAATGTCCCTGCCAAACTCTGACATCTTAATCTACATTCGGCTGCCCTGCCCATTTGGGCTGCCGCTGCTTGTCAAACATTATTTTAATTATCCTGGTTGTTTCACATTTAAGATGAATTTGTTATTTTCATTCATGCTTGGAGTTCATCAGAATTAAGTGAGGGTATTTAACGATGGCCTCACTGTTCTGGAGTGTTTTTGTTTTCAGTATTCGTGTAGAAAATGACGCACCATTGCTTTCTTGACGTGCCGTGGAGAGTTGTGCTGCCTTACCTTTCAATAATATAATAATAGTAATAATAATTATGAATTTATTTCTCCTTTTTCTCAGTGTTTCTGTGTTATATGTATTTTTTGATATATTTTTAAATTATTATATTTAATCCAAATTAACCATTTGAATTATTTTATAGATTATTTTATGTATGTATTTCTTTGTTTGTTTGTTTGTTTATATAGTCAAGACAGTTTACTGGGCTCCCTCCCTACCTATTGACAAACCCATCTGTCTTTCTGTCAAAATCCCCAGTTTAGTTTAGTTTAGTACATGATCTGATTAAAAACCCAAATAATTATTATGAAATATATGTTTAAAGGGCTGACAGATGTTTATTTTAAAACAAACAACAGCTATATCAATAATAATAACATGGGCTCGGAATATAAGACTAAAAATGCCAAACCTGGCCCATAATACATCCTCTGTATGTGAATCACCTCCAGATAACACAGACGTTGAAAGATGTAGTTTATGACTGACACCGACATTTCCTATTAACTTCTGCTACCTGCTATGTGAGAGGTATCAAAAGGCTCATCTTCCACACATCTGCTCTTCAGCTGTCAAAAAATCATCATGATAAAAAGAAAAACCTTTTAACCTTTTACACCGAACCTCTGACACTGCCATGAAAGACTGTGCGGGCTCTTGAGTTTTTCACCAGCTCAAAGAAGTTCATCACAGCCTGAAATGGGCTCAATGCTTTTCAATTTCACTGAAAAATGTATATCCAAAAGAAGAGAAGCATAAAAAAAACATTCTCTAAGCTTTTGTGTCTGAATTTGAGGTATAGATTATTATTTTTTTACTTTATAAATTGCTGGTTCGTTATTTTAATAAGCCCTTTTTTATACTTTGATCTGGCTAATTATTTATTACTGTTGTGGTTGTTGTGATTTGTTGAAAACCTCTAATGTCATACTGGTCAAAAGGTTATCAGCCGTTACTGCTGGTCAACATACAACAAATCTTATCATCATAGCCTGTGTATAAAAGCCCCCAACCAAATACCTATGTTTACACAAACATTTATACTGATTGTGCTGATTGAAATATCCCAAAGAAAATAGCTATATACATCTCCAATAAACTAACAATTAAAGTATCCCATCAATATAAAGAAAATAGAAAATACAAACTAATGATTTCTTTATAAACAAAAATAAATTAACAAATAGCAATATAAAGAATATAAAAGTAACATTTCCCACTACATATTTAACATATTTGCAACTAAAGTACTGATATTTTTGCCCTCTGGTGAATCTCTTCATTACAAGGTTGATAGAATTTAAAATGACAACACCAAAACACCAAAATAAGTGAGTAAGTAAATAAATTAATAATTAAATGCAGTTCAGGGTCTGTCTAAAGGGAATGTGGAAATTGTCTTTGATCATTAACAGTGTCTCAAAAGTGTGACGCTTCATTTCTTGGCAGTTGTGGATACGGATGTAATCCAATGAATTGTCTCCACATGTAAAAGCTTGCGGAATCTCCTCACACTCTTTTATGCCTCTCTTAAGTCTTAAGACACACTGCCACAAGACCCTTGGATGAATTAAAGTAGACAGTGTCTCACAAATAACATCAGTCTCTAACAGGATTCCCTCACCCCACCCCCTTCCTTTGACACTACAAATGTAGGCCACTGTTACAAATTCATCTTGAAAGCAGCGAGCGTTTCCTCACCATGGCGCGTTCCGTTTCTTTCATTTACAGTACAGTCCACCAATATGCTATAATCTGCTATTCGAACGGCGGTGATTATATGCTGTATTCTGTATGTCTTGATCACATTTTTGCTCCTTCATATATATTTTCAATTACAACAAGCTGTTTGGAGTCTTAGCAAGAGCCACAAACATATATATTAATAACGATCTATTATTTGTAGTTGTCCCACTCTTCTGCTGCCCATCACAGATGTATCATTTCTGTCTGAATCTAAGTGGGCAGCCTTATCCTATTGTCTGCACTTAGACAGCCACTGTGTTTTTTTCACTTCATTAGAGGATTTTGTCAGCAAATGGATGTTTTCCGTAGCTTCGAACAAACTGAAAATAGACTTAACACCTGAAGCGGAGCCATGCAGGTTTTAAAGTGATCTGTTTTTTATTTTTTATTTTTTTAGAGTGTGCACACTTGTCCATAGAGTCCAGGGATTGAAATCACTTCTCATTAGTTATCTTATTTTATGAATACCTTTTTTGCAAAATGATTTTGACTAGTGGTGGGGATGCAAATCCCTCAGTGGCTATGAGTCTCCATGCCCGTACAGAAACACAAAAGGTAATTGTGTGTGAGAGATCTGTTTTTAACACCAGTCTGCTTTGGATGTGCATTATCCCTTGAGCTTAACAATCTAACAAATGTGGCTGCTGAGTGCAACAGTTTTGTCCCCCTGGTACACTCCTGTACATTTATACCTTAGAGGTCAGAGGCACCAGTTTATATATTGCCTCAAGGATTTTTCTAGTTCCGCTGATCTGATTTGATTTGATGTGTACAGTATTGTGTTATTTAAAAGAAGACAAACAAAACAAACAAAAACACAGGCTTGGACCTCCCTAGTGAAAAGACAATTTTATTATCTGCGAATTGGACTCTCCTCTGCCTGGAATCGACACACGCCACGGGGAAACCTACTCTGCACCGAGATAAAAAGGATTCTTACGAACACCCGTATAATCACATCTTAAGGAGAAGCAATCTACCCCCAGATTGGATTAATATTTCGAGATGGAAGATGAACCAACATTTCTGCACTGAAATACCACCTGAGGGCCAGGGCAATCTGTGAGATGTAGTTTCTAGGCAGCGGGACATAAATAAATAAATAAATGTGTTAAAACAGATGTTCACAGCACAGCAATAGTGACAAGAAACCAATTTAAATAAAGAAAAATAATATCAAATAAAATATGGATAATATAATAAGAAGCCAAAACTGTGAAAGACTATTTCAGCTCAGTGTTATATGTACTCGATGCTTGCCACGAGCCTCCTTGGTGCTTTAATAATTTCACTTTTAGTACGAAATATGAACTTCTGCGGCACTGGCGATGATGACACCACACAGGACTTCAGATTGAATTAGGAAATTGTTTTTGTATTTTAGACACTAATGGCACTGGGAACATGATCAAGCACCGCGTCCTCAACCCCAGTGGAAGCAGCCATGGAAATGCAATGAAAATGAGGATTTGTTTATTTATTTGTTGGTTTATTTACATATAGAGCAAAAGGGATGCTGTTAATGGGAAAGACTTTGCTGAAACGCATTTGTAGTACCTGACAACTTCCCAAGCCAAGGATAGAAGCAATCTGAACTAATGAAATAGTATAAAATTAGAAATCAATGGAGAGGAAGTTCAGGTCAACTTATGGTCTATGAAGAAAATTGTGAATGTCATACACACCTTGTAATGTGTACAAGGCATTACAGCTCTTCACGGCAGAGTCACACACATACATATTATGTTTTCATTATCAGGATGACCTGTATATTTCAAAATATTAGCCGTGTGCAATCTGTGTTTAACCTCAATTTCAGACAAAAACAAGGGGAGGGAGTTATGAGAAAACTGTGAAAGTTGTAGCAGGAAGACAACATCCATTCTTCTGTAATAAACTGTCAGAAGGCAACGTACAGAGACACACAGTGCTTTCAATCAAGCAACAGCGGGAATAGCTGCTGCGGTGTGCAATTTAAAGACTTAGACATGAATCAGACTGGGAATAAGGCCCCGTTCGTTACCTTCTGATTTATTCAATGGCATGATTTGCGTTCTCTTCTCTACCATATAATTTTCTTACTTGTCATTGGATATGTCCATACATTTATTTTTCTGACATCTAATTTTCCAGCTAATTTATTGCTAGCTTAATAACAAAATTAAGCAATGAATTGAAATCCCTGCGAAGGCACTCAGGGGGAAGGTAGACTTGTTGTTTACTACTAATAGAGCTGTGATAGAAGTAGAGACAATATAAAGGTATTGTGATCTATATGATTTTTAATTGATTTATGGAAACCTGGTTATTTTAAGAGAATCCATATGAAGAAACTAAATAAATGTGTCAATTTCAGTGTGGTATGGACACGCTCAGAGTATAATGGCTGACTTTCACTTTTTGTGAATGAAAAAAGGACAGTGTTATTTAAAAAATGTATTCAAATGACTTCCACACTGGGAGTCTTGGCATGACATTTGAACTGATCTAAATAATGTGATTGCTAGTTCTGTACTTTATCCAAGGAATCTGACAAGCAAACATTTTTTTCTTTGGCTCTAATTCCATTGGTCACAATAAAAGGGGTGAGATAAATTGGTTGTCAAGACCATTTGACTTTCAAGAAGTGTTTTCTTTTCTTTTCCTTTTTTTAACTGACATTTTCTATGCTATGAAGCGTATCATTGTCACTCGTATGCCAGATTCATATTGCATTCTGGCAGGCGATATGGAAAATGATACATCTTTATTATTTTAATCTTAAATGTTTTTATTCCTTTTCAAAACACATTCAGAAAAGACTAAACATAAACAAATCACAGCCTTAAAATGTAAATACTGCTTGATTCCAGCAGTCAGTTTCTATATTATTGAGAAATTGTAAAAACAAACATAAAACTCTTCTACCATAGGCGTAGGTTAAAGGGGGACCTGGGGGTCATGTGTCAAAACGTCACCCCTCTCCCCTGTGATCACTCATAGGTGTTAGAGTGAAATCGTCCCCCCAACTCGACAGCACCCCCGCTCCCGCTCAACAACTCTCATTCGGATTCACAATGAATGTCACCCCCACTTCAGAAATAAAGAAAGTTACGCCACTGATTTCTACCAGCACTCAGTGACTGTGGAAGTTCTTCATTCCCTCATTTCTAACAGGTCTGGGTTCTGTAGTCTGATGCGATGCTGTGGGCACCGATAAATCCCCAACGGTGCAATTCCAGTCAGACCTGGAGTCCATTAAACACAGAGACACGGTGTTGTAGTCCTCCAATGGGTATTACTGCCACACATGCGTGCCCACCTGATGTAGCTGCTATTGACTTCCAGGTGGAAATAATAGAAAATCGCTGCATCTCAGTGTGCCGACTATTCTGCCAGGCATTTGGATGTGTCTTTCAGGTGTATAAATTATTGCCACATGAGAGGCAACACTGGCCAGTAGGTCTGATGAATTAACCAGGTCAGTTCCTTCTTCTCAGACACCGTTGCCAATACTTTGTCCGCCCCATTAGTCAAAGTTGTCTGTAGCCAGCAGTGTGATGTGTCAGGAAAGAGGAGCCCTTGTTACACAGATGTATTACTGTGTGAGATACTCCTTCCTACACATATGACAGGCATTGCAAATGTATGCTAATGCAAGTTAGATTTAAATAATAAATAATAATAATTAATAAAGAATAGCTTTACAACTTTTAAAAATGCAGAATATTTCTTATGTCACACGTGAAACTCAAAAAGACCACGGGAGCTATGGAAGTCTACATTATAAAATCTACCGGTTGAAACTGTATTAACTGATGAAGTATCTTAAAGCCAATACTTTTATATTAAATTCTTTCATACAGCATATTTAATTGATTGATTATGAAATTCATAAAGGAAAAATACAATTTTAATGAATTCATTTTTTTTTTGCAAATAGTCCCCTATACACTGGAACATGTGATCTCTGTTTCACTCTCTCTGTTTTATTTCAGTACACACTCACACATTTCACAAGTACAAACTGAAATGTGTACAGAGTGGAACATAACTCCATCCTTATTCTGCATAGAAAGCAAACAGAAATTTACTGTAGCATGTCAAATCGTTGTCAGGATGTGAAATACACAGAGAACAAAATCAGAATCTGGATGCCATGCAGTCAATTTGACAGAGAAGGTATGCAACATTATGTTGTGTATTTTCTGAAACGTCTAAAAGCGTACTGCTTGTGTGATTGAATTCAAAACGAGAACATATTTTAATAATAACCTACAGAAGCACATGCCAATGTTTTGAAAGCTTTTCAACTGAAGAGCCACAAAGCCTTTAGTAATCCACGTCTGCAGTAGTGAAAAAACAGAATCCTAAAGCTGTGTGCGTGAATGTACAGGAAATAGTGTCCTTTTTGTTTCCAACTTCAAATTGAGCCAATATCTTCTACTTCACATCTGGACATTTTGCTGTAAAATATTCTTCTTCCCACAAGACTGTTGATGCAAACAACTTTAATAAACTCAGACTTTGAGAGACTGTGCTACAGTTAATCTAATCTGAAAGAACTTAAATTGCTAGAATCATCCCAGGCTGCAGAGATACCTTGAAACTAATGTTTGATCATGACACTGTAAGTGCTGCAAGATAGAGGGCATTTTAACACTTGCTAGCTTGATGGAAAACCATCAGATTAACCGTGTGTAATACGTAACTGCTTAGGATGTCAAATTCACACAAGTGCATAAAATAAGACTTTGGCCTCAAGCTTTTTTTGAAAGAAATACACTTCAGCGTGTTTTCCTGTGTTAGCATGCGTTTTTGAGTAAAATTGTATCACTGAATCTTCATCTTCCCAAAATATAGATTTGACATATTTTCTGCCAAAACACCATGCCCATGGTATAGAAAAAAGACATTTGCATGACCCCCATTGTGCAAGCAGTACATATTTTAGTATATGAATGTACTCTAAGATGGTAATACACAATGTGTCATATGCCATTTACCCGTAGAATTGTGCTGACCTTTTCAATGATGTATTTTCCAGCTGGCGAAAAACAGTAGACATCACTCTAAAAGGACCTGCCTGTACTGGTGGGTGGGAAGAACAAATGCGTTGTCCACGATCAGCTTTACTTCCTGCCTCCTATTAGTCTCTAAGCACCAAATGATCCTATTAGCAAGGGGGCTGGTAATTAACATTAATTAGTTTGGCCAAGACATATGGCAATGGAGTCAATTTATTATTTAGACAAATTGGTATGACTTCAGGAGAAGAGAATATAGAAGTAATTGCTGATAATCAAATTAGACAAGTATCAAAAGATCACAATGTGAAGCCTTAATCTCCAGTTTAAACATCACCACAAGTGAAAGTGGAAAAATCACCTAAATGGGAATGCTAATTCAATTTAATTAATTAATTACACAAAAAGAAGATTGGAGCCCAAGGTAAAACAGGTTAAAATAACAGCAAGGGGGGAATGTAAGCATGTGTGTGTGCACATATATGTAGATGCATGTGTACATTGTATGCATATCAGTATTGTCTGTATCAATAACATGCCTATCAAAAATAGTGTCTTACAGTTAGGTTCATAAATATTTGGACAGTGACACAATTGTCATCATTTTGGCCCTGTACGCCACCACAATGGATTTGAAAGGAAACAAGATGTGTAGACTTTCATCTTTAATTTGAGGGTAGTTACATCCAAAATGGGTGAACAGTGTTGGAATTACACCCATTTTTATATGTGGTCCCCACTATTTTAGGGGCTCAAAAGTATTTGGACAATGCTTGGTTGCAAATCCTTTGCAGTCAATGACTGCCTGAAGTCTGGAACCCATAGACATCACCAGATGCTGGGTTTCTTCCCTGGTGATGCTCTGCCAGGCCTGCACTGCAGCTGTCTTTAGTTCCTGCTTGTTCTTGGGGCGTTTTGCCTTCAGTTTTGCCTTAGAAATCAAAATAATCAGAGAGATAGCAAAACATTAGGTGTGGCCATATCAACTATTTGATACATCATTAAAAAGAAAGAACATACTGGTGAGCTCAGGAACACCAAAAGGCCCGGAAGACCACGGACAACAACTGTGGTGGATGAAAGAAAAATTACCAGATCAAGAACACCCTCCAGGAGGTAGGCATATCTGTTTCAAAGTCAACAATCAAGAAAAGACTTCACCAGAGTAAATACAGAGGAGCAGCGTGCACAGACATTTTGGGGGGCCTGGGCTTAAAACAAAAAAGGGCACCCTGTCCGTGGGGGTGATTGTGACGAAGGGGGTGGGGGGGTTGGGGGGGTTGGGGGGCAGCACGGAAGCCGCCAAAGTGCGGTCTAGGGGGCAGGGAAAAGGGCACTTTGGAAGTCTTACGGAAAAAGGGCATGTGCTCTGCACAGGTTGAGCCTTACCTGTACACGTGCCTGATACAGAGGGTTTACCACAAGATGGAAACAGGAAACAGGAAGACCAGATTAGAGTTTGCCAAAGAACATCTGAAGAACCCTGTACAGTTCTGGAACAACATCCTATGGACAGATGAGACAAAGATCAACTTGTAACAGAATGATGGGGAGAGAAGAGTATGGAGAAGGGAAGGAACTGCTCATGATCCGAAGCATACCACCTCATCTGTGAACCATGTTATGGCATGGGCATGTATGGCTGCCAAGGGAACTGGTTCCCTTGTATTTATTGATGCTGACAAATGCAGCAGGATGTGTTTAGGGCTATATTATCTGCTCAGATTCAGCCAAATGCTTCAAACTCACAGTGCAGATGGACAATGACCAGAAGCATACTGCGAAGGAAACCAATACTTTTTTAAGGCAAAGAAGTGTAATGTTCTGCAACGTCCAAGTCAATCACCTGACCTGAATCCACTTGAGCAGCATTTCACGTGCTAAAGGCAAAACTGAAGGCAAAACGCCCCAAAAACAAGCAGGAACAACAGACTGCAGTGCAGGCCTGGCAGAGCATCACCAGGGAAGAAACCCAGCATCTGGTGATGTCTATGGGTTCCAGACTTCAGCCAGTCATTGCAAAAGGATTTGCAACCAAGTATTGAAACTCACAATTTAATTCATGATTATGTTAGTTTGTCCAAATACTTTTGAGCCCCTAAAATAGTGGGGACCACATATAAACATGGGTGTAATTCCTACACTGTTCACCCAATTTGGATGTAACTACCCTCAAATTAAAGATGAAAGTCTACACTTTAAGCACATCTTGATTGTGTCACTGTCCAAATATTTATGGACCTAACCGTATGTCAGCAATTGATTGATTAAAATTGAGAATGTTCTGGAACATTTAGCACTATGTGTATAAAATCAATTAATTAATTTGAGGGTATAGATAATGAATGTGTGGTATACCTTACTGACTGAAATCCATTCATTTTTACAAATATTAAGCTGAGCTGGCGATGCACATTGTCCTTATTATTTTCTGGGGAGCTATTTTACATATCCGCCTCTTCCTAAGACAATACTATAGAAGCTTTTGTTTGTTTGTTAATTTCATATTGCATTCAGCAAGGTTTAAATAATTGAAGGGCAGAAGATGTTTCTGAGGATTTATTTATTTAAAATCCCCCAAAGCTTTTCCAGGGGCTGCATACATACATAATTGAAACCATAGACATAGGACTAGATTGCCATTCAGATGCTTTTATAGGGTAGGTTTATCCATTGCAGACGGCCATCTTGGGTGATGGTAACCCAGTTGCCTGATAGCACTGTAGCCAATGCAAACATGCAGTTGCTCTACCATTGTTTATTTAACCTCCAATAAAAAACTTTAATGAAATATTATTCAATTATTATTCAGTTCTTCATATGACAAGTTATGTGCTCTGTGATAATTACTGGCATAAGTAGTACTTTTTGATGTCTGTTTCTGTTACATTATGATGGGAAATTAGCTTGTGGCAGGGAGAGATTTTGTTCCCTCTGTTCCCTTCTGAGAAGTAGACAAGTTACCTCCATGCACAAGTTCCTGTGTTTTGTTGATTTAAATTAAAGCTTGATATATGTCTGCTCATATTAAATAAATTTATTTCAACAAATGCAATTTTAGATGCCTTCACAGGAATCCAAGAAGACCTGATTGGTAATAAGGGACTGAAGGGATTTAAAACCTCAAATATATGTATATGAATTGTCTATCACCATATAGGCTGGGAGATTATTTGGAAACAGTACAAGTACGTGTCAGACTTTGACTGCTTTCTTAAATTGTGGGAAGCAGCTTTAAGAAAATTAAAGAAGACACACATCCGCTTGAATACAATGTTTTTTTCTAAGGTGTATAAAAGCAAGAAGATTATTTTCAATGTCATTTGCAGCTGCCACGGCCTTAATTCCTTCACTGTGGCCAGTAATCAGGTTTACCTTTTCTTAAACACAAACGTGGAAGTGTATACGAGGTATTATTACACAGTTTAAGTCGCAATACCCACTAATTCACCTTGTAGTAATATTTTGAGAACACGTTCAAGCAGCTAATCCAATTATATGTAAACATTGGAAATCCTTAATTCATTTAAATTTAATAAGGCCCATTTAGAATCTAACAAGAATTGATTCTAAAAGAGGAAGAGGGGGCCATTATTGATTGAAATTTCGGTACTAATTTGAAATCACAGCCATCACTCTGTTGTTTGTTGTATGGCCAATTGACCACATTTTAGAGCTATTTAAACACCAGTGGGTAGAACTGCTGTCAAAATAAATACATAAAATACATTAAAAAAGTTATGGCTTTAAAGCAATACATATAGAAAGTGATTGTGTTCTTGTTTGGGGAAACAAACCAAAAAATATATATATTCCTTCCTGTAATATCAGATGTAAAGGGTTGTCCATGAAAGTAACATGAATATTATTCTTAATAGATTACTTTACCAAATTTGGGAATACAATATGAATTGTAGTCTCCTGGTAGTCTCCAAGTTTAGGCTATTTCAAATAAATGCTGTCAATAAAACTGAAGCCTTCATTCAGAAAGCATTTCATTGACATCATCTTTTAATTCTGCTGAACTGGGTTTTATGTTGTAGAATACCATAGGCATGTTAACAGGATAATCCCAAATAGAGTACTATATATATATATATATATATATATATATATATATATATATATATATATATATATATATATTGGTTTACCAAATATATCGTCATTTATATTTTAATATGTGCACTTTAAATAAAATATTAATGAAATTACACAACCTAAGAGTAAGCAAGGGACTGTAGGGAAACATCTTTACAGTCCATTACAAACGTCCATCTACTTCCGACTGAGGCTCTGAGGCTTAGAGACACCGGGCTTCAGATCCTAAAGAAATGTCTGTGGTTAAAAAAAGGCATTTCACTGTATCACTGTAATTTGTTTATGTATGTATGTAAGTGTGTATGTGTGCATGTATATGTGTGTTTATGTATAAATGTGTATATGTGTGAATGTGTGAATGTATGTGTGTATTCATTACAGGGCATTTTATGTCTTTACTCTGAATTTGCTTGCAGTCCACCTAATTAATTTGCATTTTAACTACTCTATCAGAAATAATTATCTTTTAATGCACTGTATCACTAAATCAGTGAAGCGCCAGGGATCAGAAAAATAGGCGGTAATAAACTGTATACTTTTACTGCATGTTAAATATTTGGACAAGAAAGCAAGATGTACACAGTCCATTGGTTGAATTACTATAGTGAGGTGATCATGCTTAAAGTTATACATTTATTCAAAGCATAATACTGTTTGATAACATCACAGCAGTGACTGGCAACATAATATATATATTTTTTATGATATACAGAAAACTTGGCATGTTTAAACCATAACATACCATAGTATGACTTCATTAAATACTTTCCTAGTCTAATAGGTATTTTCTTGCTTATCATACATTTCTATTTAAATCTAGTTTTCTATAAAGCTACTCTTTGTATGCAAGATTACATATGTTTTTCTTTTTTGATTGCAACCAGTTCTGGACAGAAAACTGTGCACTTAACAGAACAATTTTAAACTCTTTGATCATTTCTTTTCTGTTCTGACCTCTAAATGTTCGATTGAATCTTTATGGACTTGTATGTGTGTATTTGAGAGCCCACCCTACACACAGCCCACCTCAGACATATTTGACAGTATATTGTCAACACTATCATTATTAAGTCAGAAAGAGTAATTTTTCTACACAAAGAAAGCATCTCAGAACTGCTTTACAGCCTAGATGAATACAATAATAGTCAAATGGAAAAAACAGGAATTGAAATCTGCCAGCCTACAGTGCCGTTTTCACTCTGGTGTTGAGGTCCTCTAATGCCACAGATTTAACTGAATGTTGGGTGAATAATTGGGCATTCAGCTGCATGCTCTAATTACCTAATACATGTTAATAGATTACTCCCAAAAGGCAATTCTTTTTTAAAGCAAAGTCGCTAACAAATGATAACAAATAAATATCCAGAACTGTTTGCAAAAGCAGAAACAACACAGCTAGTGAAGAAAACAAAGAGGCTGTCATGTAATAGTAGCCTTAGGTATGAAAATGAGTATGTAAACGCTAACCAACATGTATATTGTTTACCCATATGCGGTATGTGAAAATTAATCCAACAACAACCTGTGAAGTATATTAATGGAGCATATTTAAATTGCCCTGTTTAGGGAATATGAATATGAACAGCCACAGGAACAAAGCCCTGGGTTCCCTTTTATCTTTACACATGCAGCTCTTTGTCTGTTATACATTCATGTGAACCAAAGGGATCACAGGTGGCACTGGGCAGGGCTTCAGATTTCCCAAGGAAGGGCTAGTTAGACCTGGGTAGATTTGTCTAATATGGTTTCACTTGTGAGCACCAGTAGGTATTGCATACGGTCTCTTCATTAATATACCTTGCAGATCTCCATTTACATCCCCCACTAATCCCCTCCTGAAACTGTCAGGGTAAGCGCAGGCCTATATGCGCTCTCTTTGTTCATTCACATTTCTCCTGACTTCACTCAGATTATCCTATTAATCTCGCTCAATCATGTGGCCCTCGGATCCGCAGATTGTTTTGTGCTCTGAGGCAGCGGAGCGAGATAAAATTATTAGCAGAACCTGGGAAAACAATAAAAGGCCTTGTGTTCATTATGAATGAATAACCGAAGAGAATGTTGTGTAGTGTTCAACTTTCAAAACATTGACACGCAGCGCTCGATACTGTTTTCACTAGAAGTATATTCAGTTTAAATAATGTGTGTCTGTGTGTGCAACGGGGGGGTTGACATTTAAAGCATAAAAAATTAATCAGAAAAAAGTATGTGATTTTTGTTCTTCATGTGTATGTAAAATCTCTGAAGAGAAAGCAGTACCACAGATAAATACAAGCAACAAAGTACATTTTAGAGTTCAGCTTTTGGAGGACTAACGTGATATTTAACAGAACATACATGTATAGCTCCTAATCGTCTGTTAATAGAGCTCAACTTATTTTAGCGCAATCCTTCATATTAATTACCGGTGTTGAACTGTAGGTTGAAAACTCCCATAATATATGATCATTTCAACAAGTTTATTGTTGCTCCTTTTTTTCACCATCTGATGCATACGACTATACATAGAGTGATGATAAGAGGTCGGTACTCCATGGCCTATGAAAAGATTATTTGTCATGACCCGAAGAGGCACATACAGTAACCTTAGCAGGATACGAACAGGGAAAGACTAGACTATGCTATTGATTATGTGCTCTGAGCTATAACTGATGGTACAAGGACTGGAACTGCCTAGTGGATTCCACTGCTTCACTAACAGATCAAAAAAAAAATGACTTCACTTTTTCTAAGAGCTAGCAAAACAGAACAGTCTTCATATTGTAAGAATCATTTCAAAATAACTGTATTCTTGCTCCTAACTAATCATTATGCACTAAAATAGACAGAACACACTACCCTACAAAGTGTAACTCTAATTCCACTGCTCCACATATCATATCATATCTAAGCCCGTAAAAACGCAACCCTAAAACACATTTTCCAGGTAATCCAAACCTCACCCCATCTATATTTTGTTTTAGAATTAAATTGAATGGTCATACTAAGATTAGGTTTTGTTTATTGCTAATATATGCATTCATTATATGTTATATGTTATTATATTCATTATGCGGTTACTTTAGTATATTACAAATTAATATTGGGTGCTATTCATCTAGCCAGTAATGTTCCTGAATTTGTATTTCTTTTTTTGATGAGGAGGACAGATACGGCAGGAAATCTGCAATATCATAATTTAGTTTTACAATCCAACCGCCTGCTATTTTTTTCAAACTGAAACATCACATTGTAATTTAAAGATTTAAATTAGGTTACTGCAATAGCTTGTTTGCCCTATGGGTTCTGAATAAGAATTTTTTGCAGGATCAGCAGTGAATACATTTAAGTTCTCAGATGCAGATCAGAAGTCTTCAGAGATACGTTGGATACTGCTGCCATCACTGTGCGCTGTCGAACTGTCTCACTCGGGCCTTAAAGGGTACATGCAGTTCCAGATCACATCGAAATACAGAGAAATGCAAATTAAGTCAAACATTACAGCTCCTGCATATCACATTACTTCAGTGACATTTTCCTTTTTTGGCAAGAAACTTTTCTTACACATCAAGAGGTGTTTTTTAATGAATGTTTCTCTTTAATAAACATAGCATGTTAACAAAGGCTGAATACCTGCAATAACAGTGAGAAATATCTTTTCACCCAACTTTTTAATTGTTTGGCAGGTGGGCTTGAATCACTGGAACCTTTTTTTTATCATGTTATGAATTAAATTCATTGTTCCTGTCTCACATGCTCCTGAAATGTTTGCATAACGACAAAAAACGTGATTACTGTAACCTTTGGGCATAGTCACTTAATTTAAAACATATTTTAAAATGTCCAGAAATTAATAACTTGAGTGAATAAAATGTTCATTGCTTTCGTGTTAACCTACATAATAAAATACAAGTATTGTTGGCTCCAAACTCTATGCTATAGATTGCTTTGGCAAAGGCACAGTAATTAATTAAATATTTGAGTCTTTAATTATGCCACAAGAGTTATGCAGGCATTACATGATCTGCAAAGACTGGCAGGAATAAGACATAGCCCTCTTTTTCAGCTCCACACTATGAAATATGGAAAATAACCTCAGTGTATTGCTTTTACCATAAATGGAAATATATATTTTGATAAGTATACATTTAGTTGCACATAAAATCAAGATGATATAGCCTTGGCCCCATTCATCGCAATTTATTAAATTTCTTCAGACATCCACATCTCTAGTCTCTCACTTTGAGAACAATAACATCACAAACATCCTCATAGTTTGCAGACATCCTATAAATATATCACACTTCATTACATGAGCTACATGTTTTTATATATCTGTATATCTATATGTATTCACATACATGCTACAGCTATGGGAAGCTTTGTTCAGAACATCAATATCATAATAGATACACAATGCCCCTGACATAGAATATATGCTAAATGACAATCATTTGCTAAAATGAGTATGGATTTTATGTGCACTGAGGCTTAAATGTATGCCTCATTTATTCTGATGACTATATCAGTCAGAGAACTGAAGCAGCCATTTACAAACATTGTACTGATATTTATTAGTATTAAAGCACTTTTTATCCATCATCTTCCTGGGTGTATAAAAGATTGTATAATAATAACAACATTTCCACATTTAGATATGTTAGCACTTCAAAAAAGAAAGCTCTCTTGTATCGAGAAAATATGAGTGAAGTGACTTGACAAATTAAAACAGTCTCACCCAACATGCATATTAAACCAGCACATTACATTAAGGTGTTAAAATAATAGGCATTTAAGATAATAGGATTAAAGCAAAAGGGTGAAGGAGAGATTTATTTGATCGGCCTTTTTCTTTAACATATCATCGAAGCTTGTAATTGCACATGTCAAAGTTGTCATTTCAAAATAAAACTTGTGTTCAAGCAGTCTGTGATTCCAGCTAATGTTTCCATTAACCAGTAAAAAGAAGGTGCTGATGAAACCTTTCTCTGATACATCATGCGTTCTGAATGGAGTCGATCTGGCTGAAGAGTTTTTGGCCACAGTTTTGCAAACTTTGAAACGGAAAACAATTCACATCTTAATCAGGCATCGTTTAAACTGTTGCCAAATTGAGTTCTGTTGCACTGCAATAAATACACTTAATAATGTCTCACAACACATTTGTAATGGTCTTCTTTATTTGTTTGCTATTATTAATACAATAAACTATTTCTAAAGATCATAAATCTGACTGTGAAAAGCCAAGCCATTGCATCAAATATACAAATATCCTGTTCTTTTTGCCAGTGAGAGAACTAATATGCATTATGTGTGTGTGTGCACGCACGTGTGTGTGTGTTTAAATTAAAAGACACTTAAGCTGCTTTCCTTAATACACATGGAATTAGAGTACAGCTCTTAGCCTATAAAACTACAAGTAATAAAAATGTCCTTTGCAGAGAATATGAAACTATTAAAACTAAAATCAATTTAACACATAAAACATCCCTCATGCCCGTGTTATGGCAAGAGATATTTGCCAATTAACCAAAACATGCTGTTTTTATTTGCATGGGATTTCGGTGCTGTTTACAGTAGTTTTAACTTGAGGGTCGTGAAAACTTGTTGGGCTTGGTCTGAGAAAAACACGTTTCCTGACACTTATAGCATTTGATGGACAGCCAAGTCATACTTAAACAACTGTCTGTTTGAAATTATCATAATTATTTGGTGTTCAACACTTCTATACTGTGTTTAGACTACAACAGTAGGAAAAAGAAAAAGAAAAAACAGCATTACCAGCAATTGTGTACTCTATATTGTAATGACAATGCAACTATCTTTAACATTGTCTTCCTTCTAAATAAATAGCTAGGTGGAATTATTTTTCATTCATTTTGGACTCTCCTCCCTGAAAGCTAGCCTGTCCCAATGATAAAATACAGGTTTTCATTGCTTTGTTCTGCTGGTATTGACTAAATATTGCTGCAAATTATCACCTCAGTACTAATGTGGCTGCTGTAGCTAAAAGCAGGAGAGATGGCTCTCATCTGAAGGCTAATGAAGTCAATGAAGCCTCTTTAAAGGTCAGGTGAGGTTAGAAATCCTGTCCTTGGATCCTATTATGGCATCAAACAGTGAAGTCTGGATGAATGAGCAACAGCATAACTCAACAAAATTCAGCGAAACCCATTTTGGCACTGCCTTGCCATCGTGAACTTTTCCGATCTCTGATGCTGCCATATGGTGGTGTTTCTAGGACATCGTTTTTCAGTGTAACTTGTGCAAAATGAGGCAAGCTCTCTAAAGCCAAACAAGCCTCTGTAGAAACAGCTTTCTCACCCTGGGTCGTACTAGGCTTTCTCTTCATCCACAACATCTGCAACTTTCATTCATTGAGACATGTATCGTTTATCATTCAAGTCTACTTGAAGGAAACAGTGTGGTCTTTTTTTGTTTGAGTGAGTCTTCAGATCTCCACTTAGCTATTTCTTTAATGACTGCAGGACATAACAAAAATAAAATACATAATATTAATCATCGCCATCATAGCAGTATTAGTATCTTATTTTGTAATAAAAAGGGCTTTATGTTTTGTATGTAAGCATCATGGGTTTTATTACATTGAGTATTGGGTGATCAAATGAAAAAAGAAAGGTTGAATTCTCTATTATTAAAGTTTAGGAAGAATGAATAGCAGCAGCTGGAATATTTTCGAAAGATTTTAAACATCAGAATACAGAGGTTTTTTAATATTTTTTATCGCAACATGTTGATTTTAACAACATTAGTGTTTGTTATTCTTTCATGAAAAAATTATAAATGAATTATATAGTTTTTTATGCTTGGCTATTCTCTAAAACATTTTCACACTTATCGTTGAAAAACACTTTGAAGACATATTCTGATTAGAAGAAATGTAGATATGGGAATCCCACAAACAGAAACCTGCACAGTTTGTAAATTGGGCTCTGTGGGCTCGATTGTAAAAGAAACATAGATGCTGAGCCAATAAGAAGTCATTGGAGCTGTGTGATGGTTCCTTTCCTTTACATTCTAAGTCTGGAAAATGTACAGTGTACTTCCATTGATGTAGTGATACAATATAACTTGGTAAACACTATTAGGAGCCCTTTCATGCAAGAATTTAGACATGAGGCAGGGAAAAATCTGATTTGTCGGAGGAGACATATGCAATAAGTGTTCCATTTAATTTGTTACAACATTTATTGAACTACTAGAATTGTTACCTATTTATAGATGGAATGTTTTTTGTCTGTTTATTTGTTTTGTTTTGCAGATAAGGTAAATGTATTGTTGACGAATTGAATCAATGTTTGATTACTGGAATCTGCAGCCAAGACATACATTTGCACTGTAAAGCGCCATCAGATGTTGTAAAATTATTCCACAATACTATTACTACTACTACTACTAATAATAATATTAATAATCAGTTGAAGAAACTTGTACCCACTATAGTGTATAAGATCTAAAGCAGACTGCATCTGTATTCAGCACCACAGTTCACCATTTATTTGAAGAAATACAATTTGGTTCTAAAGATTTAAAAGCAATCCGGTAACACTTTAAAATAGGTCTCCCTAATTACAGTGTATTAACATAGTAGGTACTCAGTAACTACATCTTAGTTACTCAAATGTTAGCAAATGCTTAATTACATTGTTCTTATGAGTAACTAAGATGTAGTTACTGAGAACTTACTGTGTTAATACACTGTAACTAGGGAGACCTATTGTAAAGTGTTACCAGAAATCCATGTTGAAGTTATTTGAAAACTACTTTGGTTGTCTTGTAGTCCTCTATGACCCTTATGGCCAGGTTCTTAAAATGACTTTCCACGTTTTTGCTCCAGTTGTTCTAGTTTTACTAATGACAAATAAACTCTAACATATTTTCCAAACCTTTGCATATGCCATCTCCTGATTGATTTGCACATTTAAATGTGTACAATTACTTTCAGTAAAATGGAGCAAAAAGCTTTGAAAAATCACCCTGTCAATATTTAACTAGTGAAAATGCTTCAAATTTGGTAATTTATATGTATAGTAACTTCACAGCCCAAATGGTTTACTGTGAAATAAATCTGTATCTGTCTGCTGATAATAATTCAACAGGGTTGTTCACTATTGCGTGAAAAATAATCGAATCTAACACTAGGCTGCAAAATGAGGTAAATAAATATTCATGATTTAAAAAGACCCTATGAAGGAATAAATGGCAAAAGCCTAAATGGAAATGACAGTGCAATACATATCAATTTAATCAGTAAGCCAATGTATTGACTTTATCAGGTCTAAGTGGGGGTTAAGTTTTTGTCTCGATTATGTATTCTAGAACCTTTCAAAACAAATTCATGTTAATTAAGAAAAACAGAAACATGCATGAAAATGAGCTAATACTGAATCACATCCATCCATAATTAATAATAGTTAATGCCAGATTGTGTAAACAATGGGGATTGTGGTATTTCATATCTGCTTTATAAAAGAACGCTTTAATGTATTCTCTCTCTCTCTCTCTCTCTCTCTCTCTCTCTCTCTCTCTCTCTCTCACACACACACACACACACACACACACACACAAATCAACCAGCCAACCAATCAAAAACCAACCAGACAGAACTAATCAGTGCTTAAAGTGGGCTCCAGTGGTTTGTCCATGATAAAACCGCATCCTGGGTTTTAAACAAATACAGAATCAGAACATAAACAGATCAGAAAGTGTTTATGTTTTTTGTTTTTATTAGCAGTATTTGCCATATTGTGGAGTGTGCCCTAACAGGTGGGTGAGGGGGCATTCCTGGACTGCAATCAATGAGGTTTGAGCTAAGCCCTTCATATTGAGAAATGTTACATTACCTTAAGGCATCATTTTACAACAATGAGGCAGAAGCTTATGAACCTCATATGATTTTACTGGTCTTCAGAGAACATGGGCTAGGTTTGCATAATCTGCACAATGTGGGTATTAAGCTACGTTTATTAGAACTGAATGTAAAACTTCTCCAAAAAGCATGTTTTAGTGTTTTTCATGTTGCTAATTACAACAGAGGCTATACTGGAATATAAGGATATATTCTTGTTCCTCTTCTTGTTATATTTTAATTTATGGAGTAATTAATCTCCTCACTCCATTTGAATTAGAATTTTACAATTTAAATAATTGCAGCAGGGATATGAACACACACTTATAAATGATTAGAAACAAATGTGTTCTTAATTTGCCTCTTTGATTTTAATAACAGGTTCATTTGCCCCGAATGCACAAATAATAATTTGCTTCATATAAACGCACTTTGGTCTGTTAAGCCTATACATATAGAAGTCATACAGTGATAGATGAGAGTCTGGGTGTGTGAAATACAGGCAGATCATTTTGTTTATGGAGTGAAAACGAACAGTGAAGTTATAATCTGAATTTTCATGTCTGAAATGGAAGAAAAACAGACACTGGGAAACCACTTAGTGCTCCAATACTTTGGCACTGGGTTGCTGTTGTTCTCAACTCAACTCCTACATTAATCATATCTGTCTGTATTAGGGGACAACTGCTGCAGAAAAATTAAATCATTTAATTCAAAGCACCCCGAAGCCTAATTATGTGTTTTGTGGAAGCTATGTTGAAGGTTGATTAGTTGGATGTTTTGAATATGATCCAAACATACTGTACAGAGTGTTTGGCCAGTAATTGATTTCAGTTTTTAATGTGTTGTGACTAAAATATATATTTTTTTCATTTTGTTGTGGCTTTATCTCGAGTCTGTTTAAGGATCTGCAGTTTGTGTGGAGAATAATTTATTCTTTTAGGCGGTGAATATGTATTCTTGAAGTTTCCTTGCGATTAGCTTGCATTGGGAGCTTATCCTACACAATCACCTTATTTCCCTGGAGTCGGACTTAGACTGGATTAGAACCTCAGGTGCTGCTTGTGTCAGCTAGCCCCCGTAATGCTTAGTGCTTGATGTTCGTGTTTTTCCTAATGAGTGATGCAGGCTCTAGATAAAGACATAACGGGAAATAAAAACATGATACTTTGGTAATAAATCTTTAAAAACTGCATGTGTTTGCTTTGGAAGGCCTTCCTAGTGATGCACAATTCAGTTTACTTGGTGTTTAAATCAGTATTGACAAGCTAATGAAATCACCAAAAAGAAAGTTATTCTGTATGGAGAAGGTCAGTATTGTTCAATTAAAGTTGCCTATTGCTTTATATGTTTGTGAAAAGCACAACAGAAATATGGTAATTTATAATGGGCAGTCCATTTGTTTTTATCAAGTGAAAAAGAGGTTGTAAAGAGGCTTTTGAAACCAAGCCAGGCATTACAGGTTCAGAATAGCCACCAGCTCTTTGGATTCATTTGATTATCAGCAGGTTAAATTTAGTTTCCGTAGCAACCGTTCCAACAATTTAGATTTTTTTCCCCTGCGAACCTTGATTACACACACACAAAATCAGCCAGAAGAGCAGATTTACTATTTTTATAATTATTGACTTTCACATCACCTGCCATCACCTCAATGACAAGAACGTCTGCCATACTTAATGATAAATAAATAAATAAAACACCAAAACATTTGATAACATTGGCTATAATTTGATGCTCTGTGAAATTAAAATAAGCTATATATTTAGTAATCAGAAGGGAAGGAAGACTTAAAATATTTGAAATATATTTAAGGTAGCTGTATTTGTAAAAGCATCTTTTTTAATCCATTAACACTTGTAGATGTCATTACCAAATACATTCCATTTTGAAATTGTAATGTTTCCATACATGTTCAAGCATACGTGCTTGCTTGTTTAAAAACATAGATACAAATAAGGAATCTGAATGAAAGAAACACATAAGGATTTTGATGATCTAAACACAAACTCAGGATAACCAGAAGAAACAGAAAAATCAACCACTAGTGCGGCCTTGATGCTGATGTCATTCATACAGAATTCTGTTTTGCTGACATTTTTGGAACCCTACTATTTGCTACTTTTTGGGAAATGTATTTAAAACACATTATGTTATTATGATTAATCAATCTATACAGGATTAATGTATATGCTGTATCTTTAATGTTTTAAGGATTTAAGTGCATTGTTTTGTTTTCTACAGTTAGAAAACAAGGAGACTTGTAATCTCCGTTATGAACAGCAAGAAGTTAAATTTATCTATCATGTGTACTTCACAGGGTAGGACCCATCCATGCATAAACTGATAGCCATTTACTGGCATGACAATTTGAAGGATGGCTTACCTATAATTACAGTGGAGAAAGAAAGTAACTTGTATCACTACACATTTTAAAATGCACAGTGCATATCTACTCTGATATATATTTCTTTAAATCGGTGTGAAGTTTAAACAAGATGCTATTTCTTGCTGTTCAACTTTTGTAGAATCATTAAAATTGCATTCTTCGTTTAAAAAATTAGCCCTTTAAAAAAAAGCAATACAAAAATAGATAACTGTAACACAAATTCACTTTTGCAGAGAAAAAATCATATAATATCTGGTCTTGGAAACAATAGTTGCATCATGGCTCTTGAGTCATTTTTTAAATGTTGTGCCATAAAGCTTACAGTGAGGAGAGATGCATTGCTATTGATTGCAATACTGTAAAGCAGTGTTGTGGATGACAATTAAATATATGAAATGTACATAAAGCAGTAACTAAGGTAAAGAGCACAAAACAGCTCATACAAGTGTTAGTATGTGTATTCTCACTGTGTATGACAAGCCAGAACTGATAAAGAGGCTGTGGCCTGAAAAACTGGGTTACATTTTAATTTTATGTTGCATAGTAATTAATGGGAACTGAAAGAGTCCATATGAACACTATTCTCACCAAATCTGAAAGATTTCAACTTTTGGTCAGCTATTACTTAAGAAAGTGTGAGCCCCTTGTTCTTTTATTACTTTTATCTAATTATATTGTTATCTAGGTCAATGCAATTTACATTGCAAAATAATAATGCAATGATAAACATATTCACTAGTACCCAAAGGTTGTTCTATAAACTTGTTTGGAGCTCAGCTGTATTTATTTTATTTATTGAACTTTATTTTTGTAGTACGATCACAAATGATATAAATAATGTTTAGACTGCCCTGAAAATGTAAGATACCAGAAAGCTTTTTAAAATGCTCTTGAATACTATTTGTTTGTGAGAATATGTCACAAGTGCTAATAACACTTAGCCCTAAAAGACTCTGACTATCACTGCTATGCCCCTCAAGCAGGTTTGTATCCAGACCTCAGGGCACTCAGACACGGACACAGGTACATCACTAATATTTGATTAATTAATTCTCACTCAAGTTCAATTTACTACAATAGAGACTGTCTGGTCTCCAAATCACAATCACAACGCTAACTAAAACCTAGACAATTTCTATCCATAAAATTACACCTTTATTAATTCCCAGTTCAAATTAAAAGACTAAATAAAACACTAATCTAAATGGAAAATAATCAAAAACAAAAGCATAAGGGTTGCTAAGCCTAAAATCCTAAACTAAAGCTACCTAAAACACTACGGAAATATTATAAAAATATAAGCACAGAATCTTTAGAGGCAGCAGGGAACAATCAACATGCAGACAAAGAAGATAAGGAAAAGAAAAGTCTTGGCTTATCACTCTCTCTCATTGCAGGCCTTGAGTCCTCTTGCTCCAATGAGCGTCATGGATAAATCCCTTTCTCCTGGCGTGTTGCACTGCTGACATCCTTGTTACAGTGTAATAAAATACCAATAACATAATAACTCTACAAGAACGACGTAATTTGGTGGATTATAATGTAATAATACTGATAACGTCATACATTTCACGATAACGTAATACATATTTCCTATTGATAACATAAAAACGTAATTGATAATGACAACATTTGTGATTGATACTAGGTGTAATGTTATTTAGGCCTTAATAGCAAAGTAATTTTTCCTTGTACAATATACATTTTCAAATGAATGCACTGAATTCTTGACAGTGTGACTAAAGCAGTCAAATCAAAAATCATGCGGTCAACACAATACCTTTCTATCCAAAGAAGAAATATATTAAAAACACAACTCAAAAGACTGCGGGCAAATTCTCTGTAGAATCCAAAAGGATGCACATATTAAATATAAGGATTGCTCGTACTTACATAACCCCTCCACCCCTCAAAATATATCTTAAACAATAATAATTACAATGTTTTTAAAGCTGCCTCACAATCACCCATACATCAATTTCCATGTTTCAAGGTTGTTTAGCTCTGACAAACTACCATCCCATAATGTTAATGGGTGATCAAATTGTCGTGTATTGATGGATATATACTCTTGTTGATGTTTCAAGGTGATCGGCCAAATTAGTACAAAATACCCTATTCAGCCTGATAAACAATTAAACAATTTCAAGGTATGACAAATTACAAAGGTATTTTTGAGTAACAGGAGGTCAAAAACATCTATGGTCCATCCACAAACACAGACCTGGAAGCCATGACCTGCGCCATTTCAAAAGTCGTAAATAGAAAAATAATGTCAAATCACTGAATATATATAAGCATGTTTTTTGCTCTTCTTCATTCAAAATAATTGACAGAAAATACAGCTGTGACTCTTGTACCTCTTAAATGAATGCTGGCATATTTCTTATTTGAATTCATGAAATGAATATGAAAAAACATTGCCTGTTCTGTAATGGCAATTAAAAAGTGATTGAATCAGGTAAGTGAATGAGTGTTGATGAAATCAAATGAATCTGACTAAACCAGAATTCCTCGGTAACATAATGACAGTAATGACATATAAATGTATTTACTCTGCATTTCCATAATGGAAAAAATAAAAATACTTTGTGACTAATCTACCTCCAAAACAAGTCTCTCCTCCGTTGTGCCAGACCACTTGAGTCTCATGACACTGATGACTGAGTCATCATTGTTGTTTATCCCCAGATTGTGAAGCAATAGATGGCTAAGATAGATCCAGGGCAGGTATGAACAAGTAAGAGATTTTATTGAAAGTTCCAGCTGTGAAAAATCCAGATTACGGGTAAATTTGATCATCATGGAGAGCATTTCTGTGGGCAGTGACAAGGATGCATCCTATGAAGATACTAAATCAACAGGATCTGAAAGGCCATCAACAGAAATGTCAGTACCCTGAAAGTTCTTCAAAGCAGTTCCAATTCTCTCAACTTGGGACATGTCTCTGTATTAGTTTCTCTCGTTGATTTGTTGCCATCATCCCATGCACCTTCAAAATCTGCACCATCTCCAACATTTCTATCTGCTGCACCTGACTGAGCTGTTCCGAAGGAGGATATCACTTCATATCAACCTGCTGCATTGACTTGATGTAATGACTGACTGCCATACTTAGACTTCAGGAATGTTCCCCATGCCCCTCCGCAATATGCCTCCAGAATTCAGAGTGGCAAGTCTCACATTTTGGCTTCCAAACAGTAGTTAGAGAGCTGGTGATGGTCATGAAGTTAACTGACTTATACACTATAACCCATGGAGAGCTGAGAGTCAGGTGTACTTCAGACTGAATTATTGTAATCAAAGATTGAGGCCTCACACAATTCCATGTGTACCAACCGAGCGCTCTAACTGCTACTCCAGGAGGCAGGAATTAGTATCTTTCTTATGAGGTCTATGGGAGTGAGCTTTCACTGCTATCTAAAAGCTCTGCTACAATTACATTAAATGCACTACATTGACCCACAGTGTGTTAATATTAAGCTGAGTGTTCATTAAAGGCAAAGAATAATGATAGCCAAAGCATTACTCCAGGTAACGCAAAATTATATTTGAAATAATTACCATAAACCTCCTTCATACTCTATTAATCTCTTTTCACACATAGCACATTAGGCAATAAAGAAACAAATGTAAATGTTGTGTGCCGAGTTGTGAGTGTTATTACATTATCAGTAGAATTATTACATTATCTGAACAAAACATTTAAATCATGTAATGTAATAACGTAATGAAGTCATAAGTTATTACGTTATCTGTGGAAAAAAAAAGTTTTTCTGTTATCAGTAGTGAAAGTGTATTACATTATCGGGGAATTACATTAACCTTATGTTACAAACCACTAATTACATTGTAGTTATTACATTGTCAATATGTTATTACATTATAAGTTGTAATAGTCCTTCTCCCTCAGGAATCCAGCTGGCCCCTTATCTGTAACAAGGAATTACAGCCTGACAGACAGGTGTCTGTTACAGAGCCAGGCTGGGGCCGAGGTGTCTGTGGAGTCTCGCCACCCATGTCACTACAAGTGTAAAGAAATAGATAATTGCCTAACAGTCTTTTGTGCTTTCTTCTGCAGGTTTCGGCATCATTCGTCACCTGGAGCAACAGGGAGTGCAACAGCAACAACTTCAATAGGCTCTGCACGGTAAAGTACTTCATGGTGTCCTAATTTCTTCCCTAGTAACCACAGTCCAGTCCTCTATCAGTCATACAGGAGCTCCTCAGTAAGGTCAAGGAGAGTATTCTTAGCTTGCAATGTCTAGTGTCCCTTCTACCACACAATCTCAGCCTCCATGTCTTCATCGTGACTGTTTCTCCTAGTTTCAGCTCTTCTCTGTCCTTGTAAATTTCACAACACATACTGCTTTCGCAGCTCTTCTCCCCGTGTCCCGATGTCCCATCCGCTGCTACTGCTGGTGCTGCTTCCCATTTGTCTGCTATCCCTCTATGGACTGGGAAACGCCTTTTTAATGCCAGTGTGATCATTAATACAGAGGGGAAACAGGTGTGTATGTCCCTGTTTGGTGGTAGCCAGGCGACATCTTTATTAGCACAGGTGTGCCCATTTAGTGAAAGAATCCGTGAAATAATCAAGTAATTAGTAATGAAATATGTGCAAATAAAGCAATATTCAATCTGTACAGCAATAAACTAAGAATAAAGAGCAAGAAAGAGCTGAAGTGAAACAAAACAATAAGTGAGAAAATTGAATGCCTACAAACAATATATTAATGATCCCAAATGATTAAAACAGAGAGCACATTTGACTGCCACTCCATTGATTGCTATACAGGGGGTCCTCGCAATTTGTCGCCTCGTTCGTTGTTTCGCAGAGTCGCCACTAATGAATATAGGATGTTTCTTCATAAATCATAGTTTTTCGCCACATGTTCTTGCAGAGTCGTTGTTTTTTGACGTCGGAGCTCCGTGGTCTCAGTATTGGCCCAGGATGGTGGCCAGCAGATATTATAAACTGATGTGAATACAGTTTGGAAATAACAAAAGAAAAACCGGAGCATTCGAGACCGAGCTGCTCCTCACTACTTCTCTATCTTTGAACTCCTCTGACTTTGTCTGAGACTACGGAGACTACGGAGACTGAGAAGGTACAAAATAAGTATTTGACACTTAATCTTAATATCGTAATTGTTGCTAGACTCACACTCCCGTCATCACACAACGTTGTGCGTTCTCAGCCTGTGAAGAGTAATCCTGTGTGGTAAGTGAACTGTTTTCTTTTTTACACTCTCTTTCTATCCATTTCTCAAATTCACGCAAACATTTTTTTTTTCTCTCTCTAATTTTACTAACAGAACCTTTTTTTTGGAATGTCTTGATTTTACATAATGTGATGTAATGCTTTGGAGATGGGCTAGGTAAAAAGTGTTGGTGTTTAGGAACGGTACACTACTATGAGCTCATACACTAATGGACATTTACGAGATTTACAATTTACAACTATTACAACGATTTACAAGAATCTCCTGTAGTAACCGTTGCCATGATTGTGAAGAAATTGGTTCCCTTAATTGTTGTAAATTTTATTTTAGTTATAGTTTACTTTGAATAACCTTTTATCGCTTCCACTGACCTCGTTAGGATTTCACCAGATATAGTAAATATAGCATTCCCTTAAGACCACATGTGTGGAATTGAACAGGGTTTCCCATGTACTCCAAAATGTATAGGAATGTATTATTTCTTTTCAAAAGAATCCCGGCAAGGAATGTGCATTCCCCATATGATCCACAAGAGAAGAGCTATTATAGCTATAAAATTGGAATTTGAAAAATGGTGTCTGAGGGGGATATAAACTTTTCCTCTGAAAGCAGAAATGAAAGCATGAAAACTGTCAAAATGTCACTAAAATATTTACAGAGACCTGCCTTTGAAATTGTGTTAGAATTAGAAACTGCAAATATAAACAGTTCTGTAAAGAATTGTATCTACTTTATAATTGTGAAAAATGTAATAGAAATGTTGCGTTCAAATATATACATACAATATAAATGTTTGAAAGAGTTATACTATGAATACATTTATTAGCTGTAACATCAGGGTGATTTTCTCTCTCTCCATATTTCCATTATCATTAAGCTACCTATGTGGGTCTCAAAATATATTAATCTATTATATATGTACATGAAATCTTAAAGAAGTAGATATAATTTTATTTGGACCATACCAAAGCATGATAGGACCAATGTTAGACCAATGTTTTTCAAAGTCCTGCATATTTATTACAGAGATCCAATACTAGACTCAATTCATGCACTTATTTACAACAATTTAACTCAAAGATGCTAATTCACTCACCAGTACCTTTTTATTTTCAAGTCCCACACTCACAGCCATGAAGAGTGTATCCATGGAGAGAACCTTACTAGGTACTGACATGCTGTCCCTCTTAAATATATTTACATAACTTCATGAAAGATGCACCTGGTCTCTCCTCTCTACTCCTTTAAAAGAAATGAATGGTAGATGTCAGGTTCTGCACATTAAATGGCAGCAGTTTAGAAATAAGGGGCAGATTTGTTGGGATTATAAATGCATAAAGGACAGTTCAGTGCTTTGCTCATGCCACAGCAATATGGCATCCTCAATACATTTTGCAATCTAAAGTCACAAGAGTATTTTTAATCCCAGCTGCAGCAGATTTAAATGGCTAAATAACACTTTTGGTGTCAGCCCTGTCAAAGGTCTTTCCTTTATTCAGACTGCCCTGTACTTATTTATAAATATTATACATATTTTCATCTGCATATTTGAAAACTAAAATGCTGGTTATATTTATAGCTGTCATTTGTTTTTAGTTTTTTTTCAATGTATGATCTATTATTGAACTTTCATTTCTTTTGAAAGAAGCATTTGATTTGGGATTTGAAACAGTTGCACAATTTATGCCTGAACTGATCGTTTAAAGTATTTGTTTTCCAGGTCTGGTCCACATCTTTACCTGAAACTTAAAAAAGATATTTGATGTTGTTTTTATTTGATCTTTTCAGATATCTGCTTTTATTTGGCATTTTGGGACTCAGTAAATGAGACAGCTCTTAAGAATGATGAACATTTACCAGTAAAGGATCTTATGGCAGGTGAGAGGTTGGAGGAGGTATAGCTGTTCTGTGCTTAATAACTGTATTTACAACCCCGGTTATCTGAGAAAGAGAATACTACCCAAAGGGGGATGGGACAGTGATAGTTAGCACGGGAGCTCAAGTCTAACAATGCTGCCTATAGGCCACTGTGCGCTGTCACTCGGGCTGACCCTCCGTCTCCCTGCTTTAAGTACTACAGCACACAGAGACTCAGCCTCTTTATACTGGAGCCCAACAGAGCAGTCTTTAGGTAGTATTTTGCTTTTCAGATAACTGTGAATTGGTGTTTGGCTATGTTTAAATATCCATACAGACACCAGCAAGTTTTATATTTACAGAATGCTAGAAGTGGCGACTATTTAAAGTTCCTCTTGAGTTTCTGTTAATTTAAACAAAGACAAGAATGTATCATACCATTTTGTCAAAAACTCCACAAACAGTGGGTATAATACTTATATTTTGTAAGTCACCAAGGACAAGGACAAGGACAAGGGCATCTGCTAAGTAATAATAATAATAAATAATGTGTTCAGGGGTTTTTGGTTTGGCTCACAATTTTCATCTTAAATCCCTGTAACACCATCTAATCGAAAATGAATGTATGACAGAATGATGGTCTAAAAGCTATTGTAATGTTTTCCACTTCTTTACCTGCAAGAAGTATGGGATCACTGTGAAGCTCTTTCAGTCTGTCAAGGTAGTTGAACATCTTGCCCTCATTTCACAAGGTATTGCATTTTCTTAAAAAATATGTATTTGGATTGGATGGAAGAAAGAAAAAGAAAGAAAGAGACAGACAGACAAAAATCATTATTATATCCCCAGATCTGGGCCTTTGTCCCGGAGATCTTTTGAAAGCTCATGGTTGAGTCTTTGCTTTGAAATGCACTGGCCAGCAGAGAGAACCCGCAGGAGCTGCTGAATTTATCCTGAAATCATGTGAATCACTTCCATTTAACACAGGTGGAGGCCACTTAACTTGGTGTGTGATTTTGAAGATGACTGGTCACACCTGAGCAGATAATTTCGAAAGTACAATTGATAATCCAAGGAAGGTGGACACTTATACAACCTCGCTATTTCAGTTTTTAATTTTAACACATTGTCTACACATTTCTAGAATACGTGTTTCACTTGGACGTTATGTGGTAGGATTAGTCTATAAATGATTAAGAAAAGCATCTTAATTCTAGTAAGGGTACCAAATGAACGTATCATTTATTCTGTAGTTTATTATTCATTCCTGACACTCTGCTTTCATGCAGGCACACATGATGGCGGTACACAAAAGACTCCAGTCCCCCATGACAGCCTTGTTTTCACAGTTGTCATTTTTATAGATTGGTAACAGCAGACCCACTCTTTAATCGTGAGTGCCAATGAGATTCCTTGACTAGAAAATGGATTTGTCATAGAATATCTTTAATTTGTTAAGCTTCAGTGGCATGCAGACTTGGCATCCTCTGAAATGTGGTTTTATGGATATATTTATTTACATATCTATGTATATATATATATATATATATATATAATGGGGGTTGGAGATGCATTTCATAATCATGAGCAGCAGCAGTCTTTACTGATCCACTGCTGGATGAGATGTGTCCACTTGTTTCGATGTACAGTGTTTTTTCCCCCAATTTATTTTGGATAAACAAAGCAGTTTAAAATGAGTTTGGTCAACACTTATCTTAGTCAGCTTCATTCTGAGTAGATTTCTTACTTCCATCCAATAGATCTTCAGTTTGACGCTGCAGGTCCTCAGGTGTTGTTGCAATGATGATGTCATTGGCAAATTGTAGGTTGTTCAGTTAAGCTCTGTTTATGATCATTCCCTTTTCTTCTCAGTCCAATTAGCAACGTCAGTTACCTGGTAATAGTACAAAAATAGTAATATATGCTTGCAGGATATCCAACTTAACTTGACTGCAGTGACCTGGAAAAGAGAAGCTGAATATCAAAACAAGTGGCCATATCTTGGGAAGGCCTTCACCCAGCAGTGGGTCAGTAAAGTCTGCCGCTGCTGTGAAGAGGACATGGCAGTAATGAGAAGGAAGTATTGTTTAGAACAAAATGAAAAAAAAAACTATAAAAGTTTTAATTTTGACTTACAATTGTCTGAATTAAAATGTTGTTATAAGCTGGTAATTAATGCCATAGTCTGTCCTACATAAACCTACATTCTTGTTTATTTTTTCAGTGCTAAAGAAAGACAGAAAAACAGATTCCTTCTGTCATTTCTGTAATTTTCCTTATAATAAGATTGCATTGACATTCTCATGCAGACAATTAGGTTATTTGACAGCTTTCCTCCCAGATAGTGTAGTCCTTAAGTATAACAAGATTTGTTGAGGATCTTTGCTTTTTGGCTTAAACCAACAATATAATAAAACAAAATTCATTTTTTTAAATTTCATAATGTATTAATGAAAGTACATTTTCACTTGGTAAATAAAGACGAGAATCAAATTCCATTTAATGCGTTGATCTTAACTTACCTTCACTGATCATCCTTTTGGAAGCCTTCACAACAACTTAACGATGTCGAAGATTATAAATATTCATCCTTCGGTTGTTTCACTGATCTGAGGAAGCCACAAGATACTCACTGTGTGTAGAGCTAATCTGGCTCCCCTGCCTTGCGATCTTCCATCTGTATTTGATCATTATATACTCATCTTGAGGTCAAAACACACATTTGTCATATTCCAAATGAGCATTCAGGAAATTCACGGTTGAATCTGAACAACCTGCCAACTGGGTTTGCCGTCAGAAAACCTCAATAGGCCAATCACGCCATTTGAGATAAAGATAAAGATGAAGACATAAGAACAATGTTTAATATCATTCTGTATATTTGTTTCATTTAAATGGCTTGAATCGCCCAGGTTTAAAAAAGCTACATATTCTCCGGTGTTACCTAATACATGTTTTCTGGTGGTTTTGTTTACTGTTTTAGATGCATAAAAGACACTGCTTAATTATGTAGCTGGTACTCATTTATTTGTCAGATATTATGAATGTGTAATTCTGAAGCTGTTTCTATTATGAGAGTGTGCTTGTTCTTCAAATGTCTTACTTAATGCCTTTAGTGTAGCATTGATTGATCCCATCAGCGAGAACTTATTACAAAATAATAAATAAATGGAAAAGAAATGGAAACAAATATATGTGAGGTGTTCAGTATATTCATGAATGGTACATGACCCAATTACTTCAACTTGATTCATATTTAAATGTATTGTGCATGAATCCTGGTCCTCTTATTTTTTTATCATCTTCTCTGTAATACAGCAAGTATTGTGTAGGTTTATCTGGGAAATCCACGGACTGCAAAACATTAATTTCAATGATATACAGAAATGAAAAAGACACATTTTTTATTTTTTTGTAATGACCTCTATAATGTACATTGTTTTCCAATATAAAAAAGAATTATGAAAATAGCATGGAATATAGAAATGGATTGTGGACAGTCCTAAGTCTCATTTACATGTTTTTTTCTCATTTATGATGCAACACTGTAAAATCAAGACAACACTGTATCTTTGATAAAAACTTAACTAAACACTCATATTACAAACTTTAAAAAGAAAGCGTCACAGGATCATTGAATCTCTAAATATATACCAGTGACTATTAGATTATTTGTGGCTGTGTTGGTAACTTAGTACCATACTCTTTTTAAGGGAGGGGCTGATTGGGATATACTGTAGAGATTAATTGTAGTATAGCACTCTGTTGTTAAATAGTCTCTTTAAATTTGTGCAATCTGTGGAGGCAACATGGGCTTTTGGCTTTAAATAATAGGAAAAACTGTTTCTGAAAAACAAATCAAGCTGTCTTCACAAAAGTAGGGCCTACACATAAACCCTTTAAAAGTTACTTTAAAAATATAACAACAATGTTTTGTCTCCAGACTGATTTGGAATCAGTTTGGCAGAAAATATATGAATGTGCTGAATTTTCAATGCTAGTCTTGTTTGCCTATTTTACCTATAAACAAGACATATAAATAAATAAATAAACAATGATATATAATTATAACCCAGTGATAACGTTTGTGAGCCAAGCCACACAGATGCTATGTATGTGATCTGAAATTTCCTGGTCTGATCCAAATGCTAATAAAACTGTGTCGATATACAGATATTTATAAGTGAATAAAGTGTGAAATATTACTTTAAAGTAAATTAAACACACACAAATGGACATTAAGGTTTAGAATGTAGAAACTGAGAAACAGATACAATATACTGGTAAACAGTTTGGATGAAAATCAACAGAAACATTTTTAGGACTATTTAAAATACGCACACACGTATGCACACACTATCTTCAATACGACTAAGACCTTTTAGCGTGTTTTTCATCTGCTGCAACAATGGGCATGCTGATATATACACTCACTGTACCAATGTGTGTATTTTGCACAGGGAAGTGAAAATACCAGGAAAAGGAGGAATAAGTAAATAATGAGCTCACGGAGCCCCACCCGAGCCATAGCGATATTGCAGCTTTCAACTGCAGATCATATAAAAGGGTCCAGGTGCCCAGAGCAGGTTGTTATAAAATATGGTAAAAGTAATGAAAAAGTCTACAAGAATACATAGCATTGATCAAAAAAGACAACCTATGAAAACGTGCCTTTAAAAATGTTTTCATGAGAGACTAGAAGAAAAAACATTATCTTAAAAGCTACGTAGCGCAGGTGTTCTAATTTCCAGTCACTGATGATTCAGATTTATGATCTAACTAGAAAATGATCATTTATTTTGAAATCAGCTGCTTTACATGTATGAACATGTACTTGCATGTAATATCTGACACCTCATAACTCACTAGTTTGTACTTATTGTAAAGAAGTGTTAATTGTCAATTGTCAGGTGTTACTGGATCAAGACGCTGAGGGACCTTGGGGAAGTAGTAGTAGACTCCAGGATGGATGTGGGACTGTCTTAATAGAAACAGTCAGAGGGTGACTAAGTGAAGGTAGGCTTCAGGGAAATGGCATAATCCCTGGGGCACTGAGGCCTGGGCTAAGGGGCTTTGGCCAGACAAAGGTAATTATGACATTAGTAATCCAACTGCAGAGGAGTTATCATTTAAAATCCATAAGCCCTAATGCTTTTAAAAGCTTTTTTCAAAATCAAAATTCCCTAGATTTTTGGATCTGACTTCATAAGGATAAGACTTGGTGAGATATTTCAGCATGACTTCATTTCCTATCTGTCAAATCAGGCAAAAGAAGCATTATAGTGTCACAGGAAAGGACTGAATATTTTCTAAAACCTGTTCCACATTGTTGGACCTTGTTCTCAAATACTGTGTGGTTAAATCTGTTCTGTGTGTGGTTATAGGGCTGGTTACTCTCCTCACTTGGCCATTTCAGTCTGAATTTGAATCCAAGCTCTTGGGAGACATGGAATTAAAAGGTAAAACCAGGGGCGGATACACAATTTTAATTGAGGTGGGGCTCATGAGCAGCGAAGATTCGTGTGAAGTGCCAAAGGCAGGAGCCTGGGGCGAGGGATCTGGGGGCCCTCCCATAGATCATTTTTGATATTGAGTGCCCCTGAGTGTGCAAATTACAGCATCTCTGAGACAATGAAACTATGCATTTTCAGACCTATTAGATAGGAATTTGCAGTGAATTTAACAAATAATGTCTAAGAGAAAGACCGTGGCAGTGTTGTAATATACATTGTTTATTGTTTCAGGGAACAATATATTTTTTCCTACTCATCCTCAACTTTCCTTGAGAAAAAATACATCATAATGGTTTGCTTTCGTGCCTTCTTGGCTGGTGGAGGCTACTCCATTCTGGTATATGCGTGAAAATTTTGCCCATGTTTTGAATATCATGAACAAATACGTTCTATCGAAATCGAAACAAGTGACCTCAATCTTGTCCGTCTCTATTCCAGTTTGTGTTTCCACGTGGGATTTGCAGATTTCCTCCATATTCCAAGCAATCCTTCCTCACGAGAAATTTCCCCAAGTGGCAACACTGTGCCATCGATCTCTGAATCTGAGGTTAATAATCTGGATAGAGATTACTTGAACTGTCACTGCTACACTGCTCTGTGAATGGCATAGTAAAGGCATAACCCCCCCCGGATCCATCTCTGGAAACTATGGCTGAAATGAAGAGAGGGATGAAACAAGTCTGACTGTGGCACCATCAAGCAACCAACAGACATTATGGCCTGACAGGTCTTAGCAGCAATTCAAGAAGTCCTAGAAGATATGAGAGTTTAGTTCTTGTTTTTATTTCAGTAAAAATATAACTAAAAAGGTTTCCATTGATTCTTATCCAAATTATTCCACAGCATCCGATATATTCCCAAAATATATAAAAATTGTATATTGATAAAGATATACACAGTAGCTAGAATGATAAACATAGATATAGCACATCTTGACAACGGGTTAACCTCGGCAGAATCAAACATTTTTCCTATGATCGGTTGGCAATGATATCACATTGTAGAGAGCAAATTATACTTAACAGAGAAAGATAATGAACTGATATGCTTACCGTTAACACCAAACCATTGAAATGACACTTCTAATTAAACCATTTACTCTTCAAGTTGTTTTTTCTAAGCACTTTCAAATGAGTATAGCTCATATACTGTATATAAATTCATAATTAGCATAATTATTTAGACCAACTACAGTTTATTCAAAAACAAAAACAGAAAGCAAACAAACCAACAAAGAAAATCAGTACAGTCTGAAATTCCTTCTGTGGCAGTTTATTCTATCAGAACGCTCTATTGGTTATTTTTGTTCTTTGGCATCTATTATCCTTTCCTGCTTTTGAGTCAATGTACGCTTTGGGCTTAGAGACATATGTGGCATAGTGTTGCCCCTGTGTGTGTGAGAGTTGGTTTGCCCACTGTTGCTTACATGTAAACAGATTAGTAGATGTACTTTCATACAGATGGCTTGATTACACTGAAGAAACCTACACCTGCTCCATTAATCTACATCTTATCTTCATATCACAATTTGGACTACACTCCAGTAACCCATTGGCAGCGAGCTCAAGTCAAAATAAAACAAGCCATTGACTATTTGGGTGTGTGACATGTTTTCAGACTATATTAAATGTGCAAATGTTCGAAAAATATAAATACATATACTTATTTAATTTATATATTTTTCGAGAGTAATACAGAATAAACAATTCAATGGTCTTAATGAGTGTTCAAATTTGTCTTACTCTAAGTGAGAGAATAATATTACTAGGACCTTCACAAATTGCATTGTATTTGAAATCACAATGCCTTGCCTTTGCTCTGTGAGAAAACATGTCCCGGACTCTGAAGGAAATACTTTACCCACACAGCTTATCCTTCTTATCTTTTCTTAACACAAAATGACACATACTGCACAGAGCTCCTGAAAAATTCAATAACACGCATTGTCTAGTTCATAGTCACCTCAATAAACTAACAATGGGTTTGAACAGAAGGCTCCTCGACCAATGACAGACGAGAAGAAAGGCGGGCTGGGATCCCTGCTTGAATCTAACCCTATCATTGACTTTCACAATCATTGACAATGAGCCAGACTGGGTATAATCGGTGATGTTGTACTGAGAGCTGTAATGAAATCACAAACCGAGTATCGTTTTTAGCTGCAGGAGCATCTGAATGCACAGATTACTAATGGAAAAGGTGCGGTGCTGCCCCATGTATAGACTGTGGCACCATAGCCCTTGGGGGAAGCCCCTTTTCTGGGTTATAGGTTATACCTGAAGTACAGTTTGCCCAGGAATGGGGTGTATGGAGAATTAAACACTGTACTGACTAATTTTTAATAATAATCAAATAAAAAAGTGCAGGAAAGGATAATAAAGCACAAGCCTAAGAAACCACAAGCAATCAAATCAAACCAGAAAATATTTTAATATGTCAAGGCAGAAGTGACTTGTTAAAGACTGTAATGAAATGAGATTGCTACAATTACAACAAAACGTAAGACCATCAATGACACCTTGAATAAAAACACTTGACACTTCCTTCTAAGCTCATCAAAGCAACCATTTAAATGCATCACAAAGAAGGCATCAAATCAACATTGTGCAAGGATTTAAGGATTAAAAAAAGTACCAACATGAAAACAGAACATGTATAAACTCTTATTTGACATATCTCATGAAAGTGTTTTCCACTTGCTTTATGTGTTGCAAACAGACAAGGAACAAATCTAGTTTGCACATTTATGTTTTTTTTTCTTCTTTTCTTATAAAAACAAACCTAAGTCACCACAGTGGTAATACATCGTGTATTCAAAGTCGTCGTATTAAAGTGTTGCACAAAAATAATAATGGGGTATTGTTAATCAACGACACAGACGGTAACTCAGGATGAACGCTGAACCCGCAGAACAGTTTGAAAAGAATGAACGATTTCTAAGAGTAAAAATGAGCCGTACAAAAGTTGGCACTTCAGCGAAAAGAAACTAGACTTGGACAGACTGCCACAACGGCACATAGACATTTTTCAGTTTGGACTAAACCTTTGGTGATGTGTACCTCAGACCCAAACTGAACCTCCTGAGGTACTCAATTCCTAGTACTGTGGCTGTTAATGAAAGCTGTTGAGAGCTGTAGCTGTGTGAGGTGGAATGGGACGAGTGGAGATTTTGGGTCTTTCGACGCGTCCAGCGACTGCCTGGGATAGCTGCTAAACTACAGATTTCAAACTGAAACATAACTGAAGAAGCAGCATTATAGCACCCTTTTATCTGTGAAATTATAATACCTATTACAATGTGACAGTATTTCATGATCCTTACAATACTAGTGCAGTAAATGTTAACTGGCATGCTATCCAAAACATCATCATAGAGCTCAGCATTCTGGGAATCTCTCAGTAGGAAGGTGAAATAATCGTACCTGGCAGCTGTCAGTCAATTTGTTTTAGGAATGATAATATCATAACTTGCCGCACAAGTCTTGATTATATGATGATATTACCTCAATTTATATTGCCTAATTGGTTTACCACCATGTGTTCATGTAGAATTTTGTTGGCAAAGCCTGAGTCCTCGTCGGGCATCAGTCCTGCAACTCCACGTCTTCATAAACCTGACATGGACCTGGCATCGGTCCAGTGACACATTTAATAGGGCTTTCTCGTTCACTTCTAGATGATATGGACTTTTATAAGCTTTAAAAGGTCTATAGAAAAAAGCTGCTTCGAAGGCAAACTTACATAATTAAATCTGAGTCTAGAAAATAATAGAAAATAAGAATACGTTTTTTCTTGATGTGCCATGCAGTTGGTTTTTCTATTTCAGCCAATCCCTCTTGGGTTAAGAAACTTCTTGAATGTATAGCTTCAATTTGAAAACATTATTTCATGATCTTTTTTTTTCCTTGGAAAATTATACTATAAATATATCTTAGTTATATCTATATATTACCCTAGTATATTTATATAACAAAACATTTTTTTTTTTACAACTGGACTGATTTATCTTGTTTCTGTTATCTTTTGAAGTTAATGCAGTATTGGAAACATTTGATTCAGTCCCAACCCATGAACATTGCAAACGGGTACTGCATTTTCCTACATTTAGTTTCTGCAGTCACTTTAAGGGATATATTACTAAATGTGTAACCATACAATGTCCAAATGAGATGTACAATCTATGCACACATAATTAGAAGGATAATCTTTAGGAAAACCTTCATGAATGTAGAAGAAATTATCTCAGCAACCAGTCAAAAACTGAAGATATCCCTTTTGTGATTTGTCCACCTCTGCATGAGATGACAGTTACTCCTCCCAAAGAAGGCACTGAATGTTGCTGAATGTCACTCACACATATCTCTTTTTTGTTGTTTTGACTGATGGCTGATGAGGCCATATTTAAACCCGGTGAATCCATCTTGGCACAAGTTGCACAGCCCTCTATAAGCTGCGGTGATAGGCGTACATTTTAGACTAGGCGTCTTACCTGTGTGCCATATGCTGTCTGTATCAGGAAAATCAAGGGTATTCGAAGAGAACCTATGTATGTGTATTCCCTTTCTGGTACCTGAAGTACAAGGCAGAACCTTCCGGCAGAAATGCCAGGGTAAATCAATGAAGGTTTACAAGAGCTTCCTGATAAGGGAGGCAGGGTTTCCTTAACATTAGGTTCAAAAGGAATCATAATAATTGAACTACTGCGATGATTTTCTGTCAAACACTCTTAGAAAGTACAGGATATATGTGTCTACTAAAGACTTGTAGTAAAACCGTTGAACTACTGTTAGCGTTACCTTGAAAGTTTGTTTTTTTTCTTCCCAGTTTCCCCTCCATGGTTCAGAGGAACTCTACAACAAGAAAGTCTTCATCATTTCAGGAGAGAGATGTTATAGGTAGAGGTAGCCAACCCAGTAGACGAGGTTGAACAATAGAAACGATGTAGGAAAGAAGACACGAGAATAGGCGTCTAGCTCTAAGATGTCTATGTGGACCCGTCCTTTCCGCCACGCGCCGCCTTTACATTCTTCATAGCAGCAGAAAAAACTCTGACAGTCTTTGCCATCCAAGCACTCGTACACACAGGCCTCCTCAAACTCCTGCCAGTACATTGAATTGTTTAATGTGATGACTGTCGGAGGTGGTCCCACATCGAGCACCGAGTAGTTCTGAAAGATAGGACAAACAAAAAAAAACTCCTTCCATCAGCAGATTGATACTGAAAGAAAGCCATGTGGTACATGAAAGAGGTGAGATATAATTTAAGTGCAACTACCCTGTCATGCATTTAATCTGTGCAGTCAGCAAAAGCTATTTTACATCCAGCAGTGCGTTGTCAGTCAAACCCTTAGCAGATTCGATCCCCTTCCTCAGATTGAAGTATGTATATGGGCTGACAAAACCATGGGGCCCCCTGGAATTCAGACTGAATAGATACTATGAAAGGAATGACCAGAATAAGGTCCTGACATTTCTCACATGATAGAAAGGAAATTACATGTATGTAGTAATCTTTACTCATCACCATTTGGAAGATATCAGCTTCTCAAAGATGTGTCTACTCGGTGTGGGAAATAATATGATTCCACAGATGAGGAACTGAACCCAATGATAAGTTTGGTGCCTGTAAGTAAAGAATTAGCCTTAGACTTTCAAATCTGAAACTAAAATAGTCTCCTGTAAGTTTATTTTCCTCTTTCTGACTGACCACACCTTTCATTTTGCTTAGGTCTCAAGATTTAAGTTATGGACAAAGCAGTTTTAATAGTACTTTTAAAATATGAGCCAGATTGTCACCTGTGTCAGAATGAGTAAATTAATTAATCACAGTAATGATACTGTTCACAATTTTACAAGGGTTTAGTGACATAATGTTTCAGTATTATTTGAAACAACAGAATGGCATCACTGAAAGAAATATACACTGGGAATATTTTATAAGGATTCAATATATATTTCTTTGCTTCAAATCACACTTCATTGTTATGAGACGTTTCCTGATTAGATGGAAAGGTAATTGCCAAACAGAAGTCTGCAAAGGATGTTTGAGACACAGAATACATTTCTCTACAAATCTATCATCCTCATAAAATGTGAAATAGTTCTGTGTCTGCGTCAAGGGGATTTCTGAGTGCAGAAAATGAGGCTTATTATTGCCCAAATAGAGAAGGAAACTAATCTATGTATTTTGCTTTCTTTCTCTGGGAAATACCAAGAGGGTAGTGCATACTTACTGGTTAATGCCAGGGTATGATTTTGATAAATAAGGCAAACACATAAATCAAATAAACAAATGCAATATATTTTTGAAGTTCAGTGTAATAGTTACATTTGCACTGCAGAATACTGGACAGGAGATATAACTCTATACTGGTAAAAGGCACAAACAATAATAGGTTAATCAGAGAATATTCTAGTGCTGATTTTTTTTCTGTTTGAGGGTAATAATGAAGTAAGAATTTAATTGTATGTATTGTGCACTCACATGTACTGTGATGCAATATTCTTACAGAGCAAGTCTCTCATTATAGTGATAGCAGAAGCCATGGGATACCAATGACCCCCCTGGGTCCAAGTATAACTCTGTCTCGCCAGAACTGGACCAGCAGACAACAAGCAATAAGCTAGTCCAGTCAAATAAATAGCTGAAGACCTCCTGTAGAGGTATTTTTAAGTGCAGCGGTCATTCAATTTATCTCTAGGTTCCAGAACATTTAACTAATGTTAATGTCATCTAATAATAGTAAATAATTTGAGATTCAAAGCTTCGCAATCTCCCAATATTTAAATGTTTACAGCCAGAATCTCACCGATTTTTTCTTCTTCGTGCAGCTTGGCTTTCTTACACTGGAATAGTAATTGAGCGTTGCATACTCCATCAAAGCCGCAAAGACAAACAAGAAGCACACGGTCACAAAGAGGTCCATTGCTGTGACGTAGGAGACTCTTGGTAAGGAATTTCTTGCGATTGTACTCAGCGTTGTCATGGTCAATACCGTGGTTATGCCTGCGAAACAAATGGGAGACATTGTTAGTTTCTCTGACCGTGATGTTTGGGACTCAGGAGTCTGCACATATTATTGCATCTGGAAATCTCAGTTAGACCAATCCAATCTATCTAGGTATCTATATATATATATATATATGAAAAAGGGAAAAAATTGGGAAAAAACTGAGACATATGCCCTCAAGCAAGGTATTTCAATAATGTAGCTATAATTCAGTTCTGACTGAACCCATGGGACTTTGGGTCTTTGGCCTATGCAGAGATAACACAGAAGTACATTTATTTTTACATGATCAAGTAGTGAACATAAGAGAGATACCATTTGAAAAGTAGCCAATTGGCAAATGTGCATTATAAATGTTATCAACTAAGAAATATCAGAATAGGATATTTCACACAGAGACTAATTAATATAAGCTTAAATGTGTTCCAGGTACTGGGAATGAAAGGGTTTATTAACAATGGTGCAACAGAAAGCACCCATTCCTACATCCCCACGAATATCTGAGAGTTGTTTAAGGCGGATGTTTAATAATTAAGAGTAAGATTCTACTATAAGTACAACAAAAAAAGATAGAGACATTTTTTTTGACAACTGAATTCATCTTTAAAATAATTGTTGCAACATTTTGCCAACAATAACCTTGAAAACATAAAACAAACACGAACTAAAAGAAGAATCTAGTCAGAAATTCAGAATAAATCTTATGTTGGTTAAATTGTAAGAAGAGATCCCACCTTTGCTGTTGTACTGTTTCCAGCAGGTTGGCAATTTCAGGACTAGACCTCCCAAGCAGAGGGATGTCACTGCTCTAGTTTTCAGCCATCACTGCTATAGTCACTGACATTTGAGCTGCTATCTAGTCAACCATTTTCTTATCTCTGTTTCTTCCGTTCAGACCCTATTGATCAGTGGTGGTGCCTGATGTGGCATGAAAAGGGAATATCTACTTTTTGTGCTAAAAGCATAATGACTTCTGTACACAGACAGATTAATTCCATTCATCCTCCTGTTCACCTGGAGGTCCACTACCGAACATGGGCACGCTGGCTGTCCGGACTGTGAGGGGGTTATGGATTGGAATGTAGCAGGGATTTCAGGAAACATTTACCTTATAAATGAAGGGAGAAAATGTTGTGTATATAGTGTTTGTGTGATGATGATTACCTAATCGTTTCTCCTCCAGCACAGTTTCAAGTAGCGATGACATTTGGCCTCTGCAGTCTCCTAGGTTAATCCCAGAGGTGTTCTCTGGGATTGAGGCGACCAAGAAATGTTTGCTCTCCCAGCTTTGACATGGTGCATTATTGTGTGGACAGATATAGACCCCCTCACTCTAAAAACACCCTCAGTGCCAGCTGTGCACTGTTGTCCATAACCACGACATAGTGTCTCTCTATAGCCCCAGTGTAGCTGAGGTCAGTTCGCCCCTTTAATTTTCGATAATTTGGCATATAACACTTACAAAACAATATGCTTTTTAAAAAAAAAATCTTTCCGTCTTGTTATTTGTTCATTAACAGTTTTGTGTGCATTACTTTAGTTCAGAACTCAGAATCTCAAAATGAAATAGAAAATATCTAGATAGTAGAACTCATAAAAAAATTGGTTTTCACAAGGGAATTTACATTAGATTTTCCCCTTTTGAAAAACGAAAATCACTCTTTGTGTTATTAGAATAACATCAAACTGCCAACAGAAATAAATGAAAAGGCTTCAAGGCGAGGTAATATAAAATGTTTTCATGTTTTACTTATGATTAGTCTTAATGAATAGGACATTTGCAGTGTAAAGTAAAATCTTAACAGACCAATTTGATGAGCCACAGATGGTTTGCATGTAGTTTATCATTGTTAAATGCAACTAAAATAAAAGAACATAAAAAATACATAATGTTCCTGTTGAGACTGTTTGTGATTGTTTGAGATTGTTATTTGTCGCATTAAAATAAATTAAAACAACAACCATAAAAACATAAGTAAATACATACATACATACATACATACATAAATGAATAAATAAAAGAACACAATGATAAAGTAAGTTTTACTCTATAGGCTGATTGGGTCTTAGACTAGATTAGCGCCATCATTTCACTCCGAGCTTAATGATTTCTCTGCTGTCTAAGACAGTATGAGAAGGGATGAGAATGGTGAATGTAGTTGTGCCTTGAATAATAATAACCAACAAAGCATGTTTAAATAGGTGGTACACATTTCTTCATAAGATAAAGTGACATTGAATGTGGAATGTGAAACAAACAAACAAAAAATAATTCAGTAATTAACTGAATAGAATTACCTTAACCAAAACTTTCCATAGAACTGCACATTTACAAATGGGAAAGCATGGAAAAAAGAAATAAAGACATCTGAAAAGTAAATGGAAATGTAGAAAGTCACACAAGCTTAAACATTAACAGACAAGGATGAACATTGTGTAGCTACAGAGAAAAAAAAATAAGAATGTGTAATGAGATAGTCTTTTGCAAGAGAGCAGTATATGGTGCATTGTTTTAATATTTGTACATATTTGTATGTACAGTGCCTATAGAAAGTCTACACCCACTTGAACTTTTTCACATTTTGTTATGCCAGTGCCTCAGAGCTTTTTATATGAGGATTTCTTTCCACTTATCTACACACCATACTCCACACTGTTAAGTGGGAAAATGTTCTTTTTGTTTCTGAAAAAATATATCTATATTAAGAATACAAAACAAATTGGATACGTCTCCACCCTTCTTGATGCTCATGGTTGAGTCCAATTTAATCAAGACAATTTAACACAAGTGGAGGCCACTTAATTCGGCGTGTGATTTTTAAGGTGATTGTTACACATGTTTAATTACTATGATTAGGATTGCTATTACAGGGGTATTACATTATTATTACATCTAAATGCATTGGCTATAAAGCAACAAAGGTGAACATTTAGAAAGCGGTGTAGACTCTATAGGCACTGTGTGTGTGTGTGTGTATATATATATATATATATATATATATATATATATATATACAATCATCAATATTATTATATATATGGACAACAATCTTTACATGAATCATTCTTACAAATCAGTAAAAGTATATGCTTTGCTTAGTTCAATAAAAAATAAAAAGTTCTGCAGCAAGTGGTTTTCAAAATGACACATGAAAGTTGCAAACAGGTAAACTGTTTCAAAATGCTGTTGTTAAAATAAATATGTTGAAGTGCTCTTCTTATTAATCCCATAAACTATAACACACTTTTCATGTTTTTTAAAGGGTAGTTGGAATTTCTTGACTGAACTCACCAAGTGCGGTCCTGGCGGGGGTGGCGTCCTTCTTAATCCAGAACGAGACCCACGATAAAACAACTGTGAGTATGCAAGGAATGTACGTCTGGATGGTAAAATACCCCATTCTTCTACTTAAATCAAAGTACACTGTCATTACCACGTAATCACCTGAAAAGAGAAGTAGAAAAATCATTACAGTTTCATATAAGACAACAGACATAGCGGCTAAATAAGGACATATATTACACCTTCTTTCTCTAGCTTTACTATCTTTATATTGTTTTAGTATATAAATATAGGATTGTTTAATCACACAATCTGGAATCATCAATTATTCATCAACTCATCTTATACCTGCAACCCCACTGCTAGCACACTACAGACAAAGACAACATCTACACATCATTCAGACTGTGGACTGGCGATTGATCTGTCTCTTTTTCATAACTACAAGCCAAGAGCACAGACAGCGGGCCTAAAGAGCCTCGCCCAAGTAATGACAGACCACCTGACAAAAGGACAGGCTCACAAGAGCCCAGCAAGCCACATTTAGAAGTGCATTCTTAATATGTGGCTCACAGATAAAAAAAAAACACAAATAAAAAGTTTTAAAACTAATTTCACAGAAATAGTCTGTAAGATCTTTTGGAATCTACTGTACACAAACTATCACCTTCAGGCTATAGTAAACCAGGATTATTTATTGCTTTAGGAATTAGAAGTTCACTGGGGAAAATTGTGTTTTTCTCATCCGTCATTTAGCAAACTAATAACAATAAATGACTTGCCTGTTTCAGAACAATGTGTCATTAATTCATGTTGGTTTATTTTCTTTTTTTAATTATTTTTTATTTTATTATGAAAACAGAGGATTCTAAAGAGTTTTAAAACCACCACAGACCAATGTTAAAAAAAAAAAAAAAAAACATAGCCCAGGAGCAAATAAAGAATTGTCAAACCTTATTCTGTTATTCTCAATAATTTAGACTTTAGTCATTATAGTTTGCACCATAAAATAATTACTTCTATTACCAAGTAGCAATATTAAAATTTATAGTAAAACACTTACTATTACTACAGCTCCTACACATAATCCTACTTCTACTATTACTTTATCTTTATTGAGTTTAAGATTATTTATAAGTTTATTCACATGTGTCTTGAATACATTTCAGGGCTGCTATAATTAAATATTTTAAAATGCATTTAACTAATCTCAGCCATTGTACTCCAGTGTCTGTCCAGCTTTAGGTTATAGTATATTGACAAAAAATGTTTGTTGGCCAAATCAACTTCACTGCAATGCAGTCACATAATGTCTTCATTGCTATTCGAATATTGACACTACTTCTCTGAGCAGCTGAAAAGCTTGTCTACTGGGTTTCATGGTTTGATTGAAAATATTTCTCCTTGACAAGTGTGGTTAGCTTTGAGGTAGCAAAGAAGAATCACTTCCAAAGCACAACTGCATGACTTAATTCAATCTTGAAAATATCCGCACATATAGAAATGAAAACAGAATTATATACATGTTACTGAGTCACTGAATTGTCAGATGTACAGCATATATGATGAAAAGAAATACCGAGATGATAGTCTGGCCAAAGGGAAGTAACACAGATGTTCACATAGCATTAAAGATATTATTGATCGTTTCTCAGGAAATAAAAAAAAACATCAACAAAAAGATAGAAGATAAAAGTATGGAAGACTCGCCTATATGCAATTCTGTTTTGTGTATTAAGACCTCTATTGAACTACAATAATGAAGAAAGCAAATGAATGTCAAATATTTCATTAATGGAATTTGGCATTTTTATTTATTCATTAATGCCCTTTATTTTCAGGCTCACAAGCTGTACCTCGCTGGAATTCCTGCTGTTCAGTGTACTTGCATAGCTCAGTGTGTCAACAACCATTATTTAATTTTTTCATGTCATCTCATCTTTCATTATATATGTTTCTCAATTAAAAAAATGTAGATGATGAGCGACACAGCCCTTTATATCAGATGACTTGCAGATCATCTCAGTACTTAAACAAAGTATGACTAGTAAGAATATATTCAGGTAAAAGGTTTTTTCAGAGGCAAATTATTATATAACATATTATAATGACAATGAATCTTAAACCATCTCTCTGCATTATATCCAGCAGCTAGCTTTCATCAGATTTTAGTACAACAGAAAACTTGCCCTTTTCTTTAATGAACTCTACAAGACAGTAATATTTCTAGCGCAGCAGGTCTGTCAAGTAACATATAGTGGGTGGATTCCTTTACCGTTCAATGTGGTATTTATTAGAGTATGCACTGTATGCTCAGAGATGGCCTTTTGCATTCGCTGGTGTTTTTCTCAAATTGCCATGTTGAACTTGACCTTAAGGTACCAGTAATTTGAAAACTGGCAAGAGTGCATTTTTTATGAAGTTCTAATGAATTCAAAGGACATAGTTAATTTATTCAAAATATCAATTTCTCACCGATGCCAAACTACATAAAAAAAGGTTCTTTATAATGTAAGACCAACTATAGTGTAGCATGTATTTGGAGGGGAATGAATCCATTACAAATTCATTATCATTGTAATGAAAGTGGGTAGAACAGAACTGGAGTTGTCTACCTAAGAAAGGGATGTAGTTGACCTGTCAATAAAACCACTAGTGTGGGGAAATAATACAATAAATATAAATATAATAAAGCTAACATAATCTACTAGATATATTGTAAAAGAAACAAAAACATGGTGAATTCAAATCAAGGGAGATTATATTTAAATCTGTAATGCATTAGTGTGACTTAATTCAGAATATTGTACTCAGTTCTGGTTACCACATTCCAATAAGCATTAAAGAGTCCAGGGAAACACAAGTGGAGTGATCACAGGTCTGCAAGATATGCAATTCACAGATAGATACAAATATCGTCATAGACTTGAACATATATGAACTTTAACATGTGTTCAAAACAAAACCAAAAGGAAAAACAATCAAACCAAAAACTTTTGTATTATAGAACACAATTGATTTGAAACAAGTTTTTTTAAAATTTAATATTCTATTCTATTTTTTGGGCATACCATGCATTTTCTCTTAAGGGTCATAGTTATAATTAGTGGAATCCTGGCAATAAATCGATCAATACATACATAAATAATCATTCCTGGACTATAATGAAATCATGGTTGTTGTACAAATGTAATGCTGCTGTTTTATACTTATACTTTGTGAGGTTTGTCCCATATGTTGTTTTTTTAACAGGATGGAATGATGATAATGTGACTCATTTAATCTAGCAACTCGGTTCTCAGTAGTTAATTATAGGTTAAGGATGTATTTATTTAACATAAGTGGCATCTATTTTAACAGAAAATTTTGAAAATGTGAAAAAAGCTTGACAAGAAACCTGGAATGACCTTTTCTCAACTTGGAATGCTGTTTGTTGACCATTTAAAGGTCACTAGTTGTTGGCACATTTTTTTCAGTGTTGTTACTTTTTAACCTTCACATTAAACAGTCTTGGACTATCTGCAATCTTTCACTCCCATAAAAATACATTATCTGTCGCCACATACAAACCCAATACTGCTGGGTCTCCACTGGGTAAAAAAACCTCAAGCTTTTTAAAAGATGACAATCAAGTACTAGACAATCTGGCAGCTGGGTTGGGCTTTCGTGTACAACAGTGTATATCTATGATGTTGTATTCAGTGCCGGTTGTTTAGATTACTCTGGAACACACATCTGTCGAGTTCTGTGCCAGACACCTTCCTCTTAGGGATGTCTAGATTGTATACAATGAATATTAAGCCTTTAATTTAAGAGATTGAACCTCTAATCCTTTCTTCTCAATATTTATATGCCCTCCTAATGTATTTCCTGATCAAGGACTATTTGGACACAAACTGTGGTAGCCTTATTGACCTATTCTATCATCAAGGCAGTTATACAAATGACTATATTTGTTTTCATGTATAAAATAGACACGGTCTGAGCACTCTGTTGATCAAATACAGGCAACTGATATTTACTCTGACCCTCTCTAGCACAGGGCTAGTTTTGTACAGTCTTCTAAAAGCAAAAGCAAGCATATTGTTTTTATAGATTAGAAGGAGATAACAAATATTAACAAACCCCCACTAGTTATAGGATACTCCTGGCTAAAAACACTATAATATATATATCCAAAACCCAAATCCAATAGCAGTGAAAAAACAAGGTCAATACAATTGCTATGGAGACATGATTAAGTTCTTTAAAATACATTGTTTTCAGTACAATATGTAATGATTAAATTCATTTTACATGACTCCAGTTTGATGCTGACAACACACTGAGCTTTAGGCAAGAAGAGAGAATCCCCTTAAGGCAATAGTAATCTCCTGCAGATAAATAATACAGGTATAATTGATAGCCAATGGCTGGAAGACTTCTAAAATTAACCCTATGGCAATGCAGTACCCTCTGTGCGTGTCTGATGTGTGGGATAAGCTTTGAAAGAAGAGACAAAAAGAAGGGAACATATTGAAAGTATAGAACCATCTATGTACCAGATGAGATATTGTTTGATTAAAAATGAGAGTATGAAACTCATATTGACAGATGAAGCTCAATATAGTCAGTCTGAATGCATCACAGTTTGAGTTAGTAATAAACAGATACTGCAGTTTATTTCTCGTGTTGTGTGTGTGCTGCCATTCATCCTTTGTTGATGTTTGCTTTATTGGTTTATTTTCTGTTTGCTTTATTGCCTTAGCTTTCAGATTCACAACCTTTAGATGCTGCCTTGTTTTATTCATTAGCAGAATGATTGTACCTTTATTACTAAGCTGGTAGTATATGCTTGTATAGAAAAACTGTCTTATAACTGAATTACTGTTGCAGAACACATGGAGAATGAAGACGTGTGGAGGTCATGTTTATACACTGGGTGACGGTTTTCTTCAAAGAGAATAAAGCAGAATACTTCATGTCATATCATGTTATTAGTATGCAAACTGACAGCACATCAATTACATATTTCCAGTATCCAGGAATCTTTTAGAGCATTAACTTATAATTTATATATATATATATATATATATATATATATATATATATATATATATATATATATATATATATTATAACATACAACAAATTGTGTTTATACTTGGCTACTAATGAGTGGGTTGATGTTTTCAATACACAATCATCAGTTCAATCTTACAATATTGACAATAAAGCATGTATTTCTATCCATTCTCTTTTTGTCTGTGGAACTTCCGGAAACTTGTGAAATAATTAATTTAGAGGGATATTCACTCCTACAGCCACCAGCTGGTGGGTCCTGCTGCTGCTAGCCAGTAACAGCACAGGGTATGATACTGTGTTTGATATGAATTTGCAAAAAGTAAATATGTTTCATCTAAAGCGCCCATGTAATTAGTCCTTTCTCTGTCTATTACATACAAATCTAACAGGCCTCAGCTTTTAAAATAAAAAATGTGGTCACGGTTTAATGCAAAACATGACTTCCATTGTAACACATGCACAGCAATGACTGAAATCAGGATTCCATATTAATTCCATGAATCAATTATTTTTGAACCAGGGACCCGTGGGCATCTTCAGAGTTAACCCAGAGGGTGCCCGGAACATTCCACAAAGATTTCAACTAGTCTGCAAATTTGGCATTTTGACTGAATAATCAGTTTCAAGGTTTTTCACGGAAAATGCCTTAACCAATTTAAAGTGAATATGTTGCCCTGAAGTACTGTTTTTCCTATTTTGCTTGAAATTGTGTAATATTAATCATTCTTAGGTTTTGCTTTTATCTCTGTTAAATCCAAGTGTCGCTATTGATGACTCTTTTGAACTGTGTTGAAAAGGTTTCTCTCTAAAAAACCTTGAATTCCCCAGCCTAAGATGATGTAAAAGGAACACTTGATAGTCAATAGATAAAATGAAATAGAAATCAAAATTGATAGAAATTGTTAAATGTAATGGATTTTAATTTAGTTTTGTGATATGTTGCTAGAATATATACTACAATACTATATTTTAGATATCAATCAGCCAAACACTTAGGATTATTATATATCTTTCTATTTACAGCTGAGGCTTATTTAATGGTGGGAATGTACAGAGTAGACCACAGACAATATGAAAGCTGTACACAGATTTCAAATGATCCATCTTAGTGATACTGTATGCATTCACTCTTCCAGTTATTCCATTGGCTGTACCATCTGAATAGATGGAGAAAAGAACCCATAACAGTCTGTATATGGAACGTAATGAAACAATTCAGTCAGTATATAGCGCCCAAGATCCTGAACAAAGCGTTCTCCAGCCACAAGTGGAAGGACTTAAAAATGTATAGATATTTGACTTGGCCTCTCAGGTCTGGGAAGGACTATAGTTGTTCCTCATTTACTTCTTATTCTGAAAAACTGATCTGACAGGACTTCTTGCATTTAAAACTATAATAACAAATGTGCATTTTATGTTTCTTATTGCAAAACAGAATTTAAGAGACGTGGATTTTAAAATAAACACGTATTACATGTTTGACCTTTATGTCATGCTGTTTGGTCTCGCCTACTGTTAAAGTACTTTACAGACTCTTGATTCTTGCCATAGTTATAAATAAGTTAACCAAATTGTGAGCAGGTTAAGTAGATATGCTGTTTATAATGGCAATACTTTTAAAGCGTTTTGCTCACTGTATTGTTATCATCCTACGTTTTGTATCAGAAATTAGTTCTGTAGACATGTAGATTCAATGTGTTCATGCAGCTTAATTTCTAATACGACCAACTTGCTTCAGCAACGTCTTCATTGTATACCAGACAATATTGTCAAAATGACTTGCAGTGGGACAAATATTTCTAAAGCATTTTGAATTACTTGTTAAAATAAAAAATAAATAAAAATAAGAATGATTCATGACATTTAATCTATGATTAGAAATTGTGGTAATGTACAAGCAGTACATGTATTAAATTGACCACAGTGACATTTTATTATAATTATTAGTAGAGTAGTAGTAGAAGTAGCAGCAGTAGTAGTATTGTACTCCAACTGAAGTGCAAGGTATTACATGCAGGTAACAAAAATGTCCACTATAATTACACTATGGGAGGAATGTGGGGAAGCAATAAAAAAGGCAAACACAATGTTAGGGTATATTGTCAAAAGTGCAGAATTGAGAACAAGGGCAGTGATGTTCAGACTGTACAATGCACTAGTTAGAGCTCATCTGGATTCTGTGGACAGTTCTGGGCTCCACACTTCAAGAAAGATATCGCTGCTCTAGAGGCAGTTCAGAGGAGAGCAACCAGACTTATTCCAGGTCTGAAGGGAAAGTCCTACTGAGAGACTGAGGAACTGAACCTTTTCACCCTGGAACAGAGGAGACTACGTGGGGACTTGATCCAAGTCTTCAAAATCATGAGAGGCATCGACCACATCAAACCAGAGGAGCTTTTCCAGATCAGCAGGGACACACGCACCCGGGGACACAAATGGAAATTGGGCTTCAAGGCATTCAAAATGGAAAACAGGAGACACTTCTTTACACAGAGAGTTGTCACAATCTGGAATAAACTACCCAGCGATGTGGTAGAAGCTGAAAGTTTGGGAACATTTGAAAATAGACTGGATAGGATCCTTGGATCACTTAGTTACTAATGGACACCAAACAAGCACAATGGGGCGAATGGCCTCCTCTCGATTGGACACTTTCCTATGTTCTTATGCATAGCAGTCTAACGTTGAAACAGGTTTCAGCTGAATTGAATTGTTTACAGACTCTCATAATCATTCATATACATTGTTGTACTGCAAGAATAGAATACATTTAAAGAATTACCTGAAGATGTTTTTATTACATCTGTGGTGTTTCGTAAACCCATAAAATCAAACTGGTAAAGTCGCCAGGATTTCTGGTCTGCTGCTTCCACTGAATTTTTCCTCCACTTGTAAACCATTTCATCTCTAGGGTATCCATCTGTAATTACAAAGAGCATGTGTGACTCTCGTGGTACATTTCAATGAAAGATCCTCTTGCTTTTGTACCTTGGGATTTAAAGATCAGCATGTGTCTTTCTTTGAAGTGAGCTAAATAAAGAGGAAATTAAAGTAAATTAAAAGTTCGATGAAATGCTACTTTATGTCCATCTTGATGCTAGAATTTACCTCCAGATCTTTGTCTTGTTTGGTTTCAAGTACACATGTGAGCCACAAGCTTGTGAGTATTCCGGGCATTGTGTGACACAAGCTTCTTCAGCAAATGAACAAACAGGCAAACAATAATAATTAAAACATACAAGGGGATATCTGTATAAACATCAATGTCAAACTTAACCCAAGCACTGTTGAAGTCTGTATATGGTACTGAGAACTGTAGGTGTATGTCTTGTGCTGGTAATACAGGGACACGCAACATGCGGCACTTTAATCACATGATTGCAAACCATTTATTAATTCAATTTCACAGGTTTCATATTTTAGAATGAACAAATGCAGTAAAGGATACAAAACAATTAAACCATATTACACAGATACAAGATAGTACTTAATAGTACTAAAAAATACAAAATATGTGAGGAAACTACAAGTATCAGTTAGCAAATCATGTCACTACAACGTGCTTTGTGCGCCGAGTCTGACCATATCAGGTGATTCTGTTCCGGTACAGTAGACGTAAAAACACTCTGTGCAAACAGAAACACGGAGAGCCATGCTTGCTGTGCACATTTGAAAGACCTAAACAATAAAATTACACTTCAAAACTAAGCATGCAGAGTTCAACAAGAAGTACCTCACCAGTAGCGAAGACCGAATCTTAAAAAAAAAAAAGGAATCTGAAACGTATTCCGTCAAAATTCGTCTCTCACTGCTGCCCAGCGGGAGTCTCAGTTGGTGACTTTAGCATCGTTTGTTACTTGCTGGCTTCTTGCAAAAGAAGAAGATAAAAAGCTGTTTACAGTCCCACTGTCAGTTTTTATTTTGCTTTGTCTTACTATGCCTTAAGTGTGTATATATTAAATGTTAATTGTGATTAAGCATCATTCTTAGCTATAGATAGAACTATAATCATAGCCTGTATGTTTCAGCTGAGAATTGCTATTTATGTTATGATTATGATTATTTTTAGCTATATGTGGCTGTTTTTAAGAAAAGATTAAATCAATATTTTGGTTTTCATCCAGCGATTGAAGGTGAGTTGTTTAGGCTGCCTTCGAATCACCTTTGACGTTGCCTTCCATGATTATACATTTCTCTCCCAGGTATTAAAAGGGGATGTCGATTCCAGGGTAGTGTAAAATTAGGGGTCCAGAAAATTGGAAAACGTACATATAACGATTTTATTTTAACACACTTCACATGTGATAACTGAATTTGATCACTTTGGTAATGACACATAAGCACATACACTATAATCAATAATTTAGATGTTCTTTTTACATCTTAATTTACCATTAACTTGCTGAATTAAAAGCACAAATATGATATATCCATGAAAATAGATACAAAATAAAATTAAAATAAACAATGCAGCATCTTCAAACATTTTCCCTTGTGAGTTTCTATGAGTAAGTAGCAGTGTTGTTGCCCTTACTACCTAGGATTTTTAAGAATTGTACTGTGCACAGGCAAGGTCTTTAATCCTTCTAATTAGTCCCTTGTGGGAATTCAGATGAAATAATATCAATCTGAATTCAAGGCAGACCCAAAAATCTATATTTCTCTCCTTTGTTAATAATTGTGAGATAAGTTACAAACCCATACAGAACATGACTTGGAACCTCTGAGGTAACTATGACAGTAAATTCACAGTTTTACAATAATTATGCACCTATACTACTCCTCGATCCTGTATATGTTTAAAGTAGATTTAAACATTTTATTTTTTAATTTCCTGTTTCCAGTTTTAGTTTACAGACCCTAGTTGAGATATTAGCAATGAACCTGTTTAAAAGCAATGCCTTCCCATTTTAATTTGTCAACCCGAAGCTGTTTTGTTGAGGACAGCCTTAACTAACTGTTTGTGTGAAGAAAGCTGAGGCACAATAGCCCAAAAGGTGAGCAAATTGTACTGAATCCGGAAAAAAATGTCACCATGGGAACCAGTGAATTGTCCAATAATTTCTGCTGGTGAGGAAACGGGTCACATTAAACACAGCTTGTACAATCCTTCTGAGACTTAAGGCTTGTGGGTGGCATAGAAAATTATATGATTTAAGCTTTAATGGTTTACATAGAGGGTGAAATCTTTTATGCCAAATCTGTCTATAATTTTGGCAATTCATGAGGCAGGGGCGATTATTGATTTCTTATGTCAGAGTGATATGGATTTATTTTACTTCACTGGGGAATAAAGTGCTTCCAGAATTTTCCTTTTAGTTTTCTTCATTCAATTTTTCTTTCTTTCTTTCTTTCTTTCTTTCTTTCTTTCTTTCTTTCTTTCTTTCTTTCTCTTTCTTTCACATTCCCCCCAATCTGCCTGTGGGATATTGTATTTATCTGCTATTTTAAGCCTTGATAATGACTGACTTCCTCTCAGTACCATCACTGTCACAATTGTACTGTAAAGGACATGATGCTATTTAATCAGATCTATTTTTTAAAATGGAATATAAAGCCCTTTTCAGAAGGCTCCAAGCTGTATCATCCCAACCTCAGCAAGGTTAGCTGACAAACAAGAGATGTTTTAAAAATGCTGAATAAAGACTATGGCTTTTCTACTCCTTAGGGCTTCTCCCATGTTATTAACACATTATAAATATTCTATCTAAGGATATGTATAAATTAAAATATACAATTGGCCCTGTAACATTTTGAGTAGAATATATTACACGGTGGGTGTGTGTTAATATGCTTATGTCATAGGGGCGTGGTTTGTCCGGGTGTTGGTGCTATCCTGATATGTTTGAAGTCCCAAACACCTCCCATTTTGCTGTCAACAATGTGTTTTTGTCTTGTATCACAGAGCGGAGATATGGCTCTCTACGATGATGATTTAGGAAAACATTATAAAAAGGTGTCTGTGTATAGAGAATGTATGTTATTCTGATTAATTTAAAAGGACAAACATAGAACAGTTTTGAATAAATGTCTTTTTATTTATTTATTTATTTATTTTAAATATTACACATCATATTTTAAAGGAAAATATAAAAACATAATAAAATAAATAATAAACATTCATCATGTTTTGATTTGACAGTGTAAATACATAAGGATCCCAATTACGAATCGGTACAGAGGTCATTCTTTTGACAAAGTAATGAGAGTAATGAGAGGGGGGTGTTCCTGTGGTCCAGTCAGCTTTACAGGCCATAGTTTGTAGACAATCTTTCCCCTGGTAGGGTTTCTCTCTTTACACTCTTAATTAAACCATAAATGTATTAACCTTTTATCAATCGTCCTTTAACAACAGTGATCTCTCATCATCGCTGTGATTACATGCCACCATTTGGTTTTAAGTTTCCACACACGTTCTACATAGCGGAAAGGCAGCACCGGTAACAAAATACCTCTAGTTGGATACATTGTTACCTTTTTCAAACCAATGTAAAGCTGGAGATTGAGGAAGTCATGATAACTGATGGTCAGTTGGCCTACGGGGTACAAATTGGTGTTATTGAAAAACAGGTAGAGGCAAGTGAAGTCATAGTAGTCTTAGTCTTTCACCTTCCTTAGCCGCATAATGTAAACAGATTGTGTTAGTACGCACGCGGAACTCCATTATCTGTGGTTCGAGACGTTCTAGAAAATCAAAAGATTCCATGAAATCACAAACTCCTGCTTTTTCAGGGCTGTCCACTCACGTTCCAATTTCCAGTTCCAGTTTGCAATTTTTAAAGTTTTGATTCACACTATGCACTTCGTTCCCCCGCACCCCCGGACCGCACTTTATTGGGACCCAGACTTTGCCCCCCTGGGTAAAAGTTCAGTGCCGGTTTTGGTCCCAGTCCGCTCCTGAATTAAAGCACTGTGCAGAAATCTCAAACATAAGAGTAGCCCAAAAAAGCCTTCACATTCTTTATCCCAAAGTACTGACTATCTTGAAGGAAAGTAAACAGTTTCAAACTCATCCTGAAGTCCATACAAAGACTATCGCTTCACTCACAATGGAACTAGACTATGTTTTTTCCTCCAAGTTGTGAATATCTGAAAAGGACACCATCTGTTGTTTGGAGAAGCCTGATGAACTGTTAAGGCCTCATGCTGAGCAGGGGGTTCAGAAAGGATGGAATTGAGCAGTTGTGCTCAATATCATCAGTACCACTTTCCCTGGAAGGTCTTTTTGTTTCCCGGCCCTGAGCATGAACCTTTGTATCGTTGGGTCTTTTTGCCTTTCCAGACATTTTTGTTAAAGCCTATTACCTTTTGTTTGACCGTCTATCATGTGTCTTTGATTAACCAGCAGATCTGCTCTCAACTCACGCACATCTGAAGGCGTGATAGGGGCCGGGCGTTGTTAGCAGGGACTGCTTAGGTAACTGTACAGGGGCATCCAGCTCTGCCAGGCCCACGGCAGGTGACCCTCTACTCGGTCTTGTCGGTGAAAACCAGTGGTGGGACTGGTTGGGCTGTTAGACGAGGTAATCACCTGCGTAAGTTCGCTGTCTGAAAATGCTTCCCATGAGTCTGAAAAGCATAATATGGAATATACTTCAAATATAGTGTCAAACATGCAATCTTTAAATAAAGCATTCGTAGTAATGACACACTGTGGTATACAAACACTTAAGTTAAAAACATGCTGTATAAATAGATATACATTATCAGATATATGGTGCAATAATGATAAATATCGATAACCATAACTAATAATAAACAAGCCCATGATCGTAATAAACATAATAAATAAACATATAATCATCATAAATAATCACCTCAATAATATTAATAATATATGAACAATCATCCGTCTCTACAGCTTCATAAAAAATATTGTGATCATCAGCATCATAATAATCTATAAAAATAAATACTGTATCAATAAGAAACACAAATACATAATAAATGTATTATATGCCACACTGTGTTTCATATAGAAGTAAGCACCGCATGATTCATAATCACTTCTTAAAACACTGGAATTAAAAAGTAAAATATGATACAGGTAATAATAATAAACATACCGTTTAACTGTAGACATCTTCTGATACCTTGTGTTCTAGTTTCTGTAACGTTTTCAGCATTCTCAAAATGGTCCTCGCACACAGAAACCCTTCATAACAAGTGCCTCCTATAGTCAGGCTTGGGAGTTAATTTACAGTAATTACAATTATATCATAATTATGCATGTATGCATTATGTATTATGCAGCTTTAAGGTTATATCATATATTGTATAAGTTTGTATCTTCCATTCTACATAGTAAATTGCATAGCAATGATACATTTTAAGGCAATTCAGTGGCCAGAACTCAATGCACTAGATGAGGCCACACTATTGCATGCATTAAACAGATTTTGCATGACATCTTTTAATTTGACAGCACTGTTAGGGCATATTTAACTTCTCAGTTAAACTTGTTTTAGTCACTCCACATGAATGAATGCAGTGACTCAACAAACACAATTATTTCAGGGCAAACAGTAGATTTGCACAGTAGACCACTGATGAAGTGTAAGTAAGAGTAGATGCAGCATAAAGCAGATTTCCACCAATTTTTTGTATATATATATAGGTTAATCACTTCTCCTGACATACTTTTCAATATTAGCTTCAACTTGTTTTGCAACAAATATTACCCAAAACACATCCCCTGTCTTATCTTAAAATATTAATTAAAAAAAAAGTTGTAAATATCAGCCTGACTGGTTTGGTCTGTAATTAGCAGTGCTAGCATCATATTTACAAGAATTGTGTGTGCAATTTCCAGATATCTGCCAACAGCCTAACTTGGCAAATCTGTACAAATCTTTGTCTGAGCTCTGTCATTGACATGCTGCATTGTTCAGGACAGTTTGATGTAAACCATGAGGCCCAGGTGATCTATCACTTAAGTCTTCCTACTATCTCTTAAAGTCTATATACTGAAGTCTCACAGGGCCATGGTAATAGTACACATTGTGAAAAAGAAAAACAAACAACAACACAAATCTCTGAAAGAACATAGCCCTTTTTATCGTGTATACCCTTTGGTTCCTCTTTCTATTTCTTTTGTTATGATGGTATAGGACAAATATATTAGGATTTGTCTTAACACTAATTAGTCTCTAGAACCCCTTTAGTATTTTTTGTTTAGTTTTTTACTTTTGTCATGAATTTGTAATATTCCTTTTCATTTAGAAAAACCCATATGTTGCCATGTAGCCAAGTGGCAAAGAGATTTGTGGTTGGAGGTAACTAAAATTGAACTTTGTAGTCTAAATGCAAAGCGTTATGTTTAGCACATACCCAACACAGCTTATCACCCGAAGAACGCCATCCCTTCTGTGAAGCATGGTAGTGGCAACATCATTTTACAGGAATGTATATAGTGACTGGGGCACTCAAGATAGAAGGGAAAATGAATGGAGAACGTGATTCCATCTGCAAGAATGCTGAAACTTAGGATAGAAGTTCACCTTTCAGCATGATGATGACCTGAAGCACACAGCCAAAACTACACTGGAGTGGCTAAGGAACAAAAGGTAACCCCAACTGAGCCCCAACCTAAATCCGATCAAAAATGTGTGCCATGACTTGAAGATTGCTGTCCATCACCGTTCCCCACTTGACAGAGCTTGAATAGTTTTGTAAAGAAGAATGGTCAAATATCACTAAATCTAGGTGTGCAAAGTTGGTAGAGACCGATCCCAACAGACTCACAGCTGTAATTGCTGCCAAAGGCGCTTCCACCAAGTATTAACTCAGGGGGGTGGAGACTTACCTTATCACAATATTTCAGTTTTGTATTTATTATATATAATTTTCTGTACAATAAAACCTTTTCTCCTTAATAGTGTGGAGTGTGGTGTGTAGATTAGTAGGGGAGAAAGTATTAAAATGCATGAAACTATGAGGCACTGACACAGCAAATTGTTAAAAAAGTTCAAGAAGCTGTAGACTTACTATAGGCACAGTATATACCCACTTTCGAGAACAAAACTAATAAAAACAAACAAAAATATTACAATATGTTATGAATCCCTTTTTTTAGCTGATTGATAGATTCATTTTTATCTTGGACCAATTTGTGCAATAATGCTCAGTATGACCTTTGTTACAAAATAAGAAACACATCTAAATTAACAATAAACCATCACAACCTAACAAATGACATCTAGAATTAACATATACAGTAGAGCTTCATCTTCATAAAACAGAACAAACTAAGCCAGCACACAGTTTAATCAAAGATGTGTACACAACTATTTGATAAATCACTCCCTGCTCAACATGACGACAGCACTGGTACGAGAAAAATAGGTTATATTTTTAGGACATTTAAACAGCTGCAAAAATACTTACTTGCATTTTTTTGTTTTTTAATATTGTTAAACAATACGCATAAAGAATGTTTTATTTATACTTTGCTTATCCGCGTGATTTATCTTCTTAAACACAACTACAAAAACAATTAATAGCTATCTGCAATAAAGGTCTACTGCTCAAAAGACACACTTAAAGCTTATATATAATGATGATGATGATTATATATAGTGATGGTAGTGATGATATATATGTGTGTGTGTGTGTGTGTGTGTGTGTGTGTGTATAATGCTCTGCAATCTGCAGGTTTAGTAATATAAACAGATTACCTTGCAGTTGCTGGACAACGGCCAAACCGTGCTGGCCAGACACCTACTTGTGAATAATAACAGTGTGCAGGGGTGTAGCTAATTTGTATTAAACCTGATTCAAATACATGTAATTAATTATATCTGACTTGCTATAATTGCTTAATTAAAACTTCCTATTCCCAGTGACAGTCAATAAAATAGAGAGACAGCTTTAAATAAACCTAACTGAACACTTAAGATTTTATATATCTTTTCCACACGACCTGATACATCCAAACTCCCCCAAGACATCTAGTGGAATATGTGGAATTGCCCCCGATAATTCGAGGAACAGGTTTGTTCAATTGAAATAGAATAAAACCGATGAAGGGTGCCACAAGAAATTAATAATTTTATGAATATTCCCAAGCAATGCTATGTACTTCATGTGTCTATTGAGTTGTAACCATAGGCCTAGTAACTCAATTTGCCTGAGTGCATTAGCACTGAATATCCATACTGGAAGTCAGACATGTCCCTCTGACTGTGTGCTTATTCTTAACATTGTGCAGCTCAAAATTAAATACCATTGCATGGAAAAAAAATGATTTCAGGTCCTTCTGTCTGTGGACCATAAATATATACCTAAATATAGGTATAAATGTTAGTTTGCAATAACTGTTTTCTTAAAACCGTATAATCTGTGGGTCATGAATATCTGTATTCCAAAGTGTAACAACATTCCCACTTTGTTGTTCACGTTTCTTTAGTTTCCAAACAGCTGTTGTTGTGTAGCAACAACCAATTCCACAGCTAGTGATGACACAGTAGTGTCTGTCTATTGCAAATGTTGTAGTGTCAATGTGAATGATTATCACAGTGGTGCTGTTTTAGGAAAGTATTCACTATTTGTGGTAAAGACCTTCATACATGTGCAGTGATTTAACAATAGGTTTGAAGATATCATCCACAAAATTGGAGATCAGTTCACAGGGGCAGGAACAGGCTGATAAGATGGTAAAGATAGAATTGTTTTGTTTGTACAGGCACACGCACTCACACACACATACACACACACATGCAAGCACGCATACACACATATCTAATGTACACTGAATTGGCAAACAAAAATAGATCCATATCTGTGTTCACTAAACACTCTGAGTGACTGATTCTAATCACAAACATCTGAAGTACAATACAAATAATAGTTAAAAATGACTCATGTTTTGAAATATAATTGTTTAGAAAATGCATTCAAAGGATCACGTAAAGCACAAGGTACTTATGCTGCATAAGACTAACCTGAACCACAGATTTTCTTCTACCAAGCCTTTACATAAGTCTTAAATAATTAAATTTATCAAAAGTTACTACAAAATGAACTAATACAAATATTTGCTGAATATGCACTTTCTATATAGTCAAAGAATTTTGTGAAACAAGTTTTGCAATAGAGTAAGCAATACTGTCTTAAAGTATAAAACATGAACTCATGACATTAGTGTAAATGAAGAATTGAGCAAAAATATATGTATAAAACACAGGTTCAAAATGTGATGAACATAACTATAATACAAACACACAGAACTGCAAATGTGTTACAGAGAGCTATTTTCTAGTCATTCCCCCTGCAGTATTTAAAAATAATGCACTGGAATTGCCAACTTTCAGACTATTTGGATAATCAGTCAATTTGTGTCCAATCCGAGAGTAATTTCTCTATCAGTCTTTCTAAGAGGTATCCACACAATCCAAAGGCCTGGTCTGTCTGCGGTTAATCTAGAATGGAAAAGAACTTGATGCCAAAATAACTACTGCTGGGCACAGATTGGATTTGCTAAATTGCTCCCCATAGAGATTAAAACTGGCATGGACTCAACATTTGTTTTCTTCTAGCAGATTTGCAGAACACATAATGGGTCACTGTCAAACATACACTTTGATATATAGGCCTAGATATGGATACTAATATGGATATTGATGTGGATATCCATATATAGATTTGTTTTTGCAGTAGCATGAGTGCAAGTCAGGTATTAGTAGTGTGCAAAGATACATGCAGAAAGTCCAAACCACCGGATTTGAGTGCAAACATTTAGAAGTAGCTTTTCTTAATCAGTTCCTTCTCCTGGCTTCTTTCCATGTATACAGTGCAAGAAAGAGAATGAATGGATGTAGCTCTTATTCACATATACCGATCAGCCATAACATTATGACCACCAGCCTAATATTGTGTAGGTCCTAAACAGCCGAGGCATGGACTCCACTAGACCTCTGAAGGTGTGCTGTGGTATCTGGCACTAAGACGTTAGCAGCAGATCCTTTAAGTCCTGTAAGTTGTGAGGTGGGGCCTCCATGGATCGGACTTGTTTGTCCAGCACATCCCACAGATGCTCGATTGGATTGAGATCTGGGGAATTTGGAGGCCAACACCTTGAACTCATGATTCATCAGACCAGGCCACCTTCTTCCATTGCTCCGTGGTCCAGTTCTGATGCTCACGTGCCCAATGTAGGCGCTTTCGGCAGTGGACAGGGGTCAGCATGGGCACCCTGACTGGTCTGCAGCTACGCAGCCCCATACACAACAAACTGCGATGAACTGTGTGTTCTGACACCTTTCTATCAGAACCAGCATTCACTTTTTCAGCAATTTGAGCTACAGTAGCTCGTCTGTTGGATCGGACCACACGGGCCAGCCTTCGCTCCCCACGTGCATCAATGAGCCTTGGCCGCCCATGACCCTGTCGCTGGTTCACCGCTTTTCCTTCCTTGGACCACTTTTGATAGGTACTGACCACTGCAGACCGGGAACACCCCACAAGAGCTGCAGTTCTGGAGATGCTGTGACCCAGTCGTCTAGCCATCACAATTTGGCCCTCGTCAAAGTCACTCAGATCCTTACGCTGCCCATTTTTCCTGCTTCTAACACATCAACTTTGAGGACAAAATGTTCACTTGCTGCCTAATATATCCACCCACTGACAAGTGCCATGATAACGAGATTATCAGTGTTATTCACTTCACCTGTCAGTGCTCATAATGCTATGGCTGATAGGTGTATATTGCATTTTTAATTTTGTAGGGTAGTTCTTGATAGGCAAACTTAAATTGTTGTAATTATTTTTAGTCTCTTTGTCACAGGTTTCTTTACACGTGTGCAAAACATATCATTTATAACAACAAAGCATCTGTTTGTGTGACATGTTGTGCTTTTTGGTCATTTTATTCAGGCAGTTATCCCAGAATGCTACATTGTGTTTCCATCTTCCACCCTCTGAGTTTATAGTTCAAATGTTGGCACTGCAGCTTCAAACACAGCAGAGGACTGTTGAATGGGTCAAAAGCACTGTGTGTTTTAAACTGCAATTACAACCAGAAATCCAAAACAAATTGAATGTTTGACCTGATCCACAAGGGAATCGTTTTCAACTTTTTTTGTTGCTTCCTGTGTGAAAAGGAGCTCATCTATTACTTTAACAAGACACCAAAACAACAGAAGAGCACTTTGTGAGATGTAAACGCTGAAGCCTGTATTGACCGAGACATTCTGTAGTATTTATGTTTTTTTCCCTTTTAACTTATATCCATTATGGCCTACTTTCTAATGTGAACTATTATTTTAATGCCATGAAGGAAAACAACATTAACAATCATTTTCAGAAAAGGAAAAATATTAATATACTAAGACACAGGTCTAAATATGTAATGTATCCACAAAGCATCCAGATTCGAGCAACAACTCACACTGAAAATGTTGATCAGCAAAGGCCAAGTTGTTGATTTGAAAGGAAGTACAGCAATACATAATTTTAGGTTATCTTTGTTTTTCAAATTAAGTGCACTCAATACATAAATGTAGCAGCGGGAGTTGAAGCCAGAGAGTGCGAGGCGAATAATAGAAGACATACTAGTAACAAACTTTTCGATTCGTATTGGCACTTTTGGATTTCGACTTGGACTGCTTGCTTGGCTTTTTTGATTTAGTGTTTAGTGTTTAGAGAGGGACCACAACAAGTTGAGGTTGTTTTTCTTACCTCTGCACTGTATGATAAACTCACCATCCTTTTGCACCACATCCCCCTGTCTTCTGCATTTGTTTCCCATACACCCCGCCTATTACAAGAGCCCAGTACCCCGTCAACCCCCCACGGCGTTACACAAAGTTAATTGTGGAATTAAAAGAATAACAAAAGTGGGATTGATCTTAGCCTGCGCTGCTCTTTTGGAAATCAGGTCACAGATGGCAGATGTTTGAGGATTCTAGTCATGTATCTCTGGGATTTAGACTCATCCTGTATATTGGGCAGAGGTTTCAGACAGAGGAACCATTTATAGATACCACAGTTAACTTTAGAACTGACAGTTTAGCCTCCAACATAGATTGTTTTCACAGATTTATTTATTTTTATGAAGATGGACTTATGACATTCACTGCAGTGATCCTTGTGAGCTTTACACACATTTTATAAGGCTTTATAATGTCTTGCCAGGTGTTTGCAACTTTTGTTTAACTCTCTAGTGCACACTCCAGATTCATCAACTGTTTTAACTTTAATTTAACACACAGAATATTTAACATGCGTGCTGCACTGAAACTTTATTAAAAAAAAAAAGTTTTCTCAGGATTATCTGTGCCGATTAAGAACTATTGGCATTATTACAGGGTAGCTCTTTTATAAGATGGAATTCAGTTCTCTAGCCAAGCTGCAAGATTACTGTGATCACACTTAATACTGCCAGGGTGTGGCTGGGTTAGAGCATCTCAGACCTTCAAGACTTAGGCTGACATATACCTGAGAATGACACAGAACACAGACTACGTAATCTTTATCTAGGGCCCTGTGTTTTGCACTATTTGTGCAATATACTATAGGGCCCAACCCATATCTTACCCTATCTTTTTACAAGTCGCACATATATGTGTGTGTATGTGTGTGTTAGATACATAGAGTAAGATGTTTACACTATTCAGAAATGACAAAATGCTGTCCTTGAGGACCATGTTGATGTTCTAAGGAAACAAATTAACAGTAGTGCTGGAAACAAGAGACAAGTCAAAGATACTTCTAAAAAATGAAACCATCATACAGTCTGTATGAATGTTTGCTGTATTGTGTTGATCATGCAAGTTATAAAACAGCATTTTTCTTAAAAGGTATTTTTCTGAAAACCACACTTACAATATGTTTTCTCTTCAGAAAAAAAGCTTCTAGGAAAGAGAATGCCTGAATAAAAAATATATAATTGTGAAATGTGTAAACACACACTACAATCACCCATACTTTTGTGTGCTGATAAAAAATAACTGAATGTAGTCTTTTATCGATTTGTACCAAAACAAAAGACACAATGTAGGAAAAAGTTAGCTATGCAAGGGAGGAAAACATGACTTAATCCCTTTCAATAAAATACCAATTCCTTCTGCTTAGACAGAACGCCTATTAAATTACACAAAGCAAACTTTTGCCTCCTAGAAACTCTTATTTTTTGGTTTTAAAATCTGTTTTAATATGATGAACTTACTATTAGATTACCAGCACAGTTAACATGCTAATATGCACTATGGCAAGTGGAGAAATACAATATCTTAATATATTAAAATGGAAATTTAGAGAAAGATTTTCTATCATGCGGTTTAATTTCCAAATATTTATATTCTAAGTTGTATATACACAAAAAGATTATTAATCATTAAGAGCAAAAACAAATAAAATAAAACAAAATACACTTTTATTTGGAAACCAGAATGTTAATATTGACATTTGAATTTACGAATAAAGTTAATAAAAAAGAGAAAAAAAAGCCAATGTAATACAATGAAACATGCAAGTCTATCTAAATGGCCTAAAAAATCTATTCCTCTTTGATCAGTTACTGTAAATCATATCTACACACATTCTTGTCTTCCTAAATCCTGTTCCTTGCTTTTGGACTAACATTAATCTGTACAGGTGCAGACAGGCTCGTTCTGTGTGTGTGTGGTGTCAGGTGCGACCATTGTCTTCTCTGTGACTCATAGAACAATGGCCTTTCTCTCCATATTGCTTCTTGTCACTTCACATCCTGCCCTCATTCAGTCACTAACAAGTGACAGTGCAAAAAGCCCTCAGTCTCACTTGATTGAATATGAGCCATTATTCCCTATCACATGGAATGGGCTCAGCACCATGGAGTTGACACCTGCGGCTGCTCATGACAAATATGATAAACCCCAAGCCACCATCCATCCTGTCAGTAAGCACATTGAGACAGCTTGGAAATGTATTGAATGTCTGGTCATCAAATGTAAGCATCTCCTCCGACAAATTATTTACCACCTAAAAGATGGCACCAGTCCGAACACTGAAAACACCACATGGTAATCAATCTCTCAATGCATCTCTCGCTCTCTCTCACCCCTTCTGTATATGTTTTATATATATAGTCAGGAATAAATATGATAGTAATAGGCCATTGAAGAAATAGTTTGTTGGCAAAGAGGCTTATATCCACAATGCGCTTACTTACTTACGGAAGGACCGATGTCCAAGAACTGAGGGTCACCTTTTAGACACTGGCTAATTCGATGCAATTGCTCTGGTCATTAGATCACACAGCTCCCCTGACAAACGATTTGGCCACAAATTTCAGATGATATTATGCCGTTCAAAGTATTTATAAGAAATCAAGGTCTTTTTCTTGGAGTAACCTGTTTATAATGCTTTCTTTTTTTGGTCAGGCTTGGATAATGATGTGAGACAAAGTGATAATGATCTATCCAGTCAGACTTGTTATCTAGTGTGGGTCCTGTCACAACAAAAGCTGTTAGGGTCTAACACTCACAGGCACTTGATGAAGACCTGCGGTACCTTTGCATAAGGTGACAGATTTGGTCATCACACCTCAGTGTTTTAAAATCCTTCTTTGACAATATTAGTTAAAAGACTTATGTATTTTGTTCCTCACCGTGAATTTAAAGGTGTAGCGTCTAGAGATAACCTTGAACTTTAATGTGAATGTATTTGTGTTGATCAAGAAACACAGGAATCTAAACTAGGATTAAATACAACATTTGACCCACCTGTGAATACAAAAAAACTACTCAGTCAAAAATGTCTATGAAGTAAAGGTTTTTAGTTTGCTATTAGCTAATGGGTCAGAGGTTTGATTTAATCTGGCCCCTAGCATCCGTGTTTCCTGTAATCAGGTTAGTTAAAACACAAAACAACCTATGCTTTGGTAAATGCTTGTAAGGGATCTTGGAGCTTTAAACCTAATGGTGAGCATTTAAGCCAAACCATCATGGCTTCAGGGTCAACTGTCAACAAAGTGAAAAAGATTTGATGGACTCATAAAACATGCAAATGCAAAATGCTGGGGATGTTTTTTTGTCTGTTTGTTTTTGTGTACAAATGGCCTTCTTCACTGTAAATGGTTAACATCACTTCTAGCTGTATGTTTCCACTTTCAATGTAAATATTGAAATAATGCATTTAAATGTCCTTGTTACCCTACCTGTGAGGATCAAGAGTCCCAAGGGAAAGGGATGCAAAGAGAAGTGGATGGATTGGCAACTGGCTCTACAACCTTAAATACAACCACAGCTCAGAAAACAAATCTCTTCCACCCCATTGAAAACACGAAGGTATATACTTATTGTGGAAATATACTGCAAAACCCATTTCTTTTAAAATGGAAATAAGTAAAGGACTCTGTTGCTTTAGCCATGGAAATCACAACCTGTGTACAAGAGGAGATTTATTTTTTTATTTTTCTTGCAACAGAAATTCATTTTTTAATGTATATTTCGTTTTTCTCAACCAGACTGCCAACCTTGTGGTGAAGAAAAGCATGAAGTGCAGGAGGCTGAACAGCACCGTACACAAGGTGATTCATAAATAAGAGCATCCGCGGAGAAGCATCATCATTTTGAATAGAGCAGGTTTATGCATCTGGCACCCTGTCTGTGACACAGGAAATAAGCTGCTACACGCAAGAGTGGGTCACTGTAGACGGGCAGAAATGTGCCATTGAAATGAAAAGTCAGACCTTTACACTGATGGATTCTATTGTGTTTCGGCAAATATGAGAGCACCCTTACTATAATTAATAACCTGCAAGGCCACCGCTATTTTGGGAAACATCTAACTCCCCAACAGGACATATATAATTTAAAAAATACTTTAGGTGTGGATCAATATGGTGAAAAAGTATTTAAGCCACAAGAATCAGAAGTCAGTCTGTACATTAATTTTACAGAGAGCAAAAAGCAAAGTTAGACTTTATAGATGCTTTCAAATGATAATGGCTTCCTTTCCATTCCTCTAGTTTAATTGCCAGGTCGTTCGTAGACTGTCACATTCGTCAATTGTCTAGCCTTCTGTATAAACACACAATGCGAGAATCAAAAGTGATGTCAAATGCATAGTCACTTATATATACAAAATTAAACACCTTTCACCCTCGGCAGGTGTGTGTAGCTTTGCTGTCACTAAAAGAAGTCAGACCTTGTGTATTGTGAGGGGGTTTATCCAGTTTGGCTTGGCAACCTGCTCAATGCAATTTAAATGGTCAAAACATACAAACTTCCCGATGATAAGTACTGTTCAGCCTAAATGAAGAGTAAGGCCCACCAAGCCACAGAGACACCCGGCTTTCGGAACACAATCTACCAAGTTTTTAATAATATTGTGTTTGCAGAACGTTTTTTTTGTGCATTTTATATATATATATATATATATATATATATATATATATATATATATATATATATATATAAAAACTATACAATGGTATAATTATGGACATTAAGTCTTCTTCATGAAGTATCCAATTTCAATTTCTCAATAAATCTTTATTTAATCTTTGGTTTAAAGGGGGGAAAAAACCTTACTTTTGCCTCTAACTTTCCCAGGGTGGTACACTGCCATTAAACTAGCCCCCGGCACCATGCAATAAAGCTTAAACAATTGTAGTATATTTCATAGAATTAGTTTACCTACATGTCCCCTGTAGGCTATAGGCTGGATTACTTCCTTGGTACTCATGCCTTGTGCTTTGTAACCGGCTTGGCTACGGTTCACCAGGTCTCAATTCTCCTGTTTCCAGTGCAATTCATATAATTTAGAGGATCATCTTTGACAGCTTGTGAGAAATCTTCAGGTACATTGAGGGTGGGGGGGGGGGGTGCAAATGAAACTGACTAGCTGCAAGAAAAAAGAAAACCAGAACAAATTTAAATTGATCAACTGATACCACTAATCCAACAAGTTGCACAGGACCACATACTGTACATTTTCTAATCACAATAAACACATGAACCACGGTCATGTAGGGAGACATAAATCACCAGAAAAACTGATTTCCGGATTACAGTGTATTATTACTGGGATTTAAGTTTTAACTCAAATTATGGATGATACCACACTAAGCCATACTGACTTATATTTTCTTTTATATATTTTATTTATCTTAATTAAAGATCTGTTTATTCAATATTTCAAACTAGCCCACTCAAATCTCCCTGTGTACCTTGAACTTCGGGTTGAAGAAAACAAATTACACAGACGTATTCAAGTGGTATGGCTAATATGCCTAAGTTGGTATGGGAATGGCTTGCACTAGACTTTCTTAATTATATAAACATTATATTTGCCCTGTGGTAAAATGATTCAACTTGGGGTTGATGATGCTATCCATTTATTTACAAATAATTACAGGGCAATGCAAAGTGTACCAACAATAAGTCAAGAGTGTTGTGGCACAGCATTTACAGAACTGGGTAAACAACCTTTTTATATCCCTGTGTGAGATTAATAATATAGGCAAGCTAATTACAAAACATTTCAGTTTTATGTTTTGCAATTTAAATCCCCGAAAAGTTATTCCATACAGTATAGTTGTATCACTGCAGTAGTGCAATTTAGCTTGTATCACAAGGCTGCCTCCAGCAAAACAGATTCTTACATCTTCCTCTTCAGAGAAACAATCCCAGAAGCAACAAGTTAGGCATAATTCAAGAAAATTTCGAAGAAGCAGAAAAAGAAGAAGCAGAAGAAACATGACATCTGGCATTATTGTAATACTTCCATAAATTAAGTACAAAAATCTGGCAATGCAATACATTCTATAATAATTTTGTAACACAATTAAAAAAAGTGCCACCACTGTTTGAAAATGCATCCAATTGTGTTACTGTGTTGAATCAACCAACACCTATAATCAAAGGAAATAGAAATAGGTAGAAATACCTTGCTGTTAAGTAGTTTCTTTAATTAACAAGGAACACAGAATGTCTCCACCTTTTACCAATAGACTGAAAGATTGCATAGATTCATCAGATAATTGATTAACTCTAAAATACCCCTAGTTTCCCTGTATTTCTCTGTGCATCATGGCCTTGCTGCATTGGCAGATACTGAGCAAAACAAGAGAACTGTAACTAAAAATACTTCACCAATCAGTTGTAATAAAGTAGTTTGTGTGTTACCAGATTCACCTTCTAGAAAACTAGCAGCACACTGGGGTAATGAATACAGTGGACACAGTTGCATATCCTTTGTTGTTTGTATGCAGAGACAATAATTTTGAAACATAACCTCCCATATTCAGCTGCAGTTTGGAAACTGTTAGGAATTATAAAAAAACACCTTTATCCTCATCTGGAAAGTCCGCAGTAGCTCCGGATTTTGAGAGCTTTGCAAAATATGAACTATAAAAACCGCCTGACATGCAAAGGAAGGTGTGTAGGAAAAGGCTATGACTTTGACATGCCTTCCTGTACATATGCCTTTGATTGTCATAACGTTTGAAATCGATGTTAACTGGCGTTTTGTCTTTTATTAATAAAATCACTGTAGATACATTTTGTTCAAAGGAATTTTAGTCTTTTAATCTGCATGACCTAATCTGGAAGAGGCATTTTGAAAGACGGCTTTGCTCCAGTCTTCACTTTTCACATCCGAAGAATATGGTGCCCTATTGAAAAACACACGTTCACTTTCCCCGCTCTTTGAAAGAAATTTGTACCATGCAAATAGAGAGACACCCAGCCTGCCCTTTTCTGTTCATACCATTCTCCTTGTGTCTAGTCCTTAAAGGGTTTTGCCTATTATCGATCACTCTGACCCCCCATTGCATTGTTCAGCTTTTGAATAGATCGTCTCCCTTGACAGAGAACTTTGGCAGGCAGACATATTTATTCTTTCGAACCTCAATTATGATGTCTCGTAACAGACAACTGCGTGAGATAAAGCAATGAAATGAAAAAGGTGGTGAATTTCAATTTAAATTAAAGCTACAATGTCAAAACCACAAGACTACAACAATACTACAATACAAGTGGCTTTGCTGGAACACTGACTTGCATAAAAAAATTATAGAAAAAATCTTGTAAAAGTTAATTAAATATTACAAGGTTCAGAAATTCCCACTTTCTCTCTGTGCCTTCTGTAAATGTTTAAGCAGTGAAGTGTAACAACTGCTTCTTGACAGACTAAGTGGATGTCTTTAACACACTGTATTCACACTCAATTCAATTATCCACATACAAATAAGATAGTAACACTTTTGTTCCTTCTGATTTATGTTGGGAAAACTAAGATTTTCTGCCTATTGACCAGAAATCTTCACTGTACATTCTGTTCTATGCCCGGCAGATGTTTTATTCCGGCTCCAGAATTATAGTTTTGCACAGTGTTGTTATGCACTTGTTGTTATGTTGTTATGCACCCTCTGTGACTAAGCATGACTTGATTTGGTTTAGTTGATACCCATGTTGACTATCAACTTTGTGCAATGAATAATTGTAGCGATTCTTAAATCGTTTGGTTTTGAACACCCATGTGGGGATAATGCCTGAGGAGAAATCTCATGGTTCATCATTGATTATGCTTATTCAACAATGCAGTTTTTCAAAGAATGCTTGAAATATTATTATTATTATTATTATTATTATTATTATTATTATTATTATTATTATTACCCCAACCAATCAGCGCACTATCCTGTACTGTGACTTACCTTACGCTGTGTATTTAATATTTAATTGTCCCCATGTATCTTTATATGTGCCATTTAAAACAGTGTTGAGTTTTTAATAAATGTACCTGGGTTAAGTAATGGCAATAATTTAAAACATCTGGCAAAAATCCTTTTTAAATCGATTCTTTAAAACTACAACAGTGTTTATCACAATTGCAAGACTTTTCTCTGGCTCCTATATTTTACTAGTTTAACAATTCTGTTCCTCACCAGCGAGAACAGGCTAGTACCTTGACAAAAATAAATAAATACATATTAAAAATATAAGAAATTGTGAAAATGCTCAAAGCATTATTTAAACAATGAATAATGTAGCTAGAGAAAAAGAACTTGGGTGGGAAATAAGAAAATAAATTCAAATACTGGAGGCAGTAAACATGCCACCCCTCACAGCTCCAGTAGCCTAATTGCTTCCAATACATTACAGTTCTTATATGTGCAAAATATTGCAGTAAACAGAGAAACAGATACACAAACAGAGTAGCAAAGAGTTAAGCAGGATTCAGTTTTAAAATAGGGACTGTTGTCATCTAAAGCATTGTACATTTAAAATATGGTGAAACACACAAAAGTGGCCTGTTTTTACTGATTTTTTTAAAATAAAAATGCATATAATCTCTCCTATTGTCCTTGTTTCCATGTGACCTTAGTTAGATAGTACAAATCAAAATATCTTGTGGCTTAAAGGATGAATAATGGAAGAGGGGAAAATGATGAAACGGGTGGAGTGGTTTCTTCTTTTGCGTGATCAAACAATGCTCTGACATTGATGTCATGACTCGATTCACTGCACTCGACAAATTCTTTGAAAATGTATAAAGTATATAAACAAAGCAATGTTGCTCCGTCCGGGTAAATAACAATAAAATATGTTAACATCAGTTTTAGACTCTATTTGGATATCTCAACCTCAAGTGCATTTCACTCATAAAAATGTGTTTAGGTTTTAATGCTTGGCTGTAAAAGGACTCATAACATAGATGTGGATCGTAGACGGCAAATTGGCAGCACAGTTTATATCAATTGGTAATGACTAATCTGCGGTGTAGGAGAATTGCACCGTTCATAATGATGCAGATCTCAGGAAACAAATTAACAATTTAACTCAATATAGAGACAGAAAAATATAAGTCATTTGTGTTCTGTTGCTGTATCACCAAGGATGCAGCCAAGAATATGCACCCAGGCATATGTTTAAACTTGTGTTAACAGCCTTAACCACTTCATGATTAATTGTGTGAACATAATGATCATAAAATATATATTCGTTATGTAAATGTGACACTATTTAAAAGAGCTGTTGCTATGGGTTTCTTAATCGGTGGACACTGACATTAAAGGGAACATCTTTGTTAAGGAGTTACAGAAAACAAGTGACAACAAACAGAAAGCAAGTCAATCCTGTTCAAACTCTATCTCAGAATGAAAGTCACAAATGCTTAATTAGTTTTTCCATCACAGTTCAAGGGCCTGTATGCTTGAGCATTACTTACAGCTGGAGAATATAAGTGGGCAAGAGTGTTCATCCATTGGAAAGTTATGAAGCTGCAGCTGGCATTCTGCATTGATGGTGAGCCTACCAGGGAGAGAGAGGGAAAAAGAAAACATTTTTCTTTCCTTGACTTCAAATTAAGTCTGACAATGGCAGCAGTGCTTCTATACTTCGAATACGGTGAATGGTTAAAGCAAAACAATAAAACATTTGAAATTAAATTAAACATTTCCTACATGAAGGTAAGTCGTGATTATAATTGATAGGAGACATTTATGTGCATGCCTATAGTGCATGTGATAAGCAGTGACAGCCACAATCCTTCAAGCTAGACTGCTAGTTCCTTAATAGAATGACTTATCCATTTATTCGTACCCAGCCTGCCTTTCAGTGTTAAGAATGGCAAGTTAATAACACTTTGGGGCAATTTTGTAATGCATAAATGGATTGTTGAACCAATTGACACTAGAATTAAATGGAAAGGAAAATGGCTTTCCCGATCCGCTAAATGTAGTGTAATTCAAGTGAAAACCACCAGTATTGTGTTGAAAAAAATACTTTACCGTTTCTGAGATTGCAAGGTGCTGTTGTGTGGAGTGGGTCCTACCCTTTTCTATAATAAAGCACTAGTACCGGGCAGGGAAATCAACAGTTGACCACTATCTTGACAAATAAAGAGCGAAACACTCTTCATTATTATCCATCTCCTCTATCTAGTGGTCCCCTAGTGTGTCATTTCTCCTGGAGAATGCAACCGGCTACTGCTTATTGGGAGGTCTCCTTTCTCCCCATAAAGCTGCATAACTTGATGAAAGACTGCACCTACTTTACAGCAATCAATGTAAACTTTGAAAAACCACAAAGGAAGAAGTAAGCACAGAGAAACAGACTGAAAAAGTGGGAAACATTTAAGATTGGTAAATTCATATTTCAAAGAGGGCTGTGGGTGGCTTCTTTTAGTTTAATTCTCGGCCAAAAACTCAAATATTAAGCGACACCCTTCTGTATCGATCCGAGCTGTACAGTTCCACCTAACTGATTGGATTGGATGGGGAATGAAACCTTAGCTTCCTATCCCACTCTGCGAAACAGAAGTCCTCTGATAACCGTTGCAGTGTTGCGGTCTATGTTCAATCTAGTCTGAAAGGTGATGCCGTGACAAGAGTGGCAATCGGCACATCACTAAGCTCTGCTATTACCTGTACTGTATGGACATGCCAGACAAGTCAGCACATGTATTGCCATGTTCAAAGCAGGGCAGACAATTTAAATGGTGGTCCTCAATCCACCAACATCTCAGTAAAGTTGAAAACGCTACAGAAGAAAGCCTCTCCATTAACATCCTCTGGAAACACTAAGAGGTATGCAGGAGGGCAGGGACGCTCTCAGGTTCTGCCTGTTTGTTGGTAACACTCTTCTAACAAAAGCGTGATGGCACAGCAATCTTCCCTCAAACCTCCCACGCTGACAGCTTGCCACTATGATCATTTTCTCATTCCAGTAAATATTCACTGACATCCAGCGACTGCCTTCCAGATCAACAAAACTCGTGTTATTTAAACAGCTTCTTCATTGGGAAACTTGATACGGCCACATACACCGAGCGCTCGTGAATGTATCTAAATATGCACACTGTGGCTCAGAAGAATGTGCACGTCTTCGGTCTGTATCCACTAGCATCTCATTTCCTTCGATGATACCTATCTCAGTGTAACCTTTGAGAGGTGCATAACTAAACATCATGAATATAGGGTAGCAGTATTAAACACACATGACCGCTAAGGACAAATATATAAATAATCAGTTATGTATTCGGGTTTTTTTTTGCAATAATTGAATATGTAAAATCAATTACTGCTATTCTGCACGACTTCAGTTGTATCATGTAATATTTCTATTTATCTATCTATAAACATTAATATGTACACTCAGTGTTCAATATTTATTTCACCCTTAGGTTTCTTGTCTTAATACATTTGAAAAGGGAATATTTCACTGTGGGATGTGAAAAGTATCAGCTTTGCAACCGCAGAACAGCACATAAGTCACTGCCAGGAAGAACGCCCAATACCTCACTTGTAGAAATAAATGAGCTTTCAGCTCACTTCTTCCCAAACCATATCACTGGCCTTCAGCACATTCTGATATCTGTGGACCTGAACAGGGGTTGGATTTAGTCTTAGATTGGTGTTATATTTGAGTTTAGATTAGAGTCAGAATTAGGATAAACTGATGTTCAGGTTAAAGATAGATTAACTTACAGAGAATAAGAAAACTTGCAAATGTGTAATCATAATATGGTAAAAGTCCTATCCCTATCCCTCTACTCTGACCCTTATCTGAGCCTCAACCTGAAACCTAGTAATAACCATCACAATGAACACAATCAATACCACCATACACTTATACTGAGGGTTCAATTCATATGAGGGCTTTGATGAGCTTCACCAATCATGATTCTACATCAATCCTTACGTCAGTGTTAAAACTGAACTTAAACCAGAAACTATCCCCTATAGAAACTACTGAGCAAAAACTTGAACCTTGATGCCATCCCTTGCTCTAGTCCACTCTTCCCAGCCTCAGTGAAAAACAGACAGCCCTCATCCTTTGCTATTGCTTTATTTTTCTTCTGTTTGGTCAAATGTATTTTATATCAATGGATAAATTTTTTTATGTACCATGAGGAAATCTATACCGACTGAGGAAAAAAGTAAAAAATCCTTAAAGATCAAGAAGAAAAATATCTTTAAAGCTTCAGTAATTAAAAACAAAAAGAATTGTCTTTTTTATTTGTCTCAGTAGTTAGTAGTCTTCCAGATGTTACAGTGTTGAAAGGCTTTGGAAAGTTAAATGACTGCACCATCTAATCAACTCTGAAGCTGGTACTATCAAAGGGAGAGCAACCATGAAGCAAATTGTGCTTTGTTTTTTTTCCCCAACTTGAAGGAGGAGGAGGCCTGAAGCTACAGTGGTGTGCTGTGATAATATAGAAATAATTAGCCTTCAATAGAGGCCTTTAATGCTTAATAAAGTTTTACAAGTAGACCATCACTCTGAGAGGGAAAAAAGTTGTTAGTGTACAAAGAGCATGTGGATAGAGATTTTATTGTGGTCGTTTTACTTTTATCTCAGCAGTGTCATAACAGAAGAACACCATAGGCCGTAAAGAATCTGTATTGTGGGTCTCTTATGAGTCATAACAAAGCCTATGATGTGGCTACAGTACCTGATTGTGTTCATAATCGTAAGGTAAAAGAAATGGAACACAGCGCAGCACTTAAATGTCTTTATTACATAAACGGAGCCAATTATGAGTGGGTGCTAGATCTGAACGGTGCTCAAGATTGGACACTCCAGGGTACAGAACGGCTTCCAAAAGAATCCTCAGTTTCGTGGTTTGTAAGCAGCCACATATGCTAATGAGCAAAAGAACATTAACGCATTGATCCAAATCTGGGAACTCCCCAGCTCAATTTCAATCTGTGTTTGTGTCTTCTTATTGAGCTTAGCTGTCACAAAGACTAAGCACTAAAAATAAAGGGTAGAATTAACAGGCTGGGGCTATTGCATCCCAGAGAATAAGTTCACTAAGGGACATTTTGAGTCTGAGAGAGACATAGTTCATAAATTTACACCCAAGGTGTCTGAGATTAAATTATACAGATATGTGATGGCATTTAGATATAAGTAAATTCCTCGAGGGACATCGACTTTAATGCTTTTAATTGCATTTTTTGGATAAAGAGTTTAGTAAAGTGAATATGAAGTCAATCAAAAGCTTACAAATTAAAAGAGGCCAACTGGCTCATTTTGTCCTCTGGTTGCTAGCCAGTCTTGGATCCAAGAATGTAATCAAACTTTTTCTTAAGGGATTCTATTACACCAACATGATAATTATGATTTATAGATATGTATTCATATTTTGCAGGTCCTAAAACAAGTTTCCTAAAGCAGAAGCTTTAACGAACGGCTGTAGAATGTGGTTTGTGAAACAATCCTTATGACTGTCCAATGTTTTTTTAATTGGATTTCTCTGAACATATAGATAGGTTTATAGATAGATATGTGTTTGTTTGTATTGTTTTTACAGTAGAAACTTTTGGAATACAGGTAATATTATTATGACAAGTAAAGTTGACTATTTTGCAGATTAAGAAAGTTATCTTACACTTAAAAACTAATTTCCAAGCACTTGGAAAAATGTGTTGTATGGTTTCAGTTCAGAGATGTTCCCAATTAGCCAGAAGCCATTCATGTCCTCCTCTTGCACCATACTGTGGGTGTTGGCAAGAAGGACTGTGGACTATGCAAGGAAGTGTTCATTAACTTTTTTTTTCCTTCAAGAAATAACCATCACATTAATTTTAACTCATGAATGCATATCCACAATGGCTCAGTAAATTAAATAACCTTTTCCTCATATGACTGTACAGCCACATTGGGTTTATTTCTGTCTTTGGTTGGTAAACTCAATTAAACATTTTTGCTGTGACCAGGTATTTTCAAACTTTCTTGCAGTATCTTTCATTTCCATATCCTCTACAATTAAAGAATAACCATCCCTTCTAATCTATACTGTGATACTGCATTTGCTGCAGACAATCAGGGCCTGTAAATTGCCTAATCAATAATAAAATGAGATTTCTCCCAAACATTTTTTCAACAAACCACTGACATTGAAAACAGCTGATGCTGACAAGTATTTTTACTGTTTCTCTTTCAGCAAATATACTGTATGAAGTTTAAGGGAAATAAAGATCAATCAGTTCACCAAAAATTAAGACCCTCTGAATTAACATAAATATTTCAGAAATTTCCAAATGCAATTACATACATAGCAATTTACACTGTTTTAAAGTATAAAAAGGTGAAGCAAGATTCTAAAATCCCACTGCTTCAAATAAATACAGTTAATTTTATTCAGTACAAAAATAATTGTTGTATTTTAACCCAAGGTTCAAGTTGCATACAAGATGACAAAAGATTTACCTTAATAATTCTGCTTAGTAATTCCCTATGGTACTCAAGGTAAAAATTCATTAGCACTGTAATTGGATTTGAAATCTAGTTCCTCACTAATACAAAACTGATGCTTACTACATGATATCATTTAGTTTTTTTTACCTCAATGTGTACAAAATTTTTCCATCATTCCATATTCTGAGGAGCTGATTGGGTGTTGTAATCCAATGGGCATCTGCGGTTTTGGAATTTCTGAAGATGGTGTCTGGTATCCAAATAAGGCCAACCATATTGCTGTTCAAAGTCAATATTTTCATTGTACTGTTGAATCTAAGACGGCTATCGGTCCACGTCTGAGCAAAAAAGATGTCAATTTGGTATTCCTGTAACAATAAAAACAAGACATTTGTAACACTCCACACATTTTAGCAGTTTGATATGTAATGATGTTTCTGTTTATTTTCTCAAGGCTTTTCCTAAAGAATTACATTATCCTGTTCCTAACACATATATGTGTTTCAATGTGGTATTTATTATTTGTAATCATGGGCTGGAAACAAATCAAAACCTTGACCCCGTTCAGTAATTTTAACCGGCAACCTGACGGCAGTTTCCTATTAGTAGAAGAGAAACAAAAGCAGTCACTGAGTATAAGTTTGAAATTTGAGAATTGTCAAACTTGAGATTTCATTCCAGCCCCAGTCCAAAATATGAAGGTAGAATTAAGAGTAAATCCTCTCATTTCATATTCCCAAAGCTGTATGAATTTTTCAAAGGTGACCATTACAGAAATATAATCATAAATCAGATTCTACTGAGCCAATGCCAAGGCTTGAGCAATCACCCATCACCAAACTGAGCTGCTCATCTATTCTTGTAAAGTTACACAGATCAGAGATTTCCTTTGGTCCACATTTATTTTTTTCCACTTACATTGTTCTTTGTGGAACCATGCAGGTCTAATTTGAATTGAATATTTCTATGTATAATACATCTACCTACTATCAAAGATACTAAAATGCGTCTAAATGCTGTTGAACTTTAGGCTTGTTGCCAAGGCATTCCACTCAGCAGAATCCGTTAAATATTTCTTTTATTAAGAAATAAATGTTCCTATACTTGATTGAAACAAACAGCCTAAGCAGTTTAATTAGAAAATATTCAAAAAAGACACATTTACATTTTGCTGTTAAATATTCAATTAACTGTTGTTGATTATGTATATGTTTTGCAAACAAAATAAATAAAAAATACAATGTCTGCAAACACTCATTACTGAACAATATGTAGCCTATATGATACAAAGCTATCATAATGCATCAAAAAAGAATTTTGATATTCCAAGCTATAGCTTATATCAAATTATATCAAATAGCTGTCTAACTGAGATCTCATACCATTTAGTTTATGTTTCAGAAATAGATAGACAGATAGATAGATAGATAGATAGATAGATAGATAGATAGATAGAGACAGGTGACAAATTAATGGAAAAACCAACATAAAGTGTCTCAGGAAGGTGTTGGGCACCACGAGCCGCCAGAACAGCTCCAATGCTCTCAGCACAGATTCTACGAGTCTCTGGACTCTACTGGAGGGATGAACACCATTCTTCCAAAAGATATTCCCTCATTTGGTGTTTTGATGATGGTGGTGGAGAGCGCTGTCTAACACGTCGGTCTCGCGTACAGATCACGCATAGCTGTTCAATTGGGTTGAGATCTGGTGACTGCGAAGGCCATAGCATATGATTCACATAATTTTCATACTCATCAAACCATTCAGTGACCCTCGTGCCCTGTGGATGGGGGCATTGTCATCCTGGAAGAGACCACTCCCATCAGGATAGAAATGTGTCACCATAGGATATAGGTGATCAATCAGAATAACTCTGTCATGATTTGCAGTGACCCTTCCCTCTAAGGGGACAAGTGGACCCAAACCATGCCAGGAAAATGCCTCCCACAGCATAACAGAGCCTCAGGACCCCCTCACTGTAGGGGTCCAGCAGTCAGGCCTGTACTGTTCTCTTGGTGTCGCCACACATGCACTCGCCCACTTGTCCAGAATATGGTGAAGGATGACTCATCTGACCAGATCACTTTGTTCCACATTTCTGTAGACCAGTGCCTATGTTTTTTGCACTACTGAACTCTCACATGTGCATTTGTCTTTGTAATAAGGGGTTTATGCACTGCAGCCCTACTATAATATCCCTCTCTGTGTAGTTCTGGATGGACTGTTCTTGCCTCCCATAGCATAACAGAGCCTCCAGACCCCCTCACTGTAGGGGTCCAGCAGTCAGGCCTGTACTGATCTCTTGGTGTCGCCACACATGCACTCGCCCACTTGTTGACAACACTAGCCAGTTGAGTGTCTGTGTGACTGAAGCTCCTGCCATTCGTGCCCCAATAATGACCTCTCATTCAAAGTCCCTTAGATCCTTTCCTCATGTCATCTTGATCCAAAATCGAGGTCAACTGGGCCCGCTCAGCATTTTTATACATGCCACAGAGCATGATAGGATGTTAATTGCTTAATTATATCATGCAGTACACCTGTTTGGAGGCATCTGCATTCGTTATGTTCCTCCACTCATTTATTCAGGTTTTTCTTTTAATTTGTCACCCATCTATATATAGATATGTAAATACTACTCAAAACAACATTTCCTTGTTATTTTCCATTGGTCAAGAGGTCACTGTTTTACTTCCTCTGTACTTCTTGACAATAAATATGAACTCTCTTCAGATCATTTACAGAATGAAAAACAGTAGTACAAGGAATACAATATTTCCGCTTCAGTAATTGTAATAAACTTCAGTACATTTAGTTTTAAATCCTTGCTCCTAATAATTTCAAAATGAGGATTTAGTTCAAAATGGTTTTGATCACATTTCTGTTTAGCTGGCAAGAAAATAATGTTTGAGACCGAATGTGTCCTCATTTTAATTTTTTAATCATAATAATTTAAGGACAAATTCTTGCTGGAAGCAACGTTATAATCACAAAATGTGAAAGTAATCTGTAGGTCAAGTACACTTTCAAATTAGGTGGCAAAGAACATCATGAATTAAGAAGCTGAGGGACTTGGAAATTTGAAAAGGAATTGGTCCCTGAAGCTTGCAAGCCGCTGAGACTCAGAACCTCCAAAACATGTACAATTCAAACAAAGGCAGTAACATAAAATACCAATCGCATTACACTTTAGCAACCGACATCAGACTGAGCGAAATACATAACAGTCTTTTCCCGAGGGGCTTGTCAAGCAGTCTAGGGTCAAAACCAGGTCAAACAGTCTGATTGATCAATTAGTGTTGTGGCCGGCTTGCAAAGCCCAGGCACACAAACCATTTGCTACACAACTATCCCCTTAGTCCCTTTTAGTCTCGATGATCAGGGATAAACACAGGACAGCGCAGTCTTGGTAGCAATATAATAGACTTCTCCTCTGCCAAGGTTGTTGGGGGGCAGCCAGCTGAAGTTTCCAATGAGCCTCTGATCGCTGTTGGAAAGGTAAGGGGGGTTCTGGGCCAAAGAGCCAATTGACAATGAGTTGCAGAAATGGTTCAGCACATTACCCATGGCACCAATCTGAGCCTCAGTTTGCTTTCAAAGATATGTGTGGTTACACCGATTCCTTCAAGCTGCTGTACGTGGATTGTGGCTTTTTCAATGTGCAGATGGTTGATGCAGGGCTTTGGTCTCTTCTGGTCCCCTCTGTTGTTGTGGCACAGGCTCGGTTTGGCAGACTGCTATGGGCAGCCAGATGGATGTGGCTCTGGTTCCATGTTTCTGTCCTCTATAAGATGGCCCCAAGTGGTTGCCAGGTTGAACCTTAATTGTAAGCATGAGGAAATTAGGTACCTCTGTCTATAGGTCTAACGAGTCTTCAGGGATTTACAGCTCTCATTGTGGCATACATCATTTTCAGCAGATCAATGACCCCTACCTGTCACAGTTCCGGGCAGCACACTATAATCACCAAACATCTGATCACTTCCCTCTATACTTTCCTCACTTCCCTCAGCCACCTGCTGACCTGACTTTGCATATAGTTGCCTCCTGATGTGGTACTGTAGTATCTTATTTTCCTTTTTAAAATGTGTATTAGTTTTCCTTTATTAAGTAATTGAGCAATGTAATTTTATTGCGTTAATAAATCTGTCATGACCCATGAGCATCCAGCATTTTTATCCCCTGGGTGGTTGAGCCCCAGATCACCTACATATTTAGAGACAATACTGCTCTTCTGAGCTTCCCTAGAAATTGCCAGTGCACATAGGCTTCCCTGCTGCTGGTGCCACCATAACTCATAGGTTCCTGGGTGCTCCCACGACTGCCTAGCATCTGGCCGGCCCTTGGCTTCTTGGTTCTGCAGTGCAGTCTGTTGCTGCTGCAGCCAGCTGTTCTCACCGAACTCCCAGAGTGGGGCAGCTGCTGCTGGGTCTTAGATGCTTTGCTACTTGTATTCCTGTCTGATGGTCGACAGATTGTCCGTGACTTGGAGAATTTCATTCTTTCACCAAATATAGAGCTCTACCTGGCCGAGGGAATCGAACGAAGCAGACAGTACGTGATTCAAAGACACTGCTGAGTTTACGGAAGGAAAAGGAGCGCGAGGGCCGAAGGCAAAGTGTAAGCGGTTATCGTCTGTTCTTTCAGAAGTGCCAAAGTGGCTTATGAGTTGATTAGATCTACAGAACTTGCAAACAACAGCTGTGGAATGCAATCACCAATCGAACGCCAGCTGGGAAACTGGAATCAGATTCTTAGTCCAGTCACTTATATGGTTATCCCTCCTAGGAGACTGTGAAGCGGGCCAAGGTCATTGCCAAGTCAAGTTGTCCAATTGGCTAACCAGGTAAGTATGGTAAAGCAATGCTTTATGTTTACACTAAACAGATATCTCTACAAAGCTTTTTAAATAAATCAGTAAGTCATTATATGTGATGCTTTAGATTGTTGACAAGCTATTGTGCATCACTGGAAAGCCCACGTGCAATGACCCTGTCTCTCTAAGCCCTAGCCCATTGGCGTGCCCCATTGTTGAGGAACTCTACAATCTGGGAGCTGTCAACATCCTGAGTTGCCACAGTCACCACCCTGCATAATTACTATTATCTCATTAAGTTAACAGGAGTTTCCAGATCATCTAAACATATGGACAATTAGCAGAATTCAGAATTAAAAGCGACAGAGCGAAGCGGGAGTGTGCTCTCTGGTCATGGAGGGCCACAGTGTGCTGTTTTTTGTTCCACCTGAGCTCTCGGGTACATAATTGAATTATTATCTGTCCTTATCATTTAAAGATATATATAAGGCCTGCCAGACTGTGACCCTTCAGAAATGACCAGATCATGTGTAACACGGCATTCACAGAAGCATAATGTGAGAACGAACATAATCAGCCATCTAGTGTCTGTGGATTGACAACGTGGTCAATGCTGTTAAGTTAATGCATTTTAAAATTAAGGTGCCCTGGAGCAACACTTGGACCAATTATTTACAAGTACTGTGAAATAGATTATGACTAATGAGGGAGAATTCAATACATTCTTTAGCCTTAAATTAGGTATTGAATTTTTAGATTATGGAAGAGTATGTGACCTTGGTATAATATTTGCCTCATTATTCTCTTCACTTCTAAGTACTGAAACATACTAGATAATATGGGTCAAAAAAGGCATTTTGGGGCTCCTTTCTTTAAAGGATTTTAAAGCTGTCACGTGACCAGTCTCTCCCCTCACCCCCACGCCCCTTAAAAACAACCAGGTATGCTTGTTTGTGCTGTCAGCAAGGAATGTGCAAAAAACAACAGATAAATCATGTTTTAAATAATCTATATGTTGCCTATCATATAGGTAGTGTTTTGCAAACTGTGATAGTATACTAAGGAGAAGGAAAAGCATGAAAATAATCAACACTAAGTAATTGTATTGTACTGTTTCAAAGAGTTCCTTACTGTATTACAGTTTTGCTGCCACTTACAAGGTCACTTCAATCATATTGTCAAAGGAGTGCTGCAACAGAGCTGTCATATTACCAAATGATCTAATACAAACCCGATATGTTTACAAATCATTTTCAGAGAATGGGTTGCCGGTATTTCCAATTGAATTATAAGGCAATATTCTTCGTTAAATCATCAGAAATGCCTTTGATAAAGATTTAAACATGTAAGACACAGCACACCAATGACAATCACTGGCTGTTCTATTCTCGTAAACATCCCTTCTCTGCTGCAGCTGTGTTTGCTATGGCTGCAGGCAAGCTTTAACCAAATGACAAATCCAGACTGGACTGTGAAGTAAATACCAAGTTTTATTTCGGTGACAGAAATGTTTGAGAGCACAGGTTCTTACAGACACGGTCATCAGCTGGGGTCATGTGATTTAAGGACATGCATAGCCAAAATACCAGCCCCTCTATTTCCAGTCAGTCAACAATGTACCAGAGATTCACACAGATATCCCAAATGTATTGCTGGATCCAGGAATTATCATCAATATATCTGCAAATGCTGTGTGTAAAAATCCACCTATTTTAAACCTTCAATATTAGTATTAATCCCTTCATATGGCAGTTATTCCTCCCTTACTTGTAGCTCTGGCTATTCCTTAGTTAATGTAATTCACCACAGGAAAAAAAAACAGATTTCTGTGCTGTTTTCAACTTAACAGGGATAGGCAAGCCATATATATGTTTTCAGTGATGAATGACAGTCCCATCCCAAGCAGGTAACATCTCTCTCTCAGAAATAGCTATAGATGTGTTTAATGCTAAAGGTAGATACATTTTCCAGCTTGACTTGGTTAATACATTAAAATGGCTGGCCACTCTCACAATGTGTTGAATTTATCTGGAAGGTGCATCACTCAGAGAGGTTAGTAATACACAAATGGAGCGTGGGGGAGAGAGGTTTAATTCCCTGTGGCATCCTTTAATTAATTCAAACAGCTTAGTGTGTCCGCTGTGCACTTCGTCTGTTGAAGTCACTGGGAGGGTGCTCCCTCAAAGTATTTATCGGTAGACAAGAGAAATGTGGCTTGGTTGACCAATTAGCCAACGGAATTATTTAGCCTCTAGGTATAAAAACAAATGAGCATATTTATATTGTCTTGGTGTTCTTATATTTGAAAGTGCCACAACTTCAGCATTGCAGTAGTTTTGTTAGATTCACTCATTTACTCTTTCACATTACATTAAATGTATAAGATTCAATAAACGATGTGTCCCACTCTTAAACACCAGAGTCGTGGAAACTCTACAACACGATGCTAATGTATTTACTTATTTTATTTCTATAGCCTTGTGAATGTATCCAGTGACTATTGTTTAGGGAGCAAACTGTTGGTATGCAAGGTGGATAGCTCAATAGCTCATAAAGTAAACAACTTTACTGTGGCTTTGAAAATTGATTGATATATTTTCTATCTTGATGGAAAACAGTGGTCTGGAATTAGTGCAGTGCAGTAATTCTGAAATCAATTGTATCTCATCTGGGTGGCTTATTGTACAAATCCTTCAATGTGTTTCAGCATATGTTTGAGACTTGCATGTTCAATATCAACACGGTTATTAATGTTTGACTGAAGGTGGTCTGCAAGTGACATACAGTTAAAAAAAATAAAAAATATACCAATAATTTATACTATATTATTTAACTGGATTTCAGTTGTTTATAACTAACTACTTTATATGTAACTGCTAATTCAGCTTGGGCAGGTAGATGGAATAGTTAATAGCCTAAGGTTAGGTTTACTATCTCTTTATAGCTTAGCACTGCTATGGACTTATTTTTATAAAGATTTATGAGTATACAATCTTATAGGTTTTTTGTCCCCTGAGTAGCCGTGGAAAACTCTGTTCTAATTACTGATTTTCCCATTTGGAGACTTGCAAAATCTATGTATTGACCTTCGCTGCCATAATGTTATGAAAAAAGCAATTAAGAATTTATGAATGAGGAGAAGGCCTATGACAAGAAAACAGACCAAAGAACTACGCCTGCATGGCCTTGCACATTCTACAGGAAGGTTATCAAGTAATATGTAATTGACCATAACTATTATGATAATGAAAGATGGTGTGGGAATGAGACTGTGTCTCACCAAATGAGTTAATACTCTGCATGATACAGGAAGTAAAATGGGCTATAGAAGAAATAAATGTACTATGCTATGAGGAGTGATGCACAAGACACCAAATAAATCTATGAAAAAATTTCAACTAAATTTAAACATGTAAAAAGCTGAGCACCAATAATATTTCTAAAATTACTGACAGTCACAGTAAATAAATCTCTTCATTAACTGGTTTACGGATATCCCCCAACGTTTCTGTCTGAGAACTGGCAAGGGATGTATGAAAAAAAACTGGAAAAGATGTATGAATCATTAATTTAAATGTCCTACAAACCTTTAAACAATCTCCATGAAATTATTCCAATAAACCAAAAAATAATAATAACTGGCTAAAAGACATATGTCATACAATCATGTTAAGTGGGTTGATTAATTCAGAATTCAGTAATAAGTGTGGTTAGATGCAGTATATGTATGTATGTATGTATGTATGAGTACAGATGGGTGACAAATTAAAGGAAAAACCTGAATAAATGAGTGGAGGAACATAACGAATACAGATGCCTCCAAACAGGTGTACTGCATGATACAATTAAGCAATTAACATCCTATCATGCTCTGTGGCATGTATGAAAATGCTGAGCAGGCCCAGCTGACCTCAATTTTACATCAAGATGGCAAGAGGAAAGGATCTAAGTGACTTTGAAAGAGGGGTCATTATTGGTGCACGAATGGCAGAAGCTTCAGTCACAAAGATGCTCAACTGGCTCGTGTTTCAATAGGAACAGTGACTAAAGCTACATCTGCATTTAGATCTATGGGAAAGACATCAGTAAACAGGGTTGGACATTGTGGTCGAAAGCACACATTCAATGACCATGATGCTCGTGCATTACTGCGATATGTAAGGAAAAACAGACTCTTTCCCAGGTGACTGAGAATGTCAATGCAGGACATGATTAGACTGTCAGCAAGAAAAGTCCATCGAGAACGACACACAGAGGGATATTATAGTAGGGCTGCAGTGCATAACCCCCTCATTACAAAGACAAATGCACATGTGAGAGTTCAGTGGTACACAAACCATAGGCACTGGTCTACAGAGATGTGGAGAAAAGTGATATGGTCACGAGTTATCCTTCACCATATTCTCAAAAAGTGGGCAAGTGCATGTGTGGGACACCAAGAGAACGGTACAGGCCTGACTGCTTGACCCCTACAGTGAGGGGGTCCGGCGGCTCTGTTAAGCTGTGGGGGGCATTTTCCTGGCATGGTTTGGGTCCACTTGTCCCCTTAGAGGGAAGGGTCACTGCAAATCATTAAACAGTTATTCTGAGTGATCACCTTTATCCTATGGTGACACATTTCTATCCTGATGGGAGTGGTCTCTTCCAGGATGACAATGCCCCCATCAACAGGGCACGAGGGTCACTGAATGGTATGATGAGTATGAAAATAATGTGAATCACATGCTATGGCCTTCACAGTCACCAGATCTCAACCCAATTGAACACCTATGGGAGATTTTGGACCGACGTGTTAGACAGCGCTCTCCACCACCATCATCAAAACACCAAATGAGGGAATATCTTTTGGAAGAATGGTATTCATCCCTCCAGTAGAGTCCAGAGACTCGTACAATCTGTGCCAAGAGCATTGAAGCTGTTCTGGTGGCTCGTGGTGGCCCAACACTTAATGTTGTTTTTTCCTTTAATTTGTCACCAGTCTGTATATGAATGCAATCTGTTTAATTTTGTTTTCATTACATCCTGTAGAATACTTTTTATCATATAAAAAAAATTATTAATACAATTGGGGGCAGTAGTGTTAGCTACTCGATAAGTAAGTAAAGACTATTTGTTCTATAAAGTAATAATATAGTTCTTACAAATAAAACATGGGAACAAATATATATATTCTAAATTCAACACAAAACAAACAAACATAAAATCAAGTGCTTCAATTAACAGAGTGCATATGAAATACTCCGGATTTCCATTTCAAACGTATACTCTCATGCTACTCCCAACAACAAAAAGTAGAAATTCCCATGAATATGCATTGTGTTGAAAGCCCTAGGCTCTCTTTGTATGTTAAAAGGCTGCAAACATTAATTGCTTCTTTTTTTTATCTTTACAGTTGTTCAGATTCATAGATCCATCCTCTACCATGTTCTCTCCTAAAATATGATTCCTGTTGATTCATTTATGGCACCATAGCACTATGTTTGATCATACTGACCTCAAGAAGTATTCAACTGGAGTATTAATGATAATCTCTCTCTAATAAATATCACACGAAATAAATCAAAAATCGTTAAGGCAGTTAAGGCTTAGACAGGCTAAGAAAGTTACCATAACAGTAAACACGGATCTATTATGTACGCTAGTGAGTCCTTGAATGGAGTACAGCCTCTATTTATTTTTTTATCTGTGTAATTTTCTTTTTCACCTTTTCAGAATGATCTCATCCTTCAGCTGTTCCAGTTTAACTACCTTTAATAAACGACTTTGAAAGACAAAATCTGCACAACTAAACTGACGTCAGAATGAGCGAAGCATGCTGACTGTACACAGAATACACAGGATATCAATAATGAAACAGATATGAAGTGAAACTGAACATATAAAACCTGATTCTTTCTGGCAGTCGTTCAGTTGCCCCTGCACAGTTTGTGGGTAACTTTTTCATTCAGTCAGTTCAGTTGAATTTCAACACAGTGCTTACACTGCTTTTTCACACATAGACACGCATTAAAACATGAATAAGAATTTTAAATTGACTATTATTTGACCTTTTACATTATGAGCCATAGGAACCCTAATCTTAATACCATGCCAATTAGGTAGCTCAGTGCCTGTGTGGATTAATCTGTAATTGTGACCTTTTGTGATAAAACAAAACAAGAGAGTGAACAGAACCAGAGCATTACCTAAGACATAATTATTTTTTAGGAGGAAAAAGACAAGGCAACAAAAAACCAACAACCTCCTACTAAAATTGATGTATTTACATTTAGATAGAGGGCCAAGGGTGAGTATTCCACTTATTGCAATTAATATATGCTGATGTATACTTACAACGTCATTAAATATGAACTGATTGTAGTGAATGCATTTTTGTGATTTATAACCCAGCTCTAAAACACTTTGCAGTAAATGAGCCTCTTGCCCAGCCAAGTTGCATTTATCAGTTTGTAATTCAGAAGGGGAAACCTGCTTAAGTGTGACCTTCTGTAGTCAATAACACTTACTATTTTAAGATTTTCTCCAACTCTTTATCCTAATATAAATGTACAATCGTATTGTATTAAATTTAATTAAATAATTTCAACAATTGTTTTAAATTGATCTACATACATACATATTTGCAGAAAGCTTTGTGCCAGTCCTTTTAGTTACCATTGCAAATTGGCCACTCCTGGGAGTGATAGCAAAGCCAATGTGCAAAATCTGTCACCAATTTGGCTTTTGCTTTGAAATTTGACTTAACAGATTGTGACAATTGTGCACTGCTAATATGGCAGTTTGGTCTGATTCACTAATTCTAACTATTCGTACGCATTGTGAAAGGTATGGGGACTGATACAGGAGGACTGCTTCTCAAAGAATGAATATCACCACAGACTCCAACAGTATGGAAATAAAGAAAGCTGATGATTTAATGGATGAAAGAACAAAAGTCAACACGATCAAGGGATTTAAATCAAATTATATTATACGTGAATGAATATACAAAGGAAAAGAAAAGGTGGTACTGCACAATCAGGCTACAGTCATATTTCAGAAGCAGAATTTGGACTTTGTTATTTTCTCAGAGAACGATGATTGAATTGAATTTCTATTTCTAGAGCCAGGCGGGTTACAATGCTCGGGCATGTGCGACAGGTTTAAGTGTGAGACTCCTGTTCACTAATTCACTTTGGCATCAACAACTATCTGCATATTCATGGGATGGAAATTTCTCTATTCCTCCCAATGTATTCAGATTCGGCAGGTGCTGCAGGTGTCAAACAGGGGCCGTCGACGCAGTACAGGAATGATGCCCACTGTCTCCTCAGCCCTTATCCTCCTCAGAAATGGAGGAGTGGGGGGGAACCCTTCTGCTTTCATTTTCAGGTACCTCAGTGAGACAAATACCTTTATTACCATCTGTTATTTGTAAAGCCTAACAGGGAAAATGTATTAATCACACCAAGCTAATCTGTAAGTCAATGGCATGTATGTGTTTTGTGCAAGAGGAACAGTCAAAGCATTTAGCTTAGCCTAAGGAATAACTTTATACAACAAAAAGTATATAAATATCTTTGAATCTGTGTTCATGTAAGAGAGGGTTTGCTGATCAAGAAAGAATACAGGGAACGTTTTGTCCCAGAAATCTGAGTTGCTTGTCAAATAATGCAGATGTGTTCTACAGTTGAAACAATATACAAATAAAAACTAAAATGCCCAGAGTAAATTTGTGGAATTGCTTGTCATTGCGGACAATGTGATGAATAAATTGTTCCCCTCATGAATTCGGTGATGAACTCTCAGACAGATGAATACAGATATACAGGAGTCTGCTTGCTTAGACTCCCACTCACATATGATTGTTGACCTTCGAACCTATCAAAACCCAATTTTAGTAACTATTCACTTTATGTCGAGAAATATGACATACATTTCTAGTTTCTGCTTAGCGTATATGGAAAGAATAAGGAGAGAAGTTTGTATTATGGAAAAAGATTAATACTAAACGGACTTGGTGACGTGAAAATTACACTCTGAAATATTTGTATAGAATAGTGTGTCATGAACTCGCTCATACTCAGCTGGTTCCCTGACAGACACACAGTTCTCTTTACAATCAGTCAGATGTATTATTATTTGTATACTATAATCAGATTAGTGAATAGATTATAGGATTCTTGGAAGAAGTTTTCAGAGGGTGGAATATCGTATTGACTGTAATATTAATTGAAATTGGATTTAACATCTAGACTGTTATTTCAGAGTATAGAAACATACAAGAGCATAATTGCCAAATGCAATACCGTTGCAATATTCAATACTTGAAGACTGTGATCAGTATTAGAAATACTATAACAACATAAGGCACTGAGATGTAAAAATATCTGAATAACAAAACAGCCAAACATTTTATCTAAAGTGCAATAACTTCAATTAAGATTAATAAAACACATCTTAATTTAAGCTACTAGTCGACTGGAGGCAGAGTCTTCTACATCTATGGACAACATTAAATCGGAGTAATTATGCTTCCGTAACTATTATTAAACATTCTATCGCCATAACTCTCAATGTATTATGGGCCTAGGGTAAGTGCCCTTAACTTTACATTGGAAGCAGTGAGGGGGAATCAAACACGGATCACCTGTTTGGAAGATGAACATGCTGTCTGCAGAGTTTAAAAGTCTAGACCCTGTGACCCAAGCGTCAGACTTTAATAGATTTCTATTACTCAACTGCCAGAGAATTCATAAAACGCCCGGGTACTGCTGACATTGTGGAAAAAAATGAGAGCAATGAAAAAGAAGGAATTAAAAGTCTTTTCCTTTAAGAAAATAAATAAAACAACAAAGAGAAGACAATACCTGTGTGTGTATATATATCTTATAGTTAATGATCATTGCAGAAAAGGGAGAATTAAGAACATGATGCATTGCCACAGAAAGATTTCACTCTCTGGTCTTAAATGAGCTTGAGACTGGGTGTGATTTCACTGTTGGTTTGTGCGTCTCTAATCGTAGGATTACAGCACTCCTGATTACTTTTAATATGGACAGTAACGCTGTAAATTCAGTGAGGGTTTTTAAGTGCCTAAAAGACTAGCACATTTATAGAAACTTTAACATAACTGGACACAGGGCTACATCCTAATGACCCATATAGTGCCTCTTAAGTGCTCTTATTAGTACACAGAAAACACTGTGATGCAATCTACTTCACAGGATACTGGAATGCTTTCAGTGATGTTAATTCCTATAGCATTTGTACTCAGCCTCACACCATATTTTAAAGTTGTGGTTCAATTAATCAATCCCAACACCATTAAGACACTCCGAGGAGACAACGCACACTCATCCTCGCGTATACGTCATGTATGAGTCACTTACTGACGTACTGAAGTCTGTATGGCTATAACACAAAACGGGATATGTCCCCAAATAAAACTCCTATCTGGGGACAAGTTGGGTCTCACTGGGTGGTTTCTGGAACGCCCTGCGAGTAAGTGTGGATGCAAGTTGTTTAATCAATAAGTTACATACCCCATTTAAAACCAGAATAAAAGCTTGAATCCCAATCCTAGTCAACACTGCACTTTGAAGCTGCACCCACCTGAAATAATTCAGCAGAAACCTAAACCTAATTACAAAGTAAGTCCAAATTTATTTGGGATTCCATCATGACCAACATGTAAAACTGAATTTAATTTATTGGAAAAAAGTAATTACACAACACAATGCTGTAAAAACAACCTTAAATTAAACGTGAATTAAAAATCTCTTGTTACCACAATATAAAAATGGGCAGGAGGGGAATAATGAATCCAGGAACTGAAAAGTAATTATCACATTATTTAATCACAGCTGATTTATCACTGATGTGCAATTTAGTTCAATTGTCAATGGAATACAAAATTTGCTGTAGATAATGTATGAGCTGCATGGAAACTCTTGGAAAATGTGGTGCAGCTAAATAATATTCATATTTTCAATTAACATACATACACATACATTGATTATTTAGTTTTACATTGACCATGTAAGCATTGATTTCTGGGCAACGTACCCGCTGCCATCCAGAATGATTGCATACAAATTAGAGATATTCTCACGAGAGAATGGTTTAGTTCATTTTCACCTGAAAAATAATTGCAGAAATCCTTGGATACCCGTCATAGCCCTCTTGATAGTCACTAATTATATCATTCTACTTCAGAGACATGCGGCTTTCCATCTGACCTGTGTGTAAAATGCAGAACTGCAGACTCAGTGCGCTTTGCGCTAATTGAATTTTCTGTATGATTTACCATTTTTTAAAACTTCAAGCAGAGTAAAACCCATGTAAATGTAGGATGACCCAGGTCTCCAATCTGATTTGGTTTTATATCACTTATAACATGTAATTCTGAAATTAGCGTTCATGACTAGAAGGAATTTCATGAGCAATTTAGTGCTTTATTACAGTGATAGAAAATTATTAACGTTTTCAGTAAATATTTTTTCATCAGGTTGGTCATGCATTGAGCCAGTGAACCACCAATGAGTCACTATGACTTCGTGGTAATCAGATATTACACTAATTTTATTATACCTTAAAATGCTGCATTGCTGTCAACTAGGAATTAACTGGATTAATTTTTCTGTAGAAATCATCCTGCTGCTGGTTCACTGATGGACTTCTTTGTCTTTACGTCAGGTCCCATAGAAACAGAAACAAAACAAAATGCACACAAACAAACACAGTTTGATTGTGTAATTACAACTATCCATCACAATCTTTGTTGGCTTTAGCACTACCGAACAAATCATGAAGCTTGCAATCTCTTATCTTGGTCTTAATAATCTTGGCTGATTAAATCAAAAGGAACTTGACAGGTACACAGCGAGGAGATTTGTGCACTAAGCTATTTTTGTTTTTAGTGCAGTGGAGTTTTTCTTACATGGTGAGTAATTTATAAATTATCGCCACAGTAACTTCTTTTTATTTTAATTCAGATCAAATCAAATGCTACTTGTATGAATTAGAAATCCATTGCACATAATGAGATTAGGGTCATGAATAAAACCTCAAGGGCAGCACAGTGCTCTGGCATAATGACACATTTCTCCAATCTTATAAGAAACAACCTTTAGACGGATTATATAGAAAGATGATTAGGAATGAATAGCAATGCAGATAGACAGACCGAATGACATTTGTACAGGTCACTAACAAAACAATTACTGAAAGCACTAATCACATTCTCTAGTTAAAAAAAAAAAAAGAAAATCGATCATGTAATGTATATAGTTGTAGCTGAAACTATATTCACCCTTTTCATATGACACAATGTTACTCTGTGATTCATTTAGCTTAGTAAATATGGTTAGTTCAATTATCCTTCCTTATTGATTATATCTTTTCACAGTTTGTTTAACACTGATGCAGCCTAAAGAAAAAAAAAGGCAAGACTCCAGTTGATTGAACCGAGTTAAGACAGGGTGTGCGTAGTTTACATACAACCTGTCATTTGAGTGCCACTCCATTGATTTCTGTAGTCCTAACTCAGTTCAGTCAATAATGTAGGACTAAAAGACAGTTGAGAGCCAAGGAAACCAATATTGAAAGTTAATCAGAATAAGGTTAATTGGTGTAGTATTCAGGGAATTTAAAAATAAATGAAAAAGGTCTTATATTATGAGAGAAAATGGAATATTTTCATCTAATCCTTAGTAAACCAACCCTCAAGAGAGGAGTGCATTTTGCAGTGATTATGCTAGTGCTGTTGCATTTTGCCTTGAAGCAGGAGGAGGTCAGCTTTAAACATTTACTGAGGCCACACACTGCACAAAGGCAACACTGTGAGACAGAGTGAGGCGCCGCATGTTAATCTGAGATAAACGTGAGGTTTTATTCCCACCACAGACAAGGCGACATGCAATACACTACAAAAAGTTCAGATGAAAAGATAATTTACTTATCATCAAAATATAAAAGATCTCTACACATATAGACAAGTTAGACAAAAAACTTTAATGTTTGGTAGGTTGGGGCATCGCCTGTGCACATTGATTAAAACATGGCATTGTTTGTTCACCCTGACTACGGTTGAGGACACCAGCTATTTAATAAACACATGAATGCTTGGCTATAATATCCTCCTGCAAACTTTTAGAGTTAATTTTGCCTTGAGGAATTCAGTTCACGGTCATCTTCAAGCAGCAAGTTCACCATTTTCTTCTCGTTGACCTGTCTGCACCTTTGCCATCTTCTACCCTTTGCTTCTACAATGAATTCATATACTTTTCTTTGCAATTTCTCTCCCTTCTTATTCCATTATTGTCGGTCACTGGAATGTCTGATGTTTTGTATTATTATTTTTGTTCTGCATCCATACATTAATACAAGTAGTACACATTGGTCAAAGACTGCGTTTGAGTGAAATTAAAAAGAAAGTCAAATTATACTTCATCACCCAGTCCAATTGTTCTCTTTGCGTATTATTGGCGCTGGCTGCAGTTGATTATATCGATTAAGCATAATTGTTGAGCTCTCCTAGAATTATATTTAATTTAATTCAAGGAATTTATATTGTGAAGTTAATTTCAGACATTATTTGCTGATAGCTCCATGTAGGTTTTAATTCTGGACTTGCTGCAATATGATAATGTTGTCAGAGATCACAGATGGTTTTTTTAGTTTCCATTAAGTTTCAGACCTTTGTTCTCAATCGGGTGTTGTAGTAACTCCATCCAAAGTGGTTTTAAAGAACATTGGGGACATTCTATTTCCTTCTGAATTTGTCTTCTTCTTTGCTTTCCTAGCCTTATTGACCACGGTTCATTCTATCAAGGCTTTCCAAATAGATCAATGCATGTTTTTTCATTGTATTGATTTGTTGAGGTATCCAAAAGAGATGTTGTCTAAATGTCATGAAATATGTACACATAAACAATTAATCCTATGTGTAATACCAAAATAATTAACACATTGTATAGGATGTATTTACTTGTCCTATAAACTTGAAAATGTTCTGTGGTTTTGAATTATTTACTGAAAGATGCTTCTTGATTTCATTGGAAAGAACCCAGTGCTTCTTACAGTCTGTTAATAAGTGCCTTCATTAAAATCTTGTAGATAAAGGGCAGCACAATAATTGGTCATATATATTGATATGTACGAATAATAGATTAATAGCTAAAAAAAAAAGACAAAATAAATATGTATAATTTGCATTTAAACAAAGATACATATATCTCTAATAGTATTTTCCTCTAACTTTGTTCATGATATAAAGTCAAATCATACAAGGGCTAAATGCAATTTCAAATTAATTTAATATGGCCAAGATTACCTTCCAAATGCATTACTTTTGCTGTGCAGCAGGCTTCTAAACACTAAATTGCTCTATCATTCCTACAAAAGTACAAAAAGTTTATCCAGAAGATACATCATGCTGTCTGTGGAACAGTAATAGTCATCAGAGTAATATATTGCATACCCCTTGTGCATAGTTAGGCCAGGAATCAAATTAATCTTTGTACTGAGGTAAGTTTCTGAAGAACAATTTATTTCCTGACTGAAAAGAAAAAGGAAGTCAGAAAATGTAGGTCTCAAGAAGACCGAGACCCAGCTTATTTTTCCAGCGGGGAACAATATTTTTGTCATAGTTATTTTCTACTGTGGTCAGTCCCTTAAGGGAATTCAAAGATGTTGTCTTGTTGGTGTGCAATTCAGATGTTTAATTGCTCCTGCTGTGATGTGCCTCATTTATCATACAAGAAAACTAGAATATACTGTAGGTGTGAAAGGTATCTGGGGATGCATTACCAATTTAAACATAAACATAAACTTGGTGTTTCTGTTAATAAACATAACACAAAAAACATGTTGTTGTAGGCAATAAAGTTAATAAATTGCCATTACCATTAATTTACTGTGAGAAGAGATTATATGTGCAGTGCATGAATGTACAGTGCCTAGAAAGTCTACACCCACTTTTTCACATTTTGTTATGTCACTGCCTTAATTGTGAAAAACATAAATACATATATATATGTGTGTGTGTGTATGGTAACTGAAAGGCTTCTTGAAAGAAAATGTACCGGTTTCCCCTGTGGAAATATATGTGAATCGCTAAATAAACGATACATTTTCCAGTACATTTCCTTTCATGAAGCCTTTCAGTTATCATACCCATATTTATATGTATATGTATATCTATCTATAACTTTTACATATACAGTGTCTATTATTTATTTTAGCTTGAATTAAGCTATTGTACAGAATATGTTCAAACTGTATGGTTTCTCATTCCTTACATCTGGTCTCCAGAAAGAGAATTCATCCATAGAAAATGCAGTCCCCATATAATAAAAGCTTTTGCTTTTAAATACTTATGACCATTATTATTTCATCATTGAATGACTATGCATATAAACCATAAGAATAATAAATATATATTGCTTAATTTTCTATATAAAAAACAATTTGAAAGGAATTCTCCCCAAGGGCTGACTTATGGTTGTATTACTTTCCCTCCAGCTTCAGAATCTTACATTTCCCTCAATTAATGGCTTCCAATTCCGTCGGTGTTTCTTTCCGACGCTTTCCTTCTGAATTGTAAATATTCCGAGACATGGGTTTTGCCTTTGTTTACGTGCCGCTAACTAATCTTTTTGCCCCGTGACTCCCTTAATCCCTTTCTCTCTCAACCAAATAACTCCAACAAATAAGATAAAGCCGGAATGTGGTGGTCAGAAATAAAGTGCTTATGTCTGAGAAGATGCACTACAAAAGAGATTTATTCTTGGGAGGACCCAGCGAGCTGTGGGAGGTAGACAAACAGCTCAGACAAACAGGTAGATCCAGCTGGCAGACCCCCCCCCCCCCCCCCGCTTGTCAAAATATTAATTTTATCTTCAACTCTCCGCATGTCACAATTTTGAAATAGCTCTCTTTTGTTCTGCATCCAACCTTATTGTAACAGGCCTCTGAGATTCATTTAAAGTAGATATTTGAAAATGACTTTTTAATTATTATTATTATTATTAGTAGTAGTAGTTGTTGTAGTAGTTGTAGTAGTAGTCAGGGGCAAGTGGAAATGGGATATGGGAAGCCCTGACAAAGTATCTCTCATCCTTCTGGGCAACAGGCCAATGGCAACGCTGGCAGATGAATAAAACAAATCTAGGAGGGTAGGTGTGCCATCTGATCCGGCCAGCAGGCTAAAATGCCTTTTGAGTGAGAATAATCACAAACTGAATTGGTATTGATGCTGATTTTAGGTCACCCCTGAGAATATAATATCATAATTAAAATGATCCCCTGGGAAGGTTTCAGATGGATATATATATATATATATATATATATATATATATATATATATAATATATCATAGATAGGTAAAGACCAAACGGATTGAATCCTGATCGTAGATGAGGCACCAGACATTCTCCAGGAGGAAGTGCGACGTGGTATCAATCACAAAGAATGTGGAGAGCACCTGCAGATGATTGCTTATTGATTGACATTGTGAAAGAAGGAGATGAGCCGACACGGGACATGTTTTTACAGACTGTGTAATGCCACAGAAAATTCCAGATAACTGAAATGGCATTGCAGGAATACGTCTTTTAAAAAGATGAGCAAAACCTCAACAATTAAACATCACACAGGATGCTGCCTCTGATCTACGTGATTTTCACCGAGGTACTCACACACAGGCTACAAGGAAAACAGGATTCCCTCCATCCAAATGAACGAGGAGGATTCAGAAGTGGGTTCAATACCGCAGGCCATCTGGAAGTAGCTCAAGCTTCCAACGAGTGTGAGATGCCTTTATTCAGAAGATGCTTTGTTTATGAGAAGGTAATGGACTGAATACAGAACAGCTGTTTGAAATACCGTCAACAAGTATGACATTGAAGAGACCTATATCAACCCAATTAGTTTATTTTACAAGGAGACAAAATAACCAATATGACTACACGGAGGCAATTAAGATGGTGTCCCTCAAATGGATACAACATCCCCAAAGATATTCAGGGCCACACTGTAAGAAGTTTTTGAAACACCTTGCGGGAAAGAACGGGCCGCATGGCGGTGCAGTGATTTGCGCAGCTGCCTGACAGCTCCTGAGACCCTTTGAGTGTCTGCCTGTATGGTGTTTGCATGTTCTCCCAGTGTCTGCTTAGGTTTTCTCTGGGCACTTCGGTTTCCTGTCACTTCCTAAAGACATGCTGCTTAAGCTGATTGGCTACTCTACATCGCACTGCAGGTGTGTGCGTGCGTGTGTGTGTGTGTTGCCCTGTGATGGACTACAGCCCTGCTGGGTTAGGCTCCAGGCCACTATAACCCCATACTGGATGGAGTGGTTATTCAAAATGAATGGATGGATGGAAGATTAGAAAGAAAAGAGCAAGAAAAGGAATTCAATCTACTTAAATCATTTCCAGCTAGCCAAATACATGTTTCTCAAATAACTCAAGTAACTCAAATAATTGCATTCAACTGAGCCATACAGTGATATGTCACGAATACATTCTTCCCAAGGTGATTTTTCTAAATGACATCAAATATTATGTATTGAGTTGGTTAATATCATCATGGCTGAACGAGAGCAAAGAAAATGGTGGAGTGCCTTGGTTGGTATATATATATAAGCATGGTTGTAAAGAGGAAACTATCTTTCTGGTTTAAAGGATAGTCTTTGGACAATGGGTGCTGCTTGAATCCATTTATGGATGTAACAAACATCCATAATAACTAAAGACAACCAAACAAACATAATGGGATGCTCAAAACAGAGAGAGACTAAGAAAAAACTAAAATAAACAATACAAAAGTGTTTGCTTGGACTATAAAGAGGAAACTGAAAAATAAACAAATTAACTGGAGCACTAAAAAAAAAGTCTGGACTATCTATAAAAATAAAAATAAAGAGTTCAAATGCATTATTCAAAATATCAGTATTAATTCTGATACTAACACATACAATTGTCAACAGTACAGGCTCAGCTAACATAAAGACTGCCTGGGGAAGCTGCATACCTGTTCTTCCCATGGCTCTGCACTCTTTCCATTTGAGAGACAGTAACCAATGTCAATACTGTATATGCACACTTTCGGCAGCATTTGCAAGCACAGTTATTGAAGCAGAACAGCAACACTGTTTCTTGTTTCTTCAACTGTTTCGATCAACCTCTCACCTGCCTGAGGCAGAAGCTGTTTGTTTACCTACACTCCAGAAAAAAACATAAGCCCTGCTAAACTGTACGAGCATAACGTTACACTTTTAACAATTGATCAATGGACAAATTAGAGTAGATGCACAGATACTCAATGAAGTCAAACGTTATGTCTACCTTGGAATACAAATCAGTGTGGACTGAGATATTATGGAAGAAATCAAAAGAAGAGTGAAAATGGGATGAGTACACTTGGAAGAAACGGCACGCTGTTCAAAGGAAATCTACCCACTTGCCTGAAGAGAAAAGTATTTGATCAATTAATACTACCAGTGCTCACTTACAGCTGTGAAACCTGGATACTTAATGCAAAAATTAGACAAATACTATGGACAACACAAAGAAGCTGGAAAGGACATATGATTGGAATAACAGGAAGAGATAGACAAATAAATGAACAGATCTGAGAGCAAACCAATAGTTGTGACAAGATCTAAAACTCCTGAAAATATAATAATATGCATCTTGATCAATAAGATGTATTGATGCCATATTATAAAATTCGTGCAGTCATCCTTTGCAGGTCCTTTGCACAAAGACACATCTGCTAGTACTGCTCTCTGTGACTAAAACTGTTTATACACTGAAACATCGACACAGAATTCTCTCACAAATATTCTGTCATGCTAACTTTCCAAAACCTTTTTGAAAAATAAAAAGCAAAAAGTTTAAAGATCCAAAAGGAAGAAATTAAGTACCTACATTTTTTTAATCTTCATTCTGAGGTTATATTATTATGATGATAAATATCAAGAATGACCACTCTAATGTCTGCAACAAAACACACTCACCTATAGCAGCCTATCAATTCTCATCACTTACCCTAAAAAACTGCCTTGTATGTTCAGAAAGCTAATTTATTTGGGGAAATGCCAGCATGTGTAGTTTGCAAACCAAGACATAACACCTTGTCTGCTTCAGTGTGGAGCTTTTTTTTAAGGTGTTAATACCTTCCCTGATAGGAAACCTTTAATGTACTATACCACTTCAGCACTTCCTGTGTGACTTATTTGCATATAAAAGGTCAAGCCAATAAAGTATGCTCTGACAGCACGTCTCACAGAAAAGACCATGTTGCTGTCAAACGATATGTGAAGCCTGTGTGTCACGTTAGAAGTGAGAGGAAAAAAGGGAGACACAACCAAATAACAACACCACCAGCAACAATGATTATAAAATGCATGCTTTAAAAGATCAATTATGTGTTTTGTTATGAATAGTGTTTGAGATTGTAGTGGAACCTTTTAATGTACAAATAATCACAGCACACTGTTGTCCTACCAAACAAACCGGCAGACTTTGAACTCTTCATGAACACCCACCTCAATGAGACACACTACAGGTACAATCTACTAACAGCGAATACAGGATTGTCCCGATCTTTTGATAATGCGCTGCAGGTCCTGTCCCAGCATGTGCGCGCAGTATGGTATGTAAATGAGCCAGATAGTACATTAATTAATGCTTTTCCCTTTTAGTAAACGGAGCAGTATATGTAAAATTATTGCACATGTTAATCTCACTACTTTAACTATGAATTCAGAGCCCTTATGTAAATGGGGTCGAGCGAGTGTTAAAATACACAGAGAGCCAATTTTGTGTTGTTATTTTTCAATAGAATAAGACATAAGTAATCTTTGCTCCATTTCTTTCATATTTACCTTTTCACATCATTACCTGCTTGTCTCAGACATAATCCCATGTGATATTGCTAGCCAAGCTGAAAGACATACTTCAGGAGTTGCAAACATAACCAATCAACAGATCCCCAAGCACAGCTCAACACTGGGGGGCCAGAGAGTAGCTACTCGATGGCACACCACCATGTAATCACCTGACCACAGGAACAGCTTAATATGACACCATGACTTCAGACAGATACTGTTGTGTAAATCATTGAAAACATAAACCCTCTCGTGTAAGAGGATTCAAACTGCTACAAGGCTGCCGACAATCCCCAATGTGTTGAAATAAAGTACACAAGTTACAGTGTGGATTGCAAATGAACATTAACAACCCATGAGATAAACTGCTGAGTTTTACCTATATATTCTGTTGCATTCTGGGAATTACCCTGTATATGGAGTCTGTTTCACAGCATGTAAGAATGAGTAAAACATTTAAATGGGTCAATTTAAATGTGCATCATTGAAGAGTGCATACAGCATGTTTTTCTCCTCTTTCTTTTGTGCAGTTTATGTCAGCTTTAAAAGGGTCTTTAATGTACAGAGAACATGAAACAAAATAGGCACAACGAAAACACAAAAGAAGAAAACAACAGCTTTGTCACTGATGTTTAAATCAATCTTTAAGTTGAACAGAAAACCTAGCAAACATATAGCATCCTTTAATTGCCCGAACCTGAAAGTCACAATTCCTTAACCTCATCTGCATTCCTAAGTGCCAGGAATTCCTTAGACCACATTAATTAAGGTAGAAAGTGTCACTGTGTAAAGTCACTGTATCTCCTCAACCCCCATTTACATGAGTGTTCAACGCTAAAAAATAAAAACTGGGTAAGGTCAATAAAAATCTCAGAGAACACTGCGTGTTACAACCACCTGCCTCCTGCATACGTGTATAATGATTATTAAAGCTATGTTGGTACGGATAATGGCATTGCTCTCTGCTGAATCAATCAAAAACACGACACTCAGAATAGATCGATGAGAAATCCCAACTGAAACCTGATATCTGAAGTAGAGGATATCAGTTTTAAAAGATGGAATTTCTATGAAAAAGTAGCTTCTATCCAGTAAGTATGCATGCTTATCTCCACTTCATAGTGTTATTTTACTTGAATAAGTTGGTTCTCGTATTGCAGCTGTGTTTTCACATTGCTTAAACCACAGAACCATAACACCCTATGCTCAAATTCTGCCTAAAGACAGAACCAACAAACTGAGAGAGTCATTTCTTAGTTTTATTACCTAAGCTGTTGCTTAATACATCACCACGGGAGTTTGCAAGGCATTACATCAAACAGTGCTTAATCCAATGTTTCTTTATAAAATGCTAAAGCCACATTTGATTGCAAGAAATCAAACCGAGAGGAACCATACAGAGATGCATATATACATCTCTAAACGTTAACATGTACGTTTTTTTTTAAACAATGCATTGATGAATTATAGCTGCACATCACAAACTAAATGTGTCCCTCCCCACTCTCTGAATATTTGAATAGGAAATTAAACACAATGAGTCCTTACTTGAGAGAGAGAGAGAGAGAGAGAGAGAGAGAGAGAGAGAGAGAGAGAGAGAGGAAAATATGATGCATTTAATTGTAAATTAAATTGAGTGCACGCAAGGTTAATTAAGCAACTTTGCATGTGGAAATTGATTTGTATGTGCATTTACCATGAATCCACCTTTAGATTCAAAATGTCGGTGCAGCGCTCTAACAAGCCGCAAGATGTGACACAAAGATTTCATAAGATCACCACACACTAACATGTTATGTATCCTCAAGTGTGACACTGATTAGCAAAGCAAATCCTGGCTAAGGGACGGCAAATTAGAGAATTTATTATTTCCAGATCGCATCAGTGTAAACGCAGTATGAACTTTGTATTACTGTCACAGGAATAGACATTCAATTCCCATCCTACTGCGGTTGCAGCCAGTACTGGTTTTACAATCACCGGGCTCTTGTAGATAAGCCAATGGTGGCAGGAATGATACACTTTGCTGATCACTATATATTGTTTCTATGTAACAGAAAATTATGTATTTATTTCACATGCAAATCACCATGAGGAGTGTGAGCGGATCAGTAGCACACAAGCTATATAATTAGCGTGAAAAAGTGAAGCTGATGTCAAAGAATGTCATGCCCGCTGAGAAGCACAGAGGAGGAATTGTCCTGCTTGTGGGATGTCTTGCTTCCTCCGGTCCTGGTGCCCTTGTTAGAGCTGAGGGCTATAATATACTGGGATAGTTTAGCTAATAAACCTGGTGCCTTCTGCTGATAGTCATACAGTTCTTTACTTTTTTAATAAATTGTATCAGCTGAGTGTATACCTGCTTTGCTATTTAATGTCTTCTTAGCCAAAGGCAAATTTATCACAGCGACTATTCCAAAAATAGCTTCTGAAAAGTCACACAGCTAACTGACAACAAGTTGATACGGAGGAACAAACTGTCATTTTACATGCATGAATACTAAATTATAAAATTAATAAAGAACTTCAAGGAAAGAAAGAACAAATTTGTGCCAAGAGAGGAAATAACTTGGGGGAAGTGTTAGTGATGTATCAGCTAAATATTCGCTGCAATTTTAGCTGTGTGACACTAATTAGCTTCCCTGGTACATCTGTTGAAGTCAACTTCGAGTCGTCATCTGTGAAGCTGAGGTTGTAGAATCAACTAGCAGAAATTGATTCAGAGGAACAGTCGATAAAAGCATATGCAACACACGAGAGACGAAGTCAAAGTAAAGTACTGATGACACAGTGCACAGTGTAAACAGTTGTTGATGATTTGCTTGCCTTTAGTTTGATTTGTTGTTCACTAGGATGTAGTTTAATGATTGGGACCTCCATTGGTTGAGTTGTGCAACTAAACAGACAGTCAGAAAGACAGACAGACAGGCATAGGTAGACAGCTAGAAAAATGGGCAGACAGATTAAATGTACAGACGGGTGACAAATTAAAGGAAAGACCAACATAAAGTGTCTCAGTAAGGTGTTGGCCACCACAAGCTTCAATGCTCTTGGCACAGATTCTACGAGTCTCTGGACTCTACTGGAGGGATGGACACCATTCTTCCAAAAGATATTCCCTCATTTGGGGTTTTGATGATGGTGGTGGAGAGCGCTGTCTAACACGTTGGTCTAGAATCTCCCATAGGTGTTCAATTGGGTTGAGATCTGGTGACTGCGAAGGCCACAGCATATGATTCACATAATTTTCATACTCATCACACCATTCAGTGACCCTCGTGCCCTGTGGATGGAGGCATTGTCATCCTGGAAGAGACCACTCCCCTCAGGATAGAAATGTTTTATCATATGATAAAGGTGCTCACTCAGAATAACTGTGTAATGATTTGCAGTGACCCATCCCTCTAAGTGGACAAGTGGACCCAAACCATGCCAGGAAAATGCCCCCCACAGCTTAACAGAGCCGCCGGACCCCTTCACTGTAGGGGTCCAGCAGTCAGGCCTGTACCGTTCTCTTGGTATCCCACACATGCACTCGCCCACTTGTCCAGAATACGAGCCAGTTGAGCGTCTGTGTGACTGAAGCTCCTGCCATTCGTGCCCCAATAATGACCCTCTTTCAAAGTCACTTAGATCCTTTCCTCTTGCCATCTTGATCCAAAATCGAGGTCAACTGGGCCCGCGCAGCATTTGTATACATGCCACAGAGCATGATAGGATGTTAATTGCTTAATTGTATCATGCAGTACATCTGTTTGGAGGCATCTGCATTCATTATGTTCCTCCACTCATTTATTCAGGTATTTCCTTTAATTTGTCACCCTAATTTGTATGTATGATTAAATATGATAGATAAATAGACATAGATTGTATCTATGCTTAAACATGTATTAAACACATTAAAAATAAATTCTACTTCAGGATATATTTAGATCTTTAAAAAGGGAGTTCCACTCCAGTGTTGTTGTTTTCCCCTTTGGTTGAAATAAAGAGGGGAAATGAAGGCCTGAATAAAATAAGCATATGCAGTAAAGTTGTTGTAAGACTTTTTACCAAACATTATCAGAATGATATCTGGCAGCCGAAACACACACCCTAATGAATTGATGTCTTCTGCCTCTGTGCACCGGCACAGCGCTGTGACTCAGTGTGGGTGGGTTTGTATGCAGACTCCGAGTCACTCGTTTTAAAGGCTTGTTTTGTTCTTAATTGGCATGCCATTTGGAAGTCTCTCTGCCATACAACATATGATGTAAACATACAAATAAATGCATAAATAAGTAAAATGCAGACATTTGGTGACATTTAGTTTTCGAATATAAAGCTATTTTTAACGCAACATGAGGAAGTATTTTATATTCTGAAGCATTTGCTAACATCTGCACTAATATATTAATATCAACATTTGTAAGGAAAACACCACAAGCATTCCAGATTAGTCACAGTCGCGGCACTCTTCCAGAAGGCAAAATACAATTTTGCTTAATTGATCAATTCCCTTGCTAAACTGCCCAATTCATCAATATTGACTTCGGTGTATTCAGGTTGTGCTGAATTACAAAGACAGCCTTCAACATGTCCAGCATTCCTCAAAAGTTCATTTTAAACACTGTTTACAATAAGTACAAAATAATTAATTCATAGTGGAGCTAAAAGTTCTTGTTCATGTGTGTAAACACTTCCAAAGAGTACCAGAGTCCATGCAGCATACTCAAGCAAGATTTTTCAAATATGACAGGCTTGTGTTGTTCAATAAATAATGTCCTGCAGACACACCATGTGCACAAACTAAAATATGCCACAGGCCCAATACTAGTACACATTCTTGATTTTGAGAATCCCCTGCATCTACATTTTCAGTTCACGGACAAATTTAGCCATTGGTCATATTCCAGGGGGTTTGTGCCAAATCTGTTCAATAGTGAAGCATACCGATTGAAACGCACCGTGATGGAAGCTCAGATATTAGCAAGTCTGAGGCACACACTAGCGTGGAGGAGGCACTGAAATGCCACATTCATCATACAGTGTAGAAGTCAATATCGATCAAAAACAGATGAACACCTCAGACACGAAAAGTATGTATGCGCATTTCACAAGATTACTGTCAACAGGAAAGATATTGGCTCCAGCACCAAAAAAATTAAGATGTTGCAATTCTTTTTGAAAGGGCAAGAGCTATACAATTACATAGATATCAACATCTGAATCCATAACAGTACTATAGTACAGCATTGTTATTCTGTGTGTGCTGTTTACACTCCCTAAATTCTGTAAGGTCAACATTTTTCCACAACATTTTAATTTTACAGACTAATTTCTATAAATGCATTCACCTGTTTGTGACTATAAGTTATTTTGATTAATAAAACCAATTGAAACAATATATTTGAACAGCTTTCAAATGTTAGTCTTACTAACAGCGTCTTCACATTGTAAGTAACCATGTGAGCATCACTTCAAAAATGATCTTAAAAGTTTCTGTTGAAAGATACCACGAATAAAATAGCAAAACAAGTGGGAAATCCTCTTTAGGAATGTGCACTGTGGACATTTTGAATTGTTACTATAAATTATGCTTCATATCTGTCCTTGTACACATTTCATTTAAACTTTGTTTGATTTTTGACTCAGCAAGATGGAGGGGCCCCTGAACTTATGTCAACAAATACGTATATATCAATGCAGGGCCAGAAGCCCACAGCCACAAATGATGTTAAATGGATTGTAATGAATCTACACAATACATGTTTTTATTCAAAATGACTGACCTGGCTTTATTAAAATGACACACACATCTGACTCCCACATAGGCTCTGTATTCTCTGCCTTTTCTGATCCTGCATTGAATCGTTTGTGCAGATTTACTGTAAAATAAATAAATAAATGAAACAAAACAAGAAAACTAATCAGTTACTCACACATTACTGGTAAAATAAATTTAAAAAATAATAATGGAAAAAGAAATTCAACCTACTCTCACACATGTCAAAAATGCCTTTTCAAAAAGTGGCAATTAGCTATTCAGGAAATACAATTGGAGATTATACACTGCCGCATTATAAATATAAAAGGGAAAAGAAAGCAGCTGATTGTTGTAAACGTGTGAAGAGAAAAGAGAAGAGAAACAATGGCAATGGCCACGACTGTCACATTTCTTTGAAAAACAAAATGCAGTTGATTCTAGGAAAAAAAAAAAAGAGGAAAATTAACAACTCATACTGTGTAAGGAACTATTCTAAACAAGAGCACTATCCCAGCCTCAACAAATTACCTATACATATATACATACTTAACTACACTAATAACTATAATATAATATATAAAACAAAGCCAGGTTTACTTCTTTCTTAGTCTGGGACAATGCTCGGATTCATGCATTATCTAAAATTTGATATCCAGATCTGACACGTCCTTAAATTATATATTGGTCAAGTCAGATTCTCTTGTCCTCTCCTGAGACAGAGTTCAAGATAATTACATTACCCAGATGTAGGGAGTCCATTATAACTCAGAGGTTCGAAACAGCTGGCACTTCTACTTAATTTACAAGGCTTTGCGAAGATAGATTTTGCCAAGATATTTTAGTCAACTTTGAACCAATAATACAAATTTAAGGTAGTCATATCATCAAACCATGGCAAACTGTACAAGTTATGATTTATAAGTATCTGAAAGTAGCCTCTGACAATACATTAAACCGCAGTAGGATACAGGTTTGTACTTTGCTATTCATGGGCAAGTCACACTTTTGATTTAGTTTAGCCCTCAATCTCAATCCTGACCACAGAAAGGTCATTTTGATTTAATCATGAATTATTTGAATTCATGAATAGTTCTTGAACATTTTTCAAATTATTTTATAATTGTGATTCTTTCAGGGTACCTCAGTGTCCGCTGAGTTTCATTCAGGGATTCCAACAGTGTTGTTGGTGCTGCTGAATTCTAACTTTAAGTGTGTTTGACAATTTAATATTGTTGATCTACACAATTTGCCTAAAGTCCACACAAATGACATTGGCATTCAAGTTATCTGGTAACTCTGCCAGTTATTAAAAAATATAATCTATGTTCTAAGATATTAACATTGACAACTTGTTCAATATTTTGTAACTGCTGATGCAATGCAATTAAGTTGCTTCCATCATGGCTACATGGCTTGTGGGCTTTATATAAATTGTTTTGAAACCTTGGCAGACAAAATCCTTTCAATTAAATACATGTTCTGAAAGAAGAGCATTGTCTATCCCAGCCGTTTTCCCTGTTCCCAGTTTGCAGTCATGATATTCACAGATGTTCTGCTCAAACCACTACTGAACATGTGGGGTTTTTGTCAGATGTTATAACAATGTCTACATTGCAATATTATAGATGACTATATATTTTTCTCGCACTGCAAAATATCTTTAAAAGCTTTTTTGTTTTACTCCTAACATTATTGATCAGAGAAAAGTTATTACCAAGAAGATAATAGGGAGTGAAATTGAACTTCTAATGCACAATGTTTCTAAGAGACCCTTAGAAAAAAAAAACTTTCCAATTTATAGTGTCTAGGTTTTCCATTTTAATGTGAGGTTAATAATACGGCAGAGTAAACATACTTTCAGAGTACAGGGTGTCTAGAAAAACAATATAGATGGCTCAAGATAGCAGATTTAATATGAGACCCACCAGAGTTGTCACAATAAATGCATGGCTCTTCAAAGTGACTGCTGATGCCTACCTTTGCGTGACAATCCAACATCTACAGAAGACCGAGTTTGTTTTAATGTAATTTATCATCATGTAAATTAAGAAGGTTCCCCATTCCATCACCTCCTTATGACAAGCAACATGCACAGTCATTCCCGGTAACTCTTTCTTATGTGTGTGTGTCTCTGTGTTGAGGCAGATGCATTAATACAAATCTTCCGTTAGTTAATAATGTCAAGAGACGTTATCTTTTCTTTCAGCTGCTATTTAAGAATCGTGCACCAGTCCTATTTCTGAACTTTTTCCCTTACTGTGGGAGTTGTACGATTAATGGTGACATGTACATTATCTGTGGGAAATAATACAATGTACAGTACTGTGCAAAAGTTTTAGGCAGGTGTGAAAACATGCTGTAAAGTAAGAATGCTTTCAAAAATAGACATGTTAATAGATTATATTTATCAATTAACTAAATGCAAAGTGAGTGAACAGAAGTAAAATCTACATTAAATCAATATTTGGTGTGACCACCCTTTGCCTTCAAAACGGCATCAATTCAAGTACACTTGCACACAGTTTTTGAAGGAACTCAGCAGGTGGGTTGGCCCAAACATCTTGGAGAACTAACCACAGTTCTTCTGTGGATTTAGGCAGCCTCAGTTGCTTCTCTCTCTTCATGTAATCCCAGACAGACTCGATGTTGAGATCGGGGCATACCATCACTTCCAGGAATCCTTGTTCTTCTTTACACTGAAGATAGTTCGCTGTATGTCTGGGGTTGTTGTCATGCTGCAGAATAAATGTGGGGCCAATCAGATGCCTCCCTGATGGTATTGCATGATGGATAAGTATCTGCCTGTACTTCTCAGCATTGAAGAGACCATTAATTAAGACCAAATCCCCAACTCCATTTGCAGAAATTTGCTGCCATTTTTCTGCACCGCAGTTCCTGTGTTTTTGTGCATAGTTGAGTCGCTTCGCCTTGTTGCCACGTCGGAGGTATGGCTTTTTGGCCACAAGTCTTCCATGAAGGCCACTTCTGACCAGACTTCTCCAGATGGTAGAGGGATGTACCAGGGTCCCACCATTTTCTGCCAATTCTGAGCTGATGGCACTGCTGGACATCTTCCGATTGCGAAGGGAAGTAAGCATGATGCGTCTTTCATCTGCTGCAGTAAGTTTCCTTGGCCGACCACTGCGTCTACGGTCCTCAACGTTGCCCGTTTCTTTGTGCTTCTTCAAAAGAGCTTGGACAGCACATCTGGAAACCCCTGTCTGCCTTGAAATTTCTGCCTGGGAGAGACCTTGCTGATGCAGTATAACTACCTTGTGTCTTGTTGCTGTGCTCAGTCTTGCCATGGTGTATGACTTCTGACAGAAAATTGTCTTCTTGTTAGCTGAGTTTGGCTGTTCCTCACACAATTTTATTCCTCCTGCACAGCTGTTTCTGTTTCAGTTAATGATTGTGTTTCAACCTATATATTGAACTGAAGATCATTAGCACCTGTTTCGTATAATTGTTTAATCACACACCTGACTATATGCCTACAAAATCCCTGACTGTGTGCAAGTGTACCTAGAAGAATTGATGCAGTTTTGAAGGCAAAGGGTGGTCACACCAAATATGGATTTGATGTAGATTTGTCTTCTGTTCACTCAATTTGCATTTAGTTAATTGATAAATATAATCTATTAACATGTCTATGGAAACATTCTTACTTTACAGCATTTTCTCACACCTGCCTAAAACTTTTGCACAGTAGTGTACATTATTGTGTCCCTCTTCTCACAAAAAGAAGAAGACATTTCCCATATTATTTTGGATTTTCTATACTGCATGTCTACATAACTACTTATTTTGTTATCATGTTTTAATCCCATTTATAATGTCTAAATTTCATTGAAATCGATGTCTGAAATCACACATTGGTAAGTACAAATCTATAATTTTAACTTTTAGAGTTTGTTTTACTTTTGTCCAATAATGCACAAAAGCTTATTAATGAGCACATAAATGTATAGAGGTATAGATGTAAACATTAATGATTTTATTTAAAGACCTCAAAATTAAGAAGAAGGAAAATAGAATAAAACACAGAATAATGATTGCTGCTGGTCCACTTATTAAGGACCAGGGAGCACTTCCAATGAGTTAAGATGTGGCTAGCAGGAAGTAGTTTTCACATGGGGTTTTTATTTTGGTGACAGCGTACAGATATGTAAATGATCAAACCATCACACTAATGTGGAGTCCCATGATTCCACAAACACTCAGACTCGTGCCAACTTCGCTAGTGAACTTACAGAGATGTGCCATAGATGGTGGCCCAATACATGGCTTCAGTAGCTACAAGAACTCTGGAAATACATTCATATTATTTTTAAAGTCAAGGTTCTTCATTATCATTCGTGATTCAGGATAAAAAATATGTATATAATCTAAGAAGTAAAAACATTAAGTAAAATGAGATGCATCGGGTCGTTTTTAGTAGTGATTTAAAGTAAATCCAGTTAGATGTGTGTTTTAAGAATGCAACTAAACTGCTGGCTGGCTAATTTGTAAAGTGCTTATAAGTTCTCCAGACATAGCACGGCCGGTTCTGCATTGGATAATGAAAAATCACAGATGTTTAGAAAATGGCTTTTTTTTTCCTTTGTTTCTGGTATGAGCAATAGCAATCAAGACTTTTTTGTTAATTGTACTTTCAATTTGAGAAGTCTGGCTCAAAATAAACACATCTGGCCCCCAATTAATACGTCTTAAATCATATGTGTAAACTGTTCCCTAATGAAAAAATAGTTTGAGACGCAGAAATGGAGATTGATTATCATGAATTATTGTGTATAGTTTGTCTGAAGTAGTTTGTCTGGAGCTCCAATGAAAGATAGTGTTCTGGTCTTTTCTGGAGTTAATGGAAGTCATTTTATTAGTAAATGGGGTAGCTAATAAAACCAGCTGATACAGAAAAACTGGTAGCTATGCAAATAAATGTGATCAAGACAGAAAAAGGAAGGACAACATACTAAATGTCTTAAAAGCTAATATGCTGATTTTTCTCCAAACAAGCACAAAAATCCCTGCTGATTGGGATTTCAATGTCAAAAGGGTATTTGCAACTTAGAAAAAAATAGCATACAGTGTACAGTACATAATAAATACAATAGGGAAACAACACAGCCTGTTTTTTTTAAAAAAAAGCTTTAGTATCCAGTTTTATAATGAAAGATTATTATTTGTTACTCAGTACATAATAAACCTTATATATTAAATGTGGAAGTTCAATTTTAATTTGATGCCATTTTAAATTTAATATTCAGTATATGCATTTAACATTTTTGCTTAAATGCAACATTTGATACTTGCACGTTGATTAGTTAGGGCCAATGTTTGTTACTTTTACCTCCCATAACAAGAAACTGACAGTAATACTTGATTTAATCCAATAATGGGCATTAGTGGCAGACTGATCTTGTCCCCGATTTTACACAACATCAACAGCATGATGTATTTATTGGTATTGAAATTGCATGCTTACCGTTCCAACACAGTACACTGCGTATTATCCATTGCAGGCTGCTAGATTGTAGTGCCCTGGGTCTGACTGTTGTGAATTTGGACGTCAATGGACCATTTCAATTAAGGAGGAAAACACCAGATTTTAAAGCTGTAGAGAGATGTTGGCCAACAATAAATTAATTTATCCCGCAGTAATAAAAACAAACCTGCCCCATTGCCTGGACCACTATCAAAGGAATTGAATGTGTTCTGTGACAGGAAATCTGAAAATGTCTGTTTTCCTTATTACTAAGGTCCCTCAAGTGAAACATTATTAAATATGCCTTAAAACCTGATTTCAAGAAATAAGAAAGACAGAGAGAAAAAGAAAGACAGAAAACACAAAAGCTTGCTGTCTGTAAGTATTGGTCTACAGGCTGTTTGAACTGGCTTTTTTATTGATTGGTCAAAATAAATAGTCCAACCAGAGAAGAAAAGAAGGATATTTCGTTGTCATGGGTCAAACAAGGCGGTCAACCTCTTTAATGCATGAGATTTGCAAGGTTAAAGTACAGTTCAACTGGAAACATGGTACGCTATAGTGGTGTAGGTCTATCTTTAGCATTATTTATGGAGCCTTCATCAATGATCTTGTTTTGAAACCATACCAGAATATGACTCCTCTGGGATATGTTAGTACTTCCTTTTACACTGCGCTTCCGAGCGGAAACAGACAGATCTCGATGGTATCGCTAGTTTTTCCAATGCCTGGCAAGTGAAACGACCTTCTGTGTGTCAGGATATGGATCCCCCATCTCCAACCAGTCCAATTCAAACCTTCCAGCCCATGTGATCATGTGACTAAATTAGTTTCAAGAACATTTTTTGATTGATATTATTAATCACAATAAACACAGATCACAGAATTCCATACTTCATTATTGTGCATAGAGGGAGCAAACTCAGAGTGTATGACTTCCTTAATTAGCACACACAAACATAGTAATAGTGTATATTACTATGAACTGAGTCATTTATACACAGACAGTTTCTCTCATCAAATGATTTGTGGTACGGGCATGTTAGTCAAATGTGACTCTTCTATGTCAGACTTTTGTCCAGCACATCCCACAGATGCCCGATTGGATTGAGATCTGGGGAATTTGGAGGCCAAATAACACCTCAGACCAGGCCACCTTCTTCCATTGATGCTCACATGCCCATTGTAGGCGCAATCGGCAGTGTACAGGGGCCCCATACGCAACAAATTGCGATGCACTGTGTGTTCTGACACCTTTCTATCAGAACCGGCATGAAGTTTTTCAGCAATTTGAGCTACAGTAGCTCGTCTGTTGGATCGGACCACACGGGCCAGCCTTCGCTCCCCACATGCATCAATGAGCCTTGGCCTCCCATGACCCTGTCGCCGGTTCACCGCTTTTCCTTCCTTGGACCACTTGTGATAGGTACTGACCACTGCAGACTGGGAATGTTATAATGTTTTAATGTTATGGCTCATCGGTGTATATATTAATCTGTGACAAGTTATTTATTTCAGCCAATTAGCTTTATTGGTGATTCATCAAGTGCAATGCCATCTGGCTCTGAGCAGACTGGAAAAACAGGTTTCCTTTGTTCTTTACCATGGATTCTTACAAAGCTGTTTTTAAACTCAGATTACTTTGTTTGATCCTTTGCTAATTAATTGCAATATGAATCTGAGCAGGAAAAAGCCAAAACAAATCTGCATTATCAATTCATCACAAAAGTGCTTCATATTGCTATTACATATCACCCATTATCAAACGGGTAGCTACTAGTTTTCCTCTAATCAGATAATCACTACTAGAGTTAGATTTTTTTTCCTGGAAAACTGTGTTAGAAATTTGGTTCCATTCTGCAATTTAATTAATACACAACATGTTTGCAAGGCACTGACATGGTACTTTGCATGTAATTAGAGAATCTAAGGATAATTTTCCATAAGAGGCCGTCAATTATACAGTTATTCATACCCTGCAGTCTATGTGCTAATTTAATAAGAACTTGACACCTTATGACAGTCAGATGTCATTTTAATAAAGTTTTACTGTACCATTCTGTTTGCATGCTTAAAATAACATTGCCTCTCAGTGGAACAACTCAACAGATATTGTTCATTGTTTGATTTTGTCCTTGTGCATTATTATATAATTGTATGACCTGACAATGAGCAGTTCTACAGCTCCAAAGGGACAAACATTGCAGAATTAGGGTTTGTAAATGCAGTTTTCACAATGCACAATGCATGATTTTGTTTCCCCCACTTAATCTAATTTTGAATGTACAGTTCTGTTTGCACCAGTAAATTAATACACATCTAGACAATCTACATGTCGAATGAGGGATTATGAAAAACTAAATCAAAGTTGGATTTGTTACAAATTTAAGTATTAGTTTCAGATTAATTACCTTAAGGCAGCACCTACAGAAGGTGTGATTGGTTTTGTGGCTCTTGAAGAATATCTTGGTTTTTCTTTCTGTAACTGTACCACATCACAAATAACCATAAATTGCATCAGTTTAAGGGGTAGATTCTCATAGGTTGACTAAATTCTTCCGGTCATAGGAAAGGTATACAATCAACTTTTATGACATAGGAAACATAACTCTGGTGTAATGCTGTTTTCAGTTACACCTCACATTCAGAATCTTACATAATTCAACTTTTCCAATTATCAATGGATTGTATTTTTCTTCTGACTCTTCTTCTGATTTAGGCAGATAAGTCTTTCATACCTGGGCTGCATATTTCCATTCTTGCTCAGGTTCACCGTCTTTGTTTTTCACAGCAAAGTTCTATATTCTGTTTCTGTAACCACAGCAACAAACCTCATTGATTCTTTCATCTACTTTAGCATGTGGAGCAAAATCTATATCTGCTTTTCTATTTGCCTAGTAGGAATGAGGATCAAGCCCTGCTTATTATTTTGTATCACTGTTCCACCTTGTTACTTTTTGAGTCCATATTGTCTGTAATCTAGACCTGCAGTTTCCCCCCTCCGCCCCCCTCCCAAATAGATACAATTTTCGGATTGAGAATAAAATCAATTTAACCTTGGCATTATTAGTGGCACCATCAGCACTAATACAAGTTGTGTGACAATACTGGTATCCTGACTACTCCAGGTCCCGTCGCCGAGTTCATAGTACATCCACTTTGCATTTACTTTAAACTTCAGTGGGGAGTAATTGTGTTAGAACGAACATCCTGGTTTTTACAAAATTCCATCGAACTATGACCGGAGGAGGGGGAACACACAGACCCAGACCATTAGAAGAAGGCAGACCTAGTCGGTACTAAGCAGCTCAAACAGCACACTTCATGAGTTGGAAGAAGAAAGGAGCAGCCTAACTTTAGCAGGAGAAGTGGAGGACTCAAGACTTGGCCTTGTGTAAGAGTCACATGCACAACATTTTTTAATTAACTACCATGTCGAATGGGAATGCATCAACAGGACCACATCTCACAAAATCTGCAGAACAGAAAGCTTGCATAACTTGAGATCTCTGCGCTGACAGCTCAATTTGTTTGTCTCTAGAATAACTGAGTTTCCAACTTGGCTGCACAAGTATTGTCAGAGATGGCGTAGATTACATCATCGCTACCCGTCTATGAAATGGGGCTCATCGTGTGTATGAGCTTATTACAGGGGACGAAACCTCTCTGTGAAATCAGTACAGTGAGAAACCTTTATCGCTCTACTGGGTGGGGCTGTGTGGTCCGTGGTTTGAATCTCACACAGGCTACACCTAGTGTAAGCATTATGAAGGGAGAGTGCTGCCGAGTGACACGTCTGTAAACTTGGGATGACAACATCCCTGCCAAATCTTCACTTTCTCTCTAAACAAAAAGCACATTCCCTGTGCTCATTGCTAATAAAATAAGTCTTTCCCTCTTTATCACACCCCTCTGTCTCAGACTGCATCTTCTGATCTCTGTATCTTTCTTCCTTCTTCTCCTCTAACCCCTCTTCCTACCGTTTCTGGCAGCAGTCGTGGTTTATTATAGTTTGGGTTCAACAGCCTAGCCCAGAACAGGACTTGTGTGCAGTCACTCTTCCAACACATCTCAAACATGCCCTACGAACGCCCTCTCTAGAAAGTCCAACTATGAAATATTATTAATCTCAAAACATCAACAACAGTAATAAACTAGCAAACAATTTGTTTAACAGGCATACGTACACTGACAGGGACATACTTAAAGGTAATGAATCTAGTTATATCACTTAGCAATACATCTTAGTTACCAATATTTATTCTTCTGAGGTCAGTTTATATTCCCCAAGATGCAGCACGGTGCTGTTATACAGTGCTGTGTCAGCTGATTGTTGTACAGGGGGATTACTGGTGCTACCTTTGGGTTCCTGTTATTGAGCTCTGCGTTCAAACACCACCTGCAGATGAAATGGCTCCTTTGAAAGAAAAATCTTTATGATTTACAATGAAGGTCAGAAACCTAACTCTAATGGCCAAAGAGCAGCTTGCTGAAGCTTGTGAGGATTAACAGGAGCAAGTAAATGGAAACAAATGAGCATATTCTTAACAACGTAATGGGGTATCAGTTTGTGATGCTTATTCTACTTTGTATTCATGCAAAAGACAGAGAGCTGTTGCAGAGGTCAGTGGTGAAAGACATTTTACAGTTATCCTTCGAGTCGAGAAACCGCCCAGAGGGGGAGGGGCTATGCAGTCAATCATAAATGTATCAAAGCTGCCTATCGGACCAGGGGAGTCTGTCCCCCCCCAGCAGACCCCCTCTTCCGTCTGCTGTAATAGTGGAACACACCCCCCCATTCTTCCTCTTTTGCCGTTCATGACTGGGACACGATCCATGGATCCGTGAGCATTAAACACAATTTACACACACATATATACATATATACACTCACCTAAAGGATTATTAGGAACACCTGTTCAATTTCTCATTATCTCATTATCTAACCAACCAATCACATGGCAGTTGCTTCAATGCATTTAGGGGTGTGGTCCTGGTCAAGACAATCTCCTGAACTCCAAACTGAATGTCTGAATGGGAAAGAAAGGTGATTTAAGCAATTTTGAGCGTGGCATGGTTGTTGGTGCCAGACGGGCCGGTCTGAGTATTTCACAATCTGCTCAGTTACTGGGATTTTCACGCACAACCATTTCTAGGGTTTACAAAGAATGGTGTGAAAAGGGAAAAACATCCAGTATGCGGCAGTCCTGTGGGCGAAAATGCCTTGTTGATGCTAGAGGTCAGAGGAGAATGGGCCGACTGATTCAAGCTGATAGAAGAGCAACTTTGACTGAAATAACCACTCGTTATAACCGAGGTATGCAGCAAAGCATTTGTGAAGCCACAACATGTACAACCTTGAGGCGGATGGGCTACAACAGCAGAAGACCCCACAGGGTACCACTCATCTCCACTACAAATAGGAAAAAGAGGCTACAATTTGCACAAGCTCACCAAAATTGGACAGTTGAAGACTGGAAAAATGTTGCCTGGTCTGATGAGTCTCGATTTCTGTTGAGACATTCAGATGGTAGAGTCAGAATTTGGCGTAAACAGAATGAGAACATGGATCCATCATGCCTTGTTACCACTGTGCAGGCTGGTGGTGGTGGTGTAATGGTGTGGGGGATGTTTTCTTGGCACACTTTAGGCCCCTTAGTGCCAATTGGGCATCGTTTAAATGCCACGGCCTACCTGAGCATTGTTTCTGACCATGTCCATCCCTTTATGACCACCATGTACCCATCCTCTGATGGCTACTTCCAGCAGGATAATGCACCATGTCACAAAGGTCGAATAATTTCAAATTGGTTTCTTGAACATGACAATGAGTTCACTGTACTAAACTGGCCCCCACAGTCACCAGATCTCAACCCAATAGAGCATCTTTGGGATGTGGTGGAACGGGAACTTCGTGCCCTGGATGTGCATCCCACAAATCTCCATCAACTGCAAGATGCTATCCTATCAATATGGCCAACATTTCTAAAGAATGCTTTCAGCACCTTGTTGAATCAATGCCACGTAGAATTAAGGCAGTTCTGAAGGCGAAAGGGGGTCAAACACAGTATTAGTATGGTGTTCCTAATAATCCTTTAGGTGAGTGTATATATATATATATATATATATATATATATATATATATATTGCTTTAGCTATGGATGTACATATAGACATTCATTGTCTTATTAAATTGTATTGCTGTGTCTAACCCCCGTTTATCAGCAGGGTTTCTTTCCACAGCAATCTATTTTTCTTTAAAGGCAAGACCCCATGACCCCCCGCAGCCAGACTGCCAGAGCCTTGGAGAAGATCTTATAGTCGGCACAGAGCAAGGCCACTGGCCTCCAGTTCTTGATCTCACACAGATCACCATTCTTGGGCAGTAAAGCCACCACTGCTCTCCTGCAGCTCAGGGTCAGTTCTGCCCTCGCCAGGCTCTCCTACAGCATGGCCAGCAGGTCTGTCCCCAGTGGAGACCAGAAACTTTTAAAAACTCAACAGGGAGGCCATCAATGCCAGGGGTTTTACCTCTATTAAGACTCTGTAAAGCAGAGTGCAGTTCCTGTAGGGAGAGCTCCCTCTCCAAACCGGCCCTGTCCTCCTCAGAGACCTGTGGCAATGCAGTGTAAAAAGCCTCTGCCGTGCCTGTGCCCTGCTGCAGCTCGCTGGTAAAGAGCTGGGAATAAAACTCCTGTGCCCTCATCCTGATGTCCACAGGGCCACGCATCTTCTGCGCCATCTCCGAGTGCCACCTCACTGCCTCTTTCGCTCTCCTTTTCTTGGGCACTTTAAAAGCCGTGTCTTCTGATCCCTGACTCGCAGTCACCAGCCAGTCCGTCGGACCCCACACACTGGCGGGCTGCTCCCCAGCGTCCGTCAGGGGTCCCCCTCTCTGTAGTTGCGCTCCCCTGTTCAGCCCTGACACTCTGCACCGTGTCTGCAAACGCCCCATCCGGGTCTCCCCCGGCACCTGCTTCCTGCAAGCTCGTCTGAGCCGCCACTCCGCCCTCAGCCGCTCCCCCGTATCACCCTGCACAGTCTCTGCAGTCTGCCTCCTCCGCCCTGGGGCACCTCACTCTCTCTGCTCCGGGCAGTTCTCAATGACATGCCCCTCGCTCCCACAGCAAAAACTGTTCATCCCCTCAGTAGTAACAAAAATCACATAATCATGATCGTCAATTTTAAACTTGAGGTTGATGTTAAGCTCCTCATTCATGTCCTTCAGCACCATGTGCACCAGTCCCCGGAAAGTGACGATGCCTGAGCTGCGGGTTCTGAGACCCCAGGCCGATCCTGTGGCTGGGCAACATTAGCTGCCTGAACTGGGAGAGCTCTCTGTGCAGGTCTTGTATTCTTACACCCAACCACTTCTCCCACCGCCAACACACACTGCTCTAGCGGACAGAATACGTCAGGAGTAAACCTGACTCCATGACACCTAGTCAGTTTTTCAAAATCCAATCCCAGGGTATCACCCCCCTCTGAGGGGGCCATAACAGCCCCAACAAAAACCCCAAACCACCCGCGCTCATTCCCAGCATGCACTTGGAGAGAGAGAGAGAGATTTGTGTGTGTATGTGTATGCAGCAAATATGAGAGTAATTTATTCTAAGGCATATATTTAATGGACCAGATAAGAGGTAGGTTTGTCATGTTTCTCGTTGCACCAAAGAGCTTTATTCTGGAGTTTTAAAGAAAACTCATCAGTTTATTCCCCTGACTATTAAATATAACACCAGAAGAGCCTACACTGTCAACCTAAACCACAAAAGAATGGATTAGCATAACCATTAAACAGCTACAGTTAAAACAAACCTAACGGACTAAAGCAACATTTTACCTCACCGATTTTGCAGAGGCTGAGGTTTCTTCTTTTCTTTAATTTAAAAATGCATTGCTCTACTACAGTAAAACCTGTAATTGATCTCCCTACCTATGGCCATGTGCTCAACTACTACAAGCAATAAGGAACCACAGATACTTACTCACATCCTTTGGATAATGATTAGAGATTACATCTGAATTAATCTGTGCTATGCTGTTATGAATACAATTTGCATTTATTTACTTAAGATCATAAGTGGATGTCCCCCCTCTTTAAAACAGAGGTTGTCTCTCTCATACAATATACTATCTAATGTACAATACAAATTCACAACTATTGGATTGAAGATTTTCTTCCTACTAAGATCACATTAAATATGTATTTCAAAGACAGCATTTTCATATTAAAGCATGGTACCTCTAGCACAAACATATACGTCAATATATTATTAATTTATTTACATTTGGATTCCAGTTGAAATTAATTGATCTACATATTGTGTCTCCTGCTCTGCCATTTCAGCTCCTGAGTGGGTGGACCCCTAAAGGGATTATACTGCAGATGGGCTCCCACAAGCTGAAGCCGTACTCCTGTAAAGCTAGGATTTCCTCTGCTACACACCGTTGCCTAGGACACAGAATGACCCAGACATTTAAAAATAGCATTCTTCACGAAGGCACATTAAAGCTGTCTTTCAAACTTAGCTTTACGAACGTGGAGATGCTATTGTTTAGCAGGGCCATCACATGTGTCTTTGGTGACTCATTTACAACAGAGTGGGCTATAGGAGTCCCATTGTTATCTGTATGTAAAATAGTGAGAGCATTTCACAGTATTGAGCAACGGAAAACCGTGGCTAAATAAAAAAAGTATTGAAACTCAAGAAGTGTTTTATAACTGAAGAAATGAAAGAGACAGCGTATGTGGCTTGACGAGAAACGGTCACTGAAAGAAGTGAGGAGAGAAGCACAGTCATGAATTGCATTTGTACAAAACATCTGGACAAATTTACAAACACAAACATGTATGCCAGCTGCAGAGGAATCCGCTGATCACTCGAATTAAGTTAGATTGTGTTTAAATCACCTCTGTTAGCATCCACAGTAGCTACATATGACCAGCATTGTGCTAGCAAATAGATGAGACTCTAAACGGTCTCAATGGTGCCCTAAATCTTTTTATTCTGAACTGTGGTGCTGCCCTGCAGTGCAAAAAGCAATGACTTAATACCTATAGTGAGATCTAGAAATGCAACAGTTCATCATACGGTGCACTGGTACTTAAAATAACATTTTCTGATACTGTTATTACTGTTACTAAGCAATGTTTTAAACTACGATTTATTTTTGGCAAATTGCAAAGGAATCTAACCAGCTCTAGCCTAGCTCAGCCAAAGTCCAGTCTGATCCCTAGAAAACACCAACAAGGTGGAAAGAGAAATGAACATTAAACACAACTTTTCTCTAAATATTGAACTACCAAGAAATAAATGAGAGGCTATATCCAGCTCTCTATTCAATGGCCACTTGCTACCAGCAGTGTCCTTCAGATGAATCTCTAATTCCTGGTTACTCTAGGACTCTTTATTATTTAATACATATATTATAGATAGTGACAATGTGAGCCACACAAACGAGAGAGAGAGGAGGAGAGAGGTTTCCATTAAGGAAAAATAAAAATACAATCTGGGGAATGAGCTTATATTTGCACTTGGAATTCAACCCACAATTCTTCAATTGTCTTTGCAGAAATTGTTATGACTACTAAAGTGCAGTCCCCACTATTATTATGATTATTTTTCTTGCTTGCCTTTTCTGGGTAAGGAGCTTCTCGAATGTTCTTTTTTTGTATTATCTCTGGCAGACATTTGTGGCAGATAACAGAAGGAATTTAGTTTTAATAAACCATTTTTCGTTCTGTCTGAAGGTTTTCTGTAGACAACTGAATCATGGCAATTCAAAATGAATAACTGCAATGATTGTTTGGAAGTCTAGCTAACAGTTCTGTTAACACAATGTACATTCAACACATACTTCTCTAGTCTGTAATGGAGTCAATGTAGCTTTCTGTATGTTTTAGTATTATTATTTAATTTTCTGCTTTATATAAGACAGTTATGAATTCTTATGATATTCCTCAGTGCTACAATTTGAACATATACAGTAAGCAATTTATAGATATAGATGTAAGACGTAAGATTTTAAGACCAAAACACAAAAGCTCCAAACCATTATAATTTGAACATGTGTACAATATTTGAAGTTAACATGGGGGTGTGGAGGTGGGAAGGTACTTGTAAAATATGCTTTCACTCTGCTTCTCAGGTAAGTTCATATTATTGAGAAGAAGATACAAACTAGTAACGAAAGTATTGAAAGTACTGAATTGTGAATTTGTATAGGTTCTTCATTAAATACATTACAAGGATGTGCTTTTATGTAATATTAATTTTGAGGTTGTTTAAAAAACACACAGCCCAATGTCGAAGTAAACACAAGAGACCTATTAATAGTCCATATTACGTGAACAAAAACTACCAAGTCGACATATACTAGTTTGCTTTGTTACTCATTTTTGCTTTACCTTTCCCTGGTAGTGCTGTCAAATGAAGTGCTGTCATTAAACTGTGTTACAAATGCTACAGGACAGATCTGACATGCATTTATTCTTTCTTTGGTTCAAGTTTCACTAAAAACTGAATTTTTCTGTCAGCTTTTTTTTTTCTTGTTGATGTTTTTTATTTTGTCTTGTAAGAATATGATTTTTTTTTTTTAAGACATTTTGAAGACAACTAATACGCCCTACCTGTCACTCAGGCCTGGCCTTTAGTATTGTGCTTACTCAGTAAGGACAATCCTAGAACCTGGTGCATTTCACAACCATGTATTTCAGTCTTTTTTAGTATGACACCAAGGATGACAGTCAATGTTTTTCCTGTTGTCAGTATTAATTTCTCTTTAAAGTCTCTATGACAGATGTTTGCAAACACCACTGTTGAATCAGCATCTGCTGCCTAGTACCGGTTTAAATGTTGCACTACATTTATTTTCTTACCAGTTTTGAGGTTTGGCAATCTGAATATGACAATATTTTGGGATTTATTGAGCTCAAGATGTGAGGATCACATTAATATCAGTGGCTGATTCATATAAATAAATGCATAAAAGTGATCCTACTTACATGACATTCGCATAATGCCAAATGTATTGGGACAACAAATAACACAGAGACCTGGGCACAATCTATCATTTGTTATCGAATGTAGGTGACCACATGGACTCAGCCTCCTGCAGTCCATTTTCTGATAATTATTCTACCATGCCTCTCACAGAAAAGTGTGTAGTTCCTACAAAACAATCTCTGCACAACACTTTTTGTGATTTATATATAAAAAACACATACACAAGCACGCTTTCAAATGTATGTTATTTGTTGATGGGGGGAGGGGGGAACTTAGACTCTGAACTAGTTGTCTTGAAAAATAAGTAGACACTTCTTCCCTCTACTGTATGAACTTGAGTTCAACATAAGTCACATAATCAACTCCTCACCCAACCCACTGTCACTGGCACAGCGTGTTATTACTAATTATGCCACAGCTCAGCTAATGGTTTAAAAAGAGTTGTAACACAGAAGTGCCTATTTGAGTTTTCTTCTAATGCATTGTGAAAGCAGATGTGTGGAGAGTAGGTACAGCTGTATCTTTTATTTGCAGAGAGTAGAAAATATAACTGGTTTATTCAGTGTACAAAGAAGAACATTAAAAACGAAACAAGAGGAGCACTCATTCTTATCACCTTCAATAGTTATTCATACAATTGAAAGCTGATTAACTATTTCTAACAATAATGTGTCTTTCTTTTCATCTCTATATGTAGCAGAGAGTCTGATTGCGTCACCCTCATTAATGTCCCACTTTAACCCTAGATTTCATGTCTTTGGTGAATTAGATCAATACAAATTTAACTATGCATTATTGCATTAATGACCTTCTCAGAGAAAATGTAAATGTCAGAAAATACATAAAAAGATGTTATACAGATATAGTAAGAAAGCAGAACTTGTTCTCAAACTTCATTCATGCACAGATTTTGGATTGATAATCTGCACAGTTATATAATATAATTGCACATTCAATTAAAAATGACTGGTGAGTCGAGACACTCTGTATTGTACTTTGGATACAAACTATTTATAAATGCAAACAACTTCAGGAAAAGTGCATTCTATCGTATGTCTAATACATATTATTTATTTCAGAGTATAATTATTTATTGTTTTTTTATAAATTCATGTTTTCATATATTGATACATTTGTGTTTTCATGGGTATTTCTGTGGCTAGTACTGGATCCTGAGACACATTTATGTATATATGTATGTATGTATTTATTTATTTACATTTTTCAAGTCAAACCTTCATAAATATTTCAAAACTGGATTCCTCTGGAGGAAAACAGTCACTCTCCAAATTTCCAGGTGTAAAATATATTTTCCAGGAATGGGAACTTTGAGACAGAAAACCTTAGAAGTTGTGTGGATTAGAAAGTAAGATGAATAATGAATCAAAAACCGCTTCTATCATCAGACACAAAAGATAGAATTGTATCTTCCCTAGTCTATCATGCTATTCTACCACTAGGACCCCTCATCTGGTTTGAGTCTCTCAAGAATGTTTCCTTTCCAACAAAATATTGACCTTAAGCACAATACCAGACAAATCCTGCAATTTAAAATCAGGAAAAGGAACATAATTGGCACAGTGATAAACCTCATCGCAATCTGTAGGATGAGGTGGACAGAAAGTCGAAATGAAGACTGCAACAAGCACGATGGTTGGATGCGAGTAAAGCTGGACAACAATAGGTTGTCATCTACTGATGAACTTGTGTGACAGGATGTTTAAATTATGCACAGCTCTCATTTCTAGATGTATACATGTATTCTGATCAGAACATTTAACAGTAATATAATGACAGGACAATCCAGTTTCGTTTTCTTTTACAATGCATTTTCACATAAATTAAAACTTATTGGTTGTGATTCAGTTAGTCTCAGTGCTGAAGTGAAGTGCTGTACTACCTTTAATTCTATAATATAATCAAAACCAAATAAATGCCACAGATCTTTTTTCCTTAAACGGTTCAAACTTAATTGATTGGCTTAGCTTCCAGAAAATGCATAATCAGTTAGATTTTTCTTGATTGTTATAAAAACACAACCCACATTTTGACCTGAGCACATTTTTATTAGGTTTAAGTAAGAAGAAGTGTAAAACAATCATATGGTCAGGGTCTGACATTTTTTTTTAATTCAGGTGCCTTGAAATTGTACTCGCTCCCCCAACTTTTCACTTGAAGTTTATGCATGGTTATAAACAGCGGTGCACAGGGAGAAAAACAGCCCTGGGCACTTGGGTGGTCCTTATGTCGGACCATTTTTGGTACAGCTTTCAACAATTCATGTAGCATTATGAAATCCCACAGCCTGGATTGGGTTAAAGCCCTTAAAAAACTTGGCAGCAGCAACCTAAAGACATCAGTCAATACAAATCTCTATGAAACATTATTAGACCAGACTCTACAAACTTTTAATAAGGTTTGGGATAGAGGCATTTAAGCAGAAAACTGGCATCATCAATCACTCTTGGCATCTGGCCACCAATCTAGTATATGACAGCCTTAACAACTACAACCCCCCCAAAATCAGCAAATGATATGAAATTGCATGCGCCTCTGTAAATCAGATATCCCTGTACTAGCTTTACCACTCTAGTAAATAGGATGACAGATACTCATCATTCAAATACGTCTTTGAATCCTCCTAATCTTTAAGGATATCCTCAGTTAAAGCCCCAATACAACTAGATTGGATAACAGGAAGAGTTTTTGTTAGTAATCACCCGTGTTCCCTGTTCAACACGCAAACATGAGCGTTTGTCCATTTTGTCATTTTACTGAAGACACAGCCACTCAATTCACCTCATCAATGCGAAGGAACACCTTGCAATGTGATCTGATAAAATCCCAACAGCCAGCCTCTAAACCTGACCAGAGTGCCACCTGTAGCCTTTAAGATCTTGACCTTCCCTTGAGAGCAGCCATTGCCTTGATTCAAAAAGCCACGTGATGCTGAACTTGAAATACAACCCACCAAAGGCGTTTTTAAGAATCAAATTAACTTCACCAGATACCACTTGTTCTCCTAAGCAATGGCGGGCGGCATCTCAGAATTCAGTGGCTTAATGGAGCATTTAAATAATATATATATATATATATATATTTAATGGAACATTAGATAATACAGGATGATTGTTATTATTATTTATATTATTAAACAATATAATATCAATAATTTACTGCTCATCGCTCTACTACAGCTTACAATATTTCCTTTAAAGTCATAAATAAACTATTAATTATTCCTCTTCAATCAAGATAAAACAAAAGATGTAACTTAGTATTCACTACTTCACATACTGTAACACAAGTTTAAAATGCATTGTTCTTGTTTCTGATTAAATTAATGTACATATCACCAGACACGGTATTTATCAAGCTTAGAAATGTAGCTATAGTTTTTTTATTGAAAAAAGTAAAAAACACATGGAGCATAGTAATCACTTTCTGTATTATGTTCCCACTGCCATATAACAAAGGCTTTCTCTAGCAAATAAAAAAATCCAGATAGAAAACAAATGCTGTCTTACATTATAAAAATGGACTGCAGTGAGAATGAGTAAGTTTTTAAGAAAGTGTTTTTATTTTTAGTATGGAGACGATCAGGCATTATCATTAGATTTTTAGATGCAAATGATATTGTGATAATGGTCAGTACAAATATTCACACACATGGATAAACGCAATGTTATGTATGGGAGCAAAGGTTGTGCATCGCAGCAATGGATAATGTAAATAAACTGATATGCATGCCTGTGATATCAGAACATAACAGCTTCTGAACTCTCTCATTCTCCCGAAGGAGACCAACTCTCACTCTCATGGTGAAAACCATCCCGCAGAAAACTCCAAACCTGCAATACGCACGCAAGAAAACTCGAAAAGGAAAAGGGGAAATCTCCAAAACAATGAAACCTACAAATGCCTATATATGTATTTGATTCATGTTCTGCTTCATACTACCTGTGTGACATTTTTGCTAAACTAAACTGCAGTTCAGAGTGTGATTTCTTTAGCTGGCGAACCCTATTGCATATCATACAGACATTATATAAATATACATAATAATAACAATAAAAAAGCAGACTGGAGGAAAATCACACAATGGCTGGGTCCATGTTGAGACGTGGTGAGCTGAGCTCTTAAAGTCTCTCTTCTGGCTTGAGGTCTATCAATGGACCCAGCCATTGTGTGATTTTGCCTCATTATGGATAATAACCCCTAAAGTATACCACTGAATAAATATCAAAGCACCCTAAGTGTACATGTAGAATAAATAGAGCATCATAAACACATTTCATTGAAATATAGCCAAGGATATGGTATAAAAAAATAAATAGGCTGGTGAATGACAGCTAAATATATAATGGCAGAGATTGTGGCCATTTAATGACCAACCTCTTGAGTTTCCTGTTGGCCCAGAGCCCTCCCCTCCTGTAAAACATTTACAATAAAACACTGTCACCCACAAATACATCACACAAATTCTGAAAAAGCACTTACCATGTTTATTGATGACACAGGGCCAATGCTGTTAACATATATGTCAACATCTATGACAGTCGGTTTTACTGTAACAGAAAAGAAACAGAAAATAGGTGTTAAAATACAAAAAAGATGTGACTCGTGAAAACCTGATTATAAAAATAATGTGGTACGGCATTTGCTCCCATCTTCCCAGGATGCCATATCACTGTAAAACCTTTTGCCCTTTCAATATTGTCAGGGATCTTCTCCTGTAAATGCCACACATAGTAAAAACATTTTTTCACCCCCTATAATTAAATCACATACTATGACTGAATTTCAATGAATTAGTATATCACTATCAATGTATGTATAATATGCTAGTAAGTTTTCAGTATTTTTTTACTTTTTTCCAGCCGGAGACATGATTTAATCCATAAATCCTTGTTATATTATATTTTTTGTTGCTATTTATTCAGCGGTATGCATAAATTGGGAGGGCACTGTATATGCCATCATCATCGGCATATATCGATCCACTGTTGGATAAAGGCCTCCCCAAGATTTTTCCACTTGCTTTAACTTCCCTTTTCCATGTCACGCCTGCAAAGTTGATTATTTCATCTACTCGTCTTTTATGTGGTCATTTTCTAGGACTTTTTTCATCTCTTGGGATCCATTCAATAGCTTCCTTTGTCCATCTTTGATCTGTTCTTGTTCTGTTCGTATCTGGCCTATTGCCATTTTAACATTTAACATTTTTTCACTCTAAAAATATATATACTACACACACACATACACACACACACAGAATCAGATTTACTGCTACAGTCAGTATCAATGAGGGTAATGAATACTTTTTCAGTTTTCCTCTCAATTTGATCATTTTCCAAGTACATATCCTGAATGTAGTATGTGTTGCCAGCAACTTGCCCACATGCAAGCAAAATATTGGCAAGAACTTGTTCAAAGATATCCTGCACATAACTAAATATTGTACATTGTGCAGATGTTTTTAAAATCAGCCAACTGCAGTTCAACAGGTCAGATATTGTTATGGTATAAGGAAAACATTAAGTAGCCTGTCTTGTGTCTGTGTCTATTTATTTTACTAATTGTAATTTTTCCTTTTAAGCTTTACTTTGATTAGAATTAAGCCATGTTCAAGCATGCTGCTATTGTTCAAATAATCTGTTTAGTTGTCACTACATAAATAAAATTAAATACATAAAATCATGTCAATATTGAGTCAATCTAGCTCTCATGATAAAACACGAACATGAAACATGAAAATGTTTCTAGCTCTGTAAATCTTTTTCTTTTGTTATTTACTTTTCTGCTTGTTGACAATATTTATCTGAGACATTTTCTTCCCTAAATAAAGTATATGTCTTGCTGGGAGTATACAGTTTATTGATTGTAAAGCACCTTGAGATGATACTCCCATTAAAATTACATTTTTATCCATTCAAAAGTGCTTTAAAGTAAGAAGAAAATATGATCGGACTGTGAGCTGCTGTGAAAAAATGTAGGTATTTCTTCAATTGAAATTGATTAAAAATACAATTAATGTAATGCATGCATTTCCAGATCATTCTTCCAACTCTTTCTACATGTGCTTCTCAAGTTGGTAAACCCATCCGACAAATTGACAGCAGGACTGAATGAATGGCCACATTTCAAACACAACTGTGCCTGTGGAATCAATCAATTACACAGTAAGAGCACTGTGCCTTATTCTATCAATTTGCTAAAGGGGGATGTTTTGTTGGAAAGACCACAGAGAATTAAATTAATATGGATTGTTGCTGCTGTGGCCTGCTTTATAAAACATGGCTGTGCATTCCAGTCCTTGTTTAGAGGTCTATTTTGCGCATTTAATTACTGCCCACTTTGGTAATGTTATGCATAACTCAAGTAATTAATGCCATCATAGTGGTGTATTAACACTTATTAATTCATGTACATATAGTTCTTTCCATAAGCAGGTTGCATGGACGAAAGAACAATGAAAATGAGCATCCTATTCACCAAAGGAAATCGCCAATTCTTGATTTTCTCAGGGATGGTGAAGTGTAAACTGTTCCCCTCACAGATCCCAGAACAGTTGAATATTTATTGGGCTAGGGTGCTTCAGCAGCCATGGATTCAGAAGATTTTCCCAGGTAAATAGATTCTCTAAAAGCTTTATAGACATCTAAAGGGAACTAAAAGCAATTTATCAGATGTCAGTGTAGATCACGAAATTCTTATCACTTTAAGAAAAGCTTATTAATGGGAAGACCTGTGAAAGTCAACTCATTTCACAGTTTATTTCAGTAACAGCTATTTTATGAGATAACAGTTTGATCATGCATCTTCTTCTCTTGGTATCTTACACTACAGCAAACAGCATCGGTTTCGCTTATTTCCCACACCTTAAGACAGTCCTTGAAAACAACATGTCAATTCAATACAAGTCAACTACTCAGCGCATGAGATACAATACGCTCCCCCCAAAAAAATCTGACCCTCTGAAAAACTCACGGCTACTCTCAGTACATTTTAAGCTCAGCGTAACCAAATACCTTTTTCAAGGGTTTGTTAGGCAGGTGGCGCTATTTCTGCAATATGAGGGAAGCGTGAGACAAGAGTGACGAATAAATAAATGTAGTTGGTGAGAAGGTGTTTTTAAAAATGTAATGTAAAATTATTTTCGCACTACTACCAGTTAACAACAAAAAAACAATGTCTGGGAGTAATAAACTAGAAAGCTCATGTTGTTGTTTTTTAACATAAATGTGTGCTCAGAGATCCCATTGTGAATGTGAGGTAAGAAATAAATATAACGTACAATAGAAAAAAAAAAAAGAAAGACAGTCTGTACGGATACCACTAGTATGACTATTGCAATATTTGAGAGCAACCTGTCACTTTTATTTAAATTCAATTTTAAAAATCAAAAACAATTTAACTTCCTTCTGACCAGCTTTTTTTGGGGTGAGTAAACACTGGCCTTTGACAGGAGTGCCCTGGCTAAGCAGGGTTGCCTGGGGACAAAATGTTTACAGTGACACCTGCTTCAGCTGTCAGAACTCATTCAATACGAAACCAATAAAAAGGAAACAAAATACCATCTGAACACTCATTACCACTTACAGGTGACTTTTTTAGTGATACATGAAATGGGACTGCTTGTTAAGAATGTATTTATATCTGCCCTGGATGAATAAGTAAAATACTTACCTAAGAAAAATTGTGTATAGTTGAGGCAACATATTGATATTGCAACATAACTGCTAAATCGTTTATTTTACTATCAATATTCAAGATTACACAGTCTTTTCTCTGTAAAGGGTTTTACCTAAGGCAGAATTCTTCCCTACTACTTTACCAAACGACTCACTACTCCGCACATGACATGTAGCATAAACCCTGTAATTCAAAATAAAACTTATATGTTTCATTCCTGTAAGGTATTGCTCTACATCAGTGGTTTTCAAACCGGTCCTGGAGTACCCCCTGCCCTGCTGTTTTTTGTTCCAACTGAGGTCTTAATTGATTAATTGAATACTTAATTCACCTAACAAAGCAACATACCATTCAAATAAGTAATTAAAACCTAGGTTGGAACAAAAACCAGCAGGGCAGGGGGTACTCCAGGACCGGTTTGAAAACTCATGCTCTATATGAACAGTTCTGTTTTTCAATCACGTATTTAGGATGTGTTGAGTGCCATTACAAGTTTGTACCCTGACAACAAAAGCACAGCAACAGGCTGCTCATATAGCACTGTCCTGGAAGACTGCCAATGCAAGCTCTGTCAATCTCATACCTCTTATCAAGAGGCTTTCTGAAAAATGCCCTTAATCAAATTAAAGTCAAATGTTTTTCAGGCACATTGCTGAGACCACCAAATGAATTTACCTTAAGCTACACTTGAACCCAAAGACTCAACACATTTACCTTCTACATTTACCTAAATATAGTGGGTATACACAAAGATGATTATGAAGTTTGAATCTATTGCATTATAGATGATGCTTATGGTGTTTGAATAACTAGTCTATTCACAATACATTATTTACAGAAGATACTTCTTGACTAAACACAATATCAGTATGCAGACTAAAACTGTAAAGCACTACAGTACCATGTTTTAATAGAATACACTTGCAATGTTATTCCTTCATTGATACTGAGCAGGCAGCTAACAAGGTCAAGGCAGAATTTATTGAGACTAATCAATAAATATGCTGAAGGGAGTATTGGTTTGTTTGTCCAGATACAAAGTTTATCTGGGCATTGTGTCAGCACTACATATTAATTTTAGTTATCATTGCAAAACGTAAGGTATTATGAATGGGAATTTCGAATCATTTACTATTCGAATACTCTGGGGATTCGAATTTAAAATACAACATAATATAAGGAAGTGCGGGGGACAACATTCCCAATGCCAAAACAAGTTGCTTTACAAAAGTCCATGGATGCATTTTACAAGTCGTTTATTTCACATCTCCAAATATAACTTTTATCATTTGCATGAATTAAAAATCCAGCATGTTTACCTTAACCTTTAGTTAGTAATTCATGTTTTTCACTGTCAGGATCACAGTGGCGTCACCCACAAGTTGCCGGAAAGAAACAAACAACTATTAAAGTGGTCATTCATCGATACAACCCTAACGTATGCCATCAACAGGTCCCTGAAAAAACAAACACAATCAATAGCAGCCCGACTTCCTGTTCTTTTTGAGATATCTGCAAATCATTCCAAGATATCTGTAAATAACTTCCTGTTCATTTAAAGATATCTTTAACAAGTGAACAGGAAGTAATAATCTTGGGCTACATACGGGAAGTCATTTGCAGATATCTGTAAATGAATAGGAAGTCATTTGGAGATATCTCGAAATAAACAAGAAGGCATTTACAGATATCTTCAAATGATTTTCAGATATCTTTACATGTATTTCAGAGATCTTTAAATGAATTCCAGATATCTTCAAAACATTTAAAGATATCTGAAATTAAATTAAATTAAATATATCTTTAAATATATAGAGATATCTTGAAATGCAATTGAAGATATCTCTAAATGATAATTTGGCTTGCCATACATAAATCAATCAATTACCATTATCCTGTGGTCTGCGCTGCTCTCATAATATATTCATATTGATAGATATAGATATACGTACGTTTTCCATTAATCTCTGCTACTAGGGAAAACCATATATTTGTGACTATTTTTTTTTTCTCTGTATGCATCTTGCTAAGAAAATAATAGTATTCAATCGTTATAAATAGTTATGTAGTACACTGGAAATACAACAAAGCTTCAAAGTTATTTAGAAGGGTATTTACCATGATAAGATATATATATTTCCTGTCTATCACATTTAAACGTTCAACACAGAAGACCCTGTGTGTATCTTGAATACATAATATAAAGGACCAGATGAAACAATGAAGTATATATTGACTTTAATTTTCATGGGAAATATATTACAGTTAATACTGACTTCCCTTTTGTATTTTTAGATTGTGTCTATGTTTGTTTGTGTGTTTAAAAAGCACAGAACCATCTTAATTAGATTTATGTTCCAATATGGAAAGTGACACTCTCCAATGAAATATATGACTTGGATGGGGCTCTGGGTTTTAGAGCCGAAATTAGAATAGGGCTTAATATCACTGCCCCCTTAAGTGCAAGAGATGTATTATGATGACAGTGCACGAGGTTACCATTCCTAATGCTGCCCTGGTTCATTATTAGATTGGATGGCTGACAATAATTCACTGAGCCTTTCAGCAGAAGTCCCTCCATTCAATCTGAAGGGCAATACCAAGACTTTAATCTTTCTCATCTAATTCATGGGCCATGCCTGCACACAAAATGTTCACATCAGGGAAGCAGCATGAAGGCAGCGGCTGTGCTCTTAAAGAACAGTTCTTCCGGTGCAGGCTGGTGAGATGACGGATCGCGGTGTTCACAATATTTATAGAGGTTAACCAAACATTTGCTGCTCTATACATCTGACATGGTAAACAAAGAGGCGACTTGCACCGACCGCTACAAGATGGGATTAGTGCATTTCTAACCTACCCTTTAATGTGTATGCTATCATAAAAACAAGGTCATGTCTATCAAAGCCTTTTGTACTGAAGGGACTTTTTTTAAACGCATACTATTTTGGAGTTGTAAATGGGGTGTTGGACCCTTGTCTTGCTTACACCACACATAAAACAAGGGTGCACACACTACTTTCCCAGCATTCATCGCTTCACATCCCTCCATCTTCTGTTCCACACCATTGGGGGGGTCCACCAATGCCTCATCCGCATGTCCAGGCCATCGTTCAAGCTAAATCTAAACACATTATTACACAAAGTCCATCAAAGACTTATAAGGGTTCCAACAAAGCTTCCGAAATGTATTTTAATAAATGCAATTAAAAAGTATTGTCAGACAAACTAATACCCTGTCACATTAAAGCACATTGGTACTGTGCAAAGGTTTTTTAATACAAATCAAAATGTACTGTAATTGGATAGTTTTTTTAAATATTTACAGATCAAGTGTCTATTAACAGTGGCTGCCTTATCTCAAAGACCTTGGTGATTCAGCTTTTCCTGTCGAACTCAAAAGGTATTCTTCCAGTGCCAGACCAAATTTGTTTGAGTACTTCACTTGCCCTGGTTCAAAAGAAACACAAGAAAATATGAAAGGAACATGAAATAAATTGATTGGGGAAAAACGCTAGAAAAATCTAAAATACATATATTCACATAAAGAAACCGAGGGCTTCTTGACTAAAAGCATTAGTCACAAGCAAATATGCTGGTTACACTGGCTCTCCACCCACCAGCTCCACAAGGTTGCAAAAGCACACTTGATATAGTAGCTTTGTACTGAAGGAGCATGCACACAAATCTTTGGGATTTAAATCAGAACTCTGGGAAGGCCATTAAATGTTTTCAGCGCTGTTGTCCCTGAACTTTGTCACATCACGTGTTATGTGTAGACAAACAAGCCCTCACCATAAAAGCCTCTCAACGCTGGCAGCACACTTGTCCGAAGTGTACTGTACGCATATCATTGAAAACCTCTCTGCATCCACAGAGTACATGCTATAATTCATTAGTGAGGGAGACTTTCCTATCAGTTGTAGGAATATATTACATAAAGACATACAGTTATAAATACACACACCAAAAGAGTTAAAACTAAATTTGTGATGGGCCAGACACAGAGAGAACAATGAACCATAGGGTAAAATATGGAAATACTGCACCGGCCACAAAGATTACAAGTTGGTTGAGGTTAGTCAAAGACAGGAATCCATCACTGAATTGTAGGTATTGCAGAAGCTTCATTTAATCCAAATTGTATTATTTATTTACTGTGATGTATAGAATTGGATAGACAAACTCTCCGAAAGGATCAAAGCCATACTGCTTTTTATGGCACTAGTGTTTTTCTTCACCTTGAAAACTGAAACACCCCCTTCAGATATCGTTTTAGAAAGAACTTGTATACAATAATTAAAGTCATATTTTCAAGAGAATTTGTTGGACACGGTTTTGTCTAAATGTTATTAATTCTTCCTTCAGGTAATGTAAGTTGATGGAGTTTGTATTGTTCCCTATGGACCCCATGACGTTTGTTTCTGCAGTAGTGTCAACTCAGCTTTTGAGTGTTGGTAAATAGACATGAGGACTCGGTCGGTCCTCCCTGTCAGACACAGTAACGGACAAATTGCAACACAGGCACTGCCAACGGGTGTTAAAATGGGTTGAGCAAACTGGTGAATCAAACTCAGATGGGTGGGCAGCACATCATAACAGCATATGCCATCAGCTGAAATATGATCTGAATACAAAGCAGTTCATCAGTATTCCTTAAGGGAAGAGCTTGAGTTTTCTCTACTTTGGTACTACAGTAGCAATGTTGAATAACCCGTCATAAACAATACTCACTGGACCGTACGAATTGGACTCCATCCTTATCTTTTAATGTCATCTAAAGACTTGTTTTTCTTTTGTTATTATCTATTAGCATCTACTCTTATGTGGGATTTTAATGAACAATTCACACCTCTGTGACTAAGTGCATCTCTTTCATTATGTACTTTGCACTTGTTATGCTGTGCCCAATTAATTCCAGTGTAAATTTGATTAATCTCAACCCTGGTGGCATAGTAGTTTCTGGAGACATTTAAATACACTTTGCTTTGTAACACAGGATTCTAAACATGTATGGTATAACTAGCGTACCGTTTCACCTTTGGCTTGTCTCAAATCATATAAAAAATATATTATGTTAACTAGTACTTCAATTTTAGGATGAACTAACATATTGGTGTTCTCCATAACGTGAGTGGTATGAACTGGAAAACATTTTTGGCATGCTTACAATATTGAAATTCAATTCCTACTTTTTGATGAATTCATAAGACTATGTCCATTAATAAGGATAACACATTGTCCTATTGGAAAATATAGTACATATAGCGAATAAATATAGCATTTTTGATCTGGGATTATACAAATATTGACAGCTTTTCAGTGAGTGTGTGAACAGATGGAATACATTCAACACACCTGTCCATAAAACATTATAGAAAGAGATACACAGAGGTCAAGAAGATTGCTACCTCTGATAGCTTCTAACAAACAAACAAAGTCATAAAATAAACATTATTTTATTTATTTTTTACAATAAGAATAATCTGAGAATCTGTGGAAATCCAATTTAATATAAAAAGGAGTGAACATTCTTTATTCAACCGGTGTATATATCCATCAGAACATATGACTTTGCTGCCATGGCAGTATATTCACAGAACCTTAAACCTGCTAGACAAATGTAATTAAATAGCAGTGGCAGAAATAACAGAGAATGATATTTGTAGGAGATATCCAAGACATGTGCCCTATAAAGCTCTGAGAGCTAAAGGCTGTGCTGTTAGCAATAAATCTCTCTTCTCCTTCCCTTATCAAAAACATATTTAATAGGACTTTATAAAAGACCACTTTCCATTTCAGCTTGCAGATTACATTTTAATGGATTTCAGACTAGCTCTATTTATGTTTTATTTATTTTTTGGCTATTTTATTATAGTGTTTTGTACATTCTTAAAAATAAAAAGAGATACATAAATGAATTCATTGTTTATAAATTGAATCTGCTTATGTTGCAATTTGGAGAAAATTGGAAAACCTCAATGAAAATAAATCAAACAAACACAAAAGATTATCAACAAACAAACATTCATGCTTTCACTGATCGGTCGAAGTTATATGAATTTGCCATGACAAACTACTGAAATATCCTTAATGATATATGATGTTTCTAAAATAACAATATGTATTAAAAGCCTGCATCTATAGAAAATAATAATCCTCCCAGATCAATAGCTTACAAAGCATTTCCCTTAGCAATTATTTTATAGAAGATAGCCATTCTGGTTTCAGCTGGGACTCAAATTAGATACTGATAAATGTTTAATGTCTCTAAGGAGATTACAGATATAGAAATGTGTAGAAAGGGAAACTACACTTAAATGGGGGGTAGGTGACATTGACATGTCAACTGCCTCTCTCTTGAAATTTGGGTTTAAATCCTTCATAGGCCTGGAAGTTCTGATTGGTTCCAGACCATCGAAGCTTTGGTCCCTTCAATTGTTTTTAGATTTCAGATTGTCATGATAACTTTCCTAATCCTTCTGGGATGTGCCATTGTGTAGTGATGTGTTTATTTGCAAGTGAAGTATGTTTTTTGTTGTCAGTTTTGTTCCTTGGAATCCCTGTTATGAAGAGTGCTATATAAAAGAAGAATAAAAAAAGTATTGTACCGTATTTATAAAGTACAAAATAATGGAAATAAACGAATATAGAGAGAAGAGATAAAACTGATCTGCATTGGCTTAAGCTTCCTTTTCAAGCTTTTCCCTCAAGTGCTCCCTACAGCAAACAGTGGAGGCACACATGTCCGTACGATACAAAACAGAGCTACATGGTTTCGTGGCCTAGTAAAGGCACATGACACCTGGGCCTGGTCACATGGGTACATTTTGGCAAAGGCAGTGTGCTGTGTGATTTACGATTTACAGCCATTTTCAATATGTGTCACACTTTTGGTGCGTGGGTGTGGGGCACACACCAGAGACAAATGCATAATCAACAAAGAGGGGAGGTTCTAAGGCCGGTATAAGGCTGGTGTTGTTATATATTAAAATAAAGATATCAAATGTAAAGTCTGATTACAGGTTTGATCAAGGTCTCTGTGTATGCATGTATGTATTTACATTTTTTATTATATCATTTTTTTAATATATATATAGTTCATGTAGCATTGGTTTACAACCAAAGTTGGTACCATACACTAATTTATAATTTACATATAGCTTGACAGGTCATAAATCTTTCACTGGTAAAAAGCTAAAATTATGAAGTTCCATAACCTGGTTTTCTTTTCATTGTCTATTATTCTGTATCGACTTTGTCTAGAACCTTGAAGTGTACACTGAAGTTTATATAAGTGCATAAGTAAGGGTTATTCACTTGATCAAGAGGTTCCTAGGATTACTGAATAATGTAATCTGTTGAACACTTCAGAAGTTTTACTTAGTTATTCTGTGGTTTGACTCTATGAGATTGATGGAGCAGAGTAAAGCAAAGTTACAAAAATAACTGCAAAAGATGTTGGTGGATCTAAAAACTGTTTTTAAAGATACAGTCTACTCAAAGCAATGAAAAGGGACAGTTTAATAGAGGTCAGAAGAAATATTTTGTCTGGACATATAAAACAAACAATTAAAATGGTTATAGATTATTATTAGAAACCATAACAGTAATATAATGCATATTATAATGAATATCAAAACATTCCCATTATTTTGTAGTAAACAGAAAGTAATACAATTATGATCCTATACTATATAAACCCTAAACACTAAAAGGTTCTATTATTAATTATATCTGATATGAAGTGATACTGACGTGGATTGCTGATATCGATGCGACTAAGAACAGACCTACTTTATACAGAGCTAACTGATTAAAAACATGGGCCTTCAATTAAGTAAAGTAATAGAAAAAACACAAGACAAATGAAAGCATGTTCAGTTTGACAGCATCAAGACCGAGAGAAGCACGTGTTTTAGAAGAAACAATCGAATCCCAAGCTTCAGGGAATATTACATGATACCATTTTCCCCCTGAAAGCAGAAAATGCTTTTTCTTTCCTCTGCATATTTTATAATCACAATTTCAGCCCATGGACTACTTAGGTGATGTCCAACATAAAGGAACAGGTCTTTAAAAAATCCCAAGGTCTTCTTATTCTTTTTAATTATTATCATCATTACCACCACCACCACCATCTTCTTCTCTTATTATTAATGGTAGTGGTAGTATTTATACTTTAATGGGTTTGACCTCACTTCAAGTAGATGCTACAAACTCCTGATCCTTTGGGTATATTGCCTAAAGGGACAGATGTTGTTGTTGGTTGGTAAAGTTTCCCTTAACCTCAGAGGGGCTATGCAGGAATTGAGCTCTATTACAACTAGATTGTGATTCATGATCTCAGTTTAGTCTGTAGTGGACTGTGTTCCACATCCTCAATGTTGCAAGCACAGGACCAATAAAAGGTGAAGACAACAATTGGACCATATCTGTGGTTCCATGATTGTAGGAGGGAAAACATTTCCAGCACCAAAAACATTTAGTCTACTCTTCAACATACACACATTCCTATACCATTATAATAAATGGGTTCCAATATACCCCTCCACAACATCCAAATTTCAACATGCATCATTATCATGACCTGCACTATGGCAACACAGAGCAACACAGTTTGATAAGCTTTTCTAATTAGGTTTGAAATTATTTCATAATATAGTTTTGCCTGCTATGTACAAGAAGTAATTCACAACAATCACCACAAAGATCGCGTTTCCTTTTTTAAAATTAATAAAAATACTTATATTTGTTCAAATGCACGCAGGATGTTAAACACTCCCTTATATACTGATTCTTAATTGTTATTTTTATTCAAAGTAATGCAATCACTTTCAAACATGTGTAAGTCTTAAAAAAAAAAAAAAAAGATTTTGAAGGGTCACAATTCAAGAGAGCTGTTGTATTTTTAAACACATATATTGTTAGTGAGAAGAAAAGTACAGATTTTCCAATTTACAATCCACTTATGTGCTTTTTTCTAAATCAGAATGAAAGAATCACAAAAGAGGCCAAATGAATAATGGAAATTCTCTACCACATTAGACACAATGGGTGTCTTGTGAGTCTCTTGCGTTCGTGATTCACAAGATGGGCATTTGCTTTTCAAATGAAATATCTTCTCCATATCACATTTCAGAATTGCAAGCCCTTGCCAATCTAGTGCTTACGCAACAGAAATAGAATGAGCATATAGATTTTAATCATGACAGACATCTTTGATAAACATGTCTTTTCCCCCCCAACCTCCAATATTACAAATCACCCTGTAGGGCAGAATGGCAGAAACTCAATCTGTCCCTGTGGGGAAAGATGATCTCCTTTAAAATTAACGACCTGTCTGTGAAGACATTTAAATCATAAGCATGTTCACAATATCAACGCGGGAGTAAATATTCCTCAAGATTTATAATCCATTAGAAAAGTTCAGTAGAGATGATAAGAATATCTGATTAGTAACCACATACTATTCTATCATTTCAGGGCAGTAATGTAAATCATTTCTGTGGTTGAGCATTAAAGTTGTAATAAAAATTGAAGAAGGAAGTCCCAGCAAAGCACCGGAGCAATTTTCAAGTCAATCTGTTTCTAATATGTTGTTTATTATACTGTATAGATTATATATAGATTCTCTGTATAAACAGAGAAGGCGTACAGTTTATGTATGCATCTGTTAAATCAGTAATACTCTTACCAAAGTTTGTATCTAGATCTTAAACAAGTTGCTCTCATTACATCATTTTTATGAACTGCAAAAGGACAGATTCATAATTAAGCAGAAGAGGAACTTATTCCATAAAAATGTGTGACTATATTACAATACAGGTAATATTAGTTATTTTAAACTGCAATGCCTCAAAGGAACAATTTCCTTTTTCCTTATCAGCAAGAAATCTAAAGGACACTAAGAAATCATGAGAAAATACACATACTCTAATGTAATTTGATTAAATAGCCGTGTCTATTGTATAGTGAATAGAACAGTTTATGTAAATGTTCACAACTGTCTAGTGTTAAAAAGCATAAGTCTGGAGAGTAAATATGCACATCAATAAAGAAAAGAAACCTTTTTCTTGTACATGAACACCATTTCATATCATCACTGACCTGTCGTCCTCGAACATGCCCAATGGTGTCCAGCTGCATATTCCTGTCATGTGGATTTGTGTTCAGGGTGAGCCTGGTTAAGATAAATAAGTTCATTTCTCTTGAACTTGGGTGCATCTGAACAAAGGAGCCAAAAGAATGAAACCTCTGAGAGCTCAGTAACAAATCCAACCTTGAGAGATCTAGATTTCTTGCAGACTGGTAAAAGAGATATTTACACTAGATCATAGATTAACAAAATGTAGTACTCAAAAATAGTGTTACTGCACCCTAGGATCCATTTCTCTAGCAATCAACAGCCCTGAAAACTTAAAAAGTGAATAAAAAGAGCAGAGGAATGTTCCCCTAGGGCCTTTGCAAGAACACATTCTACATTCACCTACCTTGAGATATTTATATATTAAATATATTTTTCTCTCTGCAAATATCTGTCTACCTAGGGAAATGTAATGCAGCTATACAGTCCCTTATGGTTTACACTTAGCTCAGCAGAGGTAACAAGCTGAATCATATTTTTCTGAACCACCTAAAACCTGCGCTGTTGGCGGAAAGAAAAAATGTTCAGGGAATAAAGATCAAAACAAAGACTACAAAAACTGACATAAAAGCACAAAGTGCATATTTAACAACAAAACACACGGACTATGAATTATTACAAGCTTCCTGTATTGATGCATTTAAAGCTACACTGTGACAAAATTGAAGAGGAAGCAATATATTAAGCTTTTCAATTTATATTTATCCTAAACCACCACAAGATCATTGATTTGCACACTTTTTTGGATCCTAATGTATCTTACAAAAAAAAAGAAAACTCCAACAAGTACAGCACCAACAAATATTAAACCTGTCTGAATGTCTACTGATGAAAGTATTATTGATTTAGCAGGTTATTTTGATTTTGATAATGTCAGGCAATCAATGTCAAGTTGTGCAGACGTAAGTTAAAAACTTAAAATAATCCTTTTGGCGAATGTTTATACTATTTCCTTTTTTTTTTCCATTATTTTGTATTTTTCCTTTTTCCGGCAGGAGGAAAAATCACAATGTGTACATGTAATGGATTATTTCAGAAGCGCAACACAACTTTGAGGATTTCAAAGTAAATTATAAATAATTGAATTTGTCTTAAAACAAACAGCATGCACTAAAAAGCAAACCTCCTGCTGTGTGCATGTTTCCGAGTTCCTTTTAGCTTAAATAGTTACTTGAGGTAGCATATCCCAAGGCTAGGCCAAGTCTCTTAGAATGCCATGTGTTAGATTCCTTTGGTTACGAGCCCAAGGAAATATAAAGTGACTGAAAAAAAAACACCTTGAATATCCTTTCTGAGAACTTCATGAATGTGCACAGAATTCTCCTGGAATAAGAAGCTATACATTACCTCAGCTAATGAGTCATGAGTTCAGATCTAACAAAAAAGTTCCATCTCCCGCTATTAAAGCTAAGCCCAGTTATTCATTTAAATCATATACAGCACTTCAGAAAAAGCATAAATTGTCACTGAAATCATTTTTTTTTAATGATATCTGAAAGACATTCTGTTAAGCACATAACTAAGATGAGGTTTCATGCAATCAATTCACTGAAAGAGATTCTTCTATACTCCTTCTAAGGAAATCATCTGGGTCCACCCACACCTTTCTTCTAAAATCTATAATAATTACTCATAATCCTCTGAAGACATAGTAAATAAATTTTCCTTCATACCCCTTCCCACCTCCGCACGCTATACATGCTGGGATGCACACCTTCTACAGGAAACCACGAGATCAGATCTCTTATGCACCTGCAGGATTAAGGGATTTCCAAACAATATCATTTTCAAAATGCAGGCTTGGCTTGGTAAGTGTGTTTTACATACAAATGGAAAACATTCATACATTTATGTACATTGAATCTGTAGCTATTTCGACTGGAAATAGTCTAAGATCAAACAAAATGGGAAGAATATCAATATATTAATGCAGATACATTTCTTAATTTAAGTAGGCCTCTCCCCATTCATTAGAACAATCAAACTAAATGTTTATATCCATAAGATTCGTAAATTAATAACATAAAAAACATTGAACACTGTAACGTCCTCAAGGAAAAGATCCAAGTGCAGGCGTTGTGTTGATGCAGATTATCCGACAAGGGCAAACGAGAGGGAGAGTAAACGGGGACAGTCCAGGGTCATTCGATCGAGTGAACAGGCTAGTGGGGAAATCCGAGAGGGGTAAACGAGACAGGCAAGCAAGGGGTCAAAAAACACAGTTAGGCTATCAAGAACCAATGCTCAGAATTGATCCAGGAGAGAATGCAAGACTTCACAATTATGCTGGGAAACAGAGGGGTTTAAATACTATGTAGGGGAGAGGGTTTGAACTAGGTGAAGGAGTGATTAACCAATGGTAAGAGAGGAGGACAGAACAGGTGCACCTGGAAGGAAAGAATGTGGAGAAACTGGTTGGGCTGGATAGAGGAAAGGAGAAGCACTAGATTTTGTATTTTGGAGAGGGAGACCTCTGGTGGTGAACTAAGGTAGGAGCAGGGGAGACCGTGACAGTACCCCCCTCCCCAGAATCAGCCTCGGCCGGACCAGATCGGTGAAGATGGCGGCGAGGACGGCCACGGGGCCGAGGAGCAGGAGCAGTAGGATGGGCCCTGTGAAATTCCGCAATGAGAGAAGGATCTAGGATATCGGAGGCAAGAACCCAGGAGCATTCTTCTGGACCATACTCCTCCCAGTCGACCAAGTACTGTAGGCACCCTCTGTGGCGACGAGATCGTAATAAGGTCCTTACTGCATATGCCGGACCGTCGTCGAGATCCAAGGGAGGAGGAGGCAGAGAAGAAGAGACCTGAGGAGGAACAGGAGGAGAGGAGGGATTGGGACGTACAGGTTTCAATAGAGAGACATGGAATGATGATGCTATTCTGTAATGAGAAGGCAACTGGAGACGATAAGTGACTGGATTAATTTGGCGGAGGATAGGAAAGGGGCCGATGAAACAAGGGCTCAGTTTCTTAGACGGAAGTTTAAGCTTAATATCTTGGGTTGATAACCAGACCAACTGTCCCGGATGATATTGTGGAGCAGGTTGTCGGTGAAGATCTGCCAAGGCCTTTTGATGGCAGATAGCTCTGTGGAGACAGACATGTGCTGCATTCCAGACATCTGCACTGCGGTGGAACCAAATCATCATGAAGAATGTAGACCACGATCAGACACTGTGTCTTTAGTTTCGAGAGCAGTGGGAAGCTTCTTCATGGGTACAAGCCGGCATGATTTTGAAAAGCCACCAAAATGGTAGTATAACCCTGAGAGCTGGGGAGGTTGGTAACGAAGTCAATAGAGATGTGAGACCATGGGCGCTGTGGGATTGGAAGAGGTTCCAGGAGGCCAGAGAGAGGATGTCGCGAAGATTTAGATTGGGCACAGATGGAGCAAGCATTGACAAACTAGGTAGAATCTTGAACCATAGTGGGCCACCAGAATTTGCGTCATATCAAAGCAATGGTGCGATGAATCCCTGGATGTCCAGAAGCAGGGGTTGAATGAATCCATTGTAGGAGTGTGGGACGCTTGGAGGAAGGTACATAGGTTTTTTTAGAAGGACATGTGGAAGGGGCAGGATTAGAGGGGAGTTCCTTCTGAAGTTGATCCAAGAAGTTCCATTGAATAGGGGCAACAATGCAGGTGGATGGCAAAATGGGATCATCAGATAGGGGTCCATGAACAGAGTCAAACTGGCGTGATAGGGCATCTGCTTTGATGTTCTTGGATCCTGGGCGATACGTCAGGGTGAATTGAAAACGAGTGAAGAACAGAGCCCAGCATGCTTGACGGGGGTTAAGGCGTTTGGCTGCTTGACTATATTCCAGGTTCCAATGACCCGTGAGTACCAGAAAAGGGTGTTTTGAACCCTCCAACCAATGTCTCCAGTCTTCAAAAGCCAACTTCACTGCCAAGAGCTCCCCGTTTCCGATGTCATAATTCCTCTCCGCAGGTGATAATTTCCTGGAAAAGAATGCACAAGGATGGAACTTAGTTGGTTGTCCGTGTCGTTGAGAAAGCACTGCCCTGACACCGTTTTCAGAAGCACTTCCAGCACCACTTCCACGATGAAAGTGAGATTAGGGTCTGGATGTTTGAGGACTGGAGCAGTGGTGAACAGGGACTTGAGTTTCTCGAAGGTGACCTCAGCAGCATCCGTCCAAGATAAACAGCGAGCAGAGCCCTTTAATAGAGAGGTTAATGGAGATGCTACTGAACTAAAGTTACAAATGAAGCGACGGTAGAAATGAGCAAAACCCAGGAAACGTTGCAACTCCTTAATAGTTGGAGGTTGAGGCCACTCAGTAACTGCTCTCACCTTCTCAGGATCCATGTGAACTCCATTGGCGTCGATGATGTAACCCAGGAAAGCCACACGCGGACGGTGAAATTCACATTTTTCGGCCTTGACATAGAGTCCATTTTGTAGTAAACATTGAAGCACCTGTCAAACCTGGGAGATGTGTTCAGAAAGAGTAGAGGAGTAGACCAAAATATCGTCAATGTAGGCAATGACAAAGTGATGGAGATAAGATCGTAACACCTCATTTACAAAGGCTTGAAAGACATTGACCAGACCAAAGGGCATGACAAAATATTCATAATGTCCTGAGTTAGTAATGAATGCCGTCTTCCACTCATCTCCTTTTCGTATCCGGATTAAATTTTATGCACTGCGTAGATCCAGTTTTGTGAAATACCGAGCTCCTCTTACCTGTTCCAGGGCGGCCGGAACTAAAGGTAAAGGATATCGATACTTGACTGTAAGTGCATTAAGTCCCCTATAATCAATACAGGGTCTTAAACCACCGTCCTTCTTTGCCACGAAGAAGAAGCTTGCCGCGGCAGGTGAAGTGGATGGCTGGATGATACCCTGTGCCAATGCTTCTTTGATATAGTCCTCCATCGCCTGCGACTCTGGAAGAGAGAGAGGAAAGATTCGGACCCAGGGAGGAGTAGAGCAAAGGAGAAAATCGATGGCGCAATCCCAAGGACAATGTGGTGGCAGAGAAGAAGCTCGGGATTTGCTAAACACGGCAGCCAGATCCTTGTATTCAGATGGAAACTCGGGCGGTGTTGAGAGAAACAGACTTTGAAACAGACGTGGGTGGCTCTGCAAGGTGAAGACAGACAATTAGAAAGACAGTGTTCTCCCCAAGAGATAATAGTCCCCTTGAGCCAAGAAATAACAGGATTATGATGAAAGAGCCACAGATGTCCGAGTATAATGTCAGCTCCAGGGGAGTCGATCACTAAAAAAGGCAATTGTTCAGTATGCAGGTTTCCAATAGACATGGTGATTGGAATGGTCTTCTGGGATACCAGGCCGGAACCGATGGGTTGGTTATTGACTGCTCTGATATTAAGTGGTGGAACGGACGGTGAGAGGGAAAGTTTAAAATCGCTCCACAGTACTTCAGTCTATGAAGTTTCCTGCAGACCCTGAATCTATTAATGCAGACAAGAAGACATGTTGAGAACGGAACTGAATTTGAACAGAGAGCATACATTGAACAGGGGTTACCAGGGGACAAGTACTCTCAGATTCCTGTGGGGTTGCCAAGGAAGATCCAGGACGATTGGGACAGGCGTCTCGGAAGTGACCAGACTGGCCACAGTAAAGGCAAAGGCGCGGTTGTAGCCTCCTCAATTTTTCCTCAGCAGATAGTCGTGTCCTTCCTATTTGCATGGCTTCTGGTTCTGGAACAGGGCTAGGCTTGAAAGAAGGTCTGTTGGGCAACCGGGATGTAGCAGACAAAGACCATTTTCCTCGTGATCTCATAGGATTGTCAAGTCTGATGGCAAGCTGTATCAACTGTTCCAAAGTAACCGTGTCTCCCTTGCAAGCTAACTCTGCTTGTAAATCATCACGCAAACCACAACGGAAAATAGTTATTAATGAAGGCTCACCCCATCCACTGATCTCAGCCAAGGTCTGGAACTTCAGAGCGTATTCAGCGGCAGAAGAGGTACCCTGATGGAGAGAGATCAGTTGTTCACCTGCGTCCTTACCAGCTGTCGGATGATGGAAAACCTGCTTGAAATTATCAAGAAAAGCTGGTAGAGAGATCGAGTTACTTCACCCTTATGAGCCCAGACTGCAGATGCCCACTAAATTGCCTTTCCGGTAAGCAGTGTAATAATGAAAGCGATCTTTGCCGCATCGGAAGGGAAGGAAGTTGGCAGATAAAAATAAAGGGAGCACTGTAAGACAAAGCCCTCGCAGCGGTCTGGCGAGCTGTCATATTTGTCTGGAAAAGCCAAATGTACAGGTCTAAATCGGGAACTGGAGGAGCTGACGGGCCTGGAGCTGCTTCTGGCGTTGTCTCTCTGGTGGGCTCGAGAGATAGAGTAGGTAATCTTTTAAGTAATTGTTCCAAGGTAGAGCCAATTTGCCGAAGCATTTTGTCATGTTCTCCCAACAAAGCCCCCTGAGCCGTCAAGGCTGCAGCAACATCAGCCAAAGCCACTGGATCCATGGTAGACGAAGTCTTCTGTAACGTCCTCAAGGACTCAAGGAAAGGATCCAAGTGCAGGCGTTGTGTTGATGCAGATTATCCGACAAGGGCAAACAAGAGAGAGAGAGAGAGTAAACAGGGACAGTCCAGGGTCAGTCGATCGGGCGAATAGGCTAGTGGGGAAATCCGAGAGGGGTATTAAAAAAAAAAAAAAAAAAAAAAAAAAAACACGGTTACGCTATCAAGAAACAAGGCTTAGCATTGATCCAGGAGAGAATGCAAGACTTCACAGTTATACTGGGAAACAGAGGGGTTTAAATACTATGTAGGGGAGAGGGTTTGAACTAGGTGAAGGAGTGATTAACCAATGGTAAAAGAGGAGGATAGAACAGGTGCACCTGGAAGGAAAGAATGTGGAGAAACTGGTTGGGCTGGATAGAGGAAAGGAGAAGCACTAGATTTTGTATTCGGGAGAGGGAGACCTCTGGTGGTGAACTAAGGTAGGAGCAGGGGAGACCGTGACAAACACAGAGCTATTTTGTTTTAATCTAAGCATAATAAGAAGCAAATATAAGAAGAAGATACAAAACTAAACAAATGAAAAACAAAAGATAAATAATAACAAGAAAAACCCTTTTCATGTGTCATAACTCTGTGAGTTGGCTTCTCTAAAACCACTTCTGCAGGAGCTACAGTTGCTAAGCAGGGATCTAAGAAACCTTTTTATTTAACTAGCAATCAGGCTCCGATATTTTGTCTTGATGGTTACAAGAAAAATAAAATGGTTGTCCATAATTTATATATTGTTAGCCCGGGAGGCACAACCATCGGATGATGGGACAGGTCCTGGCCTGTTGGCCCCACTCCAGCCCACAAGGCCAGAAAGTGGGCTCCAGCAGGAAGAATGGCCAGGTTTAGCGCCGGACAGCTCTTAGCTCCTGTCTGCTGAAGGCTCCCCTATGTATATCAGTAGCTTCAGCACCAGGAGAGAAGCTAGAGGCCAACAAGGGACCAACCAGAATCAGCTGAAAATATTTCACCTAATGAAGGGGGAGTCTAATATAAGCAAACTGCTGTCTTCCAGGCAGTTGGGCTTCAGTGCTGCTGCTCAACAGAGCGAGTGCTAGCTGATCGCGATTCAATTGCCTTTCCACAGTGTCAGAAGAGTCCACCTGGGAGGACCACCAATCCTGCAAGAGCTGGTGCCTCAGGAGAGAACTCTGCTCCAACCAGGACACCGCCACTCTTCTAGAGGTCCTGCAGGAAAAGGGACTACTATTCTCTTTAAATAAAACAGGCAACCATGCCTATTATGCCTTATCCCAGTCTCTGGTCTCTCCTTCATTGCCAATTCCACCCACCTGGCCTACAATATAAATATATATCTAATTAATTATATCTACAACAATGCCACATCAACAATCTGACACCAAGGAGTTCATCAACAAGACTCAAATTTCTCAACAGACATCAAATTGTGTTCAAACAAAAGTGTTCAAGACTTTGTTCTGGAAAGAAAAATAAATCAAGGTAAATGGAGATTACTTAAACAGCTATTTGCAAAAGCACCTTGTAAATTCAATTACTCTTGGATGCAAGTAAGAAAACTGGACTCAAAATGAATTAACACACAAAAACAATAACACTTAAAAGATGGTGAGGTTGGGCAAGACATTAATATTAGTAGTAGTATTAGTAGAACCAAATCATAACAACTGATCATAAACTGGAATAGCTGCTAAGAGAAATTATGAGATTTTTACATCATAACCCCTTTAACAAACAAACACAAGAACATTACGGAAGAGACAGAAATGTGTAATACAATACAGCCAGCAAGTGTCATAGGGGAACCAAAAATATGATACACAAACACAAACTATCATACACGACTAACAAAATTAATACGCAGGCCAAAAATGCCACATGGGACTACAAATGTGATTCACGACCACACAGTATCATACGTGACAGAACAAAATTAATGCACAAGCAAACAAATGCCATGCGGGAATAAGAATGTCATACATGACTAAAAAGTGTCATACCCAACCATTAAAAAAATCAAACACGACCAAAAGGTGTCATGTTGGAATAGAAATGTATCTCAGGGGACAAAATGTGTCATAAAGGAGAGAAAAAAAGTGTCTTTATGGGACAGCCAAAACGTATCCAAGTTACTGCACATGAGATGTTGAATTATTATACATCTTTGTTATTTACATAGTATTTTCCTATTTTGTTGCATTACAACCTGTAATTTAAATAGATGGGCATACACAAAATAGTCCAAATTGGTGAAGTGAAATGAAAAAATAAATTGTTTTAAAAAATTCTAAAAAATAAAAAATGGAAAAGTGGTGCCTGCATATGTATTCACCCCCTTTGTTATGAAGCCCCTAAATAAGATCTGGTGCAACCAATTACCTTCAGAAGTCTCATAATTAGTTAAATAAAGTCCACCTGTGTGCAATCTAAGTGTCACATGATCTGTCATATGATCTCAGTATATATACACCTGTTCTGAAAGGCCCCAGAGTCTGCAACACCACTGAGCACAGTGTACCACCAAGCAAGCAGCACCATGAAGACCAAGGAACTCTCCAAACTGGTGAGGGACAAAGTTATGGAGAAGTACAGATCAGGGTTGGGTTATAAAAAAAATATCCGAAACTTTGAACATCCCACGGAGCAACATAAAATCCATTATTAAAAAATGGAAAGAATATGGCACCATAACAAACCTGCCATGAGAGGGCCGCCCACCAAAATTCACGGACCAGGCAAGGAGGGCATTAATCAGAGAGGCAACAAAGACCAAAGATAGACCTGAAGGAGCTGCAAAGCTCCACAGCGGAGATTGGAGTATCTGTCCATAGGACCACCATACACTCCACAGAGCTGGGCTTTACGGAAGAGTGGCCAGAAGAAAGCCATTGCTTAAAGAAAAAAATAAGCAAACACGTTTGCTGTTCACCAAAAGGCATGTGGGAGAATCCCCAAACTTATGGAAGAAGGTACTCTGGTCAGATGAGACTAAAATTGAGCTTTTTGGCCATCAAGGAAAACGCAATGTCTGGCGCAAACCCAACACCTCTCACCACCCTGAGAACACCATCCCCACAGTGAAGCATGGTGGTGGCAGCATCATGCTGTAGTGATGTTTTTCATCGGCAGGGACTGGGAAACTGGTCAGAATTGAAGGAATGATGGATGGCACTAAATACAGTGAAATTCTTGAGGGAAACCTGTTTCAGTCTTCCAGAGATTTGAGACTGGGGCGGAGGTTCACCTTCCAGCAGGACAATGACCCTAAGAATACTGCTGAAGCAACACTTGAGTGGTTTAAGGGGAAACATTTAAATGTCTTGGAATGTCCTAGTCAAAGCCCAGACCTCAATCCAATTGAGAATCTGTGGTATGACTTAAAGATTGCTGTACACCAGTGGAACCCATCCAACTTGAATGAGCTGGAGCAGTTTTGCCTTGAAGGATGGGCAAAAATCCCAGTGAATAGATGTGCCAAGCTTATAGAGATGTATTGACTTTCGTGGGGTGAATAGTTATGCATGCAAGCTTTCTGTGTTTTTGTCTTATTTCTTGTATGTTTCACAATAAAAAATATTTTGCATCTTCAAAGTGGTAGGCATTTTGTGTAAATCAAATGATACAAACCCTCATAAAATCTATTGTAATTCCAGGTTGTAAGGCAACAAAATAGGAAAAATGCCAAGGGGGGTAAATACTTTCGCAAGGCACTGTATAACTAATAAGAAAGGCCCTGCACAAATCCGCAGGTGAATTCAAATATCCTGGTTTTCAGACCTCAACATTTCTAATATATACCTACTTCTGTAAGTCAATTCTACCATGTATCTTTTATGGTCTATAGTTTTTCCATGTATTTTGTTTTTCTTGGAGAAAGAATAGCTACATTAATTCATGCATGTCTTATAAAACCCTACATGAGTCCAGTCAGAAGGATTACTGTTAAACATTTATACATCTTCTTCAAACACTACAAACTACAAAAGCAGGATACAAGACACATTGAGAAGAATAAGAATACATTTAAACTGGTCCCAGTGTACAAATTGATTGGTTTCATGAAGGTAAATCAAACACTGATTTGGAGGTAAACAAGCCTCTTATATTCATAAATTCATAAATTTTATTTTAAACTTTACATGAAGAAACAATTATGAAAACAACATTTTATTTAATTAGTATTAAATACACAATAGCTTGCTAGTACAAATAATGATCTTGGGATACTTAACTGAATATGACTGATAGATAATTTTTTTCGAATTAAGTTTTCCTATGATGTTTCAATTTCAATTTGAGGCTTAATGAATACACAAGTAGTGACTTATAATGTCAAAGTAAAATAGAAAAATCAAAAACAATAGAAAATAAATATAATATAAGCAATGACCATCTGCAATGAACAGCTTGCTAGTTCAACTCATAATGCACCGTTTCAAAAACATATATAGGTGTCTGCCTGAAAATGGTGTTGCCTGCACTTTTGCACAAATACAAAATCCTTCCCAGCCACTTCGATCATTCACACAGATGCAAGGTGCTGTTCAGACGATCAACACAAGATGCTGCCAATACATAAGTAGCTGAGGGAAAAAACAATAGATTTGCTAGCAGGCCTTCATCTACTTACATGGTGAGCAAATGAAGAAATTATTTGCCAAATTATGCATAACTCTTAAAGTAGACATACTTGAGCTAGCAAAGGGTTCTTAGTCCAAATCCACCGGCAACAGTAATTGACAATCATAACAGACGACGATGAGATTGTTTTCATTCGGAAAGAAGAATGGGGGATTGTTTTTGATGGATCTGAAAATTAAATAGCCCTTACGATACTATGGTTGACAACCTCAGCTTCAGCCAGAGTCATTTTTATAGATTGTGTCCTGATTACAAAATGGCCCGTATTATACAAGGTTGATTTGAATTTCATTTTCGTATGTCTTATCCTAATGTTTCCATCTTGTACAATGTAGTATACATAGCAGGCTGACCCACTTTATAGGGTTCCCCCATCAACCCAGAAGGAACCTGACATAATAGGGTCACTACAGCAATACTGTTTTAGAAGAAAAGAGAGAGAAAAAAGACTAATGAATGTGCACAACAAATGCTTTTATTACTCTGCAAGACACAAATAGCACCCCTCGCTTGCTTACCGTGCTGTCCTTACAGAGAACTGAAAGTGAAGTTTGAGTGTTGAAATAAGGTCTGCACCATCCCACCTCAAATAATTAGATTACAGCAAATTGGCATATATTTCTGGTAAATGTAGATATGCATTTGATGTAGCAAATATTTTAATAATTTACAGTGAGTCAATGTCTGACATACATATATATGATGAAAGCTTTGATTGCCACTATAGAAATCAACAGAGTGCAAGTCCAGAATATACCCTGTCTTAGTTCAGCTCAAATAAAATGAATCTTCACAAGCTTCTCTAGACAATGCTAAAAATACAAGAGCACAATAAGTATAGTTCAATGAACAATGATTTAACTAAATTAATGCAGTAAACATTGCTTCCAAGGAAGGGTGTGATTATGTTAAATTACAACTGTGCATGTATGTAGCTGTAGATGTACAGTAGTGTTGAATGAAACACATGTGATAAAAATACATAATTTCAAAGCTCTAATGTACGGTAAGAGGAAAGTCTTTTGCCTCTTGAGAACGGAGCATGTTCGTTTAAAAAAAGAGCAGGTGAAAGATAATGTATTACTCTTGAGAAGAGGTCATCTCTAATGGAACTGATTTACATTCACATTGGTAATTACAACAGTGTCTTTCCATGATACTTTTGAACCTGATGTTAATTGTAAACAGGTTTCCAAGCTGCATACCATAAATGTAGAACCCAAATTGCATAAATAAATACAAACACAAAAACAGTGTTAATGAGATCTATTTAACACTGTCTGGGTTTTGATTTCAATTAATTAAAAAAAATGCTATTAAAATACTCCAGCTGAGGTGCAACAATAATATAGTCATCCACCCAATATACCTTCTGATTTGCCAGGATGTGAAATAGTGTTTTACAAAACATTAATTAACGCTAAGTTACCATCTTGAATTTTCAGCCTGAAATGAAGTAAACATATTTCTCTATTCAAATGCATTAGCTTGTAAAGTTTACAATGATTAGAACCCAAAATAAATGTTAGGATTATTATTAAATGTCTTCAATGGCTGTATATTGTGACACAGAAACCAACACTCATGTTTCCCTGGCATCACTCTGTTTGATTATACAATGTGGTTGCAGACCTATATATAAAGAGAGCTGAGTGGAAGGTAGCTGCCAGAGCAGTAACAAAACAATAAAAATCGTTTCTTGTTCTTTGTTCCAGATTTACTTGTTTTTGACACATGTTGTGACACCAGTTAATTGTAATACATTGTAAAAAAATCTCGAATCCTGATCCACCCTGACCCACTTACTAGTAAGCACCAGTTTTGTAATGGTGACCATGTCTATTCTGTCACAATACAGTCTGCAAGATTGATTGTTTTTACTTCCATTGTTTAAAGCCTTACCTTTGTTATTCATTTACAAAGCACCTGTACTTCATTACCTAATAAAGAAATAATTCTAATGCCTGGCGTATTAATAACAAAGCAAACAAAAAGACTGAATGGCAGGCAATAAACTTCCCTGATAAAGATCCCAGGTTTATCTCTTTAAAAAAAAAAATCAATAAACACAAAGGCCTAAACTATTCAATTATGAACAAATACAATGATGTATAATGATGGTTGAATAAAACCTGGATATATTTTTCCCTTCTATAAAATTAAAGCATTTAAGATTATCTTAAAATACTTTCCTCTTGTTTTGCTAATATAAATGTTGTGATCAAATTTTAACACACTATTAAAAATATATATATGTTTTGCTATGTATGTATTTTTTGTTTGGCTTCCCTAACTTGCCCAGATGAAGACAAGGAAAAATCTGTATAGACAGTTCATTTGAATATATTTCTGCTTCAAAATTAATTACCCCCTATTTGAAATGTGTAATGTAAAGTCCTATTACCTGTACATAGGTCTTTGCATTTAAATGAAATTCATTAAAATATCTGCATAATCCTCAGTGCCTTGGTGGTTTTGAAATTAATTTGCTGTTACTGCAACTGTTTATAACTCCCTCTATTTTTCAAATGTACCATGTTTACTGTCTTTACCAGAGACTAGATCATTGATGTAAATCCATAAGAGCAGCATGCCTGAAAATTGGTCCCATGCTAATACATTAATTACCTCACACCAGCTTGTGGTTCCTCCCCTTATCAGTAGTCCTTGTTTTCTGAATGTTAACCACTTCTCAATCCATGTGCATACATTACCTCGGATTCCTATGGTTTTCAATTTATGAATTTATCTTTTATGTGCAACTTTATTACATGCCTTCTGCAATGCTCGGCTGGTATCCCTTAGCTTTGTGAAAATAAAACAGATGTGAAAACCAAGATGTCTTTTCTGCATCTCTGTTGACTGTTCCCAAGAACCCTCTCCACATTTCGATAAATGTACGATGCTTCTGAAATTAGTTGCTGTAACTTCAGTCCGAACTGAAGATTTGTATTGTGTATGATTATTACTTTTGCAATTTCCATTTGGTGGGTTTGACCCCGGCCTTAAGTGCCCATTGAAAGACACTAGTTAACAGTCTTCAAATAACATCCTTCACCTTTTTTCCAATTGGAAAAGTACCCTCTGGTCCTGGTGATTTGTTTCGTTTAAGCGTTCCTACTCTTCGGCCTCTATTATGTTGAAATTATTCAGTGCTGAGCAGGGTCCTTCTTTATCATAAGACATGCTATTAGTTTCTTCCCAAGTGAACACTGAACTGTGCGCTGAACAAAGCTTTTAAAAATCCCTTTGCCATCATAAATTTGTTATGAGCATTTGTTGTTTTTGTAGGTATTTATTAGTCATTTATTTCCCATTTTTTTCTATCTAGTGTCTGCAGCTGCCATTTTGTTTTGACCTCTTTATACTTGATAGACCTTATTTTTGTGTAGCTTATAGATGAAAACGTTTGTCTTTGGCATTTGCCAGTCGCATAAATACATGCAAATCTGACATGTAGTTATTTAATTCTGAACCAAAGTACTGTTTTTATTAGAAGGCAAAAGGAAAAATATACAGTCAAATATTTGTAGAGGTAAGGCTGTAGTCTGTTTTTGCCCAGTATCTTTTTTCATCCTCAGGAGCTGCAAAGATATATATCTACAATGACAGACAAAAGCATTTCCACCTTATATATGAACAAATGTTGTTCCTTAATTAATTTGGCTTGATAACATGCTTATCAGTTGTATTTATGGAGGTGTACTGATAACTAAGTATAGTAATAATGATTCTAGATTACTGAACTGATAGGGTGTGTCAATACTTATGTCTGCATATCCAAAGAAATCACAAACCACCACAGATCAGAATAGCTGAGGGTTATTCAATGTGTCTCACTGCCGCACATACATACTGGCATGCGAGAATCCAAGGCAAGCACAGATGTCTTCAAGACTATGTACCATCTGAGCTGCATCTGTTCCGAATAAAGCCAGTCAACCCTTAAGTGCAATATCCAATTTCCGTTGGCTTTGCACAATCCTGGTGATACTCATACTAATTCAGTGCCACTACACAGGACTTCATGCCATAGCCAGAGATTGGTAAAGACTCGATTCAAGCAGTAGGGCTCATGCTCCACTATACCGAGGGTGCTTTATTAGATGTACCACATGAGACCCTTTTGTGGAGTTGAAAATGACATTCCTGCACTCTACAGTACTATGATAATCCACATCTGGATTTGATGTTCGCGTGTGATTAAACGCCCCTGTTGGACTGCCACAAAGTCCTGTGTGTGGTTGTATTTAATGTATTTAAACTCACTGTTGCATATTGTCCAATGCATCTTCCACATTGCCATTGTCGTTCCATTAGCTATATGAGTTCAAGTCAAATCTAAATCACGCTTTACAATCCTCTAATCTCTGTCTCACCATTAGGGTGTGGCCAAAGCTCCTGAAATTTAGTATGGAGTTGGCAGTTTATCTGACGTTTGCCCAAAGGGAAAATAAGGACCCCAGTGTCTTCATTCACTTCAGTCAAGCTGAACCTTTACCAGTCATGTCCTTATACATGCCTAAATAAAATAGCACCAATGAAATTGACCTGTTGAAGAAAAAAATATTATCTGATAACTGACTTCAATTTCAGTTGTTCAAAATGTACAGTGGAAATATCTATGGTAGGATTTTCATTTACAAATCAATTCAACAGCACATAGGAATTACTTACATCATTAAAAACAGATTTAAGCAGCCAATAGTATCAATCACCACATTTATGTTTCCAACTATAACAAAATGAAGAGAGTTTACAAAATCATGACAAAACAACTCACTGTTACCTTTGACTATATTCATTCATGAAGACATGCAATAAATACAACGCAGATGACTTTCCTGGAGGTTTTCATTGAATGACATACCCATCGACCACTTGTTTAAAGGTAGGCAGAATATGTGTAGCTTTTGTAATTTGCAGTTGAATGCACACAATCTCTTCAGTTTTGCTTCAATTAATGGTGGTGTAGAATTGTAAACACATGGGAAAATATTTGATCAACATTTTAAAGTGAATATAGACTTATTTAAAAACCAATTTCCAGTGAAAGAAAACTTAGCAGAAGGCTATTAAGCAAAGTGCATATGGACTTCCACCTGCAATGCCAGACCAGCTTAGTGACTAATTCACTGCCAGCCATTCCTCCACAGCATACCTTAACCTTATCCTGGATAGCAGGCATCAGAACGGAGAGATGTTTATCTGTCAGGCTATTTTTCAGCAGGCAGTCAATATCCCGTCACGGCACAAGAATAAACCGAGGGAGCGGCAGAATGTTACAGAATACATTAAAACTCAATTCCATGGGGTGAAAAGGGGGGTACAGGTATAGTCTACCTCATCTGCCACTTGATGAAAAGCATGAACCGTCTTCATTGGTTTCAGGGGATCATTTTGTCCCATGACATCCAATTATTATAACCATAATCCTAAATCATAAGCTTCACAATGGGCTGACAAAAAATAGATCTGGGAAAAAATACACAGGTGTATTTTTCATCCTGAATTCAGCAGGAGCTTTTCTATTCCAGGTTGTAAGTTACCAGGTAAATTGCTAAAAGCACCTGTAAAGGGGAAATAATTTTAAATAATAAGGCAGTCATTACATGGAAAAAGCACTAGGTTTATATTTTGAAACTATTATCTTATTCACAATGGGATATCCAGATATCAGGTAATCCAAGTGCGAAATACAGTTAGGTCCATAAATATTTGGACAGTGACAAAATTATTATCATTTTGGCTCAATGGCTCAAAGCCACCACAATGGATTTGAAAGGAAACAATCAAGATGTGCTTCAAGTGTAGACTTTCAGCTTTAATTTGAAGGTAGTTACACCTATTTTTATATGTGGTCGCCCCAATTTTAGGTACTCAAAATAAATTGGACAAACTAACATAATCATGAATTAAATTGTGAGTTTCAATACTTGGTTGCAAATCCTTTGCAGTCAATGACTGCCTGAAGTCTGGAACCCATAGACATCACCAGATGCTGGGTTTCTTCCCTGGTGATGCTCTGCCAGGCCTAGTAGGGTAGGTTTCATCAAAATACATTTAAAACCTGGTTATTACTGGGAGAGGTAAAAATATCAGCAATTTTTTTAATTAATGCTATTGCCAATTAGAACTTAGTACATTGTAGTTGGACAAATATGACCCCAGAATTGACTCTGCATACTTTTCGCATTTCACTTTTTTTTCTTTCACATACAAAATTTGCCACTGTACAAAGAAAGTAATGTATCGAATTATGTATGTACAGTTAGGTCCATAAATATTTGGACAGTGACACAACTGTCATCATTTTGGCTCTGTACGTCACCACAATGGATTTGAAAGGAAACAATCAAGATGTTTTTTAAGTGTAGACTTTCGTCTTTAATTTTGAGGATAGTTACAGCCAAAGTGGGTGAACGGTGTAGGAATTACACACATTTCTATATGTGGTCCCCCAAATTGTACTACTGCAGCTATCTTTAGTTCCTGCTTGTTCTTGGGGCGTTTTGCCTTCAGTTTTGCCTTAGAAATCAAAACAAACCAATCAGAGAGATAGCAAAAACATTAGGTGTGGCCAAATCAACTATTTGGTATATTCTTAAAAAGAAATAATGCACTGGTGAGCTCAGGAACACTAAAGGACTCAGAAGACCATGAAAAACAATTGTGGTGGATTACAGAAGAATTATTTCCCTGGTGAAGAAAACCCCTTCACAACAGTTGGCCAGATCAAGAACACCCTCCAGGAGGTAGGTGTGTCTGTGTCAAAGACAACAATCAAGAGAAGACTTCACCAGAGTAAATACAGAGGGTTTACCACAAGATGTAAACCATTGGTAAGCCCCAAAAACAGGAAGACCAGATTATAGTTTGCCAAAAAACATCTAAAGAACCCTGTACAGTTCTGGAACAACATCCTATGGACAGATGAGACAAAGATCAACTTGTACCAGAATGATGGGAAGAGAAGAGTATGGAGAAGAGAAGGAACTGCTCATGATCCGAAGCATACCATCATCTGTGAAGCAGATGTGACTGCTGACAAAAGCAGCAGGATGAATTCTGAAGTGTTCAGGGCTATATTATCTGCTCAGATTCAGCCAATTGCTTCAAAACTCATTGGACGGCACTTCACAGTGCAGATGGACAATGACCTGAAGCATACTGTGGAAGCAACCAAAGACTTTTTTAAGGGAAGAAGTGGAATATTCTGCAATGGCCAAGTCAATCACCTGACATGCAATTGAGCAGCATTTCACTTGCTGAAGGCTGAAGGCAAAACTCCCCAAGAACAAGCAGGAACTAAAGACAGCTACAGTACAGGCCTTGCAGAGCATCACCAGGGAAGAAACCCAGCATCTGGTGATGTCTATGGGTTCCAGACTTCAGGCAGTTATAGACTGCAAAGGATTTGCAACCAAGTATTGAAACTCACAATTTAATTTGATTATGTTAGATTATCCAATTACTTTTGAGCCCCTAAAATTGTTGGGACCACATAAAAAACTGGGTGTAATCCCTACACCGTTCACCCAATTTGGATGTAACTACCCTCAAATGAAAGTTAAAGAACTTATTGATTGTTTCCTTTCAAATCCAATGTGGTGGCGTACAGAGCCAAAAATATGACAATTGTGTCACTGTCAAAATATTTATTGACCTAACTGTATGTTCTCTCTTCTGAAGGAAAGTGGAGACGTAAATGCTCCCCTCAATGCACCTGATAGACTGTAGCAGTTTGTCTGAAAGAGTATTTGACACAAACAAGATATGTATTTTTTTTAAATATCACTTTGGTTATTTGGTTCCTACCAAAAACTAATAAACAGTAATGATAAAAACATATATTGTAGGGGTCTATAATTTCTCAGGAAAACCAAGGAGATTTTGTTTACTCAACTTTGAAAAGAATGCTTGTCTGTATTGATGCAGCACATACATGTGTCACATGTTGGTCATAAATTATCCAAAACAGATAATATAACAGGCCATATGGAATCTCAGAATCAGGATCCAGAAAAATGCATTTTTGGAAAAATACAAATGCGTCACATTATCGTTGTAAAACCCGATAAAGCTATCGGATGTGTTTTGATAATGCAAACACATAATGCATAACTGGGCTTTGCTAGTCAAAGATTATGCTTTCAACCACTGATTGAGATAGGGATGAAGACAAAGCCCGCGGGTGCTGGTTTATATTTTTGACAACATTCGAAGTGTGCTACATCATCTTAAATAAAAAACAGCAAGTTTGCATTTGGTAGAAGGATGAAACCTCAGACAAAACACTGAACATAAACACAAAGCCTGCTCAACCTAAATAACTTACATCAGATATATCAGAACAATACATTTTGGAGTTAATGGCCCAGTCGATGCTAATCTATCTCCGCACACTGAAATCTTATAGGATGTACTTGGCGGAACAGTGACAAAGCAGTGCAGCCACCATGAATATATTTAGGCAGATAATTAGGACTGAGTGGATGAAAAGATACATGACTGAACGCCCAGAGTAGGCACAGCTGTGATTTCCAGCAAAGGTGAACATTTTGTTCTCTTTGCTTCTGTCACTGACAAAAATAATCATGTGTATGCCTTTTTTATATCACCTTTTAGTCAAGAATCAAAAGATATCAGTGTATGTTACAATGGTATCAACTTTCATAACTGTTTTTTTTCCCCTTTGTGCTTCACTTCAGCAAAATGATCCTATAGAAGCTAGGATTTTGCATTTCACTCATACAAACGTAATTGCTGCAGTGAAAGGAAATGCAACATTTAAATGCCACAATGTGTTATGCAACAGGACTGTATATTGTAATTAAACTGATTATAGAGAAGTGCTAAATATAATAGATTTGTGTTTTAATAAACAAAAGAAAAAAAAAGATCGGCTCAAGAAAGAGAATGAAAGCTGTTAGAACCAGAAACCTGCAATACTAATTTATTCAAATGTATATTTGATTTGTTGATTTATTCATAGATGAATTTATTGTGACGTGTTCCTTTGTTATGTCAGCCAACCAGAGACACCTATCAGTACATCCACCTTAAAAATACAAAGACTGGTGCAAATAAATATTCAGATCTACAAATTAAATCTAAGAAAAAGATATACTGCTTGCTCTAAACTGACACAGCTTAAACTAAATGTCTATTATATACGGTTACTTATATATATATTAATATATTAATATATACACTTGTAGAGCAGTCATAGAGAAAAACACAAAATATCTGTTTACTCAGAATATCAACTGACAAATGCTTTCCAGTCAAAATGCTATAAATAGTACAGAGAAAGAGTTACCATACAGGGAGTCCCCTCCATCCACAAAGCACAGCACATGCAGAGACACTGTGCACCGATTATTTATTCTGTGCCATCGCCTAACAATACTCCACCGCACCTTGTATTGATGTGGTATTAAATCTGGCCATTATGACAGATTTCTAGCTCAGTTTAATTAATATCATCAATCATATTGTTGAAGTTGAAGTTGCAATACAAAAAAAAAGGAAAGACTTTCTGACTGAGCTCTAGTTTAGATTTATTTGCAATTCACACAAAAAAAACCCATTCCCATTCCAACTAAATTATGCACAAAACTGGAGTGTTCATTCAAAATGTGTAACAGAGCAGCAACAATATTGCAAATACCAAAAAATTTCAAGTAGCTTTTCGTTGCTGTAAATTAACAGCAGACACAAACATGATCTGTTATAAACATTAGAAACCTAATATTTTCTGAACACCTTCATAAATAAAATATTACACTGTAAAAGGTGATTTGCATTGGCATATCAGTTTGTCTACTGCCTCCCCACACAAACACACAAATACACAAACAAGCAAAAGGTTCGTGTATCAACTCACTTCCAATATCTGGTCGAAGTTTCTTATCATATTCCTTTAATAAATTGTTCAGTATTTGAGTGGTGTCTGTCTCTTGAGTTTTGGGAGCCAGCATTTGATTCACTGTTACATCCTCATAGTCCTCTTCGTATTCGATTGTCTCGGAACTACAAGGCAACAACAAAAATAAAACATTAGAACAGGGATTATTTTTCATGTTTAGTGTAACAGAGTTGTAAACTTCACATTGAACAGTCTTCAGTTATCCAGTTCAGTGATTATTATTCAATTAAATCTTTGTCATGCTAAAATTGAATTTGGTATTGATTTATATTTCTGCACTTTTGTTATTCTGTGTAACTGCAAGTCACCCTGGATAAGGGCATCTGCCAAGAAATTATTAAGAATAATAACAATATTTTAACAATAATAATATCTATGGAAAATGTAGTTTAGTAGGCTTGACTGGGTTACCATATTAAAATCTAAATTGCCAAAACTAGATGCTAATAAGGATTATAATGGTCCAATACCTGTACTGCTTTTCATTCTCATTTTACTGGTTGAATGCATCTAAAATAACATGCAACGATACTTATGAAAAGGTATATGACCATAGCATAATCAAGTAAATGCAGTATATTTAATTTTGCATTGATTATTTTAATAATGTATTTAGATAACTTTGTAACAATTATTACCTAGTATGAATGCTGTGCATAAAATACATATTTCACAAAGTAGGCAGAAGATAAGATGCTATTAACGTCAAAAGGGTCTCATTAAAGTGAAGTTGTAGGGCTATCAGTACCGTTCAAACAGTGCATTTAAAACTTGGCTACACCTGTCTGCTACATTGCAAAGCCGACCTGCCATCACATAACCGGTTACCACGGCAACATGCCCAACAGAGAGAAATGCAGCTGTTTTGCATACTTTATAACAAGGACTATTTAACGACCCCTACCCCGCCACCATAATTACGTCTTCTTTCTGGCAGGGTTGCTTATATGTTAGTCAGTAGTAGAAGACATTGCACAATTTCTACTTTCTGGTGTGAGCACTGAGATATAGCAGAAGGTTTTTAAAGAGTCGTCACAAAAAGCTCACACAAGTATTGATAGCATGTGAAGAAATTGTTGATTTCAGAAGTGGAGTAGGCTGATCGATGCGATAACCTTATTTCAAAGTTAGTATAATCTTCCTGGTATACAATTGCGTTGCATTTTTAAAGATTAACAGAAGAATAAAGTTTATTTGTATGCACTGCTAAAATGTGTTGCAGAGGCTAATTAACTGTTTATTAATTATTATTGTTGTTGTTGTTATTATTATTATTTTTAAACAACAAGATGCATCAGAATTGGCTTAAACAGACAAATTCTCAGCAGCATTCTAATAAACTCAGAATATACAAAACTAATTATCTCTCACAACCATCATATAGCAATTAAAAAATTGAATATTTGGCATTCAAATGAATCATGTCTGTAAGAGTATCCCTCAAAAGACAATCATTTTAAACATGCAGAAACACTGGGATATATCCAACAGTCGAACAAGTAGAATATAAGACATACAAAAGCCACTTACCAGGCGTGGAAGACTGAGAGAAGTAAGAAATAAAGCAGTAATTTGGGTGACATATTGATCAGATGTTCCCAAGCAGAATATGCTTCAGAGTTAATGTTGCGCTGTATTTCTGAAAAGAAGGGGGGAAAGGATACAGATGTGTGCTTTTTTTTCCTTTCTTTCTTCTCAGCTGGAACTACCAATGTTTGTCAGCTGAAATCAAATTAAAACTAACAGATACTTTATAATCCGGCAATCAATTACGCATCCACGTCTGACAGGTGTTCAGGGTTTTGTACAGCTCCGACAGTTGCCCACCGAGAATCAATTGTCTCCAATAATGGATCAGCCCCTCCTGCTCCTTAAAGTTGCATTGACCACCTTGGATTGCACCACCAGATACACAGACATACTGAGGCTCACAAAAGCAGGGCACCAACTCCCGAAGTGGGAGACCTACAACACCCTTCATGCATTTCTAGATAGAAGCCCCCTTCTCCCTTATATTACGTCATGGTTTACCACAACGCAACTCACATTGTGCAACAAACTTTTTCCCCCCGTTTGCTTCTTCTGATTGCCCTTCGTCTAGGGAAATAAATGCTTCAAAGAATCCATCCCCGGAGTGTTATATCTTGGGTATCGCTGTCATTGCATTAGCTATCGGTATTACCATTTAACACTCCCACTGTCTAGTCTGCAGTGTTTCTCTGGTTTTCAGATTCTGCTTATGGAGGCTGGGGTGTCAATGAAGCGTTGGGAAGGTAGAAAATTCATCAAAAGTTCATTAGCCGATTCCCGCAGACTTGCGTAGCTAATTCACCGACGTCTGGTCCACCTAAAACCTGGGAACTTACACAGGTTACACATTTCGATTACCTAATCAACCAATTAATTAAATCACGTCGATTGATAGTTCATTTTCAAGAGACCCACGTATTAGATTAATTCACACGATCTTGCTGGCAATAAGAGTATGATGTCAATGCAGACTCAACAGAAGGATGATTTAGATTTTTTGTATATATATATATATATATATATATATATATATATATATATATATATATATATATATATATATGTGCATGTATTCATGTTTTAAATATACCGACTTGCTCATATCGCCTTATACATATGCGGTAGCTAGTCACTTTTAAAGTTTACCGCAGGTACACATCACCCAACAGTAAATGAGTTTGTTTATTATGAGACCTGTTATATGCACAGAGGTAGACTGGTTGCTACACGGTGAACATATGTTTGATATATGTACATGTGGATTTTTCAAACTACACTTCTGTTTGTGTTGAAATGCATACTGCTTTTTGCATTATGTAACCGACTGGTAATTAAAAAGTACACGTCTGCATTGGAGTGGGGGGGCATTCTTAAAATAAATACAGCCCAGTGCATGTTAATAGATCTAGCCTTCTAATTTTATATCCTGCATTTTCAAATTTAAGGATTTTAAATTATATTATTTGCGGTTCAAATAGTTGATTAGTTGATTTATTTTATTTTGCGTTTTTGCTCTTCGTTTGTTGGTTTATTTTGAATCGCATCACGGCAGTTATGATCCTTATTCGATGACTGTATTTTGTACAGGATGATGTCCAGGACCACGGACAGCGCGATGGGCAGCCGCTCTCCCAGACAGAGCACCCAGCTGCCAGCGGCGCATTTCTTCTTCACTAGTCTATAAAGCTATACTGAGGATGACTGGATAGATCTGTGTATCAGACATAGATGAACCCGTTTTGACTCTCGCTTCAACGCTGCATCACTTAGCAAATAATAAGCCCTGTATGCACATGAAACTCACATGATTCTAGGTTCGGAGGACTATTCCTCCTCTAGTCTCTAATCAATTTCCTCAACGCACACACACAGCACACGCTCTCTCTCTAACACACACACACATATTATATATATATAAGAGAGAGAGAGAGAGAGAGAGAGGGGGGAGGGAGAGAGAGAGAGATATAGTACTTTATAATGATTTTCAGCGATTTACATGAGAGCAAGCAAATTATGCCGTGGGTGGTGAGTTTTGTTTGAAAAGCCGGATCAGCTCGTATGCTGGTGGTGTTTAAGCCAATTTTGTCTTTCTAATGAAGCTGCGCAGTCAGCTGGAGATTCAGCCACCTGGCATCGGTAGCTGCGAGGCAGACTATCCTCTGGTGGCTGGTCGCAGTAGTGCGGGTGGATAATCCTCAGATGGATTTGTTTCTCCTTATTACAGCGGAATCACCAGCATCCAGAGAGGGATTCTCCAACGCTTGCCTACTGAGCCTGAGCTACTGAGCATCTGCAAGCCAAAACCACGGTGTCTTTCAATCTTTCGACATGTAGACTGCAGATGAACTTTCAGAAAACGCCTCAAAGGTTTTACAAAAGGAAGTCAGCGTTGTGCCCAGTGGAAACACTGTTTTTCATCAAAACAATGCTTAATTTTCTCTGTATCGTGTTGGATCCTATTTAAAATTTAAATTCGTTTTCTCACAAAAAGGAGGAAAAATACACAAAAATATTTTAACAGAATTTGAAATGAAATCAGGCCCTTCCTGTTCCCACACAAGCAGCAATGCCATAGCTCAGTGTCAGTGTCATTTTACAAGGCAGAGGCGTAACCTTGTTGCAGATGGACCCATTTTTTATGAGAATATCCCTGAAGTCATGGAGAGTCCCGGCTTTCATCCAGTGCAGTTTGTCCCAGGCATTTAGGTCTTGCTGGATTATCTGAATCAAGTTAAGTAATGATAATCTTTTCTCAAAAAGGCCTACCTCTATCACAACCCACATTTAAGTTTGAGCCACCTGCACCAATATAAGGTCTAATCATCAAGTGGAAGATCTCATTCTGTTTACAAACAGCAAGTGAATCCGATGTTCTGTATAAAATGGAGGTAGCGTTCCTTCGGTGTACACAATCATAAGAGCATGCTTACACAGTGTGTGATATTTCTGGTCTGTGCAACTGCACCTCAGTCCTGGTACTGCTCCTATGTGTTCCAGTGAGCCGTAAGGAGTTCCTGCCAAAAGATTGCCAAGGCCATGAGAGAATTGTGATACCTTGGGCTTAGTTTTGCTGTGTGTAGTCCATGTTTTTAATTAACTTGTTGCTTTGAATGTCCTACCTGAAACATCACTTTGCTAAATTTATTCCCCATCAATCGACTTAGTTGACATGCCAAGTGCCTAATGTAGAATACACTGTGTATTCTTCAAAATGTACAGAAACAAAACCAACAAACAACATAAAAAAACAACAACACACCATTATATTGACAAGAGGATATCTCTGTGAAACCTGTGATGATCCAAATGAGGAACACTCTCCTTTGCTCATAGCTTACCGATTCAAGAGACTTGGTCATACATTTATTGAAAGATAACTTAAAAAAGGATAATGATTCCTGAATGATCATGATAAACCAGGTTTCCAAACACATTTGCACATGTATAGGGAAATATGTAACCTTTGAAAAGAAAGTGTTGTGGAATACATCAAACCCACACTTACAAACTGAAAACCTTTCAAGAGAACTATGCCTTGAACAGGGAAGGGGAGGAAGATAGTCATTTAGTGCCACTTATAAAAGCTTTGTTTCAGAACATTAAGTGCACAGTGGCTGGAAAAGCAAAACTAATTCCATGAAAACACATGTACGTCAGATGTTGCTTCCATGCTGCAGGGTATGACATTCTGTATTCCTTCCACCGCACAGGCACCCCGGCCAGGGTGAACGCACACATAATCCAAAGAGAAGTTGAGAAGGTATTCCATTTCTTCAAAGGAAACAAAGAGAGCCTTCATCTTTTGAAAAGAATATAGAAACTGGGAGAATACTCTTCACTCCTTTTGTAAAAGCCCACTCTGAAAGTCTTCAGGTCAAAAAAGAAAAGCTCAGGGCATTCCCTATGGCATCCACAGGATCACAATGAAAAAATAAAAGCAAGAAAAATGAATGATTTCAATTCAATTCCAGCATGTGTCAAACATTCGAAGTCCATTATGGTGAATAGTACTCTGCTGCTAAGTTTCCAACATTATCCCTTAAAAGGATTTTGGTTGCTGGGGCAGTCATCCAAAAGTTTCCTTCGGTGAAGAGGACAGGGTTTAAGGAATCCTTGGCAGCTGCTTCTTGATTGATCTTACCTTATCTTAATTTGCACTATGCACATTTACTGATATCCCTCCAGTGCTGTAGCTACTGCATTCTCTTCAGCTTGGAGCACAGAACATCACAATATAGGCTCGCTTTTAAAGTCCCGTGGACGGTTGGTGACAAACATCAAAGATGCTTCCTTTTTTAATTTTTGTATTCTCACTTTACTTGCTTGGCACTATAAACAAGACATGGTTTACATCACATACAGGAATAAAATGTGCACATCAGACGGGCATCTTTTGTTTAACAACTGTAATATATTATAATTATTTCCCAAATAAAATGCCTGTGAAGAAAATTACAAAGTGAGGAGAAGATATTGACCTGCTCTTGAGGAAATTCAAATTCAAAGCATGTCTCTCTAAAAAGCTTTTATACTCTTTCCAAAAATAAAAACTGAAGACCCTACTCACAAAATATATCAGGCATGTATTTATTGCTTTAGTAACATTATGCTGAAAATGAGATTGGCACATCAGTTTACTAAAAATTAACAAAGCAAAAACATTTTAGTGTCAGAGTTTCATGTGCACCTTCCACTTTACACAGACGTTCATGGTTTAGAGCTCAGAGAGCCTTGAAGTTTATTATTTACATAACGGTTCCCACTTTAAAGCTTCAGACGTCGGCATGAAAAAGGCTTAGCTTTTGTTTCCACCCCCTTCCCTCCCTCTAAATACCTGGTACCACTTTTCATCCAATGAACTTAATCAGCACATTTATATGCTGGCTCCTGGAGGACACAGTTCAGCTTTACATCTCACAGCCTGATGTCACCAAGGATATCATTATTAAGTAGTGCTTTATTGGCGAAGAGTAATTAAGCCTGGATAATTATACCACCCAAAATCTATGAAAACACAAAGCTGAGTAAAGCACTTTTTGCAGATCCCTCAAGACAAATCATATATCTGACATCGCAAAATGGAGCCAGTATCCCTCCTGTACCACTGTTCACATGCACACTTTTGGTTGGTTGGACCCTTTCAGGTGATCCAGTGAGACCCATGCCTGTAGGTGTATGAGATGCAGACAGTACTTTACTTTGCCTGAAATGATCACATCCTTATACCCTTATTGTCTTTCATAGTAAACAATACTGCACCACAGGCTAATCTGGAGCCAATACTTGATCCTAGGCCAGGCATAACATTTTGCAGAAATGCATTTGACCCTTATTTTCTCATACAAAAACACTTAAAATCAAAACAAAAAAGCCTCACATGACCTTTCCAGTTCAGGAATGCAACATTAACCTTTACAGGTGTTTTTTGTGTTATATCCTTTTGCTTTTCTCTCAGTGGAAGGTTTCATTTCTATCAAGGAACAAAAAGTATACTTTAACTTAAGGTTAAGAACTACCTCAATTACCATCAACATTACAGCACTGAGAGAATGGTCAGAAACCTGTATAATTAAATGTACATTGAATATGAAAATAAGCAACAGATTGCAATGTACAAACATGGATAACGAAGAAGAAAAAATACATTCAAAGATTTACGTTATGAACAACCCTAACAGAGAGAGCAAACTTTATAAAAAGCAATAAAGTCAGTTTTATCTATCAAAGCCTTAAGTCTGATGTAGATATTGAGATATTGAGAACTTAAAACTGTGCAGTACTTGTGCTATATATATATATATATATATATATATATATATATATATATATATAGTGACGCCATGCTGAGTGACATGGTGAGGCATCGCCCCCAGCTGCACTGCACCGCTATTCCCAACGTGACTCCTCCCTCCCCCTCCTCAATAAAACAGTGTTTCCTGAGCCCCGCCTTTCACAGCACGGAACTAAATATATATATATATATATATATATATATATATATATATACACACACAAACATATATACATATATATATATATATATATATATATATATATATATATATTGCACAAGTAGTGCATAGTTCTATATATATCAGAATACATGAATACACAACAGCCTTTAAATGTCATCATCATGCTAAATCTATATATAGCATGATACATATATATCATCATCATCATCATCATCATCATCATCATCATCATCATCATCATCAGCCTTTATCAATCCACTGCTTGATGAACGCCTCCCCAAATATCTCCAGTTTTTTTGACAGCGTCTCTTTACCAGATCACTCCAGCAAATCTTCTTATTTCACCTTTCTCTTATGTGGACGCCTTCTAGGTCTTTTTCCATGTCTTGGGATTTATCCTATAGGTCCTTCTGTTCTTCATGCAATGTGTCCAGCCCATTGTATGCATTTATTTATTTTGCTTATCGTATACCAATTTAAGAAAGATGCTGGATGCAAGATTTAAATACTTACATTCAGCTCTTTCAAAATGTCAAAAAATCTCCAATATCTTTGAAATAAATAAAACATTGGAAAACAAAAACAAAAACTAGGAATATCAACTAAAGCTAAATCCCATTCCCCTTTCCTCAGCTGGAAGTTATATGCTCTATGACAATCAAATCATAAATAAAATGGAATCTCTTTGTGCTGGAAGCAAACTTCTTTTAGATGTTTCTTTTCTTCTGTTAATTCAGTTGTCTCTTGAGTCCATTCCTAAATGTTTCATTTACACATGAAGATACAAACTTTGCTGGCATGACTAAGTAAATTATTCATAGGAAAAAAAAAAGTAATTTTGCATTGCAGTTGGATTTAGTTCTATTTCATTTTTTAACATAATGCATCCAAATATTTTAGTAACCGAGTCATATAATGACAAAAGTTATATGCCAAATGCTATAGAGTTTTAAACAGGTTCTTAATTTGCAACGCTAAAAATTCTTGCTGCGTTGAATAAAATGCAACATTCTTTAAGAAATCCTAGTAGACTAAAATAGAAATAGTCAAGGCAAACATGGCAATATTATTTCCATATAGCTTTGATCATGCAACTTAAAAAGAAAAACAGAAATTTCTCCAAATTTAACATTAGAGTAAGTTTTCAGTGCTTGGCATCATTTTCTATGGCAATTGTTGGACAATATGGCTAAAGTTCAGGAACTGTGGCACCGACACTTTATGTCTCAGCTCCTTTAATAACTTGTTCTCTGTTTAAGTATGTGGCCCAGTAAACGAGGTTGAAAGTCCCAAACAGCACAGGAAAGACAATCCTCGACATTTTGTCAATCTTGCTGACACTGTTATAAGTCTTTTTAGGATCTGGGGCTTTGACTTCAGCAGGTTTCAACTGTAAAGATGTGCTGTTTGTAATGGTCGAAAGGACAGCATCTTTTGTCATATTCGGTGTGTAGTTCACACCGGTGGAGCAGGCGTTGTTTGGTTTCTTTGACAGTGCCATGGGGTCCTTTTTCTGTGTGTAACAAAATAAAATAGAGTAATAAATAAAAATACATACACAAATCATTCTACAGGTGAACGACTGCTGTTTGGTAAGCAGGACACTTATATAAAAATGCACTACCAGACACATAGACAGTTAGGTCAATAAATATTTGGACACAATTGTAACATTTTGGCTCTGTACACCACCACAGTGGATATAAATGGAAACAATGAAGATGTGCTTTATTTGTAGATTTTCATCTTTCATTTGAGTGTAGTTACATCCAAACTGGGTGAACAGTGTAGGAATTACACCCATTTTTATATGTGGTCCCCACAATTTTAGGGGCTCAAAAGAAATTGGACAAACTAACATAATCATGAATTAAATTGTGAGTTTCAATACTTGGTTGCAAATCCTTTGCAGTCAATGACTGCCTGAAGTCTGGAACCCATAGACATCACCAGATGCTGGGTTTCTTCCCTGGTGATGCTCTGCCAGGCCTGCACTGCAGCTGTCTTTAGCTCCTGCTTGTTCTTGGGGCGTAAAGATGAAAGTCTACACTTAAAGCACATCTTGATTGTTTCCTTTCAAATCCACTGTGGTGGTGTACAGAGCCAAAAAGATGACAATTGTGTCACTGTCCAAATATTTATGGACCTAACTGTATGTGAGCCTTAGAGCAACATATCCAATCAGGTTTTCTTCCGAACAATGCCTTTCCACTTCCATGTTGGCTTAGATCTTCAGTTTATTATCTTGCTCTCCACTCCAATTTCCCCTGCCTTTGCTCCTCCCTCCTCCATCCCCTCCATCTCTCATCATTTCTTTATCACCAGATTACTTTGACCCCTTCTTCTGTCCACACATGACTCTCTCCCAAATCTCATCCTCACCTCTCCTCTATTTCAGATCATTTCTCTTGCTTTTCTACTTTAAAATTCCCTTCCTCTTGAGCAACTTTGGATACTGTCTGAGAGTTGATAAAAATATCTGCAGAATCCCACTTCTCAGGCAGCCCGCTCTTGAATCATCGCCTCCACAGGACTATCTCCCTGTTTATGTCTCCCTTTTGCTCCCTATAGCTCTGAAGCAAGCAGTCCATCAGCAGCTGTCCCCTTCCGCAGCTGAGTGCACCCTGCGTGACCTGATCCAGTTCAGATCTGTTCCCTGTCCTGTACGTTGCAGAGTGCTTTACTCATAGTTACTGTCATTCTCCTGGCAGTTCAGAATGCTTTACTCCCTTCTGTACTATTTATTTTGACCTTTATGGAGCTCTTGACTGTCCCACCCTCCTCTCCTCCCTCTGTGACTCTGGACTTTCTCACTGCAACACTTTAAATAGATGGCTGCATTGTAATAAAGGGGTTGACACTCAATTCAGAACCAGGGACAGGGACAGTTATTTAAAAGAAAAAACTGTTCACAGAAACATGCACAACTTTGCAGCAAGGTTCAAAAAGTAACCTTGGCACAAGATGGTTTAATTACGTTTATGTTTGGTTTCATATTATGCAGGGTGTTTTACACACTATAAAGTTATTACTGATAGATACAACCCCACATAAATGAATATAATGTATCTTACTTCTTTCGTTTCAGATCTTTTCTTTTCCTTAACTTGTTCACACGATTTAATGATTTAAGGACAGACACACGGCTAGTGTATCAATGGAGAATGCAAATAAAAACAACATACTTTGGGCTGATATGCCTCCAGGGCTTTTTTCCCATCCCAAGCCCAGCCTCTCTTGGTGAAGTAGTTGACAGTAGCAAACTCGATTAAAGCGGAAAAGACAAAAGCATAGCATACTGCTATAAACCAGTCCATGGCTGTGGCGTAAGCAACTTTTGGCAAAGAGTTTCGGGCGCTGATGCTGAGTGTTGTCATGGTGAGCACAGTGGTAACACCTGGAAGACAAAGGAAATGCAATGAGTTCAATTGATAATGGAGGCCTTAATAAATATTCATTCAAATTCTCAGTCCCCACAATTTAAATGGGAATCCTAGCAGCTATGGATTGGCAGAGAACCTGTCGAGGAATGCACTGTGGGGGAACTGTTCCTGGAGACATAGCTGTAGCACGGATATGCAATCCATATTGTTCATCTAAGCCAGTCAATTAATATTTCCATTTTGATTGCCGGAGAATTAATATTGATGAAAAATGGAAGAAATTAATTAAAATGTTACAGGAGACTGGAGAAAAGCCATTGCCCTCTTGCAACCTGTAAAATGTGTTCAGTAATAATATTACCAACACGTTCCAGGCCTCAGTAATGATGTGTAAAAATCATATGCATAAAAGTATGCATTTCCAGATTTCGAGTTTTCAGACCCATAACTTATAGTTAATCTCATTACTTACTATTGAAAATATGCATATACAATTACTCTGTAAAAATGAGTTTCAATTAAACTGACCAGCATATTAATACTCTAACTGAACCCCCAATTGCTGAAATGAAAGTTAAATTGACCATCAAAGGCCTTGACATTTGGAGAGGAAATGTTTGGAATAATTTCAGACAAAAAAAGGAGAGAAAAAAAATTAAATTGATTGAAATCCTACTGTTGAGAGAGGGATATCAGACAGAATGAGCTTCAGTTCGGAAAAGAATTTCAATGCACCTGATTCATAACTAAAAAGTAATATTTGGAATAATTTGATTTCATGCTGTATCTCCAGATATTATCACTATGATAAACATTACTATAACAATTATTATTATTATTATTATTATTATTATTATTATTATTATTATTATTATTATTATTATTATTATTGTTCTTCTTCTTCTTCTTGGTTTGCTTTATTATCCACAAAGCATAAAACTGATACTTACCAAATACTGTTCTGGCTGGGACAGATTCCCGGTTAAGCCAAAAGGAAACCTGGGATAGTATAACTGTCATAATGCAGGGCAGGTATGTCTGGATTACAAAGTAGCCAATTTTCCTTTTCAGATAGAAGTGTGCCATCATCACAGTATATTGACCTGGAGATAAAGGGGCAGGAAAATTACACAGCAGTTTAAAGCTTGGCTGGAATAACAGGTCCAATAGAGCATGAGATAGGATGAAAGACAGTGGTGATTTGGGAGATTATTAAGAATGCCTTGGTAGACGATTTTCAAGAAACTAAGTTGTATGAGGACTGAAAATTATGTCAATGACACCCTTTGTAAAAGATTCTAAGTCACTGGTGCTGAAAAATAATGGGAACATCCTGAACTAGTAGCTTAAAGAATATCATTTTCTCACCACTTTATTATTAGTTATGTATTTATAATTATTACAATTATTCAGAAACTGCTTCTGAAAAAAACAAAAAAAACACAAATCATCTCGAAATAAGCATACCAGCACAAGCTGTGCATTTCCTCCTCAATAAAGTGACACTTAGTTACAACATGATACAAATCATTAGGGAAACGCGAAGGAAAATGATCCTGTTAACCATCTGAAGATTCAATTTGGTGTTTTATTTAAAAAAAGGAAAAAAAATCCTTCCTAGCTTCCCGTAGAGTCTGATCAACTATAGAAAATCCACTGATGACTGCTGCTTTCTCCTGGCAAAAGCGGATTTTTGTCTCTCGCTAATCCCTTGTCACAATCTGCATCCTGTCGCTTGAAATCCACGCCGCAGAGTACTGCCTACACTTCCTGATCAGATTCATTTAGTGACATACAATCTTGACGTTACAAACTGGTAATTTATAGCTTAAATCAAATGAAATACGTGGAAAGGGATTTAAGGGATCCAGAGCAAACTTTCTGATTTCCTTTCTGTGGCCCTACAGCCACGATGTCTTCAGTGTGTGGGTTCTTCTCTACATGCACCAATGACTAATACACGCCACTGCTGTTCGGCTGTGGGACGACCGTTGGGTGTATAAATCTGGATTGTTTTCTTTTGATGCATGGAGCCTCATGGGATTTTAAAAGAAACGAAGATGTACATTTGGTGGATATTCCTAATAACAATTTTCAGTGTTTATGGGGAACTTCCATTTATTGCAGACAACAACGCAGCCATGTTGGTGAATTGGTGAGTAGACGTTTCGTTCTAGCTTCTTAAACACTTTGTTCCATGTAAAGTACAGCAGAAAGTAATGGCAAAAATCTAGGTACCTATAGCCTTCATCAGTAATATCAAGCAATACATTATTTTATATGGATTTCAAGAAATATCCAGAGACAGCATTTACGTATATATTTTGAAAGAGCTATATGTTTTATTCTTTTGCACATTTCAAAAGGGATCTTTATCTCACGATTTATTATTTATACATTTTGTTGTCAGCTCTGTATATTATCGCACTTGCCTGCCCTCCTACTTCTTAATCTATTCTTGATTTAGTAAAGACGGTTTACACCTCAGATTAAGGCCACTAATTAATAACATGCAGGATCCTAATCCCTTCAATGATCAGATCAAATGTGCAAACGGTCTGACAGAATTACATTTGGGGCCCAAGTAACCAAAGGATCAAACGTCTTGGCATCAACATAATAATGTATCACCTGATTATCAACTAGCATATTGATTGCTACTGATTGATACTAGACTATCAAGACTATCAAGATACCAAATTCAGTCTAGGAAAAAGAGAGCATTTGTAAAAGAGAAAGCTGTGATGTGAACATAAGAACATAAGAACATAAGAAAGTTTACAAACGAGAGGAGGCCATTCGACCCATCGTGCTCAGTAAATATATTCTGATGGCATCTTTAACTAAATAATAAGTACCACTTGTGTATGATCTGAACAATTGTATTCCTAATATACAGGAATGTCATTATGTGGATGGTCTGCATGTTTCTTTATGTACACAGACAATTAAGGGAACCCTATACCTTTAATAACCTTTCAACTCAATACATAAAAAAATGTATTATTTCTTTATGTAACAGAATTAAGCAGATGCCTTTCAGGGCCACGGGTCCTGCCAATGTTATCCAATCCTGATAGAGTGACGTCATGTCCTAAATGCACAACTGCTGTGACCACGCGTTCAGATTAACCCTCGATTTCCAATGGCTCAGGGCAGGGATAAGTGTTTTTTTCTCTCTTTTTGTTTTTTCTCCTGGAGACAGCTGGCAGTATGTGTATATATAGGTAGATGTATGCATGTATGTGGTATCAGAGAGGAACACAACTACATGGCAATGGTTCCTCTGAGATGTTTTGTTTCTTGAGTTCCACGCTGTAGGTTTAAATTGATGGTTAAAAAAAATAAACAAACACTGAAAACCAATACAATCAAAACATATAAATACATAAATCCCACTAAATATCCTTAGAACATGTTGTAGTGTACCTCGGCTGGTATGGATGTCTTCAGTTCCAGCTGTTTGCCCAATCAGATGATACTGGTTTAGTCTTGAGCCATCCTCAGCCACCACCACGGATTTGGCAGCATCTTGTGTCCAAGTGTAAACGACCTCAGAAACAGGGTAAGCATCTGACAAGGGGGAGAAAAGGTGTCAGCCATCTGTATTTTACAACAGTGCAGGTCAAATGTTCTCTGGTGCTTCCTGAAGGCTTCCTTTTTGGCACAAGTCTCCTCGTAGACGTCTGATGGAAGTGTCTTATCAAAGTGTGGCAAGTCCACTCTTTGACCAACACATTCTCTTAAAACAGATATGTAATCTGTAAACTAAACCATCAGAAATGTGGTCATATCATCTAGCATGTACTTAACAACAAGACCTGAGTATACCAATAACTCGTAAGCATTTCTATTTCCCTATTTAAATACTGGGCATGAGAATGTGTATTTTGAGAGGGCTTGATGAATTTTAACTCCCACTTATTTGTGTTCATCAAAACTAGTTGTTGTAAACCAGCTATATAGTGTATACCTATTTACTCAATAATGTGAGGATACGCAGAGCAGTTTTCTGTTTGCTATATTTCTACAACAACAAAGCTACAACCTGATATTTCTTATCACACCACAATAAACAGTGTATCCAGCCAAACCAGTTGCTTTTCAAATCATTTTCATCAGCTCGGAATCTAGGCCTCAATCTCTGAAGGTTCATTTTGCTGCTTAAGGATGGGAAACCACTCATGAAATATGGTTTAAACATGTGTAGACAGCTGCATTCATAACTGTCACTGTTAGCTGATCAACCGGAGTGTGTTTTACAACATTGATAGATCCATTCCTAAGACACTAACCAATGTACTTCTGTTGCATTTTCTTAAAAAAAAATAATGAGGCAAAACTAATGAGAAACCAAAAAAAAAAAAAAAAGAAGGAACGCAAACCTCTACTTATTTATATTCAGCTGTGGGAATATAACTGCTCGGCTATGTCATATTTACATCACTACTTCCCTCTCATTCCAGTGACATGCACATTACCTAAGGCCCAGTTAGGAATGCAGCACCAGCCTACAGTTAACATACATATGTTTGTTATGTTACAAATTAATGGTGTTGACGTTCTCCCCATATCCTTCAGAGAGAATATAAATGACTGAATCATTTGAATGGAACACCCTGAGAGCTTTGATTATCATAGACAAGCAGAGGAAGCCAGTGGTATCCAAGAGTTAAATCCATCATGAACGACTGTGGGTTTCCATAACAGAAATGTGGGCAAACGGTCAGATAGTTGTAGTAACATTTTGAAAGCAATTGCATGGAACAATATTGGACTTTTGGAAACAGAAATGTGTCGTGGGTTTGTGGTCAGACCGTGATTCAACAGGGTTGTGTGTCTGATTAAAACATTTGAACATGGGGCTGGCATGGCAATGAAACGTGCTCAAAGCCTAAATGCATGTACCAAAATGAGTGTGAAGAGAATTATATCCACACCACACAGGGGAACAAGGTGTGAAGAAAATAGACAAGACAGTGGACTGAATAGGAGTTTTTCAAATCTTAAAATGGATTGACACCATAAGTACTGTAGCAAACACACTTTAAGATGCCAATGCTTATTCCAGAACTATGTACAGACCTCAGTTGACAGTTGTCTTGATTGGATTGCATTCACTAGGACTCATGCCGACTTTACTAATGAGTCCGGGGGATTTTAGTGCTGGTGACAGGACCATCTTTGAAGCAGAAGGCTGATGTTTCAGGCATTTGACATGGCTTCCAACTCGATCAAGAACGTTAACCCATCTTCGCAGTGATATCTCCAACTGACTCAACCGTAGCCTCTTAATTAGTAATTTTAAAGCCTCTCTGTAGAGATAGTGTAGGACACTGCAGTGTGTACACTAGGTTGTGAGATCTATGCTTCTCTCTGCAGCTGGTTTTAGGAGGCAGACAGCAAACCTCTCTGAGCCGGGATACCGGAAACATGTAAACCCGTAAGCTGTGGGATGAGCTTTACTTAAGACTGAGGCAGTGGAGGGGGTGGGGGTTGGAGGGATTTGAACATCCTGGTAGGCCTCTGTGAAGCGAAGAGAATAGTCTGGCCACACATTGCCGCTGGAATGTCTTTCATTAGACGTTATAGCATGTCCACCTTTGGACCACAACCTCTCCAGTCCTCAGTCCGATGCTGATGTAGGGAAAGATGCCAGCCCATTGATTACAAGGGCAAAATGTAAAGAAGTGAATTGATTTTCTCACACCGTTGTCAACTCTGACTCCTAAATATTGTTATGCACGTCTGATAGTCTTCACTCTTGTGTGCTTTTCATTTTCTCCTTATTCTTTTCAACTTGGTTCATGTGTCTCAGGGACTGTCTTCGTTTCTTCTGATATTCTACTTCTCAATATCTTTTGTTAGCTGACTCTAGAAGGAACAGTCAAACCAAAGGTAACTTAATTACTCCAAGGTTTGTCTCCGGTCTATAATTTATACAATGCAGTACTCACCAAAAGGTTATAAAATAACCCATTTGGTACACTGAAAGATACAGAGTCACATATAATTTGTATTGTATTTCCCTGGCCCAGGAATAGTTGTGAAGAGGGGATTATGATGAATGCATTTTTTTCCCTAAAGCATGCTAAGTAATTAAATGGTTATGAATGTGGACTACATGTAGGTTGCCATAGAATTGGCAGTACTTCAGGGTTATATGAACTATAAAAGGCACTGTTGCTATAGTGAAGAGGATGACCAAAATAATTACAGACCCCAACTTTTACAATGAGAAACTCTGTAAAATGAAAGATGGTGTAAAGGAGATAATTAGTCTGGTCAGTTATTGCAGTAGGCGTTTGAGCAGCTCAGTGCATGAGTGCTAGGTTTTGTGTGGTTTTGTTTTTAATCTGGCTAATTATTCTGGAAAAATGACTATAGTGTTATTGTGTTGTTGTTGTTTTTAATTGAACTCTATTGGATGCTAACCAACATTAGACAAGAGCACAGAATTCATCATAACCACAACCCCTTAACCCCCCCGTCTTCTGAGTTACTTCAGCAGAGCACGGACTCATTAACCATCCTTTGAAATCTTAGATGACCACGGACCAGATTAAATCAGTCTTATCATGCTGCAATAGCTATTGTAATGTAAGACTACTGCAGTGAGATAAAACTCGATTTAATATAGGCCCAGTCTGGAATAATTATCATTAATTGTTCATAAATTTTTATCCAAGGTGACATGCATTCAAAATAATAATCATGCCTGGTGATGGACTGGAATCCCTTCCAGTGGCTTTTGAAAATTGATGGATGGATGGATAATTGAATTGTATGAACATGGTGTATTTCCAACCCTTCAACAGTAGAAACATGATTAATATCCGAATGAACCTTAAAAGCTTAATGCATTAAATTAGTGTTTCTTCTAGACAAACATATAACCTTACAAGTACTACTTAAGGATACTATTCACACCAATGGAACATAAACACACAAACACACAATCACTGGTCCTTACTTCAACATAGAGGAGACAGTTCCCCATATCTCGAGTGTGTACTGTCTTCTAATATGGCTTTTGAAGTTCATATCAATATTGGTCATTAAATATTCTTTTGGAGGACAAGTAGAACATGTGGGAATATAAAGTTAGTGTAGTACAATGCCAGTCACAGCCATTTTGTTCTGTAAGCATTAGCTGGATCCTTAAGTATTCTTACTATGAATAGATTACAGTTTACGGGTGTACACTTGCTTAAGCAATTACAGCATATACAAGGATTACACATTTAACTCAAGGTGTATTTAAAGCACTGCTTAATTTTAAAATAGACCACCAATACGGACTGAGTCTAAGTCCCCTTTGCTCCGAGTTAGAGTGCTGTACAGTCTTAGTTCTCCCTATAATTAATCCCCTGTCCTCATTGCACCTGTCACAAATGGCTATGTTAACATGCTGTTAAATAAAATAATGATGGTAGAGATAGTGTCATGATTCCTCTTATGGTGGAAAAACTGCTTTAATTTAACAATTGCTGTTTTGGACCTTAGCGTTTTGTTGTTTTTGTTTTCAATTTAATTTGCATTCAAACACAAATCAAAATGATTTAAAATGGCAACTGCCTTAAAGACGTCACCTTAAAGCAATACCTTTACTGTCATGAGTGGTTTACACACATGTAAAAGCAGCCAGAGGGCATGCATTCATTTTCAAGCCCCCGTTTCATGCAGAGCAAAACTCTTACTGTCAATTTATTTCCTCCTTCTCCACAAAGGCAGCACTTCGGGGGAGTTTGACATTAGCTCACATTCATTTCAATCTCTGCAAGTTTGCTTTTTCTCAACCCGCCCGCCCCTGTGAGCTCAGGGATTGTTCTGCTTTAAAACTCATACAGAAGTCTTATATTATTATTATTTATTTATTTATTTATTAGCCGACGCCCTAGTCCAGGCCTGTATGACAAAATATAAGAGCAATGTTGTCTAAACATAAGTCTTAGAAGAGTGCAGATAGCTTGCCTAAATAAATGCACTGTTGTAGGAGAGGCACGGTATCACAGCTGCTTTCTATTTGTTTCATTCTGAATTCTTATCAAACATCCTAGTGACCTGGATGTTACGTTATACAAGTGCTGACATTACCTTTTCCTTGTCGCAAATGTGATCTAAATCCCCTCCTGGGAGGCTCTTTGTGCATCAGTGTGCCCCTCCTGCATGTAGGTTTCTCAAAGGTTTTGAAAACCTTTCATTTATATATATATTACTGTTATCTGCATAACACTCAAACACACCGAGCAGGATTATTAAAAAAAAACGAAGGGAGTTTCTATTTTTTCAGCACCATCTGCTCTGTGGACTTGTTATCAATCTAAATATACTTTCATAAAAGTTTAATATTGTAATTTCTGCAGTGGTAACCAGTGCAAGACTTCTCCAGGCTTTTCTGCATGAGATAAACAAAGATGACTTCACAAAGAGTTTTAATTATTTCATTTCTGTATAGGTCCCAAACACACAGGTTTAAAGCAGTCCACTGACTTCACACATTGTCTCCTACCTCCTTACTTGTGCATTGCCTGAGCAGAACTGTTACATCCGTTTATTGACAGGTTTGTAGCGCCCCATACAATGCCATGTTGTAACCTTATTAAAAAAGAACCACGGACATTAGTAGTAACTGTGTGTCACCCAATTGGATGGATGGAGATGTTTATGCTGTCTTAGTTAGACTAGGTTTAACATTGGACCATTAGGTAGCTTCCGCAGCGCCTCACCCATCCTCAGCCAACAAGATTAAAAGAGTCAGAGCCGTTTTAACGAGAATAAGACCCATGACGCACCTGTTCATTACTGAATGCAGCGGCTGAGAAACAAATCAGAGATCTCCTAGTCGAAGGGATTAAACACTGAATAATTAAGATAGAGAAACCACACTTGATTAAAGGAGTGGACAGACACAACTTTGTATTCACATCTGGAAACTGCTTGAGTTCCTGTTTAACGCTTCACGTTATGTAGACCTGGTGAGTGTGGATGCTCTCGCTCACCCACTCACTCACTCGCCACCTTGGTCCGGTGACTTTCGAACCCACGCTTAGCTCTACAAACAAACGTCACTCCTCTGTGAGTGAAGCCCCTTCGTAGATATTCACATATCATACCCAGTCTGCGGTCTCGCGGGTAGCGCTCTAAACAGATTAATAAGACAGTCATGGGTCGTGCTAGGTTGAGAGATATCACTAGGGAAACTGCTACAGCAGGAGAGCACAATTCTGTTTATCTGCTTTGTGATGGAAAGGAATTGTGAGTGTAAAAATATAGCAATAACGAATGATTGTATGGCACAGAACGAGCTTTTTATACCATACTAGTATTCCATGATAAATAAGGTGTGAGTGCACTGTACCAATGTCCTCACTCACAGAGATGTTTGTAACCACGTATCTGGTTTTCCTATTCTTGCTTCAGAGACCGTCTTTACAAAACATGTTTCTGCTGCCCCTGTTTGCAGTTGTCTGCAGTCTAAGATTGCTGCAGTACAGGCATTTCATAACTACTGCAATGGAGGCAAACCTCAGTTCTTCCCACTGCTCCCCCTGTACAACAACTAAACATAATATGCTTCCAGGTAAAATGGAAGATTACAACTGATGCAATTCCCAATCCCGACAGTAAGTCAGAACATATGAAAGATAACTCATGAGAAGAGGCCTCCTGGTCCATCCAGCTCATTTGGGACACAAAGACAGGGTACAGAGTTGAATAGTCTGGAGATAAACTAGCACTGAGAATGTGATTGCCAATCAAGGGCAAAGCACAGACTTCCTGTGAAAAAGGGAGCAAGAAGTTGACCCGAGTGTAGTCTGTGAGAGAAAACGCAGGAGCACGGACAAGAGCTAACAACAGTAAAGCCCTTGTGAACACAGACTGGGACTGAGAGTTCTGGATTATGATTTGGCTGCGTCTTCTGTGCGTATGTGTTTGTTTCTCTCCACTGAAAATAATAAATCACTATTTCACCATATAGATCACGGCCCCTGTTGGTTGATTTCAAGAGACCCGACCTCTTACAAGAGCCCACATCTCCATGCCTTCCCACACCGTGCCACACTATGTGTACTTTTATGTTCTGACAACAGGACTACTGCGAGCTTGTGCAGTACTTAACAATAGTTCATTTGTACAAGCCAAAGAAAATCCTCTTACACACAGCCTCATGTCACCCCTAGAAGTCAGTACCAGTCATTTGCCTAGAATTGCCTGGGCTTAGATGATTTCCACGACTGAATTGCACTCTGCATTAGTAAGATAAAAAAAAAAACAGCTTCTATGCTACTAATTATTGGCAAATATCCTGGAATTTCTTTGGAGGGAAATTAAACAATAAATTGCATGAGGAATATTCAAATCAATTGAAGAGCACCAAATCAGATCAGACTCTTCTAAAAAATTATAGCTTTCCCCATGTGTTGTTCTGAAGCAGGGAAAATGATGTCCAGCTACAGTGTTTGTTAATTAGATAACTACCAAACTCAACTTTATCATTCAAAGCTCAATTATTTGACAATGTCTGCCTGCTGAAAACAGCACCTGACTGACAGATGTCTAATTATTGGTATTAAATCCATGTGCAGTGCAGACACTACCGCAAAAAAATACATACATACATACACATACATTCCAAATTACAACTGTAACTTAGAAGAAGAAGAAGAAGAAGCTGATTTTTAGACACAGGTCCCCTATGGGAACAGCCACTCTGTGTATACTTAATGCTCTTTTTGATAAATAGGTTCTTTAATTATCTTTTGATTTATGTGGCTGTCTGGTCACTTACAGCTCATTTTGGTGGAATAATCCAGTAAAGAATGTTTGCAACTGAACCCAGGAAATTAGGCACTGGGATTTATTGATTTCTTTCTTTCCCATTTTTACTGTAAATTCATGTCAGCTAAATTGTATGCTAGATGGGCCCGAGTTTCAAATCGACAGCTGCTAAATGAGCAAACGCACTTCTACAAAATGCCCGTCTTCCTTCGGCATGGCTGCTGCTGCTGCTACAATGATGTTATTGTCCTGTTTTAAAATCTGCTGTCATTAGAGTGGGACAATTATGAGATGAGCACCATTTCAAAAGAAAACATCGATTGTGTGTAGCAGTTTTAATCCATTTGTGTTGTGTTCATTGTGCGGAAAGATCATTAACTTCCAGAAGCATTACTATTTCATTCTGGTAATTTACTGTGATGTGTTATAGCAATAAGAAACAACAATAAGGAAACCTTTCTAATACCAATACATAAACAATGAACTATAATGCATGCAAATCGCATATGTATATAGAAATGTGCCATTTAAATGTACAATTACATGCATATATTTATAGTTTTTGTAGCATTTGGAAAAGTTACTCACAGCTCCCAAACTTCAGAGGGCACGCATGCGCATCCATGGGGAAGTCTTCAAGCTGCATAGGGCACTCGGCTGATATGGTTAACCTGGAAGAATGAAAGAAAACAACACCACCATTAATGATGATGAAGATTATATCAGTGGGAAGAAGCACACAAGTATTCAGTATGTTTGACATCAAATAAAAGATTCTTCTTTGATAGCATTGCTACTGTAGAATGGGAATCTTGTTTACGAGATTCATACTCAATAAAACGATGAATTTTAATGCAATACAATCACACCCAGCTGTTGCAAACATCCACGCCAAATAAATAAATAAATACATTCTGCATTATTATAAATACTATGCATTAAATATCCTGTCATTACCATATCAGTACAAGCTGCACGAAGGGAAATTATAACACAAATGACGTATTCCTTAGTCTATATGTAGTATTAGTAGTACTACTAATGTCCTAAACATAAAATCATACATTTCTCTTTATATCACTGATCTGAGAGGCCTTTCATATTTTCTTATTTAAAGAAAGTAGTTATTATTAGAACACGGGCGCCCCCAGGTGGTCCTAATGAATATTGTCCCTACCGAGCCTCCATATCTCTTCTGCATTACAATGATGGTCGTACATCACAGACTTTCAAACTAAAAATACATTAACATAAATCAAACGTTGTTCTATTCAAACACGTAGTTTCATGCTGAAATCTCGTCTTTATCTATGTTTACAAATACTGTATAAATAAAAATCGCAAAACGTGTTAGTTACTGTATAATAATAATAATAATAATAATAATAATAATAATAATAATAATAATAATAATATCTATTAGAAGCATTTGTATTATAGTATTTATATCTTATTATCATTATCTTTCTTGCGTCACAACCAAAAACCATTCCTTTCATAAGCAGGTTGCTAGACCCCAGCTGGGAAAAATGCAATCATGTTGTGATACTGCCACCTTATGGAAGATATGAATATTACATGATTATTTTCCATTGAAAGATCTTTCTCAACACAATTGCACTTCTGTTGTAGTCAATGTGTTAAAATAAACACATCCACACATCCCAACATCAGAGCCACTGAAGTAACTCTAACCAATTTAACAACTCACAATCATACATTGTACGGCAACTCACAATCATACATTGTACGGCAACTCCATGGGGCCCAACTACGCTCAGTTAGGTCACGTCTATAGGAATGATGTCTGAATTTACTGGCTTAGATATTTCCTGGGCAAGATCACAGTCTATCAAATAACTTTTATTCTGAAAAAGTGTGAAATGTGCAAGTGGGATTAATAGTTTGTTACTCCCTTACTTAATTGCACATATGGACCTTACATACAGTTATAGCTGAACAATGATTGTGATATTTGTCCATAATAATATATGTGTGATTATAACTTTATTTGTGACTATACTATGGGAAGATAGTAACCTATAGTTTCTATATATGATTATTATTCCATAGAGCAGCGTTAGAGCCCAGACTGTGATTGGTCACAGAAAATGATGCTACAGTGATGGCTTGTTTATAATAAAACACAGGGTTTAATGTTGTTCCCAACTCTTTTAGGTGACAAATACAAACCTGAACACCAGTCCTGCCAAAAGAAACATTATTTTTTTTCAAACCATATCTTGACCTACACACCTGCATGTCACATTCACAGTCATTGACACTCTGCTCAGAAAGAGCCGTAGAACATGAACCTGAGTGAGGCATCCCCACAGAAACCAGCAGGTCTAATGCATGCATTTGTTATTCTACATTTTCCCTCTCTACCAAGCTAAATACGACTGGAAGAATTAACACCTTTGATATGCTTGCTATTTTTGAATTTAATGTGACAAGGCTGTTAGGAAATATGAGCTATATTTGGATATTGTAATCAACACTGAAGTAATAAGTACTTGCATGATCATAACAGATGTTTATAAATGTTATGTCTTGCAAAAATGCAGAGCAGTTGTAAAATGCATATGTTTCGGCATTATTATCTTCTGCAGTGTGCACTTCAAAGACACACATTCAGAAGGGAATCGTTGGAATGCCAGTATAGTACGCCTTCAGTGAACTTCAATACTGTGAAAATATCTCATACTAAAAGGAGAAAATAGCCTCTCAAACCCTTTCAGAACACTTAATTAAAAAAATTAAATTGAACTAACCACACAATGACTATACCACAAAATGATCGAGCCACACAATGACCTACTGACAAAAGTGTCGTTATTGTTGTAAGGGACAAAAATGTCGTACGAGACAAAATAGTCATGCAGGACAAGAGTACAGTCTATCTTTGGCCCATGTTATTTGACCACTGCAATCCATATTACACAATTATGTCATGGAGATGCAATTTTTTAATGTTCTTTTTCTTCTGTGAATGTCCCTTTCCAAAATAAAGCAGCAGTGAGAGTTCATCAGCAGGGATGAGAATGGACAGGGGCCCATCCGCTTACTTTCATCATTCAGGAGTTTAATAGATGCAATTGTATGTAAAAACTGTAGTCCAAATAAACGAATTAGCAGCCAAAAATCTTAGGCAGGAAATATATCACTACATCATAGTTCTAAAGGACAATTCAACAGTGACAAACAGAGGGCGCTAGAGAGCTGTGTGAGATGCACACCTGCTCTATTCAGTAAGTGCTGTAATATGACCTGTCAGTGATACTCTGACATTTGTGTGACTATATGTTTCTTCAAGGTAAAGCTATGAATGGAAATCAAGAGCGCAGACTGTGTTGTGTCTTCTTTGCAAAAGTTCTGGGTCAATGGCCCGTAACAGCAGCTCCAGAAACCCTCCTGTCTGACCCACAGCAGGACTGTTGTCTGTTCTCACCGAGGCACATGACTTAAAATGAGAGATACTCTGATTTCGGTTGCATATGAACAGTTCAAGGCAGGTAAGCTTAGCTCCTATTTCTCCTTTCTTATATCACATGCTGCTACATTTCCCCTGTTGTTTTCCTCACAAATTGGGAATGTCTCATTTTACTGATGTCAGCATGATATTTAATTAACTTCCTGCAATGTGTGCCTTGTAGAGCTGATCAAATTCAGCAAGGTACAATATCTCAATATAGGTATAAAATAATTGCTTTTTCAACACAGCCGAGTACAAGAACAATACAAATATTTACACATTAAAGCAGCATAATGAGATGAAGGAGTCACTCCACCGTGTGGGAGTGTCAAGGCCAGTGTGCCAGTCCTGTGTGCCATATTGTATATTATACATTTTTTAAAGAATATTTGAATCTAAACAAGACTTACATATTTTATGGCAATGAAGCCTGAATTTGCTTTCAGTAGCGATGTGACTTACAGCTTCAAATGAAATCCAAAATTACAAAGTTGGACACTATTGCATTTTGAATTCTAAATAGTAGAAAGTAACTTCTAACGATATATTAAACAGTGATTGTGATTCGCTGGTAGGTCAAAGTTTAGATTTGGTCTAACCCTTAATTACACAGACAGATTAATGTGTCAGCAATTTTGTTACAATAATATAAGTTGCATTTGTCTTTTTGAAGTTTATGGTATTACAGCAGCGTTAACTGAAGTGATGAAATGAAGATGTCTTACTATGCATTTGAAAACAATCACGATTGAACACAGGAGGAATCACCATTTTACTATGGTAATTCACCTTTGGTATAGGTAGTGGAGTAAAAATTACACACAGACAGCTTTATTGAAGAAAAATAGAACTGTCAGTTTTATAGCTAGGACCAACGTCTGCTTGGTAAGCTTCACGTTCTTTTGTGCAAAATTCAGTATTAGATTAAATCAAATAGAAAATTGTCTGCTTACCCAGATTAATTCAATTCTGCATTTCAAAAGCCCTCTATAGTTCATCAAGAAATATATTAACAATTTCAAATCAGCATCAGACTTTGGGGTTCAACATTTTTTCCCTCTTTGAGAGGACAAAGGAAACATTACAAAAAAAGCAACATACATTTCATAGAAAACTAATAGTATTTTATTTTGTTGTTAGTTTATTATTTATTTGTTTACCTCATTGTGTACAGAAGACTCCCATCATCCTTCAGCCTGAGCAGTTTGTTGGGAGTTGTCATATTGTGAGCAATGGATTTCTTGCCATTGAGGAAGAAGGTGTCTGGAGTCCAAATTTTGCTGGCTAGAAGGTTATTCAAGGGGAGGTTTTCCATTGGACCCTTAAACTTAAGTCGTTCGTCTTTCCAGCTTTGGCGGAAGAAAACATCAATTGTATATTCCTAAAGAAAAGAGGGATGTATTCATGTAAAGAAACTCTGTTAAACCACTTAAACCACATAAAATAAAAACACATAAACATAAAAGTTCAAATGATCGAATTTAGAGACTCACCATTTCAGTGTCAGAGACAGGGCCGAAGCTCGTAACATAGATGTTTATCTTGATCTCTGTTAACCTTTCTGTAAAATATTATACAACACAATGTTACCTACAATTATCATGTGAATGTGTAACATGCATTGTTTACAGCGTTATGGTTCAGTTGTGCACAGTTATACCTGGGGAATGCAGCAATAATAATACAGACCTGCATCTTATCGATCTACTCTTTGGAATGTATGACTTAAATATATTCTGGCTAATTTTAGGCTTATTTGTGTAACAGCGATTGTCTTGTGCAGTAAATCATGTCATGGTCAATCGATTGCATTTGCACCCATAAAATAAATATATACATACACTCATAAATTTTACAAATATAATTTTATGAATGTGTCTATCAAATTCATATTAGAAAAGAATTGCAGGACATTTAGAGCAAAAGGGGGGAAATATAAAAGGACTGGATCATGCAAATGATGATGTGGGCCGAGAAACATTCTCTTAAAAGCGGATTCAATCAAAATCCTCACCCGAATTGCAATTAGTACCCAGTTCTCGATGACTCTGACAAGAACAAAAGCTGCCACTGGCTACGGGTTTCTAATTTGCAATTAGTGGGTAAATTGAACTTTAGATTTAATCCAATCCCAGAATTCCCAGAAGAGGTCTACCATGCACAAACAAACAAACAAACAAACAAACAAATACATGCATGAAGATCTAAATAAATAAAGTCAATGTTTAAATACAAAGCCCTGCTTAATTGACAATGAGATCTTTGTTTTCTCATTTTGTAACATCAAATGGCTGCAGTCAAAAAATGTCCATCTCTACCAACATTTTATGTCACGAACATGATTTGAATGTATCAGTATTTTCCATTTAGTAGATTATTATTCCTTTTCAGAAGCAGAATACAACTCTTCTTGATTAAATCCCTGTAAATTCCATATCTCCAGGTATTGTACTCTTTATTGTGTTAATTGTTAATTGCTCTGTAATCTGGCCAGGGCTGGTGGTCCAGTTAAGTTGTAGTGATGTTGTATCATTTAGAGCACATGTTGACCCTGACTAAACTCTTTGCCTCATTTATAAAGCTTGAAATCCTTACACACAAAGCTTTTATTTCATTATTTGAAATAATTGCCTGCAAACCTGCATGAACTGCATGAGGGCCATCACTAATTGGTAGTTTTGGTTTGTATTCTCGCCACCCACGTTCAAGAAACATTGAACTCAGGAGAAGAAAACAAAGAAAGTGATCAGAGCATTGTTTACTCTTGTTACCAGTCTTGGACACTCTGATGAAACAAATCGGATCTGTCCCGAACACAACTGAATAACTCGTGCGTTTATCTGCAGATGACATTGTTCAATTTCCTAGGGGGGAAATTTGGGATTTAAAAAAGGGGCCAAAGCCCTTCATCCATAAGTACGACCCTGTTAAAAGCACATGGCTCGTCGCTCGGGTATTCCTATAAAGGCCTCTACCTCCAAGTCCAGGACGCAGCCTGTTGTCGTATCCATCAAGCAGGCCATCCAAGATCCTGGTGAAGATGGTAATATTGTCGTTTGTTTCTTCATTAACTGTTCCTGCTATCTGGGATAAACTGTAAAGAGGACATGGATACAGTAGATGTTTACATTTTTGATGCATGCGATGTTTTAAAATCTGTCATGGAATTGCAAAAATATCTGTTCTATCTAATGATTGCAATTATACAATCATACTTAGATATGCTCACATTTCTCAAATAAGTAAGTAAATAAATAGTATTGAAATGTTATCTTTGGAAGCTGTGAGTGCATTCTTATACTGGATGATGTGACATCTAATCTAATCACATGGTTAGATGATTTTAGGTTACCACAAGGTATGGCATTTGACAAACTTATTGAACAGACAAATTATTATTATTATTATTATTATTATTATTATTATTATTATTATTATTAATAATAATAATAATAATAATAATAATAATAATAATAATAATAATATGTATGTCCCAACATATTCAGGGTTAGAGTATTACAATAAAATACATATTTTAAATAATTTAATTTGAATGCATTCATTATTTAAGAAAAACTAGAAAAGAGACAAATAAAAAGAAAAGTTAAAAGTTAAACGTTTACCCAAGGCGGCAGGTCAAACCGATGAACAAAAGATAAACCAAGGGAGTTTTCATTGTCCCACAGAAGAGCATCCCATTGTCCATCCCTGAAACAGACCACATTCAGCAAAACACAAAGAAATGTATCCAGCTGAACTGAAGTTAAGATTTAAGCTCCCAAATGAATTAGTGCCATAACTAACTTAATGTTTTTTTTCTAATATATAATAATAATAATAATAATAATAATAATAATAATAATAATAATAATAATAATAATAATAATACAACGTTTAAAAAAATATTTTAAAATTGCACAGCTTTTCAATTGGAGCTTGTTTAAATACACATATTCTGTGTTGGAACAACGTCAAGAACAAGAAAATCGTATTCTTTGCATTAGTAATCGTCAGTTAATGGACTGGGATATGCATTAAACATTTTACAATCCGCAATACACGGAGACATACAAACAAACACATATATACCTATTTATTTTAGTCCTTAACCGAGCACAAAAACTAGTTGTAGGTGTTTTTTATATATACTGCATCACAGGTCCGCAGCAGTGATATTCAAAATTATCTTATACAGCATGGGCAGTTTATTAGTTTTCATCCATCTCTTACCGAGACATATATTACACCTTGCGGCAAACATATCTCTAAACATCAGAAGAATAAAGTGCCCCATTTAACAGTCATCACAGACTGCAAACACATGATTCAAGTCAATTAGCTTCCACAATCCTACTTGCATTATTCTGTTCAATTTATTCTGTCGTCTGTTATTCCAGGATGCCTGAATAGCTTTCCATTGCTGCAACTGTTTGCAGCATTATTACACACATCTCTCACGATTTCCTTTGTGAGACCCTAAAGTGGTATGTATGCATTTGTATACTGAATTGTATTATTATCATTACAGTCTATGGAATTAGTAGCAGGAATCAGATTTAAAGAAAGCAACATACCTCAATCCTTTGTAGAGAACCTTAATGATTAACGCTGATTTCCATCTGAACTAGAGTACCAAGCCTGCAAGGTTTCAAGTAGCTTCACGGATCTTTTGTTCGACCACTTACAGATCTATGTAGCCTTACATTCAATTTTACAATGAAATCCCTGCATTACAGTCCTCTAGACATCTTTCTTCTCATGCCTATTGTTCTCACCATCCTTGGTACCGAGCATCACACATGAACAGACTCCTGTGTTGTAATGTTTTAATGACCACCTAGGTTATCACAGTCTCCCTATAGGTAGTTATCCTCTGTGGTTGGTACCCCTGAGGGAAAGCCCGTCTTTCTTCGCGCAGACCGACTTTTTGTCTCCAGTCTCAACGCATGCCACTGCACTGCTGATCAGTCCGAGTATGTATGAGTATCTATGGTTTATTAAATGAACATGCGCTTACCAGATCCTTTTGAGGTTGCAATCTCGGTTTTGAGTTTCTGTTGGGATCCCCACTTCCAAGCAATCGGTATTGTTAATATTGGGACTCAAAGTGAAAGACGTCACCTCTTTTCGCACGCCATAATTACCCCTCTGGGGAGAAGGAAAGCACAAGAGGAGGTAAATGAGACGATCTGTCCGTTTCAGGAAAGAAAAGGAAAACCTCTCCTAGAGCCCTGCTAACAACAGGGGGAGCAGAGTGTGCACTTTTTTTTTCTTCTACTCTCAGACCTTTCTGCTTACTTAGCGCTCCTTGCACTTTGCCAATACGTCAGTTTTCCCCAAGAACAGGAGAAATCTGCAGAAGTCGTGTGTTTCTTGCAAATGCAAACAGTAAGCAGGTGAACCAAGCTTGGGTCCAGTATCTGTCATTCTGTCAACCAAGGTGCAAAATGTTTTTTTCGACTACTTTTCTCCTACAACGTTTGTTATACCGATGTCTTGTGTAGTCTCTTTGTCAAAGGTTAAATCGGGTTAAACAGTGATCGCCTTAGAGAAGAAACGAAGTTCTTAACCAGTGTCACTAGTAATTCAAATTATTCTTGTACAGTAATATACCCTGCTATTAAATGGTTGCCAAGTATTTTAAAATGAACACTGCAATAAATCAGAGACCCCTAAGTGATAAATCATGAAAAATGAAAATCAGTTGATTCTTTGAAAAAAAAAAAAAAAAAAAAAAAGAAGAAGCTAAATACATATATATTTGCTTTGTAAAATAAGAAGCACGTTCGTTTTTATACTCCGCCGATACACTTGGCTTACGGTGTAAGAAAGTAAATATCTGCTGGAAGGCTTTCGTTCTTAGACAACAGATGTCCCTTTTGAATATAACATTATGTGGTGTGAAAAAAAAAATGAGATAGAGAATCTGTGTGTATGTCTGTGTGTGTGTGTGTGTGTGTGTGTGAGAGAGAGAGAGAGAGAGAGAGAGAGAGAGAGAGGGGAGGGGAGGCGGGGTAATTTCCAAAATAGCCATCAGAGGGTACTCTAATCCCATGTTTTCATGAGGAAAATCATTTTATCACATTGCACCTAGTACCAAACTGTGTCTCAAGGAATTTTTCACAGCAGAAATATAGAAAACGCACATTTGTTTGAATAATATGGCCTTACATTTTTCTTAACAAGTCCGAACTATGTTATTTATTTATTTATGTATTTAAGTAAATTTAATTTTAAATCTGCCCTAATGCCAGATGGTGCACATTCACAATCATTGCATTTGAGACCGACTGCAAAATGTGATTTTCTAGATGCCACCACAATGGGAAGGAATGGGAATTTGAACCTATGCGGTTCATAAACCCAGATTCAATAAACACTGTGACCCAGCTGCCAGTGTTAGATGACAATTTGTTTTGCTTGACTCCTATACAAACCACTCGGCTATCTAACACAAGTCACCAGCAAGATTTTTAGTCGACATATGTTTGGCTGAAAGTTTTGCTTTGGTCTGAGCGATATATCTTTTTCTGTTCAGAAATAGCATAATTGATTTACAATTATAATGATTTCAGTGGATAAACGTTAATGTAATGCTTTAGAGAGTACGCCTATACGCATTTTCCTTAATTAAATAAATTAATATGACCTACAGTTTTCCATCAAGATTGAATTGCTTTTTTTGTCGGAATTATTTTTGGTTTTGCACTTATTTCAGCAGTCAAAAAATAATACACCCAGTAAAGGGGCCACCGCCCCTGCACTCATACTGCACGCTTTCACGTTACAGTTGGCATACAATATAAACAGTGAATTAAACATGTAAATATTCCCATTGGTATGCATTTGTAAATGGGAAATATTGTATATGCTGTTGGGTTTAAATGTAACTAAATTCGCTACAATTTGAGTTGGTTCAATTTCGTTTCTGTACTCGCAGGATGAAAACAAAGGGAATGCAGCACGTATGACGGTACAGACAGATTACAGCTTCTACCAAAAATCATGCAATTGTATTTCAAGTTAATAATCACATTACCAAAATACGTATTATTGGTCAACTAAACTGATGCCATTGTGTTTGGGGGCTAAAGCTTTGGTTCATATATTAAAATGATGGATGACACGCATTGGTTGTTGGAAAAGTGCACTCCAGTTCCAGATGCGGGCTGTCGCCGCTCCGCCACATATTTCAGCACCATGTTGCCGGCGGACAGCTCTCCGTGCGCAGGCGGCGGTTTGCGCAGAGCTGCGTCGGCATCGCGCAGCTGCGGGACTCATTGGGACGTCGAGGTGTAACAGTCCTCAAGGTCCAGTGATTCTCACATTATCCAATTAAGGACAGCCCGTCACAGGATGCTTTATGATCTCTCTAGTTTGGGAAATAAGTGGAGCACCCCGAGTTCTGCATCTTTTGCCAAATCCTTTAATATAATCAGACTTTTATTGGATTTATGTATGCAGTTCAACATTTATCCTGAAAACTGCAGGGGTTTCTAAATAACATTAATTGACATAATTGACCCGACAAAATGATGCACCCGCAGGTTGTTCGTGTGCAGCGATTCCTGTCCTGTGAACTTTTTATGACGAACACAATAGATGTTCTTAGATAGTTTAAAACACCACAATACATTCAAAGTATTGGTTGGATTTTACTAAAGTTACTGTAGCTTAAAGATGTGTGATTATTCCCATGTAACAAGTTATTTTTCTATAACAGGAAGTGTTATGGACAGACAAATAGGTCATGTCTGAGCTACTGTGGCCATTTTAGTCAAGTTTGTTGGTTCTGGTGAGTTATAATTAACTCTTATACTCTTTCTCTACCACCATTAAAATAGTGTCATCGGATGTATATAGGTAAGCTCAAGGTGGCTGAAGGTGATTTACAAAGGCATATTTCAGTGTGATGTAGCATTGTAAGGGAGGACCAGTTAGTCCTAAAAATGGAGATGGATCCCCATCAGGAGAGAGTGGGGCTGATGTGAAGTGGTTTGGAAACATTAGGGAGCTTGCAGATACTAGGCTAGGACCCCAACACTGTAACACCTGTGACCTACGGAGTTTTTGTAAAACTATTTTTATGTTTATTTGTTTATTACTACCGATATGTAATAGGCTTGCCTATGTCACTCTCTCATCTCATCTGACATACATTAGCTTTGTCCAGACTTGAAGAGCAAATTTGTTACATTAGGTATGTGGGAACAACCTTGTCACTGCTTTACATCTGATGTAAATATAAGGGGGTATAAAAACAATTGATGCATAAACTGTATTTACATCCATTTACCTTGTTTATTTATTCACTTTTTTATGCATTGATTTATTTCTACATGCTGTCTGAGCTTCAGTTTTGCTGAACACACACAAAATATAATTTAAATGTATAAACAAAATAAATTAACATAAACCTTTAAACAAACAAAGTTATTAAGGAATGAAGTAATGAAGGCTTAAATGTATAAAGCACACACACATGTAAACACGCATGGGAACGCACACACACACAACACACACACACACACACACAGACCATGGTCTTGAAATTAATACAGATTTTTGATATAATCACCAAATACATTCTTTAAACACTAATATACCTACACATTATCACTCTGTAATAATTATCCAAAATAGTTTTGCTTAGGATCCCAGCATGACATATCGTTCATATGCAGAGGCCTAATAAATTGGGGTAAAATACTTTTGTCAAGCCTGTTAAATGCTTGTGTCATATATGCCACACTGGGTTCTGAGGGGTTAATAAACCCTTGGACAGAGGGTCCTTTTTTAGTCAAACTTTGGAATACTGTAATGTAACCAGCTTGTAGAATAATTGATCTAATGTTATTAAAGGTTGTGTATTTCAAGAGAAAACTTTAGCCATCTATCCCCTCAATCTTAAACTTGGTCTAAAAACTATTATTTGTTAAATGACTTGTTTCATTTTGGAAAACGAACAAAACATTTGAGTAAAATATCATTTTATTTAAATGTATGTATTGTTTTATGTATTTTTTGTATTTGGAATACTGTGTGTACTCTGAAGGTATTACTGGGAAATTTAACATATATTTTATATTTTTGTCTTACAGGAACGCAGTTGATGGGAACAAAAAATTATATGCAATATATGATACAAGGTAAGGAAATCTTTTCTAACAATTTATATTGTTACAAATATTTACAAATCATTTGTAATTACTCCAATTAATCCATTATCCAGATTATTATTTATTTATTTATTTATTTATTTATTTATTTATTTATTTATTAGCAGATGCCCCTGGACTTTCACAAGAACATTTTCCAAACATTACAATGTGAAGTTAATACAATCAGTACAAGGCACAAGAATCCCACATCCTAGTACAGATGAGTTAACAAGTGCAAACATAATAGAGTTATGTCCCTGATATGTGCTAAGGGCTAGAATAGGAATAGGAGTAGGTACAGTAAAATGATAGAAGCGCTAAAAATACATAAGCACCAGGAGCATGAGGGAGCATAGTTAAATAAGAAAGTGCATAAGAGTAAGAGTGCAGACCTGTCTGTGAGATTAGGCTTCAATAGTACAGGTACAGTCTGAACAGATGTCTCTTGAACAGATTATGGCAAATTACTAAAGACTTGTAACAGTAGTGTAAAGTAAATATATGCCAACTATATAGGGTCAAGGAAACATACTACAATCTTTCTCCCTGATTTAATTCATCAATCTATCAATCTATCAAACTCTCTCTCTCTCTCTCTCTCTATCTATCTATACATCCATCCATCTTTGTTTATAAATAAGACAGGATAGTTTATGTATTTACGCATACTGAAGTAGATATCAACATCTTAATCTTAGATTGCTTTAAAATCATGATTATGCAATTATGTCTCAGCTACCCTTATAGTAGATCACACAAGCATACATAATGCCCTATTCTCATGGAAGACTCCTCTTGAGAAAAACTAAAAACACTGAGATGCAAAATGCTCTTGGCGAAGCTTCAGAACTTCATTCCATCAGAGCAGAAATATACGGAAGCTTCTTATTGTAAAAACCATTACTGGGCAACTCTGAAATGAAGCACAAGGCATTCTGGATATTATTATACATTATGAACCGTTGTTGTTTTTCCAGGACTCAGATAGTAAATGCATTGTGGACTATGAAACATTGTGTCAGTTGTTATTACCAGGAACTACACGTGGGTTTTCTTTCTGTAGTTGTTTTAAGAAGAACTTATGGCATTTATGGACAAAAAATGTGTTTAAGGTATTTCATGTATGTATGTATGTATGTGTGTGGGTGGGTAGGTGTGGGCGTATGTGTTTATGTATCATGTTTATTTATATCTGAGCTATTTTGAGAGTATTCCCCATGCTTGATCTTACAGGCTTTTTGCCCCAAGCTACTTTAATAATATGTGTCAGGGAAAACACAAATGCAACATATTTTATTTATTTTGTCATGCTGCATATCTGTGAAAAATATTAAAATACATCAGGAACTCAGGATCTGTTTATGATCATGTTCATTTATTACAGTGTCTGTTTTCTTTTCTTTTGCCTGTTAATTAATACATATTCTAAATTGAAATATTTCACATAGACATCAGAATATGAGTGATAAGAGCAGAATGAAATCTATTGGATATGACTTTTGTGACATTGGAATTGGAAAAATAGACAAATGCAGTAATAAAAGGCACAACAATTTACATATATGCAATTTATAGACATTATGTTTGCTGTACGCACATTTATTGTTTTTAATATAAAATAAAATGGCAATACTGCTGTGTATTTGTGAAACATGCAAAGCTTGTACCCAGTAAGACTTGCATTTGTTAAACGTATTTGTTTTTAAGTGGTTACCTTTACGATGTACACTGGCTTATTCAGGCTTTTTTGGTGGTGTCTCAAACTGTAAACATCCCATAATTCCAGTTCAACTTTGTTTTGTAATCAAAGTTTTAAATGCTCCTAGGCAGTTGCCTACATTATTCATTATTATATTATATACAGTGAGCCCTTTCTCAGAGCTATTTCAAAACTATTTTCTGAGATTGGTTTTGCATTTGTCTTTGCCCTTGAAAATGTATTCAAAAACAAAACCATCATAAATACAAAATGTTTTTGATTAAAGAAAAACTGTCAGGAAAAACACCTCAAACTAAATAATGAACTTTCCAAAACCCCAAATCTTCATCATTGTTGCTCATTAGTTTTAGTCATTTATATAATTCTGACACTTTCATTAGAAACGTGCCAAACAGGGCTGTAAAACCCAGGTTAATAAAATATATTACTTTTTTTCCCCTCACACAGAGTTCAGCTACTGACCTCATTACAGAGCAAAGTGGTGTTCCCTCTGTGCCATATCAAGATCCAGAGGCATTCTCAAATCTCCAGACTTGCTATGAATTAAAGTCTGACAGTCTGTGCTGGGAATCAAACACATAACTCTCAGGAGCAGATTGTAAACACATTAGCACAGCAGCTTCCTGTTATAGCTCAATTCTGGTAGCTAATGGGGTAAAAGAGGTTTAAGCAAGCTTTATTTTGTTTGGGAGGAGGATGCTTTTTTAAACTCTGCTGTGCTGTTTAATGGAATTCCTTTATTCTTTAGATACTATTCTAATAATATCTGCTTTAGAAGAAATTAAAATATGATTTCTCAATGGATTATCAATGGATTATCACTTTTGATGAAGCAGTACATAACCTTTGTACCAGTCATTCCCCTCCTTATGTCAATTAATGTTGAGCAGTGTCTAAATTATTAGACTTGGGTAGAACTTTAGTATACACTACTAGAAGGAATGGTGAAGTAGACAATAATACAATGCTCTTACAAAGAAGATTTAAACCTGACCAAAGAATGAGGTTAATAATAACATGTAATGCCAGTTATGACAATTGTTTTTAATTGCTAAGAGTAGACTTACCATTTTCAATGAGAATGGGAAATCTCATATGTATATGATTCAGACACAAACAGGATTCTCAGCTAAACACATTAAAACATAGGTCAATAGAAAGTGCTGATATTTCAAATGTTGTGGACCAGACTCCCTGTTCAAATTGTCAGACATGGTGTATGTTAAGGTGAATATGACACTAGAAACTGCCTGACTGGCCACTGGCCCGTCTATGCCTGTCTAAGCAGTATTTCAGGATAGAAACAAACTGACAATGTGTATGTTTTTAAACAGAAAAGTAAACAAATCTAAAAATGACAAAAAAGCTATTATTAGCTATTATTATTCATATTTGTATCATTGTACTGTTAACTCTCATGAGCCCAGACTGAGATGGTTACAGTATAGGTTCATAGCCTCACCATTTATAACTATTATAATTTACTAAAAGTGTATCACAGATTTATGAGTGCAGTGAATGTAGCTGCTACTAAGAGTAAAGTTGCAGCTTACAATAAATAAGGGCATTAATATTCAAACATACATAAACCTAGTTGCATCCTTCAGCCAAATACATTGGCCTTCCTATTCATGACAGTGAATGAGACTGCAGCAATTCATGATAATAATACAATATTATACCCATTCCACCTAAAAAAAGAAACAGTTGCAACTGAGGTAAATTGAGAGACCTACACAACTTGTTTTGATCTTATTAATTTCCAATAAAACAGTATAGACATAAACATACATCAGTGATTAATGGTTTAAATATTTGGTTTAGTCACTAATTACACAGCCTCCCCATGCTGACTGTTCCTCTTCTTTTTCTGATCATGAGTTTGAGCTTGTTTGACTTGGGTCCGGATTAAATCAAAACTTTGACCCACCCGCTAATAGAAAACGACACGTTTGTACATAATATTGGTTACATTCATGAGAAGAAGAAAATAACATCTTACAACAAATGAAGCTGCCACTGAGTACAGTTTAATTCTATTAGCCGGTGGGTCAAAGTTTTGATTTAATTCCAGCCCTAGTCTGGTGGAACAGCAGTGTTGAGGGCACGCATCGATGTGAGACTGTGTGTCCATATTATCATGTACAGCACTGGTGAATCATTTTCCAGAGAGTGAAACAACTTAATATTTTGTCACGAACACCTCAGGAGGGTGCAGCCAGCGAGGCACACAGCCTGCTAAGTGCACGCTTTTGTCTCCAAGTTTCTCAGGCTGTACCTTGAAACAAAAGAGTCTGTTGTGACTTGCGCCAGGACTTTAACAAGCCGGAGATGGATTGGCTTTAATCTGTCACAATCTGATCAGATCTCTTAGGGGAGACAATTTGCCACAGTAGAAAATTCTCTGCACACTTTCATCTCTGTAGGAGAAGAAATAGTCTGGTTGTGATTCAAGGATGAAATATTGCACTCTCTACCCCCCTCCCTCTCCACCAAAAACCTATCCATCTATCTATCTGTCTGTCTATCTTTCCAGTTATTTTTCTATACTCTGAAAGAAGTTGTGCAACCATACTTCAGGAAGCTTTTGAAGAATTTAAAAACAAATGTGTGTGGAATGAATATGCGTGCATGTGTAAATGATGTGTGTGTACAAAGTGCGTGGAGATTATTGTTGTAGCAGTAAGTGTACCTTTACTATAAGATTTTAAATACGTTTTTATTATTATTATTTTAATTTCATTATTTTAGTGTGGCTTTTAAAAATGCTGAGTCGTTGCCTTTCAAAAGTCAACAGAAGCACAGTTTTCAAAAGACATTATTGACACGAACCCGACGCCTTCTGGTCAGCAACAGTTTGCCTGTGGCATCTCCGACGGCATGATTAATTACACCACATCTCAGATTCGCTGTGAATGCAGACCTTTCCCAGGATTTCCTGTAAATCACAAGCCATTGCGGGATGCAAATCTTATTACAACTGTCCTTTTTTATTGTAGCGCTCAAGTGATTCCTCAACTAGTGACACATTACATAAATCCGCAAAAAAAGCGTAAGGCTGTGATGTTATGTTCCTATGACTTCAATTAACAATCATCACAGGACGCACTTGTCCACCTGTTCTGTTCATAGTCTCTGAAGACACTTTCCTACCCACAAGGCACGTTTTCACCTAATAGAAGTGTTGCTAGCCCCCTGGAGCCTTTATGGGGTCCCTAGCTCTTCCAATCAGCACCAGCCCAGACTGGCGCATCACGTGTTCCGGCGCTTTATAGTGCTTTTCTATGCTTGGCATGTCAATTTCCACAAACTCAAAGCAACGTGGTCAGAATCGCCCAGTTTCCACCACTGTCCAGAGCAACAGCAAAAAAATCTCCATTGGGGATGTCAGTATAGATTCTCCAGCAGTATGGACTCGCACAAGGTCGGAGGTGCTTAACACACAGATGATGTTGATTGCGTTGGCATGATCTTGTTGGGGTCGTTGTGTGTGATGTTTTAAGGGGATTATTTTAAAAGGAGTGGGATACATGCCGGGTAGCAGAGCCGAGGAAGAGAAAACTGAAGGGGAGATGGAGTGAAGCTCTGGCTGAGACCCAAGCGCGGAAGATCCTGTTGCCATCGCCGGCAATGTCTTGGTCAACATGCATCATCTTGCCCGAGTGTGCTTTTTAATCACATCTTCAGCATCCGAGGAGGATTGGATTGTGGCAACACCTTTTTACTGATGCAAAACATCTCCTAAAGCAATAATGACTTCCTCCGCAAATACCTACTAACGGAATACATTCATCTGCTGTCATTCGGGCTGATCCTCTATTGACGTTTAATGCTTTAAGGTTTTGTTGCTAAACTCCTTGTGATAAATAAATCCTGAGGAATGTGGGGATTTCAGAGAAGGAGACTATTTGGTGTCCTTTCGGCACCAGTGATAGTAGCAGTTGTGTGCTGTGCACAGAGGTAAGTATCTGGATACAGAGCCTAAAAACTGGACGGTTGTCTCATTTGGAAAGTGAGAATAACCCTCTCATTCTTTCTTTCCAGCGCCAATGAACCAGGGAATATGTCTTTTGTAAAAGAGACTGTGGACAAACTGTTAAAGGGATATGACATTCGTCTTCGACCAGACTTTGGAGGTACGTTTATTTCAGACTGTACTTATTAGCTTCAGTCCAAACATGAAAACGTTTTGCACAAAAGTCGTCTGTCATAATTTAAACGGCTTTGTAAATCAAATGTATATTTTGTTTGATTAGGGCCCCCGGTTGCTGTTGGCATGAGTATAGATGTGGCGAGTATAGACATGGTATCAGAAGTCAACATGGTAAGTGTCAGACATTTTTATATGTATTGTTTTGGTTGTGAGCACACACAATGCATACGCTGAAAGTCTTAACATTAAAGTGGTTGGCGTTTAACCTGATGCTTTTTATATACTAGCGATAGCCTGCTGCTTTGATAGCTCACTTGAAATTAAGTAGGTTTTTATGCGTGTGTAATACTATATAAGTATTATATAGTATTATATATAGTTCATTCCGCTTCGAAAGTAGTTGCTTTGGTAAATATGTGACTGTAAACAAAAAGAGCTATAGGCTATAGTTTAAAATATGATTTTGTTAAACGCATGGACAGTGGAAATCGCATCTGCTTATTGTGCAATACATACCACCAACAACATATGACTGGGTTAATGCTGTCGTGGTGCCGCCCTTTGCCTCCTGCAAAGCAGTTTCCTACTTTCATGATGTCGGCTACATCAGCAGTCCTGCTCTGGCACTCAGTCTGTGTTAGGAGGTCCCGTAACTGAGTGTGCAGGGACGCAGCAGAAATCCTTGACAATAGCTTAGGGGGATGAATGCCAAAGTTGTGATTGTCTGTGTTCCTATTTGTCAGTTATATTGCTGGTATGAGCTGTTGCAGCATGTTGCATTCAAGTAGTGCCGTCTTTAAAGGGAAGGACACTTATTATATAGAAATGCAGAAATGTGGGTGTATGTCAGAGGCTCCTAACCCTGGCCCTGGTGCCCCACTCTCCTGCTAGTTATTTGGATCCTTAATTAACTAATTTAAATTACTCAACTGGACTTTAACAATTGTTAAACTTAAAAAAGGGTTAATTTAGGTGTTTTATATAATTTAATATTTTACTTGATGTCTCCAATTGTTCTAGATCATGAATAAACTCTGATTAGGCCATTATTAGTTTATTTAAGTCATGTTTAGCTCAGTTGGAACAAAAACTAGCAGGACATTGGATCCCCAGGACTAGAGTTGGTGTGTGTGGTACAGCTGCTCCACAGATCAGACCAGGTGCCCACATCGCACCCCACACCACGACGTATGGTTACAACAGTTTCTCCTGTGATGACTGACTGTTTTTTGTCAACACCTGCACAATTTCTGCAGAATTTGCAGGCGATTGTAGCCGTTTGGTGTTACACACTCCTGTTCACATTACTATGTACCTGTTGTGTTGTTTGGGATATCCAGGATGTTTATTCAGTGTCAGTAGTATTTTTACTTGAATCACCCTGTTAACTATGGTCTAATTTATAATCTGACTAGTTTACATGAATGCCCCAATAGGCAATTATGTCCCCACTTCCATAATTAATAACTCTTGCTTTTGGCTATCTGCAAATGTCTGTTGATTGGGACTATGAGAAGCATCTGGCTAGAACGGTCTTTTGAATGTCATGGAATTTTTTACTGAATTATGGCAAGATTATATAGGAGATATGGGAGATTGCTGTTATTTATTGGAATTAATAAAGCATTGAATTCTTTACTACTAAGATTTTTAATGTATATCACTGTTGTTGGAAAGTATATTAGAAGACAATCCTCACAAAATACTACTTAAACTCTTGTTTAATCTGGTTTTAATGTCTTGGTGCTATGGTGTAATGGATGAGAAATAGTATACTTAGTAATTTTGTATTTTATCCCCAGACTGTGTTGGTTTGTAATTGGAGGAGTTATAAAATAAATAAGAACTTAAATAAATAACAATATTTTATATTTCCTATTTAATATAAAACACACATTTTTTAAATAGGTTTGTTCAGAGAGGTCTAACATTTTAAATTAAGTTCCAGATACTATTTGAAGATTTCTTTGCAAACAATGACATCTTACTGTATTGAATAATTTGAGTAATTCCAGGGTTCCTGTCCATGGTTCTGTACCTTTAAAGTACCTTTACTGTTGCAAGCCTATGCTCTTGTATAAATACAGCCGCTATGAAGTATGAGCTGACAGTTTGCTGTTAGCAGGTACTGAATATGTTCCATATTGTTACATGCTTTTGTTGCTGTCTGGGAAAAACAAGTTTATTAAAAAAAAAAAAAGTAAAATGGTGTTGGCTTGACTAAAGTCCATCTAACTTATTGTGAGCAATAAAAGTCATGCAATAAAAGTCATGCTTAGAATATATTTTACTGAGGGAATGCTGAATATATAATGGTTTGCTAATGTGGTATATGATATATACAATATCTTCTTCTTCTGATGATGATGATGATGTAATACATTCTGAAAACACCCACTAAAGGAAAAATGAAAATCTACTGTTTATAGTAAAATTAAAAGATGCATATTTAGTTATGTGCTAGAGACTAATCAAAAGAATAATACAATATATGCATTTAAATTAGGATATAGATATTAGATGTGCAACACAATTAGCTTTATATACATACCAATACATTTGAATAAAGATTACACAATATGGTTTTGCAATACAGGAGAAATCTTTTAGTATCAGAAAAAAACAACCACATCTATCACCTATTATGTGTAGTATTTGTGATCATATTTCTGTTTGGTGAGGCATGCATGCAGTATTTGTCAAAATGAATTAAAAACTAAATTTTAAACAATGCATATGACAACAATTTGACCCTGAAGAGTATTTCTTCTACCCTGACTCTGGATGCATCTGCTAACCCCGATTTGACTGTAAGGAAATCAAAATATAACATGTATCATGAACCCTGCGCTCTAAGTGGTGTAAAATTAATTTGCTTATGTTGTGATCTAAGAGTATCTATTTTTTGAAACACAAAATTAGCCTATTTAAATTCATCTTTCCGCATGGTATAATAATAGGATCAGTGGAACTAAAGGGCTTTGCTTTTATGAACATGGCCTTCTGTAATTATCATATTAATTGTTGTTATCCAAGCCAGAGAGGAAGATGGTTTACTCTTTCCCTGGAATAATTTGAGGTGCTCTACAGACTGCTAAATGGCTGGGAACATTATTTATGCAATTCTGGGGCATTTCTAGTGTCTAATTACCATTTGTTAAAGATGATTATGAATTTGCAAGTGATTTAACAAAAACAACAGAAGCTGATAAAAGATATGATACGGTGAGATAGCAGAACGCTGGTGAAATTGTGAGTTCCCTGTTACAAATAAACACAGGACCATTTTACATCAATGACAGAGTATCAATAAGAGTTCTGGAATTGCCCTTTACAGCCCCATAGATATATTCAAATTAAAATGAGGATGATAAGGACAATGATGACTTAAATTATAATAATCATGACAGTGATCGCTATTTTGGTACTTATAGTTATTTTATAAATTTTAGTTAGTTTTAATGTCACAATGGTAGGCAAGAACCAACGTCTTGAACTGGATGTGAGCTGAGATCCGGAGTCAGGAGAGAGGGCAGAGTAGTGGAGTAGCGTGTGTGACTTGAAGGAAGAGAGAAAGACACTCGAGCAGGTCTGGATGAGCTGAAGTGGATGGGTAGTAGATGCAGGCAGGCCAACCTGGGAGGAGTTGCCATAATCCGGGCAGGAGAGAAGCATGGAGAGATCCTTGCGGTTCACTTGTTAGGAGAGGTTGAGGTGTGGTGTGATGTGGGCACCTCAATGCTCTCACACTGCTGGTCTGCTCTGTAGATCAGCTGTACCACATACACCAGCGGTTTCCAGTCTTAGTCCTGGGGACCCATTTTTCTGCTAGACAAAGAACAGGGTGTCATGAGCACGAGAGAGGAAGGTTGAGGGGAAACAGAAAGAGAGGGGTGGGATGTGGAGGAGGGGGGAGATGAAGTGGAATAGAGCAGGAGCAGTCACCTGAAAGAGGTGAGCAGGGAGGGAGCTCAGGGCACATGTGGTGGGTAGAGCTCTGAGTCAGAAAGTGGTGAGAAAGGAGAAGGAAGGTAGGTCAGTAGGAGACACGGAGGGAGTTGATGCTTCAGCAAGGCGGGGTGGAGGAGAACAGGGTGGGTGTTGAAGAGTTTGGTGGATTTCAGTCATTTTAGAGGAGAAAAGGAAGCAAAGAGATAAAAGTAGGTGGGGGAACAGAGGGCAGGGGGGCAAAAAGAGAAGAGAAGAGTTTGCGGGGGTTATTGGCAGAAGATTTAAAGAGAGATTGAAAAGGCATCTTAGCAGAAGTGGATGAGGAAGAGTATGACAAGAGAAGGAACGAGAGGTCGGGGGCTGCATGGAGTTTAGTTCTCTTCCATTTATTCTCAGGAGAACACAGAACGCAATGAATATAGGACATATACGCAGGCTGAGGTTGTCTATGGTGGAAAGATAGAGGACAGTGATGAGAAATGAGATGATATGGCCCAAGGCTATAGTGTAAGTCTTTTTTTTTCTCATGGAGGTCACCATTTCAATCTGATACAATGCATACAATATACTATAAATGTGATTAGAGTAGCTTCCTTGACCTTGACTGGAGTAGATATCAGCTTGTATTACATCCCACATCCTATATTTTATTGTACTGTGAAATGAAATTATACAATTCAGCAGCATAGCATAACATTTCTGCGGTGCTGCCTTGTTTGTGTAATGCTTTGTTAAGGAGGAACCCTGATGGATAATGCTATGAAAATTGGATATTGTTATGACCTTACATTTCATGGATTTGGTCTCATTAGGGCCTGAGATATTGTTTTTAGTGTTATTGCTGTAATTTCATTTGTATTAACACAAATCTTACTATATTCTACTTTTTAAGATGTTATGAAGTTAAATGTATGTTAAAACTGCCTTCTATCATTACATTACAAAATGCAAGTGTTTACAGTTAGCTTAAATATAGTTATAATTCATTTCACATGTAGACATGACTAAATAAATGGCCATGTCTTAAAGCACACCGGTTTATTCCAGAACCATATACAGCACTGGTGAAATTCCTTGTGGTACTGGGCATGAACATCCTCACACATTGTGTAGAAGAGGTCAGCAGTGCTAGTCGATGGGATTTCGGGGCCATTCTTGGCAGAGAATCCCCATCAGGGGATCCTGGGAAGTTGTTTTTGCTGTGGTAAATTTCTAATGAGAGACCGAGAATAATTTATGCCAAGACTCTGTGTGTTTGAACTGAGTTCTTTCACAAAGTGTATTATTTCATATATTCATGAGTTAACAATGTAATATAAATGAGAAAACATGAAAACCGGGTTACTTTCACTTATATAATGCCACAAACCACTTAATATGCAAAAGGAGATTCCATTATATACATTGCATTAAATAATGATATATGGACAGCATTTTAGCTTTAGTTAATTTAAAAGAAAGCTTTTAAAAGCATTTCAGCATAAATCTTAATGTATAGTTTGACCACAGAAAAGGATTTAATACTTTAAATTATTTAGACAGATGCACAGTCCCACATTCTTTATAAAGTTATTAATGTCTGAGCATTATCCCCTCTTTACAAAATTGTCAGTTTGCTCAAATGAAACCCAATGAATTCTAACCCACTTAGTTTTTTTGAAACTGTTTTTAGAACTCCTTGGTTTTCTATCAATATCTTTGTTTCTAATAAAAACATGTTTTATACCTCTTATTTTAGGATTGAGAGTTTCAAGATATGGAAAAGTAGAAAAAGCTACTGGAGAGGTATCTAATTACTGTTCATTGTTATCATATGGAAACCTGTTAGCAATTGTCAATGAGGAAAGCAGTGATGCATTTTACAGTAGAAACAAAAACAGTTTTTAAATGATTATTAATTAATACCACTAATTTCATTGCCTGTTTTGAACAACTTGAAATGCGTCATCCGTATAGGTGATTAATGTCTGTTCCTATTTTAAAACGCTTCATCTTGATATCATTTGTTGATGGCTGAAGTATAATGTTCACTGTAGGGCTCGGTCAAATGGCAGCCTCTTTAGCACATCAGCACTGTGTTACTGACTCCAGCATCGATAATATTGTGGTCTCACTAGCACATTAGCACATCTGTCAGCAGCAAACCGGCTCCAGGGTCAGTCATAGTGTGACCTACCTAGCACATCAGCATGACAACTGCCTGGAGTCGAGCAGGTGGGCATCTCACATCTTGGGAGATTTAGGCCAGACCACCTTGGGAAACTTCCAATCCTCCACCCACACCATCCCAGCACACCATTCCTGTCCATTATTGCCTAGCTTGTACATGTAAGCCACCTACTCCTTTTCATGCCTCCTCAATCAGATCCATTTGCTGAATCTTTCTGTCATCTATCCGTCGCTGTCTGCCAGATCCTATGCTTGTCTTCCATTGCCTACTCTTCCAGCTCTTTACTACTCTACAGGAACAACGTGCTGCTTCCAACGTCTATTGTGCAGTTTTCATAGGAGACATAGCATCCCTAGGCTCTTGTACACTCCAGTATGGTAGCATAAGGCTGAGTCTGACCTGCGTAATGTCCTTTTTTGGTCCAGCTGGGCTCCCTCCATCTTTTCTTCAGTGGCCTTCATTCTGTGATAAGCAGCCTCAGTTTAGTTTCCTTTGTTATAGTGTGTTTTCAGTTTGTTCTGTAGGTTTGGCTTGACAATTAGCCAAATAGTTGGCTTGACAATTAGCATTCTGTTCAGAAACAACAACACAAAACAACTTTGGACAGACAAAACCAGATATGTGACAAGGAAGAGATCCGGATGTCTTTTGATCAGGTGGTTATACTTTGTTATGATGCTGTGACTAATGTAATGATTGGCATGGTATCATATTTTGATGATAAACCCTTGCAAAATACTTTAAACATGCAGTTTTGATATGTGTAGTCTAGAATATATGTGCACAGGTTGCTCGAAAAACAAGCAACTAGTACAATTTTAGTGGAGAGTGAAAATGTGAAACTGGCTAGAGCAGCTGTCGGATCAGCCATACTGGAGTAGTGTTGTCATATTAGCATTATTACTGGCAATACAATTATGAGGTTTGCATTCCACCTCCTCCAGCCTTGTCTACACCAACCACAAATGCGTCCACTTATCTTGCTACAGCAGAATGTATCTTGACGAACTAGCATCTGTAAGCTGCTGTAATTATTTAAATTATATGGATGTTGAGTTTCTTTAATTATCTAGTACATATTCTATTTTAGACCATATTTGAAAATTGTCCCGCATTTTTCTTGCCATGCTGACTAAGTCTCGCTTTAAAAATAGTTCCCTACAGGTCTTTGCACAGCTGAGAGAGATGAGATGACACAGGGAAACAGATCAATGTTGCACCGTAATGCGTTAGCAATGGACAGAGAAATGCATAGTGCTACACATTTATTTTTTCCCCCAATCTGAAGTTCCTGGGAAAAAGCTTTGAGTCTTATCAGAAGCTATTTTTCACTGAGTAGTATATTAGAATGACATATAACACTCTCAGCAGAAACAACCACAGAAACCACACACACATAATGTGAAATATAATGTGCAATGAGTTAGAAGCTATATTCCTATGAAATGCATCTCATAGCAATACCACATTTTAAACTTTATTTCATACTGAAAGAACATTCTTTCAACTTCTAGGAGGTATAGTAAGAAAACCTTCTGGTGAAAGGTCAGATACTAAGCACTCAGAAAATGTTGTTTCCTGTTATAGGGAGTATGGTTTTAGAGATCTGCATTTCAAGTTATATTTTTACTAATGCAAGCATGCTGTGTATGTCAATTACCAGTCATGAACTATTCATCTGGAAAATATGGTTTAATCCAGATTGACTTAATTACTAACATTATTAATAGTTTAGGTCATCCTGTGTAAATTAGCTTTTGGAATAGATTTGTTTAAGGATTATACATATACAAAACAGCCAACCAAACAATTAGAAGATAGAGTTCTCTACATAAGGGAAAACAATGTATTATTTTGATTTTAATAACTTTTTATAAGGTCTTTTTATATAAACACCAGTGTCTGATCTTTTACTGTTAATTTATGCATATTTGTACTGCTGCATTGTGATGTCATGTTAAGTGAGACATTGCTAAGTTAGGATTTAAATAAATACTATATACTAAAGCACTTGGCATCCTAAAATAAATGTCGTATATGAACTCTCAGATTCACAAGTGATGGTAGAGTAATAGGAGCCCACTGAGCTGGAATGAGTATGTCAGAAATAACAACCCTGCTGGGGTTTTCACTCATGACAGTGTCACGGGTGTATGGAGAATGGTCCACCATCCAAAAAACATTCAGCCAATGATGGTCCTGTGGTCGGAAAAAACGTGTTGATGAAAGAGGGCGACAGAGGCCAATGGAGGCTGACATGACTTGTGCAGAGTAACAGATGGGCGACAGTCAGTCAAATAACACCTCAGTAGAACAGTGGTGCCACAAGAGGTGTTTCAGAATGCACAACTCATCGTACCTTGTCATGGATGGGCTTGGCAGCTGGGGGCCTAACTGAGTTTCATTCCTGTCAATGAAAAACAAGAAACAGCAGTGGGCTAAGGAACATAAACACTGGACAACGGAGGACTGGGAAAATATTGCCTGGTTGGATAAATTCCGCTTCTTGCTGTTTCACACTGATGGGAGAACCAAGATGTGGTGAAGACCACAGGAGTCCACGGATCCATCCTGCCGGGGATCAGTAATGCATCATGGCAGCAGTGTATCCATCTACAAATGGATTCTTTAAGCAGGAGAACACCATAAGGCTAGGATTGTCCAGGAATGGTTCCAGGAAGATGTTCACATTGAATTCAGCTCACTTTAGTGGCCTCCCAAGTCCCCAGATCTCAATCCAATCGAGTGTCTGTGGGATGAGATGGAACGAGCTATTTGGAGTACAGATCCACCACCAGCCAATGTGCAACGTCTGTTGGAAGCGATGGAGTCAATATGGGCCAGCAATGTTGGCCCAATATGGGCTTTCGACACCTTGTTGAGTGCATGCCCCAATGAATTCAGACTGTTCTGAGGGCAAAAGGGGGAGCACATCTCTATTAGATATATTATACCTGTGTGTGTGTGTATATATATATATATATATATATATATATATATGTATAACTGTTGTCCAATTTGCTTTGCCAGAATACATTATAATCCTGTTCAAATAGCCCGCTGTCATGGTTACAGCCAGCGCATGGAAAGGCTTCAGGCAGGGCAGCATGCATGCGAATTTACAAGAAGGATGGTAGCTCATTAGAATGGCACATTATGCCAGTAGAAGCTGTTTTAGATAACAGAGAAAGCAGCATTAAAATTAATTTAATCTGTTGCAGGGCTAAAATCTGTTTCCTTTTTTAGAAAATGTTGGAAATAACGTCTTGCACATCACCATATTATTTTTATAAACTTTTTTGGTTTTCTTCTTGATGGCAAATATCTTTGAGAGCCATTTACTCTCTCAACGAAGTAAATAAAATCAAATAAAAATGTTATTTCTATAAACCTGACAGTATTAAAATTAAAAGGCCCCACTCCCACATACCTTTTCACACAGAGTCTTTAATGTCATGCTTTGAAGTGAAGTTTATGCAACACATACTGAGATGTGATGTATTAACTGCTGGAGAATTAGTGTTCTTCCTTTCGTGATCTCTTCCCTTCAGCTGAGAATGTCACCTGTTTCTGAATCATTAGCAGAATTGTAATATTGGTAAAACAAGGAGAAGATAACCAAACCAGGACAAAAATGGGGAAAACTGCTGGACATTTGTAGGAGACAATAGCTCAAGTAATCCATTTTTAACAGTAACAGTGGAAGAGTTAACACAGTAGAAGTAGCCATTATATTGGTAATAATAGTGATGTTATTGTACCATTTACATTAGTGGTATTCATCAAATATTAGCCATTGGTTATTTTTGTATCATTTTTACATTATTATAAAGGAACTATGTCAGCAGTGACAGTGTTTAAATGAAAGTTTAAACCTCTTGATTGTCACCCTCTTATTGGACTTTCATTGCGTGCCGTGCACTAGTAGTGACTCGTCATATTGGGTGCCTTCTCTTGAACATCATATTACTTTCTTAAAGCACTGATAAATTAGTACAGATCCGCCAGATGAGGCAAATTTCAAAAGCTGTACAAGATATGCATGATACTTTAATTAAGTAACACAAGTCCCACAACAGCACAATTTCAGTAGATTGTATCTTCTTGTTTTTATTGGAAACTCCATCAACCTTTGCAGAAATGTACGAATTATGTGCATAGTTTGCATGTTTCCACATTTAAAAATACCTTCCGATCACAAACTCCCTAACAGATGTTCAACTAATTAGTAGTGTTTGTAAGGATTTAGGCTCTCTAATGCGATCACGTCATGAATCCAGAATGGAACCAAATAGTCACGAGCTGTCCCTCCTTTCATATCTCTCAAAATACCGGCCAGAAAATTAGCTATATGGTTGGTGACCGCTCTATTGTCAAAACCATTGCGATGTGAAGAAATTGTGAATTTTCACATTCTATGTACAATAAACTACAAGAAATATTGTCGTAATTCAGTACATTTAAACCTCCCAGGCACTGTAATTAAGTCTGGCTAACCCAGTCTCTTTTTAACTATGCCTTTGGTTCACAGATCTCTGAAGAGCTGCACAGCTAGCCCTTGCCTATTATTCAGATCTTGTTCAAAAATAATTATCTCCAGATTTTGACCTGCTGTAGGCTTCTCACGTTTGTTGCAACATTCAAACATGTTCTTGTTACACTTCTTAGTCACAACAAAAGCACTGCTGCTCTTCCAGCAAATCCACTTATTGACGTTTATTGTCGGTGGCTTATAATAGATATACTTTATAAATATCACGTTATGTTGTAGTTGAATATACTATTTTCGGGCAACATAATAATAAACAACAACAACAACAATAATAATGATAATGCATTCTAAGTTATGAGAACAGGCTCCTCTGTTTAATGAATGCATGTCTTATTGTTAGACTGAAATCTCAAAACACAATTTATTGAATACACTGCCAGTAAAATGTCAAAGAGGATGGCTATATGACTTTTCTCATGATTAATTTATCTACACATTTGTTATTCATTCTGCCCTATAATTATGCTGAAATATTCCCTGATAACTTTCCTCATATTGAACCATGGAAGGAAATCAATGGTAACTGAAAAGGACATACAGTCTATACCAAGGGGAACCTTAACCTGCAGGTTTCACTGGACTCTTGATTCTCTCATTGTTAAGAAGCCCCGAAGGTTAGTAACTGTGAATGATTAAATACATCACCAGTCTAAAACAACAACAACAACAAAAATGGCAACATTGTGACCCTTGAAGACCAGCTTTTCTGTATCACTGCTCTGTATAGTACACAATATCTATATAAATGTTTTCCTTAATGTATGGAGAATAATTGAAGGCTCTCCTAAACCTACAATCGTGAAATTAACAACAGAAGCACAAAGGAGTTGTGTGCATCATAAATGGTGTTGTAGGTGGTGATGCTGATGATGGTTAAATCCCAGTTATCTTTTCTTTCTTCTTTCTATTCTTTAGCGCTCGTTAAAACAAACAAAGCAAAAGAGGATTGTGGGCACCATGAAGCATCACTAGATAATCTCAAATTTATCATGCCAACAGGTTGGTACCGTTTCAAGGAAGCTGCCCATATTGTAATATACCGAGTTTCAGAGCATGATCGACTTTCAAATGATCACTGCGTTTTTCTTTTAAATCTGGTATTGTTGCATCTCTGCTGTATAGTTACTACACACATCCAATGACTAAAGACATTTCACCTACAGAGTGTTAGAGCGGCACGTACTGGAGCTGTGCACATCGATACAGTGGGGCGGTGATGTTATGCAGGGTAACCTAACACGCTCTTTCCAGTTGCAATGCCTCTGCATATCAGAGAGGAATCCAGAAAGCTGCCCCGGGGCTTCCATGTGATCTTTCTCCTTAAAAACAAAGAAGCAGACTTAAAGGCAGAAACAGCCACCCACATTGCCATAGCTAGGCTCTTAATCTCACCATTTCAGCTAAGCCTCTTGATGTCAATGTCTGATGTTTAAACATGTAAAGAAAGACAACAGGGCACACACACACACACACACACACATATTTGTATACTGTTGATATACAGTTACCTCCACATTGATTCCTCAATTGTAACTACAACTTATAGTAACTAAAAGTGATAGATTCAGGCTTTAGGGATTTTGACGACTTCTCCTCACAGAATCTCTGCCACTCCCCTCCAGGTTGCACAGCTTGCACTTGCGATTGGGAATTTCTTGATTTGGTTCATACCGTCCCATCACAGTTTGGAGATTTCTGAAAGCCAAAGAAGAATGTGAATTTTATACTGGCCTGAAACGTTTGGTCGTACATTTGCATGTGTGCTTTGGATTGTTACCCTGCTGGAAAGTTAATTTGTGATCAAGGGACACCAGATGTATTGCCTAAAATATCCTGGCAAAGGTTGGAATCCATCCACCCTTCCATTCTAATGAGGGCACCAGAGCTGCAGGAGGAAAAACAGCCCTAAAGCAAAACAGATCCATGTTCTCGTTTCCCGGTCCAGAGGGACGACATTCTTCTTGACATGAGCTTCAGTTTTTCTATACTGAACATACTGCTGGTGTGCTAGTTAAAACCTATGTCTTTGTTCATTGGAGTGCCATGTACCCCAGATTCATACGTCTGACATTGGATGGTGGTCCCGGAGACAACGTGTCCCACTGATGACAGACTTCTGTGAAGATTCAGTCAGGGCAATGCCCTAGATTTTGATATAGGCTCCTGTACAGCTATTCTGAGTATACGCTGGAGTAAAACTTGTTTTCTTTTTAGGGTAACAACCTCAGTAGCCTGCAACTTTTTTATGATGGAGAATGCACCACAAATATGGATGTTCATCTTCTTATGAATTTATTTTATAGCAGTCAACAAATAGGTTGAGGGCAATAACCTTTTAGTTTCTGAGATCATCATTTCTTCAGATCATTCTCTCTTTCTCTAACATTCACCATACTGACAAATGATACCTTCCATAGCTTTGTTTGATGCCTTATGTGTTTGGAAAGTGTGTGTGTGTCTGTGTTTGTGTGTGTATATATTACAGGCTGTAGCCTATGACTATGTGTCTCTATTTCTCATGAAGTAACTCATCATGAGAAAAAAGCTTGGGATATTAGCAGCAAAACCCAGGTTAATGCTGTGTTTAAAGAGTTCAATGCACTGCTCTTCACTGCACTCAAAGACAGTCTCAGATTTCTAGCAATCAATATAATTGTTGGAAAGAACCTGACTAATTGTTAGCCTCCACTCACAGTAATAATTGAGGAAAACATTTAAGGATGTCATCATGAATTAAAAAAAAAACGAGAATGCATTAGTTCCTTTATTCATTGTATTATTCGATTTCTTCAAATATCCTGTAGACACTGAGATATAGCTTACTGCTTGTGACAAATTAGGTGAGTGGTAATGCACATTTTGGAAAAGGATCAAGAATCATATAGTAAATGTAGAGAGATAGATATTGTTTTCTTTTATGTCTCTGCATCTTACAGGATTACAGTTGCTTTTTCACACAGCACCCTCTTGCATTAAAGGCATAAGGATTTAATGTCCCTTCAAAACAGATCAGGATCTGAGCTAAACTGCAGTTAGCAACAGTACTGCAGGACATTGATAATGGAGTGAAACAGGTCCTTTACAAATAGGTTATATTTGCTGTGTGAATGAGGCAATGATTTCTCAATGGCAGAAGGCTTTCTTACAAAGTATTATTACTTATTGTAGCTCAAACATGATTTCTTATTTTTAAACTGTTCTCTGATTAACTAAAGACCGATCTTTATGGGTTAGAGCTCATTTTAGGTTTATTTATTGGTGTCCTCAATGTTGTAGGTGTGTGTGTGGCCATGTGTAGAGGCTTTTGGGTTTGTCTTTAACCTGTTTTCATTCCTCTTTTCTTTATCTGGTTGCCAGACAAACCAAAGATTGTAATAAAACCATCACCTTGTCAACTCAAATGTGTGTGTAAAAATTATGCACTTTTTGTCTTGGCTTTTCCAGCACTATTCTCTTGTAACATGTTGAATCTAATGCAGACTTCCATCATTATCATAAGCATCCAAGATTTATTAATCAGATTTTGGCAGTGGAAATGGTATTGCTTATAAGCAGCAAGAAGACAAAAATAAATAATAAAAGAGAAACAGGGCTTTTAAGCATTAGATTTAACAGTACATGATCTGAGATCCGGTCTGAGTTATTCGAGATGTTGGGATGTCTGGAAGACTTATTTTTGGATTAAAAGCAGCAATGTAAAGTGTATGAGAGCTGTACTTAATTATGCACTGAAAATTGTTTCTGAGCTGCATCTTCTTTTTGCAAGTAACAGCAAATATTTGACGCCACAATGTATTATAGGGCTTTTAAAATGGTTTCACATATTTTTGACACTGTTTTCACTTTTGGATTAATTTTATTAAATGCAATAGGAAGAAGCAGCAGGGATTTCAGGCAACACCAAACATTCTAACATATCTATTTAAATAAAATAAAATTAAAACTTCAGTTACGTTTAACCTTTGGAGGAAACACACATTTTTTTCTGTTCTGATTATTGAGTAAACTGAGCAGAAGTCCAGAGAGGATGGTTTAAAAATGACATCTTAGTGTGTAAGCTTTACCTTTGCCTTCCTATCTGATCAGAATGAACCCAAACCTGGGTGTTATTGTCCTGGGGCAGTAGGAGTGTGGAGTAGTATTGTGGAGCCTTAAAAAAATCAACAACCCTAAAACATAGTCATGGCACGTTCAGAATACAACTACCCGAGCGATGGATGGTGCAATAAAAACAAGTTGTTTTATGTACTATATACAATCATAGATGGCAATTTTTATACTGAGTCCTATGATACAATATACAGTAAGTGCAGGCAGCAGAAATTAGGTGGAAGAGCCGTCATTTTTTACTCAAAAAGGGAAATGTAAGAGAGCAGGACTGAGACTTGAGCTTGGCCGTGCTTCAGGATCAATCACAGCAATACTCTGAGGCTTGAGTGTTCAGATTCCTCCCAGAATATTTTCTACTGCATTGGGCGTTGGACTAGTGAAACATTTTTGGTTATTTTATTTAATGGAAAGGGACTGAATACATGCATGCAGTTACTAAATTAACTGCAATGGAGAGTTATAGCAGAGCTGTGAGTGCAGAAGTCACATAAGATCAAATATGTATGTATTTTATCTTACAAACCACTACCTGTATTCTTTTCTGCTTTACGGATTCACTTAAAACAAGTTATCAGCTTGCTATGGATGCTGGGTTGATGTAGTTACAGGTGAAAACATCCGGGTTTGATGCACTACACAATGCCTTTTCACAAAACATTCATACACCCCACGCACTGTGGGAACAGGTTAAATTAGGCACAGCAGGTCCTGTGGTGACCCCACATTAACCAGTCCCGTTTTGATTTAGACTAATTCTGTAAAAAAAAGAAACACATTTCAGTGTTGTCTTTGTGATTACTTGATGGGAAAATATAATTTCTAGAGTGATTTTGTCTCCAGGGTAGATACAGGTTACTGTACACAGCCATCATGGAGGAAGAAGCTCAGTGATGCACTGGGTTATGCACTTGCTTTGTGGCTCTTTATTGTCTTGCCTTTGGGATTCTATCCAAATCTATTTCCCCTGTATTATTTCTGCTGTTCTCTTGTGACAGAGAGGGGCAGCAGGGGAATCTGTATTGCGCTGCTCTTCTCACCGAGGAGGATTTGATTTCATGCTTATAAGTGACACGATGACACAATACCTTCCTTATGTGTTATTCTTGTTTCAGACAATCAGTGACATCAGGAAATCCCCAGACTACGACTTATAGCAAGCCCTGTGCTATTTTTAATTTTCCATTCCCGTCATCCGGGGTGTGGGGGTTGCAGCTGGGAGAATCCCAGGAGGTTGTGCAAGGGGCTGCGAATGCCATTGGAATGCATTAAATTTACAGCCATCATTGAATCTTTTAAATGCATGTTCTTCTTTTGTGCACAATAAATTATGTATCATCTACATCTTTTATATGTATTCACAGTAAACTGTTAAGACAGCCATGGATTGAAGCAAGATTAAACATATATTCACTAAATACATTTCTGTACTTTGTGGTTCTTAAACTATTCATGTGTGGCAAATTCCTTTAACCTTTGAATTGTTTCTCTTCTTAAAACCATTGTGACTGTTTATTTTTAATTTATTTTGGGTAGATTACAGCACATACAATTATTTGTATTATGAAGCAAGTGGAAACATCTTGGGAGGCCTCCATCCAGCAGTGGGTCGATATAAGCTGATGGTGATATACATATTATTTTTGAGATCATATTGTCTTCGAATACAAATTAGATAAATGCTGAGTGATATTTAAAGGGGTCAAGCTAAAAACTGGCCTGCACATTTGTTAATTTGTTAACATGTATTGGGGTCACATAAAGACTCCTTTCAAAGGTTTTATTGAAAAGTGTAATGCATGTATTTTCTTCAACTTTTCAATTGAATTCATGAGGTTACATAATTTAGGCCTTAAATGTCAAGCTGCAAAATTTGTTACTATTACTGCCCCTTCTGAAACTCATGCTGATAGTGTTACATGAGTTTCTAGTCGGTGTCACATCCATGTACAGTGTAATCACATTTTATTGTAATGATTCTTCGAGACGTTAGGAGAAGATCAAGGCCGTTTCATTGTAGGGATCTCCGTTCTATAGTTAAAACCTGTTTCATTATCATTTCAGAAGGATTGATTTCCATTAGAATAGACAGTGTACATCTTCTGAAGTTTTAAACAAAAGGTTGTGCACGGATAGGCTGTCTAGCATATCATTAGTCATAGAACAGATCGTGTGAGACCCAGCATTGATGGTTTGGTTTAGTTTTATCTGATCAGAAGAAGCGGTAGCCCATTGATTAATATCCTAGATAGAAGTGCTCTCATATTGTCTCCTCAACTACACGAATTGGGAATGACAGTGGCTCCTCCCTTTTCTTTGGGGAGATGTAGCAGTTCTTCCATCTCTAGCTGGTGGTGTGTCACTGTATTTTCCCCTCTGGCTCTGAGTAACGTCAGCAGCTCCTACTTCTCTTATGCGGCGAGTGTCTCCCTCTCCGATTTGGGAAATCCCTACAGGTCAGCAAGCACCCTGAGCTGCCAGTGCCTCCATGTTTTTTCTTCTTCTTCCTTTCCTTGTTTCCTGGCCTTCATAGCCTTGCCCACATTCTCCACCAACTGTGAGGGTTGAACACAGCGTTCGAGTTCTCAGGGTGGGTTCAGGAAACACAGAGGGGGGTACAGATCACAGGTCCCAAACTAGACAAGTAACTAATATATATACGACCACAACACACACTAGCAACCAATCCAATTTCATTATCCAAAATCCAATTTAAAGTCCAAATCCAAAAGTCTGTGCAGTCTTTTTTCTCTGTTGCTCTCTCCGTGTCTCTCTCTCTCACTGTCCCTCTCAAGCTCTCCTCCTGCCTCGCCTTTATCGAGGAGGGGAGCCAGTCATTGAGGGAACAGGCGATCAGGTGTGCCCCGGTAACTTTCCTTCCCTAGGGTTTGGGGAGCTGCAGGGCAGTGTTAACATTTTACTTTCACACACACTCACTTTTTTATTTTGTATTAAGATATTCCTTACAATATAGAATTACCCATCTATACAGTTTGGTTTTTGCTTTTAAAGTCCTATACCACTGACCTTTAATAATTAGAAGTTCACACGAATGGGAAAACAGGTCCCTGCAGAATTTATGAATGAACCAGAGCATGGCTGAAGTGAAAATCTTGTGGTTGACATTACATGCTTTTCAGCTTCTGGTGGCAAAAGGAGTGCAAAGGAAATCATATATGTGTTGTAGAGTGTGTATGTTGTTGGTATTCCCATTTGCCATAACAATGCATAACTTGCCTTTAACTTTAAATTATATATATGAATGTTAGCTTTTAGAATCCCAAATAAGATCACAGTCTTACACTCTGTTATTTACACAAGGCCTTACAAAGTGATGTATATTTGTAGGAATTTATGAGATGAGTTCTTTCCTTTTTTCCATTTCCTTCTGTTCAGCCGTTTCTTGCTTGTTTTTATTCTGTGAACCTAGGTGTGATGTTATAGTATGGCAAGAACTAAAAACATCTCGAAGAGTCAACTTTCTCAATTCACGTTGGATGACATCGCATGGCGGACTAATGAGTACTAAATACAAGAACTGAGATTCAAACTTCTTTGTCGGATAGCGGTTTGCGAATTTGGCAGTTAAACAAATAGTTTTTTAATGGGACTAAATTTGTTCTAACGAGTGACGGATAAATGAGAGTGGAACTGTACTACTACTACTACTAATAATAATAATAACAACACTCATCTGTGAAAGCTTTTTAATTGATCTAGGGCCGGATTAAATCAAAACTTTGACCCACCCGCTAATAGAAAACTACAAAACTGTACTCAGTTGCGGCTTCATTTTTTATAAGATGCCACTTTCTTCTAATCGTAAATGTAACCTCTACTATGTACAGATTTGTAGTTTTCTATTAGCGGGTGGGTCAAAGTTTTGATTTAATCCGGCCCCTAATTTGACTTAATTCCTGCAATACCAACAGGAATGAGAAATATCGTCTCATGCACTTTTTGTACAAGGTTTACACAAAGTCAAATAATTAAAAATTTCAATTTGAAATTTCAAGGTTACGCATTAAGTTGTGAATGTGTTCCTGCAAATGTCTTGCTGTAAATAATCTGACCTAAACCAATATTTACATCTCATAAAGATACCTATCGAAGGTCAATTTAATGTTCTCATTTAGCGTTTTTGTAAGATTAATACATGCACATTAAATATTAGCCTGGAAGTACTTTGTCTTATAGAAGGATGTGGCATTTGTTTACATGGGAATCTAATAGCATTATTGTTCCAGCTACAAAGCCTGAGTAAATATTTGGATTGTTTTGTTTGTTTTATATGAGAAGTGCCCTGTAAATGCTCTAATTCATCCTGTGATTTACAAAAATGTATCAGTTGCCTGGGTAACAGGTGAAAAGTCCATTTGCTTTAGAAATCACAGGCTTCCTGGACTAGCTGCTTGAAAAACAGAGCAGTAAAATGTCAGACAACAAAGTACATTTGTCTCTTGGTGCACTGATGTCTTACTCAAAATATAAAGATTTGTCATGCCACCATGCTAATTTATATATATTTGGCTATATTTGGATAAGATTTAATTGTAAATGATAGAAGATATGTTTGTGATACTTGATCTTTCTCATAATGGTTCCACATAGTTCTTGTAGCATCTTATTATGGACTGTTATGGCCATACATTTTACAATACCAACAATTAAAAAAGCTTGGTGTTTGAAATTGTATTCCTTTTTAAGATTTCTTAATTATTTAAGAAAATGTATGTATGTTTGTATGTATGTATTTATTACTTCAGAGTAACTGAACAACAACAAAAAAAAAAAAAATTATTCAGGCCTAAGATACACATATTTGCAAATACAGCTCATATTATTTTTAATAATTAAGAACATCTGTTTAAACTTAATGTGAGCAGATGTTGGTGGAAATTAGATTAGCGTAACATTAGTCAGCATCATTAGGAATGATGACTTTAAAGGAGTCAGTAAAACCCATCCTGCAGCCGAAATGGAGTGTGCGCTTGTATCTCTGATAGTAGCTACTGTATGACTGCTATTAAATGACCACACTGAAATCATTGAGGTCTATTTTGAACTTGCTGTAAAACAAACAAAAAAAAATCACCCTGTTTAAGTGGATTAAGTAAATGTTGAGATTTTAATTGTTGTTGGAGAGTGACATTGCTCATTATTGGTGTATTTTTATGACACCACTGTGATTTATAGATCTTTTGAGAAGAGGTTTTTGACACGTTTAAAGATGGGATTCTTCAGAACAAAGCCAACAGCTGGCGCATTGTCTCTCCTGCAGCTGTTATGAAGAATTAAAAAAAATGATTAATATGTTGAACAGGCCCATTCCCTTGCCAGCAGAGGTGAGAAAGTAGGATGTGGGAGGGATGTCTTAAAAACCCAGTGTTCATATTTTATAAGTTAAACGTGTCAGCGTTTCATACCAGCATTTTTAATGGCAGTACTGTACATGTGCGCGTTGTGGAAGGCTATTGCTCATCTATGCAGCCTTCATTAATCAATCTTATGAAATTGTCAGAGTTGTACCAGACTGCTCTTGCCATATGTGCAATTTAGTGCTCCCGTGATTGAACAGAGAGATATGGTATGATATCATCCCACTACATTGTTTGTAACCCATTTGGATTGAGTGTCTGATCATCACAGGGCGCTACATTTGCTGTATTTTATCGTCCATGTATGAAAATATGTGTTTATTTACAGAGGTGGAAGTAACCACACATTGTCTTCTAAACCCTTTAATTTAAAATGATTTATGTGAAAACATTAAAATGTTCTCTGGTATCCCCAAAGCTTCTCTTGTAGGATTGGCCTTTTATTTGAAACACAATGTGGTTGTAGAGTTGAAAACGATAAATATTTGTATGCATTAGTTTTGTTTGGAGGGGTAGTTCCACTGCTGTTTAAATCTTTTATGTTCTTTCTTGTGTAAGAACTGCCTCCGAAATGAATCACATGGAAGATTTCATCTTGCCAGGAATAGCTGAAGATGTTTGTGTGATATGCTTTAACCGATCCTTAAGTGCATGTCTGAAATGCACAGGAATCCATGTGATTGGATAGTCATAAGAAATGTGTGCCCGAGTCCCTAGCTCTGATGTCTGATTATGTTTCTGTTATTGTGCTTGCCAAGATCGTTGTGTAATCACCAGTTTCACTGCAGTTGATTCATTCTGCCTACGCTGTTACTTCTTGTATAAGCCATTACCATGAGGGTTTGACTTCGTAGATAAAAAAAAATCAAAATAAATCATAAATAAGAGAGTAAGCACAGTAGGGGAAAGATCAGGATTTATAAAATGATTGTGTAAATGGATTCATGGAGACAAATTTATTTCCTAATTAGGTTCACAAATTGTTTTTTTGAGTAGCACAAAAGTAATTCTGTTCCCCTTTTAATATATTTAACAAACATTCCCCAAGGAAGACAAGCGTTTCCTGAAATGTGAATATTCTTATAGGTAATATGTGTTTTGCTGATAAATTATGTTTCATGAGATGTAATGAGATGTTTCCCAATGTGAGGATTAAGCATAAAGATGAAGCGTAAAGACTACTCTAATCAAAAATGTGCAAACTATGTCTTACAAACAGACGATCTCTCATTTATTTTGCATTCTTCCCAAAAGATCAAATTGCTTAGCAGTTATAGCAAAGCAAAATATTCACTGTCCTGCGTTAAGGATACAACCAAGTGAACAAATGAAATAAAAGTAAACACTTTATATACAGGATTCATGGATCATAACTCTTTTATATATATCTATATCTATATCTATCTATATATATATGGCTAAAGCAGTGCAACTTGAAAGGAATGACAATTACATTGTCAACAATTTCAGTGGGACATCATTTGAATTTGTCAGAAGTGTAAAATTAAATAAGCAAGCAAGTAAAGTCTCTGAAGCAATTTCCAAATTGTTTCCTGTTACCTTATATAGCAATTTAATTTAATAAACAGAACCAGTATTTGATTGGTATTATTAGTCAGCAGAATGGAAATGCATCATATCAAAGTCACTTCGGTATTAACTTTGATGGTTTTATTAATGGAGCCAACCCGACACAAGAGCATAGGACAATTAAATTATAAATAACTTGTTCCAAGCATGTATTTACTCCTAGCTATATATCTGTACAGCACCTAAATCCTCAGCAATAATGCTTTGCTTGATGGGAACTGCTGAATATTCTCAATATGGCAAATTAATTCAGCACATCTCCATGCTTTCAAAAACTACATTTCATATTAAAGCAGGGATATTCTGAAATGGATTAAGAGAAGAAAAAAGGACAATATATTATAATATTATAAAGTGGTGGAGCTGTGTTGCATTGAGTGGTTTTACCATTGACTGATTACTCAACAAGAACGGAAGTCCTTTTTTAAGACTATATTTTAAAATCATGTACCAAAGCCAATTAGGTGTTTGAAACACATACAAGCTACATGACTGAATAAATTCAAGTTACATTTTTTTAAAGCAAGAATCATCAGCAAGCCTGGCAAAAGCCCTCATAAGACATTTGTCACATTTCTGTTTCGACCTACAAAATTGTTTACTTTTTAATATCAGAGATACAAATCTTTCCAATGAGAATTAACATAAGGATGTGGCAGAGAAGTATCTGAGCAAGTTCAGGTATTCTATTCTCTCTTAAATGGGAATGGATGTATTTAAAGATGTTTAAATTAAACACATTCAAATGACCCAATTAAAACATAACTTACACAGATAAATGTGTTATAGCTGTTTTCTTGCTTTGTATTATTATAATTATTTTACAAATGATCATTAGCACTATTAATACCAGAGAAAGCAACACAGCAATTCAGAAGATCTTTATTACATTTTATAGTTTGTTCTGTTAAACTCAGAGGTTTGGCAGAAATACTTCCTTTAGTCTGTAGCTGAGATCTCTTACAAGCATTTTACATTCACTAATCAGACCGAGGCTTGATATTATTTAACCTTGTATTACTGCTGTTGTTTATCATGCAGTGACACACGACTCCTTCCTTCAGAAGCAAATTTATATTGTTAAACCTCACCCAAAGGAAGAGCTCCTTTGCAAGGCCTGTTCAAACACATGTTAGTAAATTAGATTTAAATTGGCCCTATTATGCTAACAGATTGTTCACAACATCTTGAAAGGACAGAATATCAGGTCTTAATTTCCCCCAGGGAATACAATGCTAAATTACACCGGTTATTTATTTATTTTATTTATTTATATGATACTCATTAGACAGTAATTAATACTATAATAATTTACCTGAGAAAGGGAGATATTATTATTATTATTTGATGTCGTGCTTAAAAAAAAAAAAAAAACATTTTGATTCCATTTAATTCATATTTTGATATATGTTATAGCTTGTGTTTTGGAGCCCAATCTGCTTGGCAAAGAAAATATTTTAGACTAGATTGTTATCTAAATGGAAAAGGCATGGACATATCTATTTATTTTCCATTTGTACAGCAATTCTGCAACTCAAAATATCCACTTATTTTGCTGTGATATTTTGATAAAACATCCAACTATTCAGTTAACACTATTATATAACTATAAATGAACACCACACTTTTAAAGCAGCTGATCATGTCCCTTTAATAAACAAATTGACATATCTCCTGCCCCACAATTTATCTGTGTGTTTTAAGTAAAGGTGTCAACATTATTCCTGTTATTGTTTCTTCGCTTTCGATATTTATGGTTTATCGAGTTCGGATATCAATTTTCTTTACAGATTAAACTCAGGGCTTAATAGCAGTTTGAAATTTTTTTATTACAAAGATACAAGTGAAAATTTGAAATTGATGCATGAGCTTAACTCTATCAGAACTGATTGGTTGCAGCCAATATCAATCAAACATTGCCCACCAGTCAAGTAGTATTATAGAAGGAATAAATACAACATTTTAAAATACATATTCATTATATTTACACAATGTCCTGTCTGCATTTTGATGCAATACCATCTATTTCCATCTATGCATAAATGCACTGCCTCTGAATGATGAGGCAGTAGTGTTCCTACAGAATATAGACCAGATGTATGACTTAACCTTACAGTATGATCTTCTAAAGCAGAATCAGGCTTTTCTATAAATAAACCTCTGACTAACAGAAAATCTATTCTGAGCTCTGGTCTGTGGCTTCTAGCTTTCATTTCAGTGTAGTTTGTCTTCGGGGGACTGGTGAAAGCCCCCTAAATGAAATACAGTTGTGACAGAAGAAAAAATATAGACCCATACACACACACACACACATATATACCGATAATATTGGGACACAATACTAAATGCATTAGTACAGATGACAGAAGAATAGAACTCTGTTTCTAGTTCAACAATGGTCTCAGCTGGTGTAAATTGACTGGTAAATTTAATCCCAGTGATGTTCTATGGCATTGAGTTGAATCACTGCGATGATGTTGTGAGCACTATTCTCCATTCACAAATTTGATGTTATTCGGAAACTCATTCGCTTCTCAAATTCTGCATCCCCAGCTGTAATTTGTTTCACTGTGTACTTGAATTGTTGCGTTGTCTTTGAACAGAACAATAACTGTGTGTGGTAGTGGTACTAAGAGAGTTATCTTGGGCACCTCTATTTCATATTTCAGAAGCAGAAACGTGTTTTGGTGGGATGAGTGTTTATCGAACATCTTGTGTGGGATATTTCAGTACAAACAATGTTGCTGTAAATTAAACCGTATTGCTGTCGAGACAAATCAATGACGCTCACAGTTAACAAAGGTCAGTCCATTCCATTTAGTTGAGTTGCATTTCCCCACACAATCATTATAGAAAATATTATATATTATATATTAAAAATGCACATGTAAATCAATGAATAGATACAAGTGACAATTAAGTAGAAAGGGAGTACACGGGAACTTATGTACTGGACTATTCTATTCCTTATACCTTGACCTTGATACTATAGATACAGTCTGACAGGAGCAAATACAAGAACTTTGCAATATTCCATTCATCCAGAATTAATATGTAATATAAGTGGTGTGTACTGTGTATTAGTTGTCATAACAAACATAGGAAAGAAACAAACAAACAAAATACTTTGGTTATGTGCAGTGTTATTTCGCTACAAATATAATTATTTGTGTAAGAATTGACTTCCTCTGTATTGAAGAATATCGTAACACAAATAAAGGATATATGCATGATGGTGTGCTGTTTGAACTTTTTATGTATTCTTTGTTGGTAAATATTTGAATATATACTTCTGTACACCAGGAGCTCCACCAATCTGTTCATTCAGATTTTTGTTTCATAAAGTAATACATTTGAAATAAAAAATAAAAACTATGAAAAAAAGGTTTTGTAAAGGGTTTCAAGGGCAGGAGCCATCTATTTATATGGCTGATGTACTACATACGTAACAAACAATGGGACACATAGATCCGTTTAATTCCCTTATTCTGAATCACATGCCAAATATAGATGCATTCAAAAGCAAAACACATGCACAGCGTTCTCTTTCCAAGTAGACCAGATAAAGTCATTTATCTATAGAGGTTTTTTGTTTGTTTGTTTGTTTTTTTGTAGGACATGTGAGTGAGCCCTAAACAAAGGCAAGGGTGGCCAAAAGGACAAAACTTTCTATAATAAGTAATTAAAACATCAGAGCAACATCACTTTGTCACCGGCAGATCTGCACTCTGTTGAAAAATGGAAGACAAGTAGAGTTTAGGTAGATTAATGATTTAGAACATCTGGCATCACACTTCATGTATAAAATTTGAAAGCCAAGGACTGAATTGTGCAACAAGAAATATAAATAGAAATTGATTTAGAAGAACACTAAACAGCCACTTGGTTTTGTGGCTCCAATGGGAAATAATTGGGATGGAAGGACAGGAGGGGGGAACTCTGATGACTAATTCTCTCTTTGCTTCTTATTGCAGGACTACACATTGACCATGTACTTTCAACAATACTGGAGAGACAAGAGGCTGGCATATTCAGGAATTCCACTAAACTTAACACTGGATAACCGGGTAGCAGATCAACTATGGGTACCCGACACCTACTTTTTAAACGACAAGAAGTCTTTCGTGCATGGCGTCACTGTGAAAAACCGGATGATCCGCCTGCATCCCGATGGCACCGTGCTCTATGGCCTCAGGTTGGTATGGTTTAATGGGGAGAGCAGGAAAAAAAAAAAAAAAAAAAACAATCCCTGCAATTCATGAGCACTGTTGACATTTACATCCGACGAGATTTTGTATCAGAGCTTTGGTTGAATGCATTATATAACTTCATACTTCAGCTGTGGCGAGAGCCTGGAGAGCACATGTGACTGCCTCAGGGCTTTTAATCTTGCCGACCGTGTCATCAGTCAGGTTGTGTCTGTTTACCATACTTTGCTATATTGAGAATGCCCTGCAGTTATAATAAACAGTAAAACAGGCTCAGTTTAACATTACCACCTATATCAATTAACTACTAATACAATATACACTAGTGACAAATATTCTTATATAGTGTATAAGGATGATATACTTAACCAAATGCATACGTTGCTTGCGAAAGAGATCACCAGCTCATTATATGAAGTGATGTTTTCTACAAGGCATGAAAACGGACTCACAAGAAGGAGCATTCCCAAAGTATTTCAATCATGATGTAAAAAGTAACCAGGAGTATAAAACAGTAGCAGAAGGTCACCAGCTGAATTTATTGTACCAACACATTTTCACTTTGCTCACAATATAATAGGTTCGGAGACAGCCCCGATGACAGAATTTTATGAAACCTGCCCCAGGCTAACAATATAAGAAGTAACATGTGGTTTAAGAAATAATATGTGACATAAAATTGGAGAACAATTGAGTAGAGTTTCATTGTGGGAAAGATTACTTTGGACTTCTCTGTCTCTTTCATTTAATTTCTGTGTAGCTATTAGACCCAGCTTTCAAGGTCTGTATACAGTATGTTTATAGGTGAGGAATATTATATCATATTTGTGAGTCTTCTTGCTTCTTTTATTGTATATGTTTTATTGTGAAATGCAAAACAGTAAGAAGGTTTTGTTGGAATCTTAAACAGCACTGATTTTTGAGGAGATTCTGTTAATCTAGATAAGTCTTACTTCCTTTTTGTTTTAATATGCTTTACATCTAAATGTAGGCCTGGATGAAAACAAAATGGTAACCCCACTAGCTTATCATAAATTAAAAACTCAGTACTAGATGGATGGTCTCTGTTAATTATTTGTGACCATTCACGACATAAATCAGGCACAAGCTCCACTTTATTGAATTATAGATTCCCATGTTGCAAATGCGCACCATTCTGTGGAAATAAAACTATTTTTTCTGTTGATTTGTGGTGAAGAACATAAAGTTGATCGAAAAGGCTACCTAGTTTCTACGGTCTTCTGAATATCTGTAATTAGCACTTTGTGTCCATTCATTTGTATCCATTTCTCACTTGCATCATGGAGGTCTGATCATAACTGCTTTGCATTAAAAGCACACCCTTTAAACTGTGATCAGCTTTTACACAACAGTTCACCTACTAAAGTAATACACTATTCAGTATGTGATAGCCCATAATCATTTGAGTGAAAAGAAAGAGTTGTTGAGAGCAAGTCGTGTAAGTTGAATTTAAAAAAAAAATGTTTTACAGAGATTTGCTCTCAGCGACTTTCTTTTCACTCCAAGAATTACATGAAGGCACACCGATTGACTGGTTAATAACTGTGTTCTACCTGATTGTGGTTATTTTGGTTGAACACAGTTATCAATAAATGTGTTGATCAGACCTCTGTGCTTTAAATGAGAAACAGACTAATTCACAACACTAACTACAGCTTTAAAGGCAGGTATGCTCATTTAAAATTAAGGCTGATAGCAGGCAGCCCTGGTGATAGAGGTTCTTGCCTGGAGCTGCACAATTAAATAAATCGACTGACTTATTCTGGTGCAGGATCACATATGCAAGAAGCCAACAACCAGCAGAAAACCACCATTCAGTACTTTTGCAGGGTTTCCCTGTTGATAAGTTGTATAGCTCAGTGCCCCTTATAGTGAATATTTATAATTACTGCCTATTATTGTAACCTTTCTTTTCATATAGAAATCATGTATCATCTACAAATACAGGATATATATATATTGTAACGGGTTGGGGGGCCCGTCACAAGAAAGGGCTGTATGTAGGCAGGGGTCTGGTCTTGAAACACACAGTAGGAAGGCAGGCAAAGGGTACAAAACAGGTTTGCTGTTGTTTTATTGCTTACCTAAATGGCAGGCACAGTGTCAAAAAGGAAAACAAAACCTAGCTCTGTCCGAGCACTAACTAAACGTCAACAATCCCTAACTACAAAACAAGCACTAACAATAACAGTAAATGTGGAGCCGAACATCGGGCAAACAGAAGCACGACAGGGGCAAGGCAGGTTTGTAGTCACAGTCCGTAATCAAAGTTCATTACCAATGGGAGGTTGTCAGAAAGTCCGGGGTTTAAGAGGGAGAATGGTCCAGGTCCAGAAAAAGGGTCGTAAGCCAGTGAATCAGTCAACTGTGAACTTATCTTAACTTAACTCTCTGCTTCCACAGTATTACTTGGCTCCCCTCCAGTTTCTGCTCCAGCCTGGAGACACAGCAGGTCCTGGGCACGCTGGGGTGTCTCCATCTCCTTTTCTGCAGCCAGGAACTCAGGTCGAGGACAGGAAATCTGGATGTCCCGGAGACCTGTTGGAGGAAGCACAAGAGTCTCACCCTCTGGTTGCTGCGACTCCTCTGTCTTCCGGGATCCCGACTGAGTTAACTGCAGTGTCTGCGGGTGCTGTTCCTTTTGCGGCTGCTCCAGCTGCTCCCCAGATTCAGGGCCTGGTAAAATCTTCCCCTCTGATTCAGTGCAGGGGACAACAGATGATGCCTTCTCCTGGATTGTAGGCACCTCCTGTTCTGGTGTGGCCTCTGAGGAGACAGATGGTGACTCCCTCCTGAAGTCATCTTCTGCTAGTAGCTCCTCAGTGCTCAGGGGCAGACTCTCTTCTGCCAGACACGGTGGCGGATACTCTTCCACCAGGTATGGTGGCGGACACTCACCCTTGGAGTGGGACGAGGAAGGCAGCACCTTTTCCTCATCTTCAGGATACTTGGGCTCCTCCCTCCGGGGCTCTGGACACTCGGGTCCCTCCCTCTCTGACATGGGATACTGGGGTTCCTCCCTCCGGGGCTCTGGACACTTGGGCTCCTCCCTCTCCGACACAGGATACTCGGGTTCCTCCCTCCGGGGCTCTGGACACTCGGGCTCCTCCCTCTCGGACACGGGACACTCAGGTCTCTCCCTCTGGGGTTCTGAACACTCGGGCTCCTCCATCTTGGACATTGGATACTTGGGTTTCACCCTCTGTGGCTCCGGTGGCAGGAACACCTCGGCCCTCTGTGGCTCCTGCGGCAGGAACACCTCAGCCCTCTGTGGCTCTGGCGGCAGACACGGCCAGAGGCTCTCTTGCTCTAGCCACAGCAGGTCCTCTTCTTCCTCTCTCCATGGCCGGTTTTCCTCATGTACCGGCCATGGTGGAAGAAGCAGTTCCTCATCTTCCTCTCTCCCTGGCAGGTCTTCCTCTTGTCCTGGCCATGGTGGAAGAAGCAGGTCCTCTTCTTCCTCTCTCCCTGGCCGGTCTTCCTCGTGTACCGGCCATGGTGGAAGAAGCAGTTCCTCATCTTCCTCTCTCCCTGGCAGGTCTTCCTCTTGTCCTCACCATGGTGGAAGAAACAGTTCCTCATCTTCTCCTGGTGTCTTTTGCCAAGGCACCAGTTCCTCCCATTGCAGCTCTGTGAGGGAGGGAAACTCCACCTCATTTTCAGGCTCAGGGAAGGCATTTAACTCCACCCCTCTCTCTGGGGTGGAGAGGGAGAGAAGCTCGACCTCCTCCTCAATGCAGGACGTCAGCGACATCTCCTGCTCTGTCTCCAGCTCTGGGACAGACGGAGGCTTCTCCTCTTTCTCCTCAGGCTCCAGACAGCATTCTACTGGTAAGGCTCTTCCCCCTTCACAGTATTCCTCTCCATCAGGCAAATCATGCCCAGGTTGTCCAAACTGGAAACACCACTCTTCCCCTGCAAGGCACACTGGATAGACCTTGCAATCAGTGGTTGGGGAAGACTGCAGTTGAAGAGGCCCTTCCTCTTCTCCTTCAGGCTGGAAACAGGGCACCTGCAAGAGCTTTGCCTCCTCTGGCTGCATGGCCTTGTTCTCCTGCTGTTGCTGGCTCCGTTTCTCCATGAACTCCTGAACAGCTGTCTTCATGTCAGACTGACCTCTTTGGATAACCTCCAGCTTGTCAGGAATAGACAGGTTCAGAAACTCCAACAGGAAGGTGCAAGTGGTTCGGTGCAGGTACTTGAGGCCTTCTGTCTTCAGCCACAGTGGAGAGCTGGGATTAAACATCCAGTCAGCACCGATCTCCACTTTGCTTTCCACCGCCGCCATTTTGTGTGCCTGCCTTTGTTGTTTGGCTTTGGATTTTCAGCCCATTTTTTTTTTTTCAAAAACAACCTTCCGTGCGTTTCTTTTCTTGATCCAGACCACACAGCTTATGCCCGCATTCTCCACCAATTGTAACGGGTTGGGGGGCCCGTCACAAGAAAGGGCTGTATGTAGGCGGGGTCTGGTCTTGAAACACACAGTAGGAAGGCAGGCAAAGGGTACAAAACAGGCTTGCTGTTCTTTTATTGCTTCCCTAAATGGCAGGCACAGTGTCAAAAAGCAAAACAAAACCTAGCTCTGGCCGAGCACTAATAAAACAAACACTAACAATAACAGTAAATAACCGGGTTGGTAGAGCCGAAAACCGGGCAAACAGAAGCACGACAGGGGCAAGGCAGGTTCGTAGTCACAGTCCGTAATCAAAGTTCATTACCAATGGGAGGTTGTCAGACAGACTGGGGTTTAAGAGGGAGAATGGTCCAGGTCCAGAAAAAGGGTCGTAAGCCAGTGAATCAGTCAACTGTGAACTTATCCCTTCTTGCTCTTGCTCTTGCTCTTGCTCTTGCTCTTGCTCTTGCTCTTGCTCTTGCTCTTGCTCTTGCTCTTCTGTGCACCTTGCTACCCCAGCCAAGCATGCACACAGAGGTTCACTTCCTGCTTCCTTTTATAGGGGAAGTGGTGGGTGGGGCTATGGCCATCAGGAGCCCTGCTGGCTTCTGGGGTTTGGAGTCCTGGAGGAGATGTTTTTGTAGTCTCCTCCATTGAAAGACCCACCCTGACCACAGCCTTGCCTCTCACACTGCCACAATATATATATATATATATATATATATATATATATATATATAAATATATATATATATGTTCCACCAGTTCCATGATCAAATCACTTGATCACAATTCCTGTTGGGGAGTTTCTTCATGGGTAACACAATTTAATATACACTCACCTAAAGGATTATTAGGAACACCTGTTCAATTTCTCATTAATGCAATTATCTAACCAACCAATCACATGGCAGTTGCTTCAATGCATTTAGGGGTGTGGTCCTGGTCAAGACAATCTCCTGAACTCCAAACTGAATGTCTGAATGGGAAAGAAAGGTGATTTAAGCAATTTTGAGCGTGGCATGGTTGTTGGTGCCAGACGGGCCGGTCTGAGTATTTCACAATCTGCTCAGTTACTGGGATTTTCATGCACAACCATTTCTAGGGTTTACAAAGAATGGTGTGAAAAGGGAAAAACATCCAGTATGCGGCAGTCCTGTGGGCGAAAATGCCTTGTTGATGCTAGAGGTCAGAGGAGAATGGGCCGACTGATTCAAGCTGATAGAAGAGCAACTTTGACTGAAATAACCACTCGTTACAACCGAGGTATGCAGCAAAGCATTTGTGAAGCCACAACACGTACAACCTTGAGGCGGATGGGCTACAACAGCAGAAGACCCCACCGGGTACCACTCATCTCCACTACAAATAGGAAAAAGAGGCTACAATTTGCACAAGCTCACCAAAATTGGACAGTTGAAAACTGGAAAAATGTTGCCTGGTCTGATGAGTCTCGATTTCTGTTGAGACATTCAGATGGTAGAGTCAGAATTTGGCGTAAACAGAATGAGAACATGGATCCATCATGCCTTGTTACCACTGTGCAGGCTGGTGGTGGTGGTGTAATGGTGTGGGGGATGTTTTCTTGGCACACTTTAGGCCCCTTAGTGCCAATTGGGCATCGTTTAAATGCCACGGCCTACCTGAGCATTGTTTCTGACCATGTCCATCCCTTTATGACCACCATGTACCCATCCTCTGATGGCTACTTCCAGCAGGATAATGCACCATGTCACAAAGGTCGAATCATTTCAAATTGGTTTCTTGAACATGACAATGAGTTCACTGTACTAAACTGGCCCCCACAGTCACCAGATCTCAACCCAATAGAGCATCTTTGGGATGTGGTGGAACGGGAGCTTCGTGCCCTGGATGTGCATCCCACAAATCTCCATCAACTGCAAGATGCTATCCTATCAATATGGGCCAACATTTCTAAAGAATGCTTTCAGCACCTTGTTGAATCAATGCCACGTAGAATTAAGGCAGTTCTGAAGGCGAAAGGGGGTCAAACACAGTATTAGTATGGTGTTCCTAATAATCCTTTAGGTGAGTGTATTATGACACTATTCATTTCACTATTCTGGGTGTAATCAAATTCGCTGAGGAAATTATTTGATTTGACTTTTCAAACTGCTGCCATGAGAATAAAATATTGATGTATTTATGCATGTGCTGTATATACACTGCTGTATAAAAGTCTTATATATTTTGCATTTTGTCTGCCCCAGTGCGGAAACTAAAACTGGTCAATAATGGGCACCAGTTCCTTAATGAATCTCAGGAATAACACATGAATACCTTTTACACTTGAGACAATTAATATTGAGATTGATGGTACTGTATGTATGTATGTATGTATGTATGTATGTATTGTCCCCAGTTTTCTTCATTAATATATTTCTTTGTGAGATTACCATTAATCTGGTAAGCAAGATAAACTGAGCCTGTTGTTTTAACTGAGTGCTATTTGCTAGTCAAGCAGGAACATTTTGTCTCTATGGAAGCCCCTTGTGCTCCTGCTGTAATAAGATTGCTACTTCAAACGAGCAGGGCTACTTGATGCAACTGTATTCTTTTCATCATGATTTTATGGTTCATGAACAAATGTATACTTTTAAAATATAACAGTCAGCATCTTCAGTGTCATCTTTAGAAGAACAGATGAGTTTTCCAGGATGTCTTTCAAAGAATGGAAGCAAAAAGCAATTCGAACCTGATGGTAGAAAAAAAAAGAAAAAGAAAAATCCCTGCAACATTGAAGGTTCAAACACAGTTCTGTAGGGTCTATTTTTGCTCTCAGTTTGCAAATAACCCAGCAGAAGCAGTTGCTGGTCCTGATGGATGTGGATTTAATATCTTCTGTATGTGTTTTAATTGTGAATTACATATACTGCAAGGTCGGGGTATATCAATAGAGAAATTAAATCTGAAAAATGACTACTGGCTTCTACAGTAAAAAATCTATCTACCTATGCATTAAGTATTACGCTTTACAGAAAAAAAAAATGCAAGAAGACCTATATTCGTGGCTGCACTTGAATATAAATACACACATTTGCTTTTGATTTAGGATCACAACAACAGCTGCTTGTATGATGGATCTGAGGAGGTACCCGTTGGATGAACAGAACTGCACATTGGAAATAGAAAGCTGTAAGTATTCTCCAGAGAAATTCATGCCCTCAAGGTAAATACTATAAAGCTGGCCATTTTTCATTACGATGATTATTTGAATCCATCTTTCTTCTATACTACGGCGACGACTTTTTATGTTGTCAGCAGATAATCATTATGTGGTCTCTAGGACCGCTGGACATTATTTAATAAAGTAATCAATATTAACACTGCTAACTATTCTTTCCTGATCAGTAGTGTTCAGATGATGTGTGGTCTGTTTATAGTATTCAAGAGCTAAACTTTTTTAAAGCTAAGCATTTTAAAGTATCCTCTGAAGCAGTTTGAATATGTGTCTGCTAGTCCATGTTATGTCTGTCTAAGCAGGCATTTGACTGTTCGCTCTGTCAATCACAGATGATTCAATGCCACAGTTGTTTGCCCAGGGTTCCTCATCACGGCTCTTTTTATTGTCCTTGTGCTCAGCCAATCAGAAGTATGCCGCATCAAAGTGACTTGGCATTAGTCATGGCATGCTTTCATCAATAAGACCACAGCCAATATGACCAGAGTTTGTACAAATAGACATATTTAATATTCTTTTAAATACTCTCTCTCTCACAAACACACACAGTTTTAGAAGGAGGGGTTTTATGCACTCCTCATGTAGGCCACTAGAGGCAATTGAGTGAGACCAGTTCAGAGGTGGGACACTTGATCATTCTTAATCATTAAAAGTTGAAAACAGAACACAAACAAACCAATACTAGTAAGGACAGAGATTACTAGGCGTTCATATGGATGGATTTTTATTTAAACCAATACTGCTCAGTAATCCTTTAAGAGCTTTAAGAAAATGCACGCTTCAGCCCACATGCTTTTCCGAAAAAACGAAAACAAATCTAAAACATTAGCAATGAAAGAATGCGTTATTTTCTATATCATTCTGCTTTGATTAGGTGCCACTTCAAACATCTAAATCTGAACACAAGCAAACTAATGTTCACATTATAATCAGATCCAGCCAAGAGTGACTCAGGCACTGGGATACAATTTACTTTGTTATGCCCGATTGAGTCTATCAGTAGATCCTTATCACATTGTGGGACGCAGCACATTGAAATCAAGAGTAAATGTTGAGTACTAAATTGAGGTCTATCATCTTATAAAACACACAATTAAGGATATTCAGTCTAAAATGGTACTCCCACATTAATTATGTAAAACATAGCTGTTTTGACTTGTTGAAAAAAACTGGTGAACATGTTATTTAATGCTCTCACCCACAACATGACTAGTTTACCAAGGCACCCAATTAGTTTCTCCATCACAAATACTGAGTGTGTTGACCTAAAATTGCATTTTTCTTGTTTGAAGGTAAATTACATGTGGTAAAATGGCTATTAAGGTGAATGGTGATCACTTCAGACATCATTGTCCTAACTTTTCAATACCAGGGTTGTTGAAGATCTTGACGAGATTAATGTCAGTATGCACTTAGTATGGTTCAAGTTTGCTCTTCTGTTTTCTGAATCAGGAAAGTTAAATCATCCCCTTGTGTTGCCATCGACCTGGATAATGTCTGTTGACAAATGTATATGGCTGTACACTACTTGGCATGGTAACACCTTATTGTAATCAAGTATGTTTAATTAAAATGGAATAATATGTTATTTTTCTCATTGAGAATACTACCCAAGAGGGGGTGGGACATCGCTTGTTACTCAAGGCTGAAAGTTCTCTCCCCTTTCCATGTCAACAGGCAGGTGAAGTTCAAGGCATTTTATCTTCCTCCCTTCGCCTCAGAGGACGAGAGTTGTTTGCACTTGTTCTGCCATGTTTGGGAGCTGTGGTGCTACATGGATGGTACTTGGGGCAGTCTGCCACACAGACCAATTGTTTATGTCTTATGTGCACGAATGTGGGGACAGGCCCTTTCTAAACAGCTCCTGTCCCACTGGATTGTGGAGGCTATGGCAATGACCTGTTAGCCTCCCAGTACCTGAGCATCTGGTGGCACTCTCTACTTGTGACATAGCTACATCTTGGGCCCTCTTTCAAGATACCCCCTGACTGACATTTGTGCTGTGGTGAGCTGGGATTCACCACACACTTTCATTTGGTTCTACCGACTGGATGTGACAGACCCTTGCTCCTTCTATTGGGAATACGGTGTTGGCTTCAGTTGAGCCTCATTAGCCTTTGTGGGCACGTGCTCCTGGTCTCTGTTGTTGTGTATTGGTGGTTATGTGGTTGGTGGATCCTTGTGGGCCGATGGCCTCGGATGTTGCTTGTATGAACCGTTCCCTTCCATGTCTGAATTGTGGTCCAGTTGAGCATGGTCTTGTGGCCCCTGCTCCTGGTTTTATCTCATTGGAGCTCTGCAGGTATCTATTGGTTCCTGCCTCCCATTAAGTTTTGTTCTTCAGTTCCCAGTTGAACATGGCCGTGTAGCCCCTGCTCCTGGTTGAGTCTGATTTATGGTGATTTAAGGATAGACAGTGTTGTTAGAAAACTTGTTCAAGAGTTTCCCATTTTAACCAACAATGTCCCATAGCACTATAGGTAGTATTCTCTTATTCGGATAACCAGGGTTGCATTTATAACCTGTCATTATTGTGTTCATATTGAATGTATATGTTTATGCATTCATGGCCTATCCTACATTTACCCATATTACGTGTATTATTCAAGAATAATTAATCATGAGCAGCCGCTTATACTATGGTAGGGTTTAGAATTATGTGTACAGTTTGACTTTTTCCTGGGACTATCACTCCACAGATTAACATAAGTAGACTGAATTAAAAAGTGAAATGCAATCAAATATAAAACTATTCAATTAAAGTCCTATATGCTTCTAAATTGATATTGACAGAATTCTACTAAGATTTGTGAAAATGCCCCTTAGTATGAGAACTCCAAATGGTTAAATACAATATCCATTTGAAATCCAATTAATGAAAAAAGTTGCAATTTGATAAAAGATAGTTATTGGCATGCAACTGGATATATGATGGATTTAGAGCTGGCTCGTAGTCAAAAGTAAAAAGGATGTGAATTGAGGAGGAATGCAACAACAGATACACTGCTGTGTCGGTAAATACATTATAATGTTAAACAAGGCAGGGAACATAGTCCCACACAAAATATTTGTGAATTATAATGTAATTAGTAATTGGTATGTTTTAAACACACTGGGCAGGTACGTTGCAGCCACTCAATACACAGCAATACATTTTTCATATCTAGCCACATTCACTACGTTATATTCCTTAATGAAAATTAAACAACTTTTACAGCTGGGATATATAAAAAAGGCAAAATGCTAGGGTATATTAAAACAAGGGCAGTAATGTTCAGACTGTACAATGCACTAGTTAGAGCTCATCTGGATACTGTGGACAGTTCTGGGCTCCACACTTCAAGAAAGATATCGCTGCTCTAGAGGCAGTTCAGAGGAGAGCAACCAGACTTATTCCAGGTCTGAAGGGAAAGTCCTACTGAGAGACTGAGGAACTGAACCTTTTCACCCTGGAACAGAGGAGACTACGTGGGGACTTGATTCAAGTCTTCAAAATCATGAAAGGCATCGACCACATCAAACCAGAGGAGCTTTTCCAGATCAGCAGGGACACACACACCCGGGGACACAAATGGAAATTGGGCTTCAAGGCATTCGAGACAGAAAACAGGAGATATTTCTTCACACAGAGTATTCGCAGTCTGGAACAAACTCCACAGAGATGTGGATGAAACCGACAATTTGGGAACATTTAAAAATAGACTGGACGTGATCCTTGCATCACTTTGTTATTAATGGACACCAAATGAGCATGATGGGTCGATTGGCCTCCTCTTTTCTTACGTTCTTATGTTCTTATATGTGATAAAACTATTTTTGATCACCCAAGCAGGGCTGCTGAATTCGCTGCAATATTTTAATTATACCCTATACATGTTATTACTGTAGCCAGACATTTATGAGGGTTTCTTTCTGTTTGTCACTCTGGGGTACAGATGGCTACACAACAGATGACATTGAATTCTACTGGAGAGGGGGGGACAGTGCTGTGACCGGAGTTGCCAGGATCGAGTTGCCTCAGTTCTCCATCGTGGAACATGGACTGGTTTCAAGGAATGTTGTCTTTGCCACAGGTAAATAAAAACAACCATAGTAGCTGCTTTTTGTCCTGTTGTTTAGTCTTCAGGCTTTGAACTTGAAGGTAAAATAAAATTATCTTTGTTTATTTAATTATAGTTTGTGCAGATGATGCTTTGATGAATAATGTCAGTTCATGCCCTTCAAGTCAGTTCATTACAATGACAGTTTACTTCTGTTTACAACCAATGGCTGGTTTGCAAGAACATGAGGGGATTTGTTTGCTTTTGCTACATGCCATCACTTTTTTTATGCATGCCCGAAGAAAACGGACTAAACCTATCTGACTATTGACATCTGACTGTTGTCTAATTGAAAGCTGACTAATCGAATTGACCAACAAAACATGTTTCTCTGATTGCTGACTATTTATCGGTTTTATATTTACCATGTTCAACCAAGACCTGGTTTTATAGTGTTTGTGCTTCAGGTGCATGGACGCGATTAACTTTGTTAAAGTTTATCATAAAAGCCATTATGGTTCTGTGTTCTGGGTCCTCGTGTGCTTCTCCAGTGATCCCATGGGAACCTTTGTACCACTTATTTCAAAGCCTGCCTAATTACCAAGTTTGCATCATATGCAGGCTTTACTGAAAATTACACTAGAATGGTGAATGATAATGGAGTGGCAATTATCCTGCTGTTTCTTAAAGCCCTTTTTAAAAAAAATGCAGCACTTGATACACCACATCATATATTCATGAGGCTCAGAACTCGCAGCATAAATTATTCCCTTATAAAGCTGCACACACTCGTGGTAGTGCTACAGTAATGATTCATTCTCTGCACTGTAGCTCCTAAATTAATGAGATCTATAATGGATGTTATTTTTTACATATTTTGAGAGTAGATAACTGTGCCTAAGCATGCTTGTTGTTGGCTTTTGTGCAATAATTGGCAGCCTGACTAAGAAAGACTATTTGTTTTATTTATAATTGTTTTTAGGATAACGTATTCTGTTTAGTATAAATTAACGGCCTTAGCGCAGTAATCGAAATATGTTTGGAAAAAAATAAAAGCGAAACAGCTGAAGTGTTTAGTAAATAACTCCAGTGCACGTAGCATTGATGTAACTATTGCAATATTTTTGTCTAACCAAATTAATCCTTAATCAGCCCCAAGTAGAATCGTGCACTTTATTTTATACTTCCTTATGTAATGTCAGCTTTACTTTCATCTGCTACCGGTATGTTGATTGCTCAGTTGCAGTGAAAGCTGATGCATGCTTAGTGACCTGTGCACAGGGTTACATCTTCCCTGGAGAACAGCACTTCTGAACTTGTGACTGTGCCGGGGATGTAATTGAAGCTGTCCGAAGGTACAGAACGGGCAGTTGGACAAAGAACTCTCTCCCAATGCACTGCCAGCATGCCTCAGTCCTGCCCTGGAGGTACTAAATATCACAGCTATGAGCCCACAATCTGATCCTTTTCAAGCCGTCTTCAGATGTTCGGATTATTCTGAAATATTGGACACTTCATCCTGATGGTTGAAGGCCTCCTCCAGATGTTTTCACTTGTTTCAATCTACAGCGTCTTTTTTCCAGGTTACGCCAGGAATTCGATTGATTTTATCTTCCCATCTTGTCTGGGATCTTTTCCGTTGCTGCTTTACCCCATCTCTGATCTATCTGTTCTTCTTCCAAAGCATCCATCCCATGACCATGTTAATATCGTCACTCTGCAGTAATGTCACAAATCTTTGATTGTTTAATTTGTTTTGACATCTTTTCTTGTTATTCCACCCATCTTTCCAAGCACCTTTGTTTGGATTGTGTGCGTTTCTTTTTCTGCATAACACTGTTGTGTAACCACATACACATACAATAAGAATACAAAAACACGAATGGAAATATATGGATAGTTTTGCAGAAATGTGTTCTTATTCTTTGTAATCCTATGCCTTGTACTCAATGCTAAGTAAATCACGGTGCAACTTGAACAGAGCATGCTTGTTTCCATAGTGATAAACCCAATACATGCTGTCATTACCATAGAAACTGAAACAAAACCTCATATATGCCTGTGTGCTACTTGAAATAAATAGCATTTTTTTCTTCTTCAATCTTGTTTTCTTAGGTGCCTACCCACGACTGTCTCTGAGCTTTAAGTTAAAGAGAAATATTGGATACTTCATCCTTCAGACCTACATGCCCTCAATTTTGATTACCATCTTATCTTGGGTGTCATTTTGGATCAATTATGATGCTTCTGCTGCGAGAGTTGCTTTGGGTATGTTTATTTCAAACACTATAAATAAGTAAGCAATGTAAACCATACTGAATGAAAAATACATTTAATAATGCACCCCCCCTCAGAAATGTTCAGGATGCTGCAAAACATTTATCAGTGGAACTTAACCTTAACTTCATACTCTATATATGACTATCCTGCTCTAAGACTTTCATGATAATATTCACATTATTGTTTTAATGTGATGGATACATGATGTACATATTGAGTTTTTATCATTGAGACTGACACATGCCTAGCAGTACACCTAATGCATTCCAGTAAATCAAACCAATCCCTAAGCCTAATGAAGGGCTTTGAATAACCTTGTGCATTCCCATAGAGTAATATGCAGACTTGTTATCTACTGTAATGTGCTGCTTGGGCCCATTTAGCAGTATTAGGGTACTGTTGCATTATGAGACATCCTGAGTTTCCCCCGGGGAGCCTGTATGATTCAGTATGACCCTTGACATGGCGTGACTCTTCAGCAAAAGTGCCTATCAAAGCCACAGTTTGAGCACAGCAATATGTGCATCATATCTCTGTGTTTTTGTTTTGCTTTTAATTGGGGTGTCCCATATTTTTGAGTTGCCGTTGTTATTTTTATCTTCAAAATACGATTACTTTTTTAGGGTTAACTACAGCTCTTTAGCTTCTATTGTCACTGACTAATGTAATGTTAATTGCATGTAACATGGTGATTATATCAAATCCCTGTTTTTGCCAGGTTTTGTAGAACAACTGCCTATTATAAATACTTTTCCATTCACTAACCTTTTTTCTAATAAGAAGCTGCAGCCATATTCTTTCTTTTAAGCATCTCTACTTCTATATAACCAGTAATCTGTGTTTCTTCAACTCATTGCACAAATACATCTACAGGCATTGTTTTCTCATTTTGTTAATTCAAATGGTAATTAACGACTGTGGCACATAGTTGTCAGACACCCTGGCAGTGGGAAAGTAAAAGGATTGTAATATAATTACACATAGTGATAATATGGTAATTTGTAATGTTGAATATATGTCTTCTAGTCAGATGAACCTCCATATGATTGTCAGTCAGTTAAATTATAATGCATGAGGCTTTTTTCTAAAAATATATCTCCTATTTAACAGTCTGTTAGGTATGAATAAAAAAAAGGGAGATGCAGTGCAATAAAGGTCAACATCTCATTTGTATAATCGATTTAAAGACAAAGACTTTGTAATAAGGAAATCCAACAGCGGATGAGTGTGTTATCACAAACCTTTATCATACTATTAACCACAACTGCACAGCAAGGCATTCTGTCACACACATTAAGCAGTGTATTGCCATCAAGTTGTTGTTCATTATGTTCTTATTAATTCCCAACCCTTGTTAATTGTGCTTGCATTATTTATTTATTTATTTATTGTTCTTTTATTATTTTTTGTATGAGCAGGTTTGATAGGTTGCAAGGGGGAATATTAATTTCTTAGATGCAATTTGGAAACATTTTCCATTTCACTGCCACTGTATAAGTCTAGGGACAAGCGATTCTGTGTTTTTGAGTTTTCATGTCGTGCATATCAGTGAAAATAGGTGTTTCTA